>NC_091852.1:28209833-28825083 GCF_037783145.1 Equus przewalskii | reverse complement strand
TTGAGAAACTATCTCAACATTCTTTCCATGAGTTGTAAGAATAAGAAATGACTATTTTAAGCCTAATTACTCTCATACCTGGTGAATCTCATTTGAGTAAGTCAGTCTTGCTTGGGTAATATAAAATTTATTTCTCAATACACTTACATGATTGGAATGCTAGGTAGATTTTTCTAGCAAAATTTCCTTCTCTCTCCCTCTCCTTCCCCCACTTGTATACATTTGCAATTATGTAATTTAAAAGTGGTCATAAGGTAAAATTAATTCACTATGTGTGTTAGCATAGGATAGCAAAAAGCCAACTGAGATTCCTTTTACTGTTGAAAGAAATACGATAAATATTTTAAAAATCATTGTCTGATTATAAAAATAAGAACTTTCAGCAGGAGTGTCTATTTTGCCAACAGTTCTGTTATTTTCCAATAAACCAATACACAATTTTAGTTTTTTTCCAACACTGCATTTTTCTTGAAGAGTTGCCAATTTTCAGATCCATACTACAAGTGTAGCAATTTCGTGATGTTACTTAAAGAAAATTGCAACAAAGCAAACAGCTCTATTTTCTGCTGTGCTGATAAAAGCCAGAAAAAAACGCTTTGAACAAGGAGCATCACTGGAGACAAGGCCACCGTGGTATGGATAAACTATTTACTGCAATTGCTAGTGGTTCCAGGGAAGCTTCACAAATACATTTCCCAAATGGGATAGTCCAGTGACATCAGTATATTCTGTCTCCCGTTTTAATCTACGCTTTTGCCTGTTTTCCTTCAGGGTGTGAAATGTGAGTGTGTTTGTCATAGTCTTAAACTGGTATTCTTTCAACCTAGGAATAAGGAAAGCAATAGAAAGTAGGAGCTTTAGAGTGCTGAAGGGAAATAGCAGCTATCCAGAAAAACCAGTGAAATTTGCTTAATGTCTCCATACTCTTGTAAACATAACTGAATAATAAATAAGAAACAGTGAAAAGCTATATTGTGTCTGTCCTTAACCAAAGTAAGGCAAATATGCCCACTTATATACGAACAATTAAATATTTGTCCAGGAAAGACATGAAATTTCTTCAAACTTGGCTCAAGCTGTTCTTTAGATGGATTTTCAGAAATAACTTGTTAACAATGATGTCTTTGCTAGCTCACTTTGGAATCCTCTTCCTGCATCTATTTTCCCTTTAGTGACTCCACAGTAGAATGACAACCATGATGCTCTTCAAAAGCAGATCTTGTGAAATGCCATATGCTCTATGATTCTCAGAATGAGAAACAGTTTCACGTTATCCATTATTTGGCTTTTTTTTTTCCTGGTAGATATTGTTCATGGATATGTGAATTTTACTTTATGCAGTAGATCTGTGTTCCTGAGAATTTATTTTTAAACAATTTGGGAGAATCAAATCTTATTTTAAATGTACCAGAGGAGTTTGTTATTATTAGGGACCTTGTGATAAACACTTCTTTAAAGTGAAATATTCTAATTTATTTTCTAAGTTGTGATTTTTCTATACTGCTATCTAAAATTAGGTGCAAATATACTGGATGGAACTTTGAAGAAAATGGTGTGTGGCACATGGAGAAGCAGAGGCTTAGGAAAAGGAGAAAGCCAGCTGGCCTCCCCCCGAGATGGCCTCATGTTACCTTCGTGTTGCTACCATATTCCAGAGTCTGACCTTGAAACTTACAGGCTCAGAAATTTGGATTGTCAGCACTATAAGACTAGATTTCAGGAACATTAACTAAATTCATAGATCTGTTGTATTAAATCAGAACACCATCTTGATTATAGCTATTGAAAAGTATCTTTTTCATATGAACTAGAATAGTTACACAAACAGAACAAAGACATTCTCTGCTCGAAGGTGGAGCGTGCTATTTGGGAATCCAAATTATTATCCTGGAGTTATTTTGGTGGGATTGGGCTCAGAATAAGGAGATTAAATAAGGAATATCACATAGCATGTTTTTTTCTGCCCTTCCCTACCCTCAAACTTCAGAGACATTGCTAATTGAGCATTGCTAATTGATCAACTGATCCCTCAGGTTCAGACTCAGCCAGAATCCTTCTCAACACGGTGGTCCAGGAAACCACCTCAATTTCTTGAGGTTGGCACAAGATTTGATACCTGTTCTTGCGCAAATCTTTCTGCCCTGTGCAGTTTCCTTATCTGTGAAATTAACAGGTTGGACTAATTTTTTCCTTCTAGGTCCTTTTCTGCTGTGCAAATAACTCTGCTGCTTTGAGGAAATCACTTCACTGTGGTTGGCCTGAATTCCTGCATCGTTCAAATGAGAAGGTTAAACTTAATATTTAAAAAAATAGACTTCCAGTTATGCAATTCTTGATTTTATCTAAAACCATGTAAGCCAGAGCTTTTGTCTGCCTGAGCTAATGGTTAAGAGACTGGGACATGGATCAATTGCTAGTCACTGCCTTGAGTTCTCTTTTGAGTCATCTGCATCCAGATATTTGGTTGGTGGTAGAGTGCCATAATGAATTACGATGTCTGTTCTGAGAGCAGAATATGGGAGTGTTGGCACATTTGCCAGTTGTTTGCCATTCTTGATCTATAGATTAATTGCTATCCCAAGGATTTGTTTCACTATAACAGTCATTGTCAAGTCCGAGAGTAGAGGAAACTCAAGCAAGTTTGAAGTCACATGTACTATTTTCTGGAAAAGTCTTTGTCTCGGTAAAATCAAGCATATTTCCATTATGCTGGCTAAATACAGACAAAGCATAACTGTTTAGTATTATCGTATTTATTGCCCTTATGTGTCCACTAGTAACAAATGTCTTGTAGTTACAGAGCTTTCAGAGCATCGTGAAATAGTCCATATTTTACTGATGAAAATGATCTCTCGTTTCTGAAATGTGTTCTTTTTATAATTCAGGGCCTGTGGTTCTCTATTCATTAAAACAATTGCTCTGGTTAAGGGGAAAAATATAAAGTTCTGATTGGTGTTAAGGAGTGAATTTTTTGACATCGATAATGGTTCAGTGTAGAGTGATCATGCGTTCTTCATATCTTCGCTTTCCTTTTGCTCACTTAAAATGATTTCTTTCTATTTGAATTTTTTCATTTACTTTAAGGAGAGTATTCATCAACTGTGTTCATTTAAAAGCTATTAATGTTCTCTTCCTTCACTCAGACTTTTACTCTTGCACAAGACAGATACTAAATGTGATTAGAATGAATACTGCCATATTAACTTATTAATAAATGTCTGTATGGCCCATGACGGGCGTTTGCCCTGAAATAGAACTTTCAGACATCTCTGCTCAAAAAGCAGCCAACCTCTGTCTGCTGCCTGACTGAACTACAATTTACATTTTGTATAATGTGGGCAGAAAGCAATTTTTTAATTTAATATATAAATGTAAAACTTCAGCTTCCACTTGCTGGAATATAGGCTCCACGATTTTATTTATTTATTTCTTATCAGCAAAGCTGCATCCTGTGAGCTTCTGTGATGGAAATCCACTGTGTGCCAGGAGTGACTCTATTAGGCAATGGGAGGGGATGAAAATGGTTTGAGATAAATAAAAAAGCAATTACCTGGGCCTGGGAAGAGATACCGCACATTCATTCAGGAGGCATTTAACTTACTCAGGGCTCCATTCCAATGAACTGTTGTTTCCCTTTCTATCTCCCTAATATATGCCAGGTCAAATGAGAAGAAACAGAATGATGATTCACACCCCAGCTATAAGGAGTCAGAAGTCTTAGGACTCGAGAAAGCTGCCATTAAGGGAAAGACAAAACTGTGAAGGTGGCCCTCATTCCATTTCCAGTGTTGAGAATAAATGAAATCTTACCTTGATTTTGTACCGCGTCTGGTAAATAGTAAATGCTCCAAAATTTGGTAAATACTATTTATTTAAATTGTAGCCCACTATAAGCACATAGAAAGGAACATTAACTTAAAAAGTTATGAAGACAACAAAAAGATTACATGAAAATTATCAAATCCATATGAAGGAGTGATAAATGTCTGATTTTTATACAATTGACTTATGTATATTTGTATAAAACTCTATAGCTGATTTCTTTTTTTTTTTGAGGAAGATTAGCCCTGAGCTAACTACCACCAGTCTTCCTCTTGTTGCTGAGGAAGTCTGGCCCTGAGCTAACATCCATGCCCGTCTTCCTCTACTTTCTATGAGGGATGCCTACCACAGCATGGCATGCCAAGCGGTGCCATGTCCACACCTGGGATCCGAATCTGCGAACCATGGGACGCTGAGAAGTAGAATGTGCACACTTAACCGCTGCACCGCCGGGCCGGCCCAGATTTTTTATTTTAACTGACTTTCTTTTCACTAAGGATTTGTTACAAAAGCAAAAAAGACTCCATTTGTTCTCAATTTTTCTTTTGGTTTCTCAGTGTCTAATAAATCTTTGCCTACTACTATACATTTTTTAAAATTTGCATTCTTTTTTTTTTTTTACTTTTTGGTGAGGAAGATTGGCCCAGAGCTAAGATCTGTTGCCAATCTTCCTTTTTTTTTTTCCCTCCCCAAAGCCCTAGCACATAGTTGTCTATCCTAGTTGTGAGTCATTCTAGTTCTTCTATGTGGGATGTCACACAGCATGACTTGATGAGTGGTGTGCAGGTCTGCACCAGGATCTTAACCAGTGAACCCTGGGCTGCCAAAGCGGAGCATGCAAATTTAACCACCTGGCCACAGGGCTGGCCCCTCTGCACTTCTTTATTGATGAGAATGGCTACCAATATTCTCTTTCAGAGTTTGGCCTATAGTGATTCAAAATTCCAGTTTTAGATATACTGGTCCTCATCAACTCTTTCCTAAAGAAGATTCTTCTACTTTCGTCTTTAAATTTAACTTATGCAGGAGTGGCTTTTTAATTTTCTAATTCAATTCACTTGACCTTAGAGTTGTCTGTCTCTCTCTCGCTGAGAATTTCAAAATGCATCCATTGTCTCTCATCGTGCAGCTCTGGTCTATGCTCAGTGCTCTGTGGGTGAGAAGAGTTAGTCTATTTCATTTATCAGTAAAAATTTTCAGATTGAATTTGAAATTTGAGAACATTATGAAACAATTTGACAACTTACTAACATTTTAACTGGATATAAGTAGCTCATGGACTTTGTGATTTAATTATTTTATGACCGGTATCGACAGTGAGAACCCATGGTTCTTGTTATGACAATGATTTGTAATAAGCAGCACAGATGTATATGTCCATTAAAATTACACAAGAACACATATTATTGCTATCTTACAAAAGTACCTTACCTAACCTCTTTTTATGAAGAATGTAAGTAAATCTTATAAAATAACATCACAAAGACAATTGCTTGATGAGTATGAATCTTTAAGCTCCACAGTACCTTTAGATAACTTTAATTGAACCAAAACAGGGACAGTGTTCAATTCTTTATTGTATACATTCTAAAATATATTATTGATCCTCCCCTGACTCTGGAACAAATATAACTGTGTGTCTAAGTTGAAGGAGCCATGCTAAGGCTTGCTGGGTGAGAGATTTTCATTGTAATCTTTTTATCTCATAGTCAGCAGTATGGTACTCAGTAACCCAAGCAAGATGAGTTTTGCTCAAAGATGCTTAACTGTGATCTGTTACCGTGATCTCACTCTTGCTCATGTTATTTCTAGCAAAATGGCAAAAGAGACCAAAACTGCAATGTTGAGCGTATGCTAAGTTCTGTAATCTAACTACATCATTTTATACTTTCCTAAAATAAGCTTATGAAGTATCCAAAAGTTAGATGGGTTAACTGATTTTGTCTACAAACGCATAGCTTGCAGTTGGCATCTAAGGTCTCTTTGCTTCCAAAGACAAATCTTTTAAACACTGTGGTTTGTTTATGTAAACTTTCTCCAAAGGGTTTTACTTAAGATTAAATCTCTTCCCCCATCCATTTAATTATTATTTTAGTTATGGATTGTTTGGAATTCATCATGTAACTCTAGAAGACATTGCTAAGACCTTGTTTGTTTGATGTTTCAATCAGTGAACTGAGTAGCAAACCAGGATAATAGCAATCCCAATAATAATATTAACAATAACTACAAAAAAAACAATAATTTATATTTACATGTTAACCTCACTTCTTTACCATCCTATTCACCAGGATTTTTTCTTGCCTCCACCGTGATTCCTGATCTTCAATGTCTCAAGACTTACATTGCATCTAATTCTTACAAAGAATCACTGGAAAGATCAAAGTTTGAGGGTCTAATAAGAGGTTAAGAGCCAGCTTTTAATATTCTTCAGCATTAAATACATCTCATTTGTCACTTTATGTTCCAGAGCTACATCTGAGTCATTGGGGGGTGGCATAGGGCTGGGTGTGACAGGCTGGTGTTTGTTGATTTGGATTATCTGGGTAACTTATCTGTTAGCAAGAGTTGACAGTATAGCATGCTCTGACCCTGAGGCTTGTCCATTTATTTTCACGTTATATTGATGGCTGCTCTGGATTAGGAGCTGAGCTGGGTGCCAGTTAGATTTTATTTTAGCGGGATCAGTAATGTCCAGGGATGTATAAAGTCAGAGAAGAGCTGACTTTACTACATTCAGCTTTAAAAGGTAATGATAACAACAGCTACCCACAGTTTCAATGTATTGCTCTGCTCAGAAAAAGTATTTGAAGATTTTGATTTGGTTGTCAGAGGCTTGCTGCTTGGGGTGGAGCATCAACTGATACTAGAGCCAGCTCTTACATTAGCACATAGCTAGTATTTCTTTCACTATGAGACTGACATCTCATATAACTTGCATTCTACTTCTGAAATGCATCTCTGGCCCTCAGGGAGCATGTGGCCTAGTGGTCATATCTCTGTATTTATTTACAACCCAAGCCAAGATACCGAGTTAATGGGATATGGCTGCTAAATGTGTTTGTATACATAAGAATAAGACAAAAGACACTGAAGAATCTTTGGCTCTGCAGCTACCACTTCTGAAAACGCTAATGTCAAATCCATGGGTTAACTTATGAAGTTGGTATAGAGATCAGACTAAAAATAGACAGAAGGTTCTGAAGTGGAGTGTAGCTTATCAGAGGCCCTTTTAAAGTTTCTCCCCCTTCCACTGCTCTCAATTTGGCATCCCAGCTCATCTCACTTGTTCACAAGTCCTTCCAAATGAGAAAAGTCCTCAATGCTGATTGTGAATCACGTGGGCTGCTGCTACCCTTGTGTGATTTTTGTTTTCTGGCACTTCTTGCTGGGGGCTGCGTTAGCAGGATGTAGCTTCATCACGTGGAGATGCCTCTTTTAAAAAGTGTGATGTACATCACCTACAGGCAGGTAGCTCAGCTGGTTCAGTGAAAAGGCAAAGCAGTTTCATTTCCCGGCCTGAGGCCTCAGCTCCACAGACAGCTCCACAAGCTCCCTTTTAATGCTCCAAGATACCTTCCCAAGCACCAGATGGTTCTGGTAAGTCTGGGACGATTAGGATGCTTCCAGTTCAAGAGGAGCAGCCTGGCAAGAGGATTGGGCCTTGCTAGGAGAGCACTCCTGAAAACAGAAAGAAGGGAATGGTGGTGACGATAGAGTTTGTAGCTACTGTGTGAAGGAAGCCTGATATCCGTCCGTTTTTATGATGAATGAGAAATAGCCAAACACTTCAGGAGGAAATCCTGTTCCATTACCTAGATACCCTGTGGAGTTTTTGTTTTGTTTTCCTACAAAGTGGCAGGGATTTGCAAAAGAGTACTGGTGAAGAAGTGAGTTGACTGCTCAAACTGGGATCAGAGAATGGGGCTATTATTTTGAAGAGTTAACGTAAGTGAAACTGCCAGATATTTTGTAGTCAGTCATTTGAACCATTCTCAGAAAAATATAGCGTCAATTATATAAAATTCCCTGAAGCATCAAAATATTTTGCATGCTTGAAATCCTGCAGATGGTACTCACAAGTAAAAATACATTGTATTTATTTGCAAAATATCATAGAGCACATTAGTAATTTGTTGTGGATGGCATATGGGTCCCATTGCAGTGAAAATGACAAAGTAATCACTTTTTGAATATAGAGTCAAATGTGGTTTGGTCGTTTCATTTATTTATTTTTAATCATGCATGGGGACAGAGAAAAATAGGGATTAATTTTAACTACTCTGAAAGGACATTTAGGATTGCATTTGGATTCTATTTTCTTTACATAAGAGCCAAGTTAAAGGTGATTTTGGGAGGCAGTTTAATAATATTTTAATACCAAAATTCTTTAGAAGAATAACCTAGTTAATTACTTGAATGTCTGAATATGTGTTGTTATTGGCATACTTGGGGAATTGCATATTTTATGGCATGATATTCTCTCTGCTGGCTTCATACATCACAACACTGTCACTCCGTCAGTTTTGCCCAAGATAAAAGCTTTATCATAATCTCCCACTCTCTTTAATTCTCCTGTGGCTACAAAGTGTGTCTCCTTCAAAGATGATTTTGGCAGTTTTTAGTCAATCCAAAGGGAATCCTCCTCTCTCGGATCCTCAGTATTCCATTTCTACTCTCCAAACAGTGTCAGCACTAAGACCTTTCAGTTTCATTTTTCTTTCATCTCTGGTTTATTTGGTGTTTGGCAGAGTAATGATCTGGGTTGCTTGTTTAAAAATGTTTCCAAGCTGTACCTTCAAACTGTAAAATCAGAACCCCTTGACATGGAGTCCAGAAATCTGTAAACTCCCCTGGTAATTCTTATGTACACCATGCTCTGAGACCCATATATCTATCCTATATGTTCAGATAATTTTGCTCTCATGAGCCAAATTACCTGGAAGAAATTTTTTAATAAAAACTCCATTAACATGTTAGCAAAAATTATTTAGTGTAGTTTTAAGAGCTTGACTTCCGTAAAGGTGAAGTTTCAAGAAAAAGTAGCTGTGTATTTTCCGTAACATCATCTTACTAAAGTTGCCTGGATACTTACCTAGAGTCCGATCCCTTACCTAAACCCTTGATCCACTTTGTGAAAACTTAGTAGGGCTCCAGAGACATCGAGAGCAATTTTGGTTATAAATGCTGCTGGATACCAAGGCTGTGACATACCCGTCTCTGCAGGGCTGCATGGCCAGGTTGTAAAAGATCGGCAATCTGGGCATGATGTGGGGGAGAACAAACTGTTGTTAAATCGAGAAACTAAATATCTTGCCTGCGGGGGGCTATTGTTATCTCTTTAACACTAAGATAATTTCCAAATAGCAAATATTAAAAATAGAAAGCTAATTTCTGTGCCTAGCTACATAATTTTCATAACACTGGGAATTAATCTTCCTTAAGACACAAGTAGATTAATTTCCTGCTAGCCTTTGTTCTTCCCAGCCACTGGTGCGGAAGAGCATCAAACTGTGGCTTCTGCCTCCCCGTCCTGTACCCTGTCCTAAATAGGAGACACTCTACCCCCCAGAGGTGGAGCTGAAAGTGGTTCTTAGTTGGCAGCCTGGTTACTTATTTAATTGCAGCCTTCTGCTAACCATTGCCAGGTTTGCATAGCATGGTCCATAAGATTGCCTTTACGACTTGCTTTGTCTTTGCTTAGGATTCTAGATTTTCTTTTATGTAATTGACTTCATGTTATCTTGATGAGGCTTTCTACCAAGCATTCATGCATTCTGTCTTTTTACCTCAAATTCATTACATGAGCCTGACTCCATCCAACATGTCATAGAAAGCAGCACATGAGTTTGAATATCACCGCTGACTGAAGGACCCCACCATTTGGACCTTCAGCCATATTAGAAGTCTTTAAGTATTGAAAAGAGCTCAAATTTAATTTAAATTGACCTTCTCACCCCCCACACACTCTTGAGATTGTATAATTTGCCCTGAGGAACACACTGTCTAGGTCAGAAACTCTCTCATTCCCCACCTGTCCTTGTCTCCACATCTTTGGCATGGGTCTACTACAGAATTTTCTTGTGGACAAGATTACATAAGTAATGGCAGATAGGAGTTTTTCATTTTGTAATTTATCTCTTTCTTTTCTCTTTGAAAAAACTGAAATATGGTAAATAGAATAGTCAGGATCACCATTTATACCTATGGAATGGAAAAGACAATATATGTATGTGTGTGTATATATATGTGTATATATATATTTTTGTGTGTGTGTGTGTGTGTGAGGAAGATTGGCCCTGAGCTAACATCTGTTGCCAGTCTTCTTCTATTTGCTTGAGGAACATTGTCACTGAGCTGACATCTATGCCAATCTTCCTCTATTTTGTATGTAGGATGCTGCCACAGCACAGCTTGACAAGCAGTGTGTAGGTCCATGCCCAGGATCCAAACCCAAGAACCCTGGGCTGCCAAAGCAGAGTGCACAAACTTAACCATTACGCCATCAGGCCAGCCCCCAACAATATTTTAATAGTTTATTAAAAACTATACTTAAAGTTAATAACATGTAACTGTATTAAATAGATTATTCCAACTATAACATAATACCTGCATTATAGTTTTTCTCTGCTAACAAACCTGGTTCCCTTTCTTTTAATTTTGTTAGTTATAAATTAAAATCTCTCAAATTCTGAATTTTTTTTTAATCTTGAACACATTGCAGCTGCTCATCTGAAGAACAGGTCTCGAGTGTTCTAAAAATATTAGATTTTTCCATCAGGAACTTGTATTTTGAATAAATTCTGGTTACTGAGATTTATTTATATGTGTGTAACATTTAAAATTAAAAGGTGAATGTTAGATAAAAGTACCAATACAACATAGCAATCAATTCTAATTATTTGTAGCATTTAAGAGGGATTCATTTTTCATTCTCAGCTATTCCTTCCAATTACCATACAATATTAATTCCTTTTATTTTTTATTTATCCTATAAATACTTATTAAGAACCTAATATTTTCTAGGCACCAGATAGAAATCTGTGGTCCTTCCATTATAATTATAGATTCTGGTGGACCAAATTCAAAATCTTTAAAGGATCAAAGGAACATGGTTAAAATGAAGCATATAACACTAGAACTCTTACATATGAAGATATCCAAAGAGGTTTATGTTTCTAATTAAAACCATGAAATACAGTAAAGCTCTTCCCAACTTTGGTCTTAAGCCCATAGCCTGAGCCTGGTTGTCATGGTCTGACAGTGGGATCATTGGCCAGAAGCCTGGCTAAATTCCATCAAAATCAATTAATACCAACCTAACATCAGCTACAGTTTTTCTATACCTTTGTTTATATTTCTGCTTTCATTTTAATGTCATTCTATCAGTAATTTATATCTTGTCTTTATTTATATTGATTTTTTGAATATACAATTTGTATAAGCACACACACTTAAATGTATATATCCAAAGATTAGTAAATACTTATGTATTGCTGTTACTTTATAGATTCAAACCTACATGAGAAATATCCTGTCAAAACATGTGGGAAGAGAAGCAATTATTATTTACTTAGGGCTTATTTGCCCAACATGGAGCACATGCAGGCATAACACTAACAGAACCATATATGATATAGCAGTCCTTACTTCAATTTTTTTATGTAAGTAAACTAAGACTTAGAAAGTGTAAGTAATTTTGCCAAGGTCATCCACCACCTCTGGCAATGGGGAAAAGGCCTAATTTGAGGAAACAGATATAAAGTATACTTAGCATTTATGGTTTAAAAAAAAACAACCAAGAAACGGTGATACACCGGCACCTTTTTTCTGTTAACTGAGAAAATTGCAAGGTGTAACAACTATTTATAAATTATGGAACCATGTCCTTAAGAGAGCTTAAGATTCTGTCCTTGTCCACAAACAACTTTGACCTGAATTCTTGTCTTTTTTTCTCTAAAGAATGTTCAATGTTTTTTTGTAAATGACCAGAAGAGAAAAGTTTAGGCTTTGTAAGCCATAAGGTTTCTGTTATAACGACTTAACCTTCCATTATAGTGCAAAAGCATTCATAGACAATAGGCAGACATGGCTGTGTTCCAATAAAACTTTATTTAAAAAAACAGGTGTTAGACAACATTTGGCCCACTGGCTGAAGTTTGCTAACCCCTGCTTGACAGTTTAGACTAGTAATCTCTCAATAATTTTGAGCACATACACTGTCATTTAAGCAGTTTCATGTGCATACCCCTGACATTTGATTTTACTTATTTACAGGAATTATAAGTACTACTGTTTTAATATATTTTGTTTGGTATGAAACATGCACAAAAATATTTAATAAAGATTATATAAAATAAGTAGAAAGTCAATTTTATTTCACATCACGTGGATTGTCCTACTCACCACCTGGTGTGTGAAGCACGCCACTGAAGAGCACTGCCCTAGATACAGCTGGTAAAGCAATGATCTGAAAAAGAACACACACACACACACACACACACACACACACACATTTTAAATAGTTATTTAGGCTTTAGTTGGTATGTTACTTAAAAAGACGGTTTCCTTCACAATGAGAGTATCAGATTATAACCACAATACTACCTTTAGAATTAATACTGATGCCTACTCTCACTTTTTTGCTCCTAAACCCCACTCTGCCCCACCCCTGTCATCTCCTTCCTTCCCTCTCTTTAAACTTACTTGAGCTATCAGCTTTGAATAAGGGCTGTCAATCTCAACATGGATTTAATTACCCTTTTGACTTAGAAAGGATGAAATGAAATGAAATGAATAATCCTTTGGTATTTCTGCAGGGTACCCTACTAGATTTTTGCTTCTTTGTTTCCATGCAAAGAAAAAGTACTCTATTTCACTTGATTTTAGACTGTCTTTGCATTTGGAGTTATTGCCATTTAAAATTACTCTAAGCAGACAAACATAGGTGTGTTGGTTCAAAAGAAATAGAGATTTTATAAAAGCCTTCTAACTCAAAAAGTTTTTAAGTACAAATTCTCTCAATATTCTGCTTTATTTTCATTCATGATATGAAATATACATGAGTATATAAATATGTATATATGCATCTAAAGATAATATCTTCCCTTAACTATTTTAGAGGAAAACTAAGCAAAAATTTTTCTAATATTAAAAATGTATAGTCTTTCGTAAACATATTAAATATTCATCCCAACTCCTTATCCAAACAAATATAAAAAATGACATGTTTTTAACATGAGTACTTACATGTATTTGCCAACATATTTAAGATACTAACAAATGTTAAAAGAAAAATGCAACATATTTCTCTTTAAATCTTACAAATGTAGTCAAAATATTTATGTCAGCAGTTAATCTAAGGTACATGTGTGTCCTTTTGGCAAATATGTGTTGAGTATGTACTTAAATGTGGATCCGAGAAGCTATGAGATATTGCAGGTAAAGACTCAGTTAAGTCTCAGGAAAATTAGATTCTTTTCTTAGTTTTTTCCACTAAAACTCTGTGTGACCTTAAGTGAATACTTCCTGGCTGCCTGTTCCAGCTTCTTCATTTATAGGTAGGGTTGGGGGCATGGAACAAATACTCTCTTTTTTTTTTTTTTTAACATTTTTTTAAATTGAGATTCATAATAGTTTACATCATTGTGAAATTTCAGTTGGACATTATTTCTTGTCTGTCACCACGTAAGTGCTTGCCTTCACTCCCTGTGCCCACCCCCCACCCGCCTTTCCCTGGTAACTACTGAACTATTTTCTTTGTCCATGTCTTTGTTTATAGTCCACATGTAAGTGAAATCATCTGGTGTTTGTCTTTCTCAGTCTGGCTTATTTTGCTTGCTATAATTCCATCCAGGTCCATCCACCTTGTTGCAAATGGGATGATTTTGTCTTTTTTTCTGGCTGAGTAGTATTCCATTGTATATATACACCACATCTTCTTTATCCAATCATCAGTGGATGGGCACTTGGATTGTTTCCATGTCTTGGCTATTGTGAATAGTGCTGTGATGAACACCAGGGTGCATATGTTACTTTGGATTGTTGATTTCAAGTTCTTTGGGTAAATACCCAGTAGTGGGCAAATAATTTTTTTTTTTTAAAGATTGGCACTTGAGCTAACAACTGTTACCAATTTTCTTTTTCTTTTTTTTCTGCTTTATCTCCCCAAAACTCCTCAGTACGTAGTTGTATATTTTAGTTGTGGGTCATTCTAGTTGTGGCATGTGGGAAACTGCCTCAACATGGCCTGATGAGCGGTGTCACGTCCGCGCCCAGGATCTGAACCGCTGAAATCCTGGGCCACCGCAGCGGAGAGCGTGAACTTAACCACTCAGCCACGGGGCCGGCCCCTGGGCAAATACTCTTTAAAGGCCATTCCATCATTGAGTTCATGTTCTATTCTAATATCAACATTATATATACATAAAAAAAACCAGTAGCTAAAATTTACTGAGTACCTACTTTGTGCCAGGAGCTGGGATGCATAATCTTCACAAATTATCTCATTCACTGCTAATCTCAACTCATAGAGTTACACAACTATTTTGCTTATCTTGACATCAGAACTGAAGGTGCAGAGATAAAGTCACTAGCACAAGTTTCACAGCTAGTAAGAGAAATAACTAATACTCAAGCCCAGGGCTCAGTGATTCGTAGGTCTTTGTGCTTCAACACTTCTCAGAACCTCCAAAGTATATATACACACATTACACATCTTACTCACTTCTGTTCACTCCACAACCACTAGGCCTACAACTCCTACCTTCCTCCCAGTATGGTTCCTGAGATGCAAAATAATTGGATGTGTTTGCTGGTAAATACTAGGCAATCTTTTAAAATAAGTTTAGCTCAAATTGAATAAGGAAAACAAAAACACACAAAAACACAAAATAGACACAAGTACTTTCCAGTGTACTGAGATGCCTTCTCTAAATTTGTTGTAGCTTGAGTTTCCCCGACAAAAACTGCTTTTCAGGGCATGGCATTTGGCTCTAGCTCTGTGCTCCTTCATTCGCCATCACTCATAGTTTATTGTCCTTCCCTATCAGAGAACAGTGCAATTTCCTGACCTGTTGAATTTAAATTTATCTCTTTTTATTTCTCACAAAACCAAATTGGAAGAAAAAAAAAATTTTATCTTCTGCTGTGTTTCCCCTCATCTTTCCAATTCACAATATTTTCCCCAATACTTATAAACTCATAATTTTATTTTTTTGGCCCCCTCTCCAACAAAGTGAGCTTATAATGCAGAAGTAGGCATGCCATTATCAGCTGAATCATAATTACATATCTAGCTCTTTCTGTTTTATGTTCTCTGAGGAAGTTAAATTTGTACACTGAAGGATAAAGTTCTGAAAACCAAGAAAAAACAAAATCTATTTTTTAAGTTTGACATAATTTGTATATACTTTGTTGGGCTTTTTTTCCCTGAATGTAAAAATAATATACTGAAAGAGTATGAAATACAGAAAATTAAAAAATATATATAGATCAACCACAGAATTCTGTCACCTTGGTTTAACCACTATTAGTATGCAGATATATAGCTTTCATGAATTTCTGGAAATACGTATAAATATTTTCCTTGTGTTGATATACGTATGTGCTTAAAGCTACACATCAATATAGATCTAAATACATATAGATTTCTTGATTACCAGCAATAGAAGGAAGGATATTGGAAAAACTGCAGATCCAGGCTGCTGAAATAAGGCAGCGATGACAGGTAGTAGAGTACACAGACAAAGCGACACCAGTCTGGTTAGGATGTTGCTCTGGTATCACAGTCATTCTCCTCGTGTCACTGACACTGCAGAATCTTTGACATCTTTATATCTGCCTTGATTAATTTCCCTGGAAAAGTGAGTCTTTGATTTACTCCATCAAAATTCAAAAATTTGAGTCAGAGATTGGTTGCCTTGGGTTGGTAAAGCTAAGACATATGCCTATATGGCCTCTTTGCCTTTCACATGGAGCATTCGACCTACTTCCCACCAAGATTCACACAACAGGAGATTCTTCCAAAAGTGAAAGGGAACTCAAAAGTTGGGTATTGACTAATGTCCACTATGTTCTAGTACTTTGGCTATACAACAGCTACGTTCACTGCTCCTAACACCACTCCTAAGGAAGATATTATAACTATCTCTTATTAAACTATTTCCCCCAAAGAGAAATAGCCCAAATTTTCATCACTCATCTGGGATCAAGTATAGTATCTCTGGGTGGTGTCCAATTCCTTTGTCATCCATTGTGATCCATCTTGTTATCTTGCAAACTGTGGACTACATTGAAAAGTCAACCCTCATCCACACACTTAACATATGAAAATGAGATAAACATGGAGGGAAAGTGAAAAAACAAGTTAGTATTTAATCTTATACAAATAACATAGAAAAAAGATTACAGATTGAGCTACTATAGACCTCTTTTCTGCAACTGGTTATGAGGATATAGTTGGTGCTTATTTTTCCCCCCGCTAGCCATTTGTGTTTTCTTTATCTTCAGCTAACAACATACATGGTTGAGGGTTTTTAGAAACTGGTGTGGCTCAAATATTTAATCCTAAAAGAGGTTTCACAATCACTTATCATACTCTTCCATTAATTTTCTACCTCTAGATATGATGGTTTCCTATTTTATTTAACATTTGCTTATATGGTGCTTACCATGTATTAGTTACTGTTTTAAGTGTCTTACATATATTAAGTCATTTATTCCTCATAACAACCCTGAGACATAGATACGATTTTTTCCTTTATTTTACAGTTGAGGAAATTAGGTTTACACAAACTTTATGGGACTTGCCCGAATTCACACAGCTATTAAGTATTGGAACCAGGATGTTAACCCAGGTACTCTATACTGTCTGAAAGAACAAGGCGTAGAATCCATATTACTATCTATACCCTTGAATAGGACCAATGCTACTTCCCTTTGATAGGTTAAATCACCCCACAAATTCTACCCTTTCCTTTTTTTCCCTTGTTATTAAATGGCAGGAAGAGCCCCAGATCACTGCTGTTGGTAACTAATTTATTGCTGTGGAATATGCTCTTAATGTTGGTACCTTTTGTTGGCAAACTTGACATTCATCAGTGACAATAGTCAGTGAGCCTTGGTGAGAGAAGGTTCAAGTTGAGGATCTGCATAGCCTCTACTCCTGCTTCTCTGGCCATGTGGTTAATGAGCCCATCCAGCAGGCCCAACACGGATTAAAGAATGAAGATGACTGACATACACTGACAAGATCATCTTGTCTACCTGATTATTGAGTTTTCTCCATTCCATGAGCATTCAAATGATCTTTAAAATTAGCATTCAGATGGAACATATATATCCTCATTCTGGGGCTACTCCAGGTGGTCCTTTCATATCCTTCTTATCCAAACTGCCTTGTTACTAATCCTTGAGTGCTGTTTTTCCTTTTCCCCAAACATCTGTCCAAACCATCTATCCATGGATTAGTGTAGCATTTTTAGTTCAGGCCATCACACTTTCCAGAAAGATGTGGACAATGAGATACACTACTAAAACTTCCTCATACTAGAAGGATTAGTCTCCTGCAGTCTTTCAAGGATAACGGGAATGGAGCACAATACTGGAGGAGTAATTTCTAGCTAGTGCTAGAATATCATTCAGCACCTATTGCAAAACTGACTCCAGTGTTTTCCTCTTCACTAACTGGTCATTGACCACTCTCCATGACATCAGAAATTGAATATTGAAGACGTTACAATGTGGCGGGAGGGTGGCACTGAAAGTGTGCACAGTTTGCTAATATATAGTTGCTTCAGCTGATTCCACTTCTGCATCATGAGGGAATCCTGTATTGGTCACTCTGAACTTTGGAGCAAAGTAGATCAGATAATAGGTAATTCAGTAAGGTTACAGGGCCACCTGCTGTCCTCTAGTTAGGTAGTTAGACTTTATCAAATTATAGGGCAGGCCAAGAACTGTTTGTCAAAAGGAGACCAGTTATAAGCTGAAGAAGGCATGGATTTGTTCCAAAACCCCAGTGGTCTCCAATGTGATCCTCATTTTGAGGCTTGTTCCTTTCTGCATACTCTATCCCAAGTGCCAGGGACACCGTGTACACCATTGTATCTGCTCCGTAGCAGAGATTCTTGCACTGACACCTTCACAAACTAGATTCTTTTGTTCTGAGGCTTATCAAAATGGCATCCTTTCAGGTAACTGACTAATGGGACAGAGCAATATAACAAAATTTGCTGTTTATTGCATTCTAGATATAAAAAAGCTCAAGTGCTGTGCCTCTTAGCTAATGGCAAGGGGCACAAATGTCCTTCACTTTGAAATGTATTACACTACCAGGGCCAAGATCATTGAATCCCCAGAAACTTCATTGAAATGGCAGCCATTGGTATTTTATACTAACATATGTATATTAAACTGAGATATCCAGGATAACATCTCCTTGCTATGCTGGTCCTAGCAATATGATGTCATCAAGTAATACACCAGTTTATGTCCTGTGGAATGATTATATGAGGACCCTGGCTACTATATTGTGACACAGCAGTGAGAGGTTAGAACAACAATAAAGGAACATGGTAAAATTGGACTCTCTTACTATCAGGTAAAAACGTATTCTGGTCTTTTCTAGGCTGGAAAAAAACAGAATATTTATTAGATTACTATGTATATACTATGTGCCAGAGGTGACAGTTTTGGCTCATGGAAGGAAACCATATGTGGAACTCTAACTGCAATTGGAATTATTAATCAATTAAACATATGCTAATCCAATATCTTTCTTCAAGACCTGCCCATTTCTCCTCTGACCAAGCCGGCAAATTAAATGAGGATGCAATACGAATCACCATTCTATGTTTTTAAAGTCCTGGATGGCTGCTCTAATTGTGGGCTTTTCCCAGAGAAATAATACTCATTTTTATTAATTGTTTGGATAGGGAGAAATGACCCCAGAGACTTCCGGTTGGTTCCTCCTGCCAAAATAGCACTTACTTCCAAAATCGGTGAGCTAGTGAAAGGACTCTGTTGGTTGCTCCATTATCTTTTCCAAATGCATACTTGGGAACTGATAGAATAAATACAGGAGGGTTTGGGAGTTTCACTGAGCTGATTATGAGGCAAACTTGGAGCAAAACTCCATTTATTGCCTGACCCCTATAAGCCTTCACACTGATTAGTGAACTTATGGTGTTCTCTGTCCTCAAAAATTGTTTCCATCAGCGCCATTTTCCAATAATCCATGGTGTATCTGGGGTTTTTCCTTTTCTCCCAGCATGGAGATGATGATGAATCTCTGCAGGTCCTTTAGGGGAGCCTGAAAGAGTGATTCACGTTACATGGCCCTGTTTCTCTTGCATGGCCTCGCCTTCTCTTCATTGGAGAGGTTCTGTGTTTATCAAGGGATTGTGCGAGGAACCATGAATCTCTATCATCTTGGTCCCCAATAAAAGACGCCTCTGTACCCCAGAACTGGGATTAGTTTTTTGAAACTACAGAACAGTATCAGTTAAACTGTCTAAAACAGTGAAGACTTTCTTTTCTCTTTCTCTCCTACAGGAAAGAATCCAGAGATAAGAGGCATTACAATTGGTCAATTCAATTCCTCCAAAAACTCATTGAGGATTTTTTTTAATATTTTTGCTCTCTATCTTCAGCATGTCAGTTTGGTCTATAGGCTGGTCATCTCATCATCACAGGATGGTTGTTGTAGTTCCAGCCATTATCCGGAGAGGTTATAGTACAGTGATAAGAGTGGCTATCTCTTCCTGTGTTTATTTTTAAAAGCAGAATCCTTTCCAGGCAGCCCCTAGAAGTCTTCCCTTCATGTTTCCTAATTTTATCACAATCCTCCAGGCCTAACTAAATCACTCATTAGCAATATAAATGAGATAACCCTAATTTACTTAGACATCAGAATGTATGCCTGAGTAAGACATAGGGATCAATTTTCATGAGTGTTGTGTACCTGAACAAAATTAAGACTCTATTAACAAATAACGTATAATGAATGACTGTTAAATAGGCCACCAAAAATACCTGCTTTGTAGGACTTTAATTAGTTGTATATTTATTTTGATTCTAAAGAACACAATTAGCTCTAACTTTCAAATATCCATACAGATATAAGTATTTGCATCTTAGCTGACTCTCTCTCTCACTGTGATAGCATGTCTGCTTTGCTTCTGACGGTTCATTGTCATTTCTTTTCTCTGCTACTCCAAGGTCTACCCATTCACATTGAAATCAGGGGGCTCTGTTCAGAGTGTCTTTCTCTTGCATCCCAGTCTACAAAATAGCACACATCATGAAACTGGTACTGCTTACCTGTGCATTTCTCAAGATTTTGGTTGACCTTCACACACTGGAGAGTATTTTTAGGAGTGATTGGGTGGGTTACATATTAAACGAAAAAAGCACTTCTACCATTTCCATTTATTCAATGCTTTGGATTCCTTACTGTATAACATACTAAGTAATTTCTGGCATTGTAATGGCATTTGATACCATTTGAAGGTAACGGTCAGGTTCACATTTTTCTAAACCAGTCAAGAGAACTATTGCAGTCACCCACAGGTTCAGGTTAGCATAATGGATATAGAAACTCTGACAAGTTTATCCATGTTTGTAAATTTAGCTTGCTATAAAAATATGCCCCTCTCCTACCTTGGTGGAGGAAGATCAAAAACCAATGATTTACTACTAATTCCCTGGTTACTTATGAATATGACCTAGGAAAATTCTGCATTTTGTCCATGAACAAAATGTTTCATCCCATAATCAGCCCTTCAGGTCATGCTGGAATCTGACAGTACAGAGAGAGAACAGTGGAGGGTGGTTGGGTGGGAAGCATATTGGCTTTTTGTGACTTCACTCCTTTAGGAAAAAGTAATATTCTTAACCTGGCAATGAACAACCCTATCAGACAAGTTGTGAAAAGTTACTTGTGAGGCAGAGGCTCAGTAGCTTTAGATGACTGGGGTATCCTCATTCCGCTTTCTGGAGTATCTCTCTTTCCAGATCAGTTCTCTCACCCTCATCTCAAAGATGTTGCCATCCTCTGAATTCAACTGACATTGGAAATTGTCGGTCATATAACTAAATTTTGTTTTTGTATTTTGGCTACCTCAGCCTGAGGCTACAAGAGATGGGAGACACTGGCTTTCAGTTTATTCCTTTAGCTGAGAATTTAGAAACTTTGGGTGTAGCACTTTCTTAATTCTATCCAGTGCACTTTAAAGCAGCTACCCAAATGTGAAGTCATTGAATTCTTCTTAACTTTCATAGTCTTAATGACTGCATCAGTGCCACACCTTGAAGCTTTGTGTCCGATGGGTGACCACAGACTGTAATAAAGTAGTCTTGCACCTGTGGTGCTAAAATGCATGCAATTTAGGATTTCTTCTTAAAATCCAAAGCAAATTTCCCTGTCTTCAGTCCTAATACAGTCAACTAACCAATCCCAGAGTTCTTACATTTTCTTGAGGGACTAATACCTACAATGCATTTTCTGTCCTGCAGTTTTGCTTGCAAGCAAAAGTATAAAACAAAATGTTTACAACAAAAGTTGAGAAGAAAAGGAAAGTATTGGACAGATTTTGATAGCAAGGCTACAACCAAAAGAGTTGGTAATGGGGACATGCCTCAAAAGTCTGCTTAAGACAGCGCTGCTGATACCACATCACTGGATTTTACATCATTTCCATACCAGACTTTGAAAATTGTACTTTCAATGTACTGTACTGATTTATTTGTACCAGTCTCTCAACATTCAAAGATTATGAGGGAGCCCCTGAACATGCTCATGTTCTAGCTGCCAGTACACAGGAAGTGGAAGCGCTGTCCCCTTTGGCTTCCATAAATGGAAGTGGACTCTGCTTCCCAGTAGATTCAGAAAGTTAAGAAATTGTTACCATATAGAAGATATCAGAATGCTAGCAGCCTTAAAAATAAGATGAATGTACTACATTGTTTATTAAAAACAAGGTCATGCTTCATGTGATCTTTTATAAACTGCTTCCCCACCCCTCCAACTTAACAAATATCAGACACATTTTCTATGTTGATAGTGATCTGTATCATCATTTTCAAAGTTGGATGTGGACTAAGAAATTTAAAAAAAGTCAGGTGTTCAAAAAGTAGCATGAGATTATAAATAAGAAATTTACAAATGTAAAACAATATGTCAAAGTCACATATAAAAGATTGTCCCTGTTGGTAGTAATGAAACTTATTTTTTAAACTTTATTTTTCCTGTGAATTCACAAAAGCCACAGAAATATTTTCAAAGCTTTTAAGTAAGGAGGTATATATGGGTTTTTAAAATGAAAATGTAAAAGGAATTTTTATTTTAACATTATAATGCCAAGAATTATAGATTAAAGTTTACATGTTGGAGGTTCCTAGTTCATCCCATATGGAACTAATGAGCAAATGCCATATTTTAATAGACAGCTATGCAAAAAGAACAGAGTTTATTGTTGGCACTCAATATTCATTAAATAAATGAATATGAATTCTATCAATTATTACTTTTCTTTTAGACCTCATAGTTTTTAGAAATGCAATGAAAATACTAAGAAGTAGCTGATAACAGAATAGCTTTTCAAAACAATGAGTCTCTTCAAAGTGGTAATAATGATGATAGTAATAATTATAGTAATGTAGGTTTCTAGAGTTGAAATTAATTTCTAAGTCTGTGGTATGCCAGGCTTACTTCTTGAGGTTTAAAAAGAAAAAAGAAATGTAACTGTAACATGCAACTGAAATATTTAGTCACTAAATCTTAGCGCCTCACTTAATATAGTGGGTTTAATGTTATTATGTATATAGAAAAACATGTCACATAAATATGACGGCTCTTTCATTGTCAGAAGTAAGCTGACATACCACCACATAGCCTTCCATAAATTAAAAATCATATGTTTCTGAGACATAGTTTACAAATAATATTTTAGAGGTTTTTCTCTAGGAATATCGCTTGGCCACATTAAACCAGATGAAACACAATTTTAAAAGCAGAGCAAGATGACTTCCACAGCACTTGTGGTTTTGTACATTTATTATGGACTTTATTGTAAATGTTTAATATCCACTGGATAAACATGGCCTTGTTTTATTTCTTTGTCATATTTAACATAGGTTAGTTACATATTAGTAGAAATGAAAGGATTGTGATTTTTTTAGGTTAGTTGTAAATATTCTGAAAATGAATATCACTAGAGATATTCTTATGTAAATAAAGGCTACCAGTTTATAGACATAGGTAGTGCAGAAAATGTCAACTGCGATTTGAATTGATCTTTGCTAATTTTTGAATATAATATTCTTTTATGTTCCTTCTAAACATAAAGAGCAATGTCGTAGATGAACACAAATATTTTTAAAATTTTATTTCCTACTACACCTCATCCCTTTAAACATTACAACACATCAACAGTAAAATACTCAAACACTTTTTATTGACTTGCTTTAGGTATATTAAAAATAGTAGACATAATAAATATGCAAGATGATATTTTCTCATAACTTTATGTAAACATTGCGTTTTATGGAAAAACTATCAATTACATCATATTTCATTTGAAAACTGTTAAAATATATGGAAGTGAGCATATCAAATACATTTTCAGGTTATCTCCTTTTTAAGAGTTAAATATTTTTAGTCATCAATAATTAGATCATGTTAATAGCACTACTTTTAGTAATTTATTGATTGCTTTGAGGTAGGGTAACTATAAAATGTTTTTAAAAAACGCTTAATTTCGTGAGACTTTCATTAGCAGATCAATTAGCAAAAGATCTTCTTAAAAGTATTTGTAAATTACACATTTTGTCTACAGTTTTGTAATAGTATATCACTGCTAAAGACTGCATGCATCCTAGAAGTATTCAGTAGTAGAATACCTGTACATATACTTTTCCATCATTTTATAACCAATAATTGACTATTGGGAGAACTAAAAATCTGTTAATTATGAGAAATTACTTTGTGACTGGCACTGTCCCTGGATTAGCTCATTGAATCCTCAAAAGAATCCGATGACAGAAAATAAAATCTTGCCAGAAAAACATGCCCACAAAATGATTCAAAACTGTAACACATGCTATTTCAAAATAATCTACCTGAAACTAGGAAAATTACAAAAGACAGTAAAGAAGAACATTAATCAGAAATAGAAAATCTCAGAAATGAAGTGACAGAGTTCAGGAAAGTATTGGAAATAAAAGAAGAATCATTTTAGAAGTGAAGACTAACCTAGGAAGAACAAGAGAACAAACATCCTTAACAGGTAAAGCACAGGAACAAGAAAGTTACAAGGGAGACACATTTTGGAAAATATATGAAAGAGGTAAAAAAAAGATTTGAGATAAATTAAGAAATATTGAAGATATATGAAGAACATCCGACATACAAATAATAGGAGTTCCTGAAGAAAACCAAGGGAAAAGAAAAATACTCAAAACTATAATCAAGAAAACCTCCCTCCTGATGTTTGAAACTACACGTTGAAGATGATTTCATGTACCTAAGGATCAACCTGGAATTACCAAAAACAAGAAATTTTCTAGTAAAATACTGAATTCTAAGGAAAAAGTCATGACATGTCATTTGGACACCTATGTAAAAAAAAATGACTAATAAGGGGAAGAAAATAAGTTATCATCAGACAACAGGAACCAAATTCTAAAAGAAAATGTGGTAACATGTTTGCAATACACAAGGACAGAAAATGAGAGCCATGTGAGCCGAAGATGTTATAGTCAGAAAGACCAACTTCGAACTATAAAGAGCATAAAAAAATCAGCATTGAAGAACTCCATTGTTTCCTTGACTTTTTCCTGTGAACTTTCTATAGACTATGCTTCAGATGACCAAGTGACTAGAGATACATATAAACATTGTTGGTGAGCATCTAAAGAATAGTTACTCATAGAACTAAAGCTAAGTAACCATTAATAGGGAGAGAGAGAGTATAGTATGTGGTGACTATATGCCCCGACTATAAGTATAGATATAGATGATATGGGAGTAGACATGATATTGGTGTAGACATTACATGCATATGTATATGTGTATGCGTGTGTATATATATGTGTGTGCCTGTGTAGTACAACTGTAAAAATAGGGGATTATGGGAGTATATATTCAAATTCTGAAAACATTTTGTTAATCATCTTTGTGGTGGTAGTGTTAGTGTTGTTATTCTAAGACTATCCTCTGTGTAAACAGGATAAAGAAAATGAGCAATTATGACGGGATATTTTCATTCTCTTATCCTGTGTATCCTCAAGAATCAGGATTTTTGTGGAAAAGAGGAGAATGGTGCAATATTGAAGAGATTTAGTAAAAACTCTGTAGTCCTGAATGTGCATTGGAGTATCAGTATTAATTTATGACAAATTTTTTTCTTGAAAAATACATTTATATATGGTTAAGTATGTGTGTACATGCATGCGTGTGTGTATGAGTGTATTTGTGTGTGTGTATCCTAGCTCTGCCACTATAAAGACCTAGAAGCAATGACTGATTCAGTAGCAATTAACATCTACAGCACCCAGAAAGTGGTATTGAAATAGCATTTTCCATTAAGGGAAACCAAAGGTTCTTAGAGAAATGTCAGGTTTAGGACAAGATGAGCCTGGAATATCTTTTCAAATCAGGTAGCAAGCAAGCGATAGACTCTAGGGTTATGTCAAAAGAATTCAAAAAATAACTTGAAGAGGTCTCTCTTGGGTTAACTGGCAATTAATAAATATAGCCATTGCAGTGAACTGAAAACTACTAAATACATATACATCTGTGAGTTCAAAATGATGTTTTAAAAATTAATTGATTTCTTTCAAAGGATGTAAAGGGATTAAATCATTATCTTGAAAACTAGTATATGAAATAAAAGGATCAAGCATTTATCCTGCCTTTCTTATGTGGGCTCTACCACTGAGTAATCAAATAGAATAGGGGACATGTCTTGTAACATTATCCCAGCAAATAAATAAAATAGAAATGATAGAATTATGCTATTACATTTTGCAACTAAAAATCCATTAATGGATTTAAGACCTAAGTATCAATGGCTGCTAACAAATAAGGAAACTGAGGCTCATTTTGATTAATGCAGTTATACAAGATCTCATAGCCAGTAAGTACCAGAGTAAGGATTCAAATACAGATCATCTGGTCCCAGAACCCGCTTTCATCTCTTTGTCTTAATTCAAAGTTTATTCTGGGCCTTTCATTTTTGTACCAGGTGTTGAATGCCAGTATAAGATAGTTTGTATTTTGTGATGAGCCTTGCTTAACCAGACAAGATTTTAAATGATTATTAGCATCACTTCCATTTGAGAAACACAAAATCTTCTCAGTCATTAAATCAAATACTGAGAAAGGTATTACTTTTTTTTTCCTTTTTTTTTTTTTTGAGGAAGATTAGCCCTGAGCTAACTTCTGCCGCCAATCCTCTTTTTGCTGAGGAAGGCTAGCCCTGAGCTAACATCCATGCCTATCTTCCTCTACTCTGTATGTGGGACACCTACCACAGCATGGCTTGCCAAGCTGTGCCATGTCCACACCTGGGATCCGAACCGCAAACCCCGGGCCACCGAAGCGGAACGTGTCAACTTTACCTCTGCACCATCAGGCAGACCCCCGGTATTACATTTTTAATTTTTTCAATTCTTCTGATTCTTCAGGAGAATATATATATATATATACACACTAATTTTTATACTAGTATATCTTTAACAACCCAAGTATTTCCAATTTCTTTGTTTTTAACAAAGAGAAAATAGGTCTCATGCTCACAGGCAAAGATAGCTAAAATTTAATAATATACCTTTGTTTTTACTCTATTTATTTTAATGGTTAACTCATAACAATGAAAAGCTACATTGGATTTTCATTACAGCAGCAGTATAAAGCTCCATACATGTAATAAAGTAGCCAATTAAAATATCAGGTGAATTATAATATGGCTGATAGTTACATGATATGACAAAAATTATGATTAGTTCTCAAGGAAATGGCATTTGGGAAATACTCTGCTAGGTCAAATTCTAATCTGATATTATATAGTTTCATTAAAAAGAAATTTAAGCCGTAAGTGGTGAAGAAAGTATTAATAGCACATTTGGGAATAGACAGAAGATAAATAGTATGTTTACATGTGTTGGGATTATCTTAAGTGTTATCATGAACGTATATTTGAGTTGTAATTTAAAAATATTTAATGAGCTAAAATACCTTTTCAAAATAAAATTATAGACAACTGAACAAGAAAAAGGAGGAAAAGAATAGAGAAATAGATAATGGGACATTTGTAGTTGTTGAATTCCATTTACTTATACCCATTTTCAAGAAGTTTATGTGATAAATTTAGAGTTATAATAGCTTCATCATGATTGCCTTTTGGCTAATAAACAGGTAGGTAATATTTGCTATTGCAAGAGCGAAATGATTTGAGACTCTAGTCTGACAGATTTGAATTAGCTTACAATTTGAAGATGTATGTAATCATAAGTAAAGTACATACACACACATACGTACACATGCATGCACATGCATATCCTTTATTTTTGGAATTGATGAGTGAAAACTTGCCTTACTGCTTCCTAGCTATGTGGTGTTGGTCAATGTATTTACCTCTCAAAGTCATCAATAAAATGAGAATAATAATAGAAATCTATTCCAGAGAATTGTTGGTAATGTTACATTTAATAATGGATGTAAAATGCTTAAAAATCCATGTGATTACTAATATCAGTATTTTTTATGCCTGAAAAGAAAACATAAGCAGAAAGAATAGCCTGTGGACAACTGTCACGAATATGGGTAATATATATTTTTCTTCAGCTTTTCTGATTCTGGATACCCAACCTGAAAATTTCTATATAGCTACTTCTCTAAGGAGTATTCAGAGAAGTTCCAAAAGCATCCCAAATACAAAGGACGTGCTGGTTCAAGTAGGCTGTGAACTGACTAGAAGGAAACATACACATGTGTCTAAGTAGACCCCCAACCCTTACCTCCATACATACCTTTCACACAATAAAGTTAAATTACATTTGGTATTTAATTGGTTAAAATATTTTTAAAACTAACAGAACATACATAACAGCAATCTATACATGCATCAGAAATTGGTGATCATTAGGCCAAAGTCCTTAACTCAAGGTTAGAATCATAGAAAATCTGCAGGGTGCGATTCTTATTGAACCTCAGTCTACATTCTCCTGGACTTCATCCCTCTTCTGGAGGGGTTTATATTCTGTAAGCCTTTAAAAAGAACTAGTTACAGAGATCTTATTCATGCTGATTCTCCCGCCAAAATCAGCATCAGTAAATATACTTCTCACACTGTGGAGAAGACAGGAGGGGCAGGGAGAGGCAGAATCGGCGTCCAGGTGCCCCTTACCAATACCTCTGCCTCCAGCCTCCCAAAACCCCTCAAAGTTCATTTGATCACTATGAAGCTGCATTATTCAACTGTGTGTTGCCCATCAGGCACTCTCCCAGGATTGTGATGAGAAACTTAGGTAGTAAGTGTTGGTGAAGCACTTTGCAGTTAAATAAGTATACAATAATACATCTTTGTCAGTTACTACAAGCAAATAACCAAAAGATACACCTATCAGCTATTTGTTTCCATCTCTGGAATAATAATGTTTGTAGCTATTGTTCTAAAGGCAATCACAATTACAGTGTTGTCTCCTAAAATGGTCTTTCTCCTTCCCTCCCTCTCTCCCTATCTACAGGCCTTCCTGTATATATATTCTATATATACTCTGATAAAATCAATATTACTTATTTGGGTAAATAATGTTTCTAGAATCTCTGTGTTTAAGAAAGACGTTAGAGCTCCTAGGACGCATGTTCTCTGATCTACCATAAAAGCTTGATTAATGAGCAGGTGAAACATGTGGTTTAAATGCTCACCTGATAAGAGGGTTGACTCTTTTTCCCCAAGCTTTAGCAAAGGTTGACTTTACATGTTGGCAGTCATGCCATGTTTCTTGGGGGATATAGAACACTGTACACTATCTACCACAAGGCTGGACATCCCATCATTTAAAGATCCATTTTTTTAGGTCTGAATGACACTTTGTCGATGTGCGTCTCCATTAAAAACATATATTCTTTTTAAATCTTTGTCATTCACTACCTGAGTGAGACTTAGATGGCAGCTCTATGAGATTAACAGCTAAGGAGGAGGTTAGTCAAGCAGAGTCCAAGACAAGCCAATAGGATGTTGTGAGAGAACCAAAGTTAAATTTAACACATTAAGTCTTTACCCCAAGGACAGGGCCTATAATTAGATTGAAGAAAGTCCTCGAGGAGATCAAAATTTTAGCTCCATACCCAAAATGCCTATAGGATTCCTGAAGATGATAGGTTCTTCTTCCCAGTGATCTTGTTAACCAGCTCCACAACAGCAGGCACAGCTTTCCTGGTTTCCCTGAGACACAGATAGCTAACTTTGAATTCATTTAACCTTGAGGTAGCACCCCTGACTTTTTGACCCTGATACAGCAACCAATATGCTTTCAAGACACTCTTGTATATGGACGCTTCCCACCAACCTCCCAATAATCTTCACAGAATGCCCACTCACTCCTGAATCCATTAATTTTATTTTCTGTAGATAACTGGTGGACTAAAATATTGTAAATAATTAGTTAATTTTGATTTTATTTAATTTACATTTAACAATATACTTTCAATATATACTTTTATATATACTTTTACAATATATCCTTTCATACTTGGCAAGATGAGGAAATATATATACCTCGTAGATTTGGCTTCTAAAGACATTCTTGAATCAATTTTTTTGAGTAGTTAGCCAACATTGCGTGAAACAATTGACTTCCGGTTCAGTGAATACATACAAATCATCAAATTGCTTTCATACACACTTTTCATGTTGAAAATCACTTTTTATCTGACCTATGGGATAGCCATGTGTACTAGCTGATTTGATATTACATAATCATGTTTATGTTAATTTAAAAAGCAAGAAATAGGAGGTTGTTGAAGAATACTTAATCTGGCCTACAGTCAACTATCATTGTTGTTGCAAAATTTAGAAATGAGTTTTAAGGTTTATTTTTCAAGTTTGTCTACACAGAGAGAATTAATTTAAAATCTATCTTATTTATTTGACTTTTCTCCCTCATTATTCATTTTTGAGCTGGCCTTCAGGCAAAAGCAATGTTAGCTTGCCTGGGGAAGCCCGTTTAATTTGATAGTGATAATTTTTTTGACTGCAAGTAATTTACTTATTTACAGCTTCCTGATCAGGTCTTCTAATGCAGCAGTTGCTCATATAAACAAATAATCTGCAGTTAAAGCATCCGTATTCTCATTAATTGTCCCACTAAGAGAAAACGAACTTTAACTTTTTTGTTCATTATTATCATTAATATCTTGTGACTTTTCTAATCTTATGGTAGCAGTGATTATTATTTCATGCATAGGATAATAGAGATCCACTTCTTATTGTGGCATCTTCTTTTCTAGTTCACTAGCTGTTACTCTATCTACGCACATTACAAACTATTTCAGTAATGATGGTGGTTTAGCCACAAGTGCTATCTTGGGATGAGACATTCTAGAAAAGTTCGAGCAGCATCTTAAGCTGCTTCAGAATGTACAAAAGGTCTTTTCTTTTTCTTTCCTTTTTTTCAGCTAATAAGGCATTTTGAGGGGAAATATTCCTTTAAATATGTTAACAGGACTATATTATATTGTTCAAATAGTGAGATTTATATAAACATACCAAAGCACTTTAGCAATTGCAATGCATTAGGTAGCTCATGTATGGTAAACATGAGGCTATTTATTAACTATGTAAAGTGGTGGTTTTGAATGAAGATGTTTCCAATAAAAGACGAATTTGGTTTGTTTTAATGTGGCAATACCCATTAACAAGTTTTATGAAAACCACTTTCCTAAATTTAAATGTATTGATTTAGATTTTTTGACAGAAAATCTGTTTAGCATAAAACACGCTGGATTATTAGACATGAAATTTGTCAGCTTCTTTCAGACTGACCAAGGAAACAAATAATTTAATTCTTTTTATAAGCTGTAATGATGCGTCTGTAACAAAGACTGCTCTTTGAAATAAATTGTCTTAGTGTTAAAAGTGTTATCTTGAGAGGGAGAAATTTTATAAACAACATAGGATATGTAAGAGAAGCGTAATTGTATACCACCACAGCTCCTACTTATCCATTCTGACCACAGTTTACCTACCATTTATCCTGTCCCAACAATAGGGCAGCTGTGTATATAAATATATATGCTCTAAGGCTCTGTTATAATCCTGGAGACTAGGGGAGGGAGCTAGTATTATTTCTGTCTTAATAGAAGAGTAATCAGGGGGTTAAAATACTTGCGTAGCTTTCCTAAGGCCAAAAACCTAATAAATGGAACATCTTGGATTATAAAGTGATTTGTTTTGCTTCAAAATCTGATCTTTCTGTGTAATCGCATGCTCCCTCTCATGTCAGTCTAGTAAACTACTCTAGCTCAAAAAGGACAGACAAGTTGGGAAGGGGGGTGGTGACAATTACAAAGTTATAAGATCCCTCACTCAAGATTGTTTCTCAAGTCATTCCCTCTAGGCTAAAGAGACTAGCCTGTTCCATTAGGAAGCTCATATATCCAGTGGGTAGACAGACAAATAGACTTATGCTAATGTACTATAAATGTTGATAAGTATAATCCTGTAATGCAAAGGGACTGATTAAGAGTAAGCTTTCTGAACTAATAGCTGAAGAATAAGTGGAACTATTAGTAACTGAGGTGGTAAGTAGAAGTGAAAGTAAAAGGGAAAGGAGGATGTTCTAGATAAAAGCAACAGCATGACCTTCCCATCCAGTGTCCAAGGTCTCTAGAAATCCTTTGGCCAGCAATCCTTAGCACCACTATTTCTTCCCATCGTTTTCTTAAAGATTGAATTGTGCTTCTGTTGCAAATGACTGCTAATGATTTGATCTCCACAAATGTGACTACACTTGCTAATCTGACAGCCATATTCCATTGTCAAATCTATTTTTCTAGCTCTTCAACTGACTTCTCCATTCAACCTCCAAATGGTGAACATTGTCAAGGCCATTGACGTTCTTTTGCCTCTCTATTCCTTCCACTTCCATGGTTTTATATTTCAAATCTGCTGTTGAATTCTACATAAATACCCCCATTGTTTATCTGCCTCTTGGCATATATTTTATAATTTCCAACTTTCTGAATATTCTATTACAATCTCAAATATATATGTAACATCAGAGACACCATATTCCCTTCTGATTTCCTGTTCCTGATAATGGAATGGCAGGCTTCTTGGTCAGTCACATTTGGAACATGAGAGTTAGCTTCATATCCACCTCTCCAATCAATCTTTACTCTCCATCACCTCTAATCCATAACAGTTATGCAGTATGCAATAGTTGTGAACAGTTTCAAACATCAGAAACAGAGAATCTGATTAAAAGTGGATTAAACAAACAGGAGTTTACACGTTCTCAGGAAAAATAAAGCTGGTTGTTTTTCAGTGTTGATTCAGCCAGGGGAGGAGGGGACGTCAGAGAGGAGACTTTGTCTCCTCACACTCCTCTTGCCTTTTCTCTGAGATCTTCCCACAAGCTTCCCAGCAGATTTCTCATCATGCTTAACTACAGCTGAATCTCCTGCCCACCTGTTCTTTGAAATCAGAGGATTTTCGGTCCTTCTCTGAATAAAAGGTGGTGGTGGTGGGGGATGTGTTAGCAAGAAAAGGACAGGGAATAGGGAATGTATATTGGGTAAGTCAGTGTGTATTTAGGATCTCTGCCGCAACACCACTGAGAGACAGATTGTTACCTGCTTGCCCCAAACTTTAGTAACTCCAACAACATTTCACAAAAGATCAACACATCTTACCATCATTTGTCTCTGTAAATTTAACCCATCTCATTTTAGTCTGTTCCCCAGTGATCCTGTTTATCTAACGGCCATTGCATTGTGAACATTTTTAGGGTAAGGGTCACAGTTCCATTTAAGAGCTTCTTCTGGGTAAGTTATTCCACTATTTGAGTGAATATATTAACTTAGCTCATTTTAAGGTTTGTTTTTTGTACACTTTCTGTCCTATTTTGTCTTATTCTTTTCCTTCTCACTATTTTCCCTTACAAAAGTCCATTGATGATGGTGCTCCTAAGCTTTTTCATTCATTAGAGGAGTACCTTTTTGAGTTCAAGAGCAGCATTAATGTTCATGAGCGAGAGGCTGATAAACACATATTGCAAAGGTCATTCTGCCTTTGTGAATAGAGTAATTAGGCACCATTTTAACCAAACTGCTTTTTAAGTTGAAAAAGTTAGCATCTTGTTTTCCCTGATGAACAGCTTTTCTAGCACAAATAATGAATGTATAAAAGTGTACTTTAAGAAATCTCAATATGTATAAACCCTGAGTTATAATAGATGACAAGAGTTTTAAATATTCAAATTACACTTTTTTATTTTGTGAAAATCAATATGAAAGCGTTCCTTCAGGTAGCAAATTGTCACATTTAATGTGATTTCCACTTAAATGAGCTGGCAGAGTAGTGGTCTAAGAAGGAAGTCTGTCAAGTCAGACTGCTTTGAGCTTAAGCTGTTCCTTGCTGCTCTACCCGTGCTGCCACTGGTTTGCCATTGTTGTTTCTCAGCAAGTCACTTAACTAACGGTCCAATCCTTTATTAACAGTGATTACTACTAATGTAATCATTATTGTGCTCTTGCTGGGGGATGAGCACTGGGTTTAGCACTTTTTGCATTATCTCTTCCAGTCCTAAATGAACATTGTGAGTTTGTTTACATCATTCACCTGGGGCTTGAAGGTGTTGAGACATTTCGTCAAGGTCACAGAGTAAATGGCAGAATTAGGATTCAGACCCAGGTAAGCCTGGCCCCAGAGTCTATGCTCCTAACTACTATGGTACTTATTGTTCCTTATTAAAATGAGAATATTCATACTTAACTGCAAAGTCTTTGTAAAGGTAAATTTAGACATTACATAATGACAGTATATGAAGTATACAATATTTTACAAATGTAAGACATTACTATTACTAAGTCTGAAACACACTCTATGCACAATCATCATTTAAGCTTTAGGACAGCAATATGAAATAATGAGAATTATCAAAGAATTTCTTCTGTGCGGTAAATATTTCAAATGCATATGTAAAATGTGGGTAGAATGAAGCATAAGATTAAAAATTTTATTTTGAGTCACCAAATTGTAATCAAACAATTCATATATAAAAAATTCACCCCACTTGTCTCTTCCAAGTGTGTAGTTGCCAAAAAAGAAAGCTTCATGCTTTCAAAGTTTTGTTTAGATTCTATGCCTTTTTATTTGTTTCTTAATGTAATTTCCCCTCAGTCATATACAATTTTATTTATAATCATACACATATTTATTTTTAAAATATTTATTGAACACCTACTGTCCCAAGCACTGATTGGAATAAAAATTGAGAGTCTTCCTCAAAATAGAGACATGGGAAGGCAACTGTACCTTTCCAATTAAAAATTTGTAATGTCATTTAAAAGCCATATGAAGCTTTTTATACTCCAGGAATTTTAGAATACCTTCGTATATTTACAATATTAGCAGACATCAAATTTACCTTTGTAAAACATTTTTATAAATCAGTTAATTACCTGTGTCTCAGATGCATTAATGTATACGTCAATGGCTTTTGGGATGTTGATCCATATTCCCACAGGTGGGCTTTAGAAGGGGGACACAGTACAGTGTCCTACCATATTATGAAATATTGCACAAATACATAATTATCTTCTCCTGTCCCGAGATGACGCTTCTTTCAGCTAAAATAGCTCTCAGAGTGAAAGAGGAATGTAGAGGGGTGGGACTGAATATAATTATAGTACTTAATTCTAGTGAAAAACAGTTCTCCTGAGTTTAAAATCTGATCCAAAACAGCCATCAGATAACCTTGCCAAATTTAAGAAAGTAACTCATACCCCATATTTCCGATGGTGTAAGTTTGAACATTGGAGGGTAGCAAGCATTCATATGTGTCCATGTCCTATTTCCATTGCTCAGATAAAAGAACTCACTTAAGATAGGTACCTGAAAACCTCTTCTGAGATGATGTAACACTAAATAAAATCTAGATGTCCTGTCTTCTCTAAATTATTGTGAAACTACTTTCAGGCTCTTTTTCAGATCCCACTAAAATACTTCAAGCCCACCATCAGAACACTCATGAGCTCCCTTTAAATAATAAATTCTGGGGCTGGCCCGGTGGCACAGCAGTTAAGTTCACACATTCTGCTTTGGCGGCCCGGAGCTCACCAGTTCGGATCCCAGCTGCAGACCATGCTTTGGCAGGCGTCTCACGTATAAAGTAGGGGAAGATGGGCATAGATGTTAGCTCAGGGCCAGTCTTCCTCAACAAAGAAAAGTTCCTCTTTTTCTGATTTGCTGTTTTCATCTTTAATAATAGCATGCATTAATAAGAGGGGGAAATAGTCCCTTCCCTGACAGCCATAATAATAATAATAATAATAATTATTGCATTTGTAATAAAAATTCTGTTTTTCCTCCACGATTGCCATTTGCATACTAGGCAGAGATCCTAGAAATTAAGAAAGCACCAGTTATTTGTAAGGTGCCTAATTAAAATAGTGCTAACCCTGCTGTCCAGGAGGTTTCATCTATTCTGGAGGTTCACTACAAAGGGTGAAAATTTTAGTGCTGTATCTGAAGTGAAAAAATATGGAGAAATGATTGCTAACTATTGTTGGAGATAATGTCCCATTAATTTAAAAAAAGAAAGATAATTATTTCTGAATTTCAGATAGTAAGGGCCAACCTAATGAAAAAATACAATTTATTCAGTTCTGCTATTATATTGAGAATGATGAAAAATTTTGTTTCTTATAAGAATTTGATGCTTTTTACAGCCAATGAAAATGATCACTGGACATTTTACTGACTTGCCTTGTTTATCAGAGAGCTCAGTTATGTCAGGGCAATAGCAACATTAGTATTTTCCCCAAATAGCTCCTTTAACATTCTCTCAACATTTCAAGTGATTTGGCATATCTTTTCTACTTGCGTAATCCTTACATGGCTGGCAACACATTTTCCTAATAATAGCTTCTGGAATTTAGAATAATTGAGCAGAAATGGATATCCAACAAGGTATGTTTTAGAAAGGTTTTGCTTGATTGCATTAAAGTACTTTATGGAGCTAGGTTTTCCAAGAAACACTGTGTGATTTAATAATAGTATATTTGATCATCTGACAATGTTTATAATGATTAAATAAGATCAGTATAGCATTTGGTACTCCTGTAAGTAGCCCAAATTATACATGATGCAAAAGAAATATATGTATTCCTTATTATATTACATATCATATATATTTCTTTTGAATCATGTTAAGTATATAGATTATATACATGTTGTATATGACATATATCTCTAGATAGAGAATGAAAATAAGAAAATGTTTGCTCAGTTAGAGACTTTTCGGGGGTACGATGTAGTTGGCAGCATGTATTGGAGGTCCTGAGAAAATATACAAGGAAAAAATGATGGGTGTGTTCATTCAACAAATATGTATTGAAAGCCAACTATAAGCTAGACCCTGTTCTACATGTTGGGGATGCAAAGTTGAACAAGAGAGTCAATTCCTGAACTCTTGGGCTTTGTCATTTAGTGAGGTGATTTATTATACGACTAGGCTTACCCACAAAGTCCCTAAGCATATGAATCTCTAGGCTGCAGAGCAGAGGTATAAATAAATAGACATGGCTGGAACCCAGACCTTAAGTTTGGGTTATGTGGCTGAGGAGCAAATTATTGCCTTATATGAAGTAGTGAGTTGACTCCAGATCCTAAGGAGGAAACAGACATTCTTTTCCTCAATATTCATCAACTTGTTGTTCTATGTCCTGATACTTTTGAAAATTACCCAGGCTGACTCCATTCTCATGTAAACTGAACCATACTCTCTAACTCTTATCATTTATACTCTTTTGATTGTGGGTACTATGTGTCTGAGGTTTGTACCAAAATGTATTCTGATGGAAATGCCATAGGAAGCATTCTTCTGGTTTATAGCGAAACCTGTAAGAAGTCATGCCATGGTTCGGCCAATTTCTTGAGAGGCAGTTAATTAATTTCTTACTGTTTAGTGAGTTTAACCTTTAACAACCAGTAAGTTAAAATGTCTCCTCTAACAAGTGGAATTGTAAACTTTATAAACGTGAATGATTTTTGAGCCATCGGTCAGTAAAATGGAACTAGATCCTCAGAATCCCAAATGAAATTGCTTTTCTTAATCCAGCAGAGCATTTGTTGACTTACTCTCCAAAGGCCACAGGGATGTTTCCTTTATTTACTTTGCGAAACTCAACTTTCTGCAGATTATTTAAAATTAACAACCAAAGTGATGTAATAAGAGCCACAGTGAGATTAGCATGGTTTTTAAACTCCGAATAGGTTATAGAAGGGCAGCCTTTAACAAAAGGGAAATCCCTTTGGAGTTTTACATTTTTCTTCCTCTTTGGTATTGAAGGGAGTTTTTTTTATCCTCTTTAGCTTGCTTAGACTTGACACAGCAGAGAGAAAAGAGGGCTAACTTTAAGCTGGTAGCTTTACTTCATCAGAGAGAGGACTTACAAGTATGAAGGGATTTTCCTGTCTATGAATGTATTCTGGGAACTCACCAATAAAAAAAATTCCCATTTATATTTGTCACTAAAAAGACCGTTAAAATTCAGAGTTCTTAGATGATGAAAGTGCCTAATATTTACTCTTGATAGAAGATGACTTTTAAATAATGTGTGATTCTTTGTTCCTTCTCAAACGGAAAAAGAACTAGTCAAGTGGCTCTTTCATTTATAAGTCTTTCTTATTTAAATGCATTCTAAACCCTTAGTATAGAGCCAAGAGATTATGCTTGAGCAGTTGTCAAAAAGCTCTACTAATCATTTATCTTCTTGCATTAGAGATATAAATGCTTGTGTTGCACATGTCTTAAGAAACGTTCATTAAATTTTTGAGTGACTCATTTGCAAACTTTAAATTGTTTGGTATATGTATCATTATAGCTAGAAATGTGGATGACCACATTTATTGACATTTAAACAGTGAATATGATCTTAATGGTATATCTATGGCCCTTTAGACATCACATAAACTGGGCAAAGTATAATTTAATACCTAATATTAATGAAGTACCACTCAATCAGTCAAAATACATTCACTGAGTATTTACTATGTGCTAGACTGAGCTACAAAGATCAAACAAGTGATTTCTTCATTCCCAGAACTCATGATCTATAGACAATGGTCCTTCTTTCCTTGAGCCATCTAGTTTCTCATAATGCCTTCTTACTTTACTGGTCCATATTTAAAAGTTATAAATCATTTCAAGGTGTTTTGAAAATAATCAAGTGACCCTTTGCTGTTGCCATTTTCTCCCGAGGAATGTGAACTCTGGGTCACTCTAGTTCCCTTTTTCCAAGTGGCAGTGAGTTCATATAAGTTTGAGCAGTGTTAAATGCAACTAACAAGTCAATTCTTTTTTCCTAAACTGGAAGATATGTCAGGCATTTTATAACACAAGTGGACGTTAAGATAATCTGAGAGAGATGTAGTACACAGGATTTCCTGGATGTATTTTACTTTGCAAATTTTACTCCACTTACTGTGACAGAAATGTTTTCTGGAATTAAATATATATATATTTTAGGTGTGCAATTTAGGAATTTCAAGTGGCTGATCCCCTTTAGGAAGAGTTGAAAAAGGAAATTTGCAGACTACAAGAGGTTTCTGTTTGTACTTTAAAGCAGGTTTAATCTATGTCTTTTTTCTCTGGATTTCTAAGTCTTTTGTGTGTGTGTGTGTCTTTGTGAATATTGAAGTTCAAAATGAAAGCCCTTCAGCCAAACAACTGTCTCACAGGCTCACATCCCTTTAGATTAGTTCTTCGTTGTCCTTGCTTTGTCTTCTGGGTAAGGCCCTAAACTTTCTTCATATCTTAACTCTGTTTATGCTTATTAGAACATCATTCTCTCCCCAATTACTTTCTTTATATACTAGAGCTTTTAATTTTATCTAAGCCTTGCCTGCCTCTAATGCCCCTCCCCTTTCTTTAAAAAAAATTGCAAAGAGAACTGCTCATTTTTCTATGAATTTGACCACAGTAACAGTTGGGGTTTTTTTGGTTCTCATTAGTGTTTCTGGAATATCAAACTGACGACACGTATCGTATGTCATATGACTCCTCATTTGCAGCCTACAGAATCCAGTGTATCATTGTTTCAAAATTCTTGGAGTCTTTGATCCTGGCCATTCAGTCTTTCTTTCTGCCCTTCCACCTTCAGAAGACTGCGGGCAACCTCCGTATCCTCTGAATGATATTCTATACTCAAGATTCTCAAATGCCAATTGCCTTCATTTTCATTCTTTTGATTAATTCATTCAAAGATCTACATTCTATAATGGCTTTCTATATAAAATCTTTAACTTTTAAATTAAACTCTCTGTCCAAAACTTATTCCGCCGCATAATTTATTAACATTTGGAAGACTCATCAACCTGACTTAGTCTTCTTCATTTATTTCCTAAATGAAAATTAGTTGTTTTATTTCAAAAGTATGCACAGCGGAAAGAATTTCATAGTTAATGACTTTGAAAAATTGTAGGTAAGATACAGAAGTTTCAATTCTGTGGTAATTCCTATAACTTTTAGTATACTTTTAGACTGTGAATTCCTGTGATGTGGATCTAATATGTAAAATTTTCCAGCTTTAACTGATTACAAAATCTCTCTCCCCCATTTTCCCTGGGATTAGTTTGCCGCCCGTCACACTTTGGTGCTTTGGGTGACATTACTCTAATCTCTGCTTATCTCTTTATTTCCACGGACTCCATCTCATTTTACTTCCATCTTTGCCAGGCCTGGCTCACAAATAGTTCATTTCACCTGCCCTCTCATGAACTACTTTACTCAGTTCTTGTTGACTCTTCTCCATATACGGCTTTTTCCAAACATCCACTGTTTTCTTCATTTCTGCTTCTAGGCTGCTACATGCTATTACTGGAAGAAATAGCATAGCAATATTAATTTGCTCTGTTAAAATTTATGATTATCTGACTCGGCTTGGACTCTCAATAATATGTGGTATTTTTTCTTTGTTATATTTCCCTTCCTTGTCCATTCTCTCTAGTGGCTATTCTTTGAGGCTCCAACCCTCTTCTGACTTTCTCAAATTTTGCTGCCATATGAGTCTCTTATAATGTCAAGAAAATTAGTGTGTTCAGACTTTAACCATTTATCTTCCATTTTCCCCTAAACCTACCATTATCTAACATCATTATTACTTCCTTCCCCACTTTATGAGAGAAGATGATCCTTTTTATCAAGCCTAGCCCTTTCATTTTTGCGTTATTCACTCTACGATCTCTAATTTGTCCAGGTATATCCTCCATCTATTATCCTTTTTTATTCATCTTTTATCTTAACTCTCTTTTCCAGCATGTTCTCTTCAATCTAAACTGTCTTAAACATCAGCCTCTTCCTTAAGCAACAACTAATTCATCTCTTTTTATATTTTATAAATGTATTTTATGAATATGTAGTTTATAATATTATTATAAAAGAAAATTCATTTATTGTAGAAAATTTGGAAAACACACAAAAAAATTAAAAACAATAAAATTGCCTGAAATTTATTTACCTAAGGGTAAGAGTATTAACTTTTTGATGTAAAACCAATTACTACATAAACATGTTGCATTTTTTAATTACAAAATTGATGATACTCTACCTAATAGTTAGTAACATTTTCTTCTAGAATGTTTTTATTCTTTCCCCATATATTTTTTGAAAGTGCAGAAGGTGCCCATTGCCTTTGCTCTTCTATCTCCCATTTACGATTCAATTAATTATATTCAGACTTCCATTCCCAATACTTGAAAAAAACTAATCATATTGAGTTCACCAGGAAGCTCCTAAATATTCAAATCAGCATCCTTTACTCAGCCTTCATTGTCTTTACATCCTTGGAGACTTCGATATTTTTAGATTTTTCCTGAAGTCCTTTCTAACCTTAGCTTCCAAATTCAACTTTCTACTAATACTTTGCCTACTTTTCAGAAGTTATTTTTTGCTTCTTGTGCTTTGGCTCCTCATCCAAATCCTCAGTTTTTATACTTTCTTTTCATCTCTTCCAACTGTACATTTCCTCTCTGGGGATTCTCATCCACTTTTTTAGCTTGAACTACCACCAAAGGCTTATTTCCCTCAAACTGATATGGCTACTCTGTAAAAGACAATGTCAAGAGAATGAAAAGACAAGCCACAGACTCAGGCAAAATATTTGCAAAAGACACGTGATAAAGGACTTGTCTAAAATATCCAAAGGAGTTTTTAAAAGTTAAGAAAACAAACAGCCCAGTTAAAAAATGGGCCAAAGACCTTAACAGCTACCTCGCCAAAGAAGATATACAAACGGCAAATAAACATATAAAAACATGTTCCATATTATATATTCATTAGGGAAATACAAATTAAAACAATGAGATATTACTACACTATTGCTATTAGAAAGGCCAAAAACTGGAACACTGACAACACTAGGTGCTGACAATGATGTAGAGCAACCGGAACTCTCATCCTTTGCTGGTAGGAATGCAAAATGGTACAGCCACTTTGGAAGACAGTGTGTTGGTTTCTTACAAAACTAAACATGCTCTTACCATCCAATCCAGCAATCATGCTCCTTGATTTTGTAGAGGAGTAAGAACTATTCCTCTCCTCTCTAGGTTCTTCTGGGTAGTCTGAGAGTTAAATTGAGATGAGACAGAATAACAAGAGAAAAATCAAACAAAGTTTAGGATCATGTATACATGGGAGAAACCCAGGAAAACTGAGTAACTCACCAAAATGACTGAAGCCACCACTTTAAATACTGTCTTCTTCTAAAGACAAAGGAGGATGTTGGGCGTAGTGGTCTGGACTTCAAAGGGGAGGAAGGCAATTCACATGGAGATGGAAAAGCAAATGTTTGGTAACCAAATGTTTGCTGGGCCATCTATAAACAGTGGGACCCTATAGAGAACTTTGATAAAATGGGCCTTGCTAGGTTCCTCCCTGTCTACCACACCTGGTTTGTGTTATAATATAGTTATCTTATGGTATTAGCTCCTTCCTGGAACAGGTTTTCTATCTTAAATTCTTTTAGGCAGTTAAAGGGAAGGTCAAAGTTTCTTTCTGAGTGTTTTTTTCCTTAAAAATCATCAAGCCAAATTGACACATTTTGGGATGGCAAATTCTGATCCTCCACAATATTTACACAAATGAGTTGAAGACTTAAGTCCACACAAAACTTGCACATGGGTGTTTATAATAGCTTTATTTATAATTGCACAAACTTGGAAGCAACCAAAATGTCCTTCAGTAGATGAATGGATAAATAAGCTGTGGTGCATCCAGATGATGGAATAGTATTCAGTGCTAAAAAGAAATAAGCTATGGGAGCTGGCCCGATGGTGAAGTGGTTAAATGCGCATGTTCCACTTCGGCAGCCCGGGGTTCACCGGTTCGGATCCCCGGTGCGGACATGGCACCACTTGGCAAGCCATGCTGTGGTAGGCGTCCCACATGTAAAGTAGAGGAAGAAGGGCATGGCTGTTAGCTCAGGGCCAGTCTTCCTCAGCAAAAAGAGGAGGATTGACGGCAGATGTTAGCTTAGGGCTAATCTTTCTCAAAAAAAAAAAAAAAAAAGAAGCTATGAAGCCATGAAAAAGCATAGAGGAAGTTTAAATGCAAATTACTAAATGAAAGGAGCCAAACTGAGAAGAGTACATACTGTATGTTTCCAATTACATGGCTTTTGAGAAAAGGCAAAACTATGGACACAGTAGAGACATTAGTGGTTTCAAGGAGTTGGGGGAATAGGGAGGGATGAATAGGTGATACATAGGATTTTTAGAGCAGTAAAAGTACTCTGTATAATACTGTCATGTTGTGTAAATTTGTCTAAATCCATAGAACTACAGCACCAAGAGTGAACTTCAGTATAACCTGTGGACTTTGCGTGATTATGACATGTCAATGTAAGTTCATCAATTGTAACACATATACCACTCTGGTGAGGGATGTTGATAATTGAAGAGGCCAGGCCTATGTGGAGAAAGGGGATATATGGGATACCTCTGTACTTTCTCCTTTTACTATGAACCTAAAATTGTTCTAAAAATATAAAGTCTTTAAAAAATTTAATGACTACTTTCTATTATCTCCTGAACATCAGAGCCACATATTTCCTGTATATATTCTTGCATATTTCCTCCTGTATATTTTCTTTCAGATGTTTCCTTGATTCTTCAGACATAATATGTCTGAAATTTAACTGTTTTCTATGCAAACTCAGAATCCTTTTCAGTATTCAACCCAGAAGTCACCCTGGAATTCTCTCTGACTCTTCACTCTGTTCGCTTACAGAATATTAGCAAGTTTGTCTTTTTAAAGTTTCTCAAGGGGGCTGGCCCGGTGGCACAGCGGTTAAGTTCACACATTCTGCTTCTTGGCGGCCCGGGGTTCTCTGGTTCGGATCCCGGGCGCAGACATGGCATTACTTGGAATGCCATGCTGTGGTAGGCATCCCAAGTATAAAGTAGATGAAGATGGGCACGATGTTAGCTCAGGGCCAGGCTTCCTCAGCAAAAAAGAGGAGGACTGGCAGTAGTTAGCTCAGGGCTAATCTTCCTCAAAAAAAAAAAAAAAAATAGTTTGTCAAATATCCCAGCCTCTTTGTTACTGTTCTTGTTTTCTTTTGACTCAAAGATAAATCCATGTTTTGTAGGACAAAGCTTGATATAATTTTGGGGGTCCTCTTTAAGAATACGAAACTTTGTTTGAAAGTCTATATTTAATTAGAAAAAGAGTAATCACAAATTGCATGTGTAAAAAGACTGACAAATACTTCAAAATTCAGAAAAACAACCTTACCTTTTTGTCGACACAACTCCATAACATTTTTATTCCTTTATTTTTTTGGTTGTATACACATCAATCACCTCTTCACATGACAACAATCTTGTAATACCATTTTTTTTATAGAGAATGGAAACATAGTTGTCTTTTCTCTAGTATGGTTTGATCATTTTGCTGTCAGTGGCAATTTTACTTGCTGTTTAGTCTGGAACCACCAGACATTGTCAGGAGAAGATGTGTCAGCTGCACTAAGACATGATCTGATACAATGGGAAACATAAAACACCCAACTGAGTACGTAGGCTGATTTGCTGTTTGAAGTACTGCTGTAGTGTATGCCCTACAACAAAGAAATGCTGATCAAACCTATTTCATTTGATTCCCACCAAAAAAAGGAAGGAAAAGAAAGATGATGGCATGTTTATAATTGTATATGTTCCATTACCTATACGGTGTATTCCCTCTTTGACGTCCCTTTTTGACTCAGTGTCAGTGAGAACACAGTACTCTGCCTATTATTTACTTGCATGATGATTCAAAATTTTCCTCAGACTTGTTTCTGGTTCCATTCCTTTGTCTTCCACTATCCATATAATTCCTGTGCTGAGTGCCAACGGACCTCCAAACTGTTTGCAATCAGACCTCTGACCTTATAACTTCATATCTCAAATCTAAATGAGTTGACCCAGGAATATTCCTGATAACTTTTCCTACAATGGGGTAGTTTTCCATAACTTACTTATGCAGGGATGTTATTGCAAACTGCATAATAGACCCCACTATTTCCAAGCTAAATATATGCCCCAAATAGCACTTTAGACAGACTGCCAAATGAACGTGACCTTTCCGACACCATAGGATGGGAGCAAAAATGTGACAGACCGGAAGGCAGAGTCGAAAGACACAGCAGCATTAACCATTTGTGGTTAATGCATTTGCAAATGCTACAAAGGTATATGACCATGTGAAGCCCTGCTGGGGCTCTTCCCAGGGCCTTGGCAGGCCCTGTGCCAGTGAGGACCCTGAAGCTCTAGCTTCCTGGCTTCCAGGTAAAGCTGCCTCCCGCCCAGCCTCTCCCTGTGTTCATTTAGACCTGTGATATTTCTGGTTTAGATTATGGCAGCATCTTCTTAACTGTTCTCTTTGGCTTTTAGGGTCTCTTCTCTCTAATTTTTTCTCACTCAAAAACCCAGTCTGGTCAAGTTGGCAGTTTAGCAGACTACATGAGTGTGACCTCTAGAGAGAAATCCAGGTTGAGTCATTTACTACCTACTTGATTCCAGATAAAATATTCCTCTTCTATAGACCTTGGTTTTACTTTTTGTAAAATGAGGAACATAGTATGTCTTTTTTAGGGCTGTTGTGAAGATCAGTTTAGATCTCACACGTAAAATAGCCAATGAATAATGTTAGTTATTAATTATCATCAAGACACATCCCTTCCTTAAAGAGTTTTAATTCTCCCTGTTGTCTGACTAGCTTAACATTCAAGGTCCTTCCCTCACCTTTCTGTTTTTGTCCCCTACGTTGTTCCCATATACCTTCTCTGCAATAGCCCTACTGACAAGCTCGCCATCCCTATGACCTGCCCACTAAATAAACGTCAACTTTAAAGACTCCAAACTCTTAACTACGCCACTTTTGTTTCTTCAAATACCCACTCCTTTATCTGGCAAAAATCTAAGCATCCTTTAAGGCCCCAGTCCACATGGCATTTCTCAGTCATCCGAGGCATCATTAACGGGCCCTTAATCTACACTTTTTGAAACACTGTATTCAATACCCTTATTACACTGTTTACTAGTTAGGAGTTTCCCTGTCTAAGTCCTTTGATGGACTCTGAATACCTTGAAGGCAGGAAATGTGCTGGGCACAGTTGTGTGTTTAATCTAGCATAGTGCCTGGCGTAGAACAGAAGATGGATACGCGCAGGGGAATTACATTCAATCCCAGTATTTCTTACTCCTTTTGGTTATTCTCGAGCTCTTTTAATTATTCTTCTATCTTAAGAAGTGGTAGGTTGCGTTTCCTAAAATTTTTCTATCATGCAACTAAAAGTCAATTTTATCCTCCAAAACTTTGTAGTGATGAAAGTTTTTATCTGAATATTTATTGCATCCTTTATAACGTTTTCTTAAAGTAAACTGGAATTTGAGATTAAACTAATGGAAATCCTCTAGGGACTAACAAAGAGAAGAAAATGAGATATGTTTACTGTTATGTAGCCTTATTCTAAGATGATCTGTCTTGAGTTGAATTTGAAACTCTTTTTTTAAACATTGAATAAATTGTTAGTTTTTCCCCCTCTGTGCTTAGGTTTAGGATGTGTATCAGAGGAATGAATTTTGAGTATAATAATTTATTAGGCTTTTTCCTGATAGGGATAATCTTTCTTAAAAGCACAAAAGAGATATAGTAGAGGGATATTGACAAACGTATCTATCTATTTAATCTTATTTATAATGTAGACATATGCATGGGTGTTTTAATACTTAAGTTCAGCTAGTTTCCCGCTAATGAATATACAAAGCCATGAGTTTGACTCAGGTAAGAGTATTACATGTTGTTTGTGGGTATTAGGAAAGACGTTTTTTTAACTATTGAAAAAAACAAAAAACCAGAAACCTCAAATGGATCAGCCACCACATTTTATAAAGATGTCTGTTTTATTCATAGTATAAAAGCTATGGAATGAGAGAATATCCATTCAATTGATATCTATCAACGTATGATAACAGCAATTTTTGTGAATATAGGACACTAAAAAATAATTTTGCCATGGCAGAGTAATGACAGGAATTTCAGGTCCTTACAGTTTAGTAAACAGAATAGTTATCTACCATTTGGGTATGGTACAATTCACATAAATGCACACTGTATCCAGCAGTTACAAGGTCATCTCTGTGCCCACAATAAATGGGCCGATTTTGTCATTTAAACTTGGCATATGCTCTCAGAGGTGTTGATTATTCAAAATCCCTGTTTGCCCAAGTCTATTAAGCTTAAAAACTGCATTTTAATGGCCCCTTATGTTTAAACCCTGTTTAATATGGCAAACGCTTGAGAGCTACTTACAAACACCATTAAATTTCATCACTAATTACTAATAACAGGGACAAAATTAGTACCTGTCTCAGCTGTTTTAGGTTTTGGATTGCACTTAATAAACAGTTGAGAAAATCCTCTGTTGCCAAACATTTACTGGGGCCATTTGCATTCTGATTTTCAATGAGCTATTATGATTTATACTCTCATATAGTCATCTGAAAGAGCATAGGTAGGCCTTGAAGACATTGTTCCTGATTTGACTTTGAAGCAATGTCTGTAATATCTTACATTCTGAAATCAGTTTTCAGTGTGAGACATCAATTCATCTCCTCTATGAATGATTGTGTGTCTCAAGGCTACTGACTTGAGAATGCTAGCGGAGCAAATGGGGATTTTCACATACACACACAAACAAAAAATATTGAAACTCATTAGACTAAACTAACATAAAAAAAATCAGGCTCTATAGGTTTTAAGGATCCCTAAAAATGCAAAAGCTCTTAAAGACATGAAACCCTGGCTTCTCCAGCCATCCTTTTGTGGTCCTTTGCCTTGTCCTGCTACTGTAGGTGCTGGCAGAGTTCTAAACTGAAAACAAGGCGATTAAACTGGCAAAATGGTTCAGTGCTACACACAACACCATTAAATAGCACCGCTGATTAATAATACTAGAAATTGTGGACTTGGGAAAGTTTCACACTTAGAGAGCATTCATCTTGCTGCTACATTGAAAAGGTATGAGAAAAATTGTGTAAAAGGTAATATGATAGAAAAATGTCATGAAACCTTCTCATTAATCTCCAAGGGAAAATCATGGGATAAAACGCTGTTCTATCTTTGGTGACCCATTCAACTTTTACTTAAAAGAAATACATAAGATGTTATCGTTATTCTTTGGGATTCCAGGCCAAATGAACTCTCGATACGGTAGCTGTAATCATTCAAATTGTTCTTCAACTTAATACGGATTTATTTTTCTAATATTTCAAATTGCATCAAGAGGCGGTTTTTAGTAAAGTTTATAAGCTTTAAAAATATCTTACAAGATAACCAGAAGATGGCAGCATAGCAGCTATTTAGAAACCTGATAGCTTGTAACTTCCGTTAAGTAAAAAACAGATTTTTATAAATAGTATCTGATTTCCAATGACAAAATAGTCTCAGTATATGAAACATAATTGAAATAAAAGACTGTTACTAAGATATTAATGGTAGCTTGACCAAAGCAAAATTACAAAGGAAGAAAAATGGGTTCTTCACTGCAAATAATGTCGAAGAAAGATGAAAGAGACTCAGTGGTGGGAGAATGTGAAGGCTCTTAAAAATGTACTTTGAGAACATTTGAGATAAGCTTGATAGAACCCATTATGGGAAATAAGAGACTCTTAAAATTCCAAACAAGATCAGCCCTCATATTGAAATAACCAATTAATTCCTTCTAGGCCATTAGGAAGGAATTAAAGGTCATTATTATAATTGCACAGATTCAAAACAAACTCCTTAAATTTATCATCTTTAAAGTCCATTTCAGCTTTCAAAAAATACACCTATGATTCTATGATCTTTCAAGTCTTTTATAGACCAAATACATGCACAGTTTACAAAGAACTTCAGTACACTTTTTATTTTTAAAGATGTAATCTCATGATAACTAATGCAATTAACTGAAGACTTTTGTATAAAAGAAAAAAATGTCTTCAAGCTTCAGCTGAGAACCCACATATTGATAGTAATACAGAACATCATAAAATGACAATTCAAGGAACATTTTTTCTAGTCCATGAAAAAACTTCTAACAAGGTTTAACTATAATAGAAATTTTGAGGAAACGTTCCCAATACCTCCTACTATGAACTGTTAAAAATAAACCTCAGTGCATTCACCTATTACGTCCTCTTGTTCATTTTATAAATTTATGACATGTACTAAATCTTCACTCTTCATCCAAAATACACCAGGACCTGTTCAAACTGCACTAGTGACCATGCTTGCTATGAGACTAGTTTGGATTTTCACATGTACTGGTAAATTAGTACAGATCCATGTATTTATTCATTCAAAATTTATTTATTGCCTACTATAATACTTGACACCATTCTAGGCAACGCACATTTTGTTTTGAATAGATTCATTAAACAATTAGCAGGAAAGTAGGAAATATAAGAACTGAACAGGTAGGACAAAAATTTGTGTGAATATCTATATTGTCATTATAATTAACAACAAGTAATTGTTAATATGCAGTAACTCCCCGTCATTTTTCTCAGTTGGTACAATGAATATAATAGTTGATCAAAGTTATCTTTATATGTATCAAACTAGTATTGAGTTCACAGGATGAAAATATCTATAAACAAGATTCTTCAAGTAATACATCACAGAATAACCAACAAAACACTAGAGATAAAGCGACCGAAGAATCCAGGCAGAAGGAAGCTGATTTCTCCCCATTGCTTCCTGCAGTGGGCAGCAAAGTGTCAGTTAGGTTTCAAGATTTCTGAGAGAGAAAGAAATAATGACCAACGGAGTAAAACAACAGCTGAAACAGTGGCCAGGTGTCATTCTCGGGGCTCTTAGGAAAGAGGTTTTTGTGGCAGGAAAACGAAGAAAATGATGATGATGGTGAGCATAATGATTATGATGAGGATAAGCATCTTTTAAAATGCTTTACCTTTCTTTTTTCTCATTTTAAAAAAGTGTCCAAGAGAGCAAGCCATGAAAATTGTCATTTTCTACATTTGAGCAACTTAAAACTCAGAATTAAGTTAAATCTAAGGACAGAGGGCTGATGAACAGGAAAGTCAAGATTCTGAACCAGCTATCCCAGCGTCTACGTTAGAGTTAGAGGAAAATCACGAACAGATCAGAAAGAGGTTTGAGCCTGCTAAGATAGTCTTTGATCCTTTGGAGTTGAAAAATTATTTGTATTGTTTTACTTATTCCGTAAGTATAAATAAAATATCTACTCAAGTGCCTAAGCTCCGTGTTTGAAGGTAGGAATAGAATTGAAGCTCATCTAGGAAATATATACTTTAAGAGAGATTTTAGTAGCCAGAATGGTTTGTTCACCTTAAATTTGATTGCTACTTCTCTTGGTAAATTCCAACTTGAATTAAAAGACTTTAATCCCACAGATAAGATGTTGATTTTTTTCTGCCTCAGTGGAAGGTCTTGGCCTTGTGAACAGAGAAAGCAATGCAGGATGAAATATTTTAGAGCAAATAATTTATTATTTGGGTATATTTACAGCCTATGAACTTTACCTTGTATGACGTTCAGTGCACTCCCCATGGTAGATATGCACTGAAAACCTCATCGAGTGGCTCTGAAAAACAGAATCTTGTCTACAGGCTGAGTCATTCTACTTTATGGGTCCTACTTTGGTTTTGTGTCAGAACTTTCTCCACTTGGGATAGGGGCCTGGCTCCTGAAATGTTCTAATGTGCAATCTGTTTTTAGAAAGAACAAACAGATCCATAAAAATAAAATAATATAAACTAAGCTATATTAAATACTAAAGGTATGTAAGACAAGAAATGTTATAGGGGACAGTGAGCCAGAAAATTATTAAGCACCTATTATGTGCCAGGTCCTGTCCTAGAGAATGGAATATTGCAATACATTCAGCAAAGGAATTTGAGTCAATTTCTGAAAGCTTTAGAGAGACATGCAGGCCTTTTGAGCAAAGCCACAACCAAAGCAGAGGGTTCTGCTAAGTTGTTTCCACTTTAGAGTTAATTTTCACTCCAGATGGAAAATACGAAAGAGTTAAATGTTTGTTTAAACACCTAACACCTTATTGTACATCAACCTCAGGTAGATAAAATAATACTTTAAAATTTGACCAAATTTGCCCAATTTAAAAAGTTATAAATATTTTAAAACGTTATAAACCACATGGAATCTACTTGGTGGATATTTGGTCTTTCTTATGCTCTCTCCCCCTGTAACTGTTTTTTCTATTGCACAAGATTAATGTTATATTTTGTGTCTCTGGAGTTAAGATAAAATGTTACTGGGGCAGGCCCAGTGGCGTAGTGGTTAAGTTCTCGTGCTCCAGTTTGGTGGCCCAGGGTTAGCCAGTTCGGATCCAGGGCACAGACCTATGCATTGCTTATCAAATCATGCTGTGGCAGGCATCCCACATATAAAGTAGAAGAAGATGGGCACAGATGTTAGCTCAAGGCCAATCTTCCTCAGCAAAAAAAAAAAAAAAAAAGAGAGAGAGAGAGGATTGGCAATGGATGTTAGCTCAGGGCTAATCTTCCTCAAAAAAAAAAGCTAACTTACTAAATTAATTAATTAATTAAATAAAATGCTACTGTCCCTAATGAAATAGCTGGTTTTTGTACCCTATTTTTTTATGTCGTGACTTTCCATAATAGAAAATATTGCTTGGTACTATATTCCTGTACATTGAGATGTGCTTAAAAGAATAAAAAGAAAAAACACTTTTTGAAAAATTGTAACTTCATGGTTCATTTGTACTTCATGTTATGAATTTCTACTAATTATAAGAGAAAAGTTACACACATTGTTCAGATGTACATTTTCCTACTTTTTTCCTCTCTCATGGAGCTTTGATCTTCTCCCAGGTCTTTGACCTTTTGTGGTATGTTCTTTTATCCTCTTTTCCCTTATCCATCTTATTAGGTGTCCCAAATCCCTTTTGCCTGATATTTTTTCAGTCTCCCTTCCTTAATCTTTTTCTTCTGGAATCTTATTAAATTCTCATTTCTTTACAAAATTTATGTATTTAGGAGAGAGAACGTAAGGTAAACCGACAAAAGAAGATCGACAGAGAAAACTAAATATATCAATTAAATTTTGAATGATAGTGGATTTGACTCTTTTTTACTCAGTTGAAATAATTACTAGATCTTTATATTTACTTGTAAATGCTTATTGTCGTCATCCTTAGTCGTTTACCCATAATACAGGAAAGTCACAACACACTAGGTTCAACTTGAGTGCAGCCTAAAGTGTTAGTCATTATATATCCATGGCCCAATTTCAGATCTCATAAGCAAATTTGGACATTCACCTGGCAGCTGATAAATAAACATTTTAAGCTCTGTGAAGTGGTACTCTCTACCACTCCATCGTTTACTACTGACAGTGTCATCATTATACAGTTGTGATTATGCTTTTATTGAAATAAAATATTTTATAAAATAGTTTCTTTTAGTGAAATATGGGAAAACAGAAAATAAATTTGTGATTAAAAATACAAAGTTAATAAAATTAGTAAAAAATGGGAATCTAAAACTGCTGCTAACTGCAAGTGACTTTAAAATACCCGTCTGCTTGCTAATCCCAGCCAGGGATCGTCCTCTGTGCTCCTCTGCCGCTGACACCCTGTTGTACTTCTTACATTCTCTTCCAGAGACATGAAGTTCGTGTTACAAAATTTTCATTACCTGGTAATTTATTTCATCTCTTCTGCCTGTATGACTTCATACCATTATATACAAATACACTGATGGCAAAACTCTTCAGGTTCTTGATCTTCTCTCAATGATGCTTATCATTTTTTCAAGCAAGACTGTAACCATTAAATGCAGGCAAATGTGTCAATTACCTTTGAAATGATTTCTTCTTAGATGGTAATGGGTTACAGTAGATATGTAAGATGTAAATCTCATAAGCTTTTTTTTAGACCTCATTAATCTATGCAAGTAGATACATTGTAATCTTACATCTTTAGTCCCTGGCATGTGGTGGCAATCAATAAATATTTGTTTTTGAAGAAATAATATAATAGACAAGATAAGATTTTGGGATAGGTAAATAAAATGATGATAGAAAACGCAGGCTTAAGTGATTGGTTTGGTTCATATTATTGATAATGAAATATAGAGAAGGAATATATTCTCATCAATTTATTTGGAGAAAAAAACCTAGGAAAATGAGTAATTATAAAATTCAGCAAAATGGTGAATTGGAATAACTTGGTGGTTACAAAGAAAGTTTCTGAGTGCAGTGGCTTCATTTATCTCACTACCTACCTGAAGCTTTGTTATAATAGCCTTAAAGTTTTTTGAAATAATTTTAAATCAACAGAAAAATTGCAAAAAATGGTACAAAGAGTTTATATATACCTATCATTCAGCTTCCCCTAAGCTAATGCCTGACATAGTCATAAGAAAATTTCTTTATAGAATTATACAATTAACGTTGGTACAGTAGTATTAAGTAATTCGCAGTCTTTATTGGAATTTCACCAGTTTTTCCACAAGTATCTTTTTCCTATTCCAGGACCCAAACTAGGATCCCAGATTATGTTTAGTTGCTGTTTCCTTATTTTCTGCTAATCTATGATAGTGGATAAGCCTTTCCTTATCTTTCATGTCCTTGAAACATTTGATGCATACCAGTCAGTTATTTTGTAGAATGTCTCTCACTCTGAGTTTGTGTGGTATTTTGCATGAGGAGAGAGAGGTTATGCATTTTTGGCAATACTGCAGAAGTAATGTTGTGTCCTTCTCAGTTCATCATTTTGGGGGATATATGATATATTTTGCCTCTCAGGATGTCCTTGATTAAGGTAGCATGTGTTGGATCTTTCCACCATAAATTTACTATTTTTCCCTTTGTAACTAATAAATATATTGGGAGAGATTCTTTGTGATTATGTGAACATCCTGCTTCACCCAATTATGTTAGCATCCATTGGTGAATATTGCCTGCAACAGTTACTACTGTGGTGTTTGCCTAATGGTGATTTTGTATTTCCCTTATTATTTCTCTATTTATTATTATATAATAAGCTTTCTGTTACTTAAATATTACTTGCTGTTAATGTTAAGCAGAAACAACAAAAATATGCTATTTCTTATTTTTGTTCCTTTTTATTAATTAGGATTGTTCTTGCATTCCTTCCAAAAACTCTAGCCAGATTCAACTAGAGTTTCCTCTCCTAAACAGATTTTAAGCCAAATTTTTCTGGTGTAAACAGTTATATTCACCCAAACCCTGTTTACACCAAACCCTGCCCATACCATTATATACATGCATATTAAATGCCAGTAATATTTGTTGGGAAGGAAGACATTTCCTCTACCTGCTCTGGGTCCTTCTGGCCAGACAACGAATTAATTTCACATGAGACAGAATAACAGGGAAAAATTAAACAAAGCTTTGTAAGATGTGTTCATGGGAGAGGCTCAGGCAAACTGAGCAACTCACCAAAATGGCTGAAGACACCACCTGAAGTATCATCTTCAGCCAAAGGCAAAGCAGGATGTTGGGGGTGGGGGGAGTCAGTTATGGGAGATTACCAGAAAAGTACAGTAAACAAGAGTTATGTTATCATGCAGATTTAAGTCCTTACCTTATGCATTGATAAGAATTTCTAGAGATAAGGTCATCCCTGCTTCTTCCTGGTACAGAGAGGGAGACACATTTACAGATGGAGATTTCCTTTACAAATGTAAATGTTCTTAACAAAGGGTAATTAGATTCTACTTTTCAGAGTTTCTTTCCTGTCTGCAGTTTTTAAAAGTAACCAGCCCCAAATAATCCTCATGCCAAAGAGACATATCTTGAGGTGGCCAATTCCAGTCCCCCGCATATTCATGGGCAATACATATTGACATTGAAATTTTCTTCAGGTTTTAAACTTGCACAGCTCCATCAAAGAGCCAATGCTTCATAATTGGTTTGAATGAATCAGTATGGCCTTCATTACATCATTGATCTGCTAATTAAAAACTCTTAAAATAAAAAGTGTCATGATGATTTAATGATGACAAAGTGTCTGATTTGAGAGCTCCCTTATGAAAGTTTACCATAGATTTGGAAGCAAATTTGTAAAACAGGAGCAAGGCAAACAGTACAGTGATTTGTAATTCTAGAATATGAGATTAGATTTTAATAATTCCTTTTTCCTTAAGTAGAAATTATGGATACAGTGACTGAAAGTTTATTAACGCCAAATAAATCATAAAAAACTTGTGAGCTCAAATGAAAATTATGCCATTAAATTTTTCCCTTAGTATACACTTTATAGTTTTCTACAGTATGTTTTGTAAATTCTAAATATTTCTCTCATATATGAGTGCTTCAGAGTTGACAAAAATATTTTCTGGGTATGTTATCTTCCTGCTCCGTATAGCTATTCCTAGAATATGACCCTTAAAACTAAACATAGGGGCACGCCCAGTGACACAGAGGTTAAGTTTGCTCGTTCTGCTTCAGCAGCCCAGGGCTCACCAGTTCGGATCCCACATGTGGACCTATGCACCACTTATCAAGCCATGCTGTGCAGGTGTCCCACATATAACAGAGGAAGATGGACACAGATGTTAACTCAGTCACAATCTTCCTCAGCAAAAAGTTGAGGATTGGCAGTCTATGTTAGCTCAGGGCTAATCTTCCTAGGGACAAACAAACAAACAAACAAAAGAACTAAATGTTTTATGTGTCAAAGAATAATGTTTTACTTTTAGAGATATGGAGAGCAAATATGGCTTTGGTCATCTTATAGGAAACCTTTTGCACTCTTTTAAGCTTTCTGTGAATCTGTCTAATGACATATTAATGCAAATTACATCATCTTATTTTGTGACTTCTGCAGTTACTCAGCTTTATTACAAACTCACCAAGAATCTTCTCCCCTAGCCCCTATTTAAAATCACTAATGGATTTGCAGCTAACCTCTGGCAGTCAGTTGCTTTCAGTATCACTTGTATTTGCATAGAGCTGATAAGTACTGTGGTTCATTTTACTCTTGAGCAAAGCAAGTTTAAGAAAAAAAAAAAGGTTAATGAATAATTATCTTAGCTTGAGATGAAGGTGGCAAAAAATCACTTGATTTCTTCCTAATTCTTGGCAAGATATAATGAAATAAGGCTTTGGAGGAATGGAGGGTGAGAGGAGGGGGCCCCACAGCAGAAGGTAGGGGAGACAACAAGGGGTACGACATAGCTTTCTTGTGTTATTTATTGTGGTTCCTTTGGATTCCTTTAAGTGTATTTTATTCTTTATTATCAATTTGATAAGATTATAATTAAAATGTACATCTTAGTTTAACTATGGATCCTTTCCCACATCAGTGGCTACTCCTCAATATTCCCAGTGTCGTGGTTTCACATTACATTTTAATTTGTTAGTTCATCAAGAGAAAGAACAGTCTACCCTAGCATATAAAGGCTTACTTGTCATGATTCAGTAGGCTATTAAAGCTTTTGTAGAAAGGGGAAGTCTTATGAAAAGAAAAAAGGGATTCTATTCCTTCTAAGTCAAATTGTTAGCTCAGATATTTCATGCAAGATAGAAGTTGGAAATTTATTTTCTCATTGCACTGTACAATATACTTGCTCAAAAAAAACTAAAGATATATAAAAATATCATTTGAGAATACAATATATACACAGAATCTATAACAAATTTACTTCTAGAAATAACCCTCAAAAATTACCATTGCATGGGAGAAAGCTTACAATATTATCCTATTCTTTTATTTTAAAAGAATGAAAATCATCTCTGGTAACCTGGGAAGAATTTAAACAGGATGGTTAAATATAAACATAAAGGCGTAAATAATAAATTCTATAACAATTGGTTATTTACTTTCATGAATTTAAATTACATAACTTTATATTTTGGGCTTGTCTACTCAGATATCTTGAAGTACACTCAATGTAAGTCAGTTAACAGATATTTATGATTTACTCACTAAAAGAATAGCATTAAACTAGGCAATTTCCAGGGAAGAGGATATACCACCTGCAAAATAATAAAATTTCCTTGCATTACGAGGATATCCTGAGTATTCAACATAGCATGCTAGTTTCACATACTTGTTAAACGATGGAGGTTTACGATAATAACTCTGAGGACTTGACAGACAAGAATGATTAAGGAGGTAAAGCTCCTCAGTCAACCTTTTGTGTCCTTATTTTATGCTCTGCATGAATAACTCAGAGCTATTTATGCTCAGTGCAGAAGTTCTTCCCCAGTGACAGCATGTACTGGATGGGGAGTTCAGCACTCAGGGGCCAGGCGTAGGTCTGCCACGAAGGACCTGCGTAAGCCTGAGCAAGTCCCGTAACTTCTCTCAACCTAGTTTTCCTCCTCTGTTAAAGGAGAGTTTTAGAGAAGATTCTTTTTATTTCTCTCAATTAATACATTTGTAACTTACCTTAATTTTGAATGGTCCAATATTTTCAATAATCTTTTAAAGATGCATATGTGTTTCTTCAATCAATGGGTCTGAAGTGGTTAGGAATTTTTAGAAAATCTTAATCTTACCTACTTTTTAATTTATATGCAGTACATCTTAGGATATCCAGCATGTGTTTACTGAGAAAATACTATGTTTATTCACATGCATGCACACACATACACATGTACACACACACACGAACACACCAGGGAATATTTCTGGAGAAAGATATCTAAGTGGAGATCTGACAAAAACTAAAATTTAACCAATAGAATAGGTTGAAGTAGTATCTTAGGAAAAAAAAATGTGTAAATATCTATTGGACGGAGGAAAGAGTCCTTTTGAGAAATTCTAAAAGTTCATTAAGGATAAATTTCAACTTAAAAAGTTTTAACCCAGCTCAGGAAAAGGAAACAAAATTTTTGAACACATGCTGTGTTTCAGGCAGTGTTTGGTGCTTTAGACTTGTTATATTACTTGATATGTTACATAGCTCCATATAGCTACACTCTTCATAGGGCCTCATGTAAAGCTTCAATTAGGGAACTATTTAATGTTGGTCACTTAGATATAATTCACTTAATTTTCATCTTCCAATCTCACCGTTGCCTTTTACTAATGAATCACAGCTAGCCCTTATTCCTAGCCTTGGGATATCCTCTTTGTCCAGGCTTCTCTAGCATCTCTCTTCTAATAATCCGATGGCATGTTAGACAGTGGTTCACATACAAACCCCCTTTGGCTAATTGTATTGAAGAGTGTGATTTTTTTTTTTTCCCTCAGTGGCACTCTAGTTCTCCTTGTAGACACTTTGTAAAATACATTTTACAAAAGAACACTAAGACCTTTCTTTAAAATTAGTGTAAAGTATTAAGATGTTTCTAAAATTATATATTTATCTTCAGAAGAAATATTTATTCTTTGACAACTATACCTCCAGCTGTGTGTTCACACACACATGTGTGTGCATGTTTGTATGTGTGTTGGGGATATATTAAAGGAAAGTGGTACCAGACTTTTGTGAGATTTTCTTCTCCCAAATAAGAATTCTAAACTTAAAATTAAAAAAAAATCTATTTTGATCATCTCATTTTATAGAAGATCTGAAACCTGCAGATAAGTGTGTATCTGTTTTTCCTACTTTCAGTTCCAATGCTTTTAGTATAAGTTAGCCATGATAGCATATCTGTTTGAAAATGTGAACTTGTATCCGGCAAGTTATGTATTAGAAAACTACTCTTCAGTGGTGCCCAGACTATCTTCACGTGGATGCTCAATTTAAAAAGTATTTTTAGAGGATGACTAGAAAATTGATTCCCTGAATTTATGCCTTTCAACCCAGAGGATAGGAGAAAGTATGTACTGACTAGTCGTAAAATGTGTGCATACAATTAGCTGGCTATTATCTAGTTAACGAATAAACTCGCTGTCTGGTGTGCTATGAAGTGGAAGTGAGCAGTTGTTGGAAAGAGGATATAAATGGTGCTTTATGAGGTATATTGATCTTTTGGTTTTCAATTTGAGGTTTTGAAAAAAGTAATTTTAAAGATAAGGGAAAGTCCAGTGAAAGTCACCATCTCTATCGTAGCATGTTATGGCTGATTAGGTTATTAAACTAGCATGTTCAGTTTTCTGTTGCAAGGTAAAAGGGAGTAGACCATATTTTGTGTATATATTTTTGCACATGTAAAAAGACAAACTAATAATAAATTATTCTGTGAAACATATAGTTAATTTTTTATCCATTCATTAACAAATGTTTTCTGAGTGCCTGTGATGTGTCAGGCATTGTGCTAGGTGCTAGACAAAAGAAATCAAAAAGCGAAGTCCCCTCTGACAAGTATTTTTGGAAGAGATACACATTTAAACAACAAGGCAATGCAGGGTTATGATACAGGAATGCAAGCCATATAAGATACACATTTTAGGGGAATATAACTAAGACCAGGAGGAAGTTGGAAAGGGGGGATGGTATAAACTGGATCGTGAAGGACTTAGCCTTAGTAGGGACTTAGCTAGGGAGAGAAAAAGGAAAAGAGTATTTGAGGAACGAGGACCAGAATATGAAAAACTCAGAAGTGAAAGAGAACATAGCATATTCAGGGAACAGCAAGTAGTTTGTTTTTTTCTGGAACAGAAGGGTGATATGAGTGAACGGTGGGAGGTGAGATTGCTGAGCAAGGCAGGGACTACTTACTTCATGAAACGCCCAAACCAAAAAGTTTATATATTGTCCTTGGTGATGGGAAGCTCTGTTGGGAAGTTAGTGGGAGAATGAGGTAAACAAAATTCACTTCTTGGATAATGTCCTTATAACAGAATGGAAGATTGATTGGATAAGGATAGAATTGAAAACAGGGAAATTAATTAGAAAATTCTAGTTTCTGGATGCTGCATGAACCTCCCATCTACCACTCGTCTTCCCAAAACGAATCTTTAGGTATAGAACCAAAGATATTCAAAAATGAGTGAATCTATACATTGCAATTCTCATTATTTCATTCCATGATGAAGAAAACGAGGTCAACCAGGTTAAATGATTTGCCCAAAGCCAGAGTTTCTGACAAAACTGGAATCTAGGACTCTGATCTCCTCTTTCTCAATAAACATGGATTAAGATTCACAAGGAACCAGCCCTTCAGCTTCAGAGAAATATTTTAACTAAAGTATTAATGATGATGTGTCTGTGTTAGCAGTACCATAAAACAAGTGACCTTCATGGACAAAACTCTCTGTGGTTAAAATTAAAAAGACAAAGGAAAATGAGGTCTGATTATGAATGTAATTAGTTGGTGATCCAATGGGGTGACAGATCCATAAATGCCAGTTATTGACTGATGATAATGGAGCATTCAAATCTCCAAACTGGTGCTCAAGTCCAGCTCTCAGAAATAATGAGGGACATGCTTCCTGCATCCTGCCTCCTCGCGAGGTGCTAATGCTACATTCTGAATGATGATGTACAAACCCAGCAGAATGACAGTGCTGCTGTTGCTCCACATTAGTTCCACTATTATTTTGGTTTCTGTTGCTGTAGGTTCTGAATTTTCGAAGATTGGGCATTTATAAAGTCCTATCATGAACATGACAGGGAGAGAATATTATGATTAACCCTTCTTAAGGATTGCCAGATTCACAGTATGTTCACAACACTCATGAGGAATATTTTAAGGGTATAACAGTGTAGTGCTTAGCATTTACGTAGAATCTTTGTTTTTTTTTTTAAATAACTCCCTTAAGGTTTCTATCAGAGTCCTTAAGTCAAATTTAAAAGTATAATTTGGCTCCCAGGTTGCTACTGGCTATTTCAAACTAAAGATTTCAAAGCCTGATAAATAAAACTAGTAGCTCATATAGAGAGAGAGCATTTCACAGGTACACATATTTATTTGGGTGGGTGGCCTTGATTGGCTGTTAAACTTGATAATATTCACTATGAGATTATTCAGACAATCATCATCCCCAGTCAGGATAAGTTATTTGCCCAAGAGCACAAGTTAATAAATGGCGAAACTAGTGCCTGAATCCTACAACCCTTACACCAAGTCGTCACCATATACACTGTGCCAAAAGGAATTTGTGCTTTTGCCAATACCCTGTTGTTTAAGCAGTGAAATAATTCTGAAAGGATGTCAGTTTCCTGAAATGCATATAGATATCAATATTCTCCCAGTCCCAAAGATTCTAAATTTAGGAAAATTGAATTTTAGATAAAAAGTCCTCTAAGGAGGTGAAATGGAAGTCAATCTTCAAGTGTTTCAGGGATCCCTGAGGACCAAATAGCACATGATGGTTGAAGGTTGCTAGCTGTAGGATGCACTGTGGCTTGCGACTCCTGCTATCCATAGTATTGTCCACATGAGTCATTCGAAGCACTGTGACCAGGCACAGAAGCTTAGTGCATAGGTGGGGTACTTGCCCGCTTACCTGGGTGGGTCCAGCCCGTTTCTCATGTTTGCAGAATAGGCAGAGATGAACACATTGCTTCTTTAGAATAAATCATTGATTTTGCTTGCAAAGGACATACATGGTCATGGTAGGAAAAAATTAGAAAATACAGAAAAATGTATAGAAGGAAATCACCACTCAGAAATGATCCCCAAAAGCATTGTCATGTATTTTCTTCCATAATTTTCTCTGTACATACTAGGTCATAAGGACTCTAAGCACCTCTGCTCAGTTTATAGAAAGAATTGGGTGGTGGAATGTTCCAGGCACGCTGCTGACAGTCTTGCCTGACTGAGATGAATTGGCATTTATGACCATGTGCCATTTACAATGCTTTCTTTATTTCTGAAAAAGTGAATTTGTTAAACTCTCACTTGGAGATTATGGTACAATAAAGTTTAGACTATTGCATTCCACTAAAACAATGTGGATAGCTTATAACAAGGGGATAGAACAAAGTATGGGATATTATTTAGTCTTTATGTCTTATGTCATGAGATACTCTGTGATACCTCTGCTAGAGAATAAAGGAAGACTGTTTCTTGATCCTCCAAATGAGGACAGAAAGTTGTAATTGGATATCAGTATTGCCAATTATTTTGGATATAAAAGGGAGAGGCAGGTCACTTTAAGAGCGAAGCAGTTACCAGGTTGTATTCACAGGTTATAACTATGGAAAACCTCTTTCTGTCTGCTCCTCCTGAGATGATGAAGACTCTGCTGTAAAACCCTTATAACTTATATCTCCTTCTTGGAATTCCGAGTGTTGAACTAACTTATAAAAAGAGACTCTTTATTTTGCAAGGAGAGAGAGGGAAGAAAGGAAGTTGGCAGAATAAAGGGAATTCCTGGTTCTTTGGGTTTTACACAATGGAATCCTATTGGATTCTGATCTGTTCCTCTAAAACTGTAAAACTCACTTTATATTCCTATACCATTAAATTGTATTTGAAAACGTGGTGACAAATAAAAGCACAGTATTTCCTCATCTGTGGGAGCAACTCAGTTTCTCTAATCTGTTATAAAATATTCAGCTTGTTTCATTTTGGAGGGGAGAGGAGCTGATATAAATAGTAGTGAAACAGATTATCAGAGTACATAAATGTTTGCTGGCATCTGTTGATATGTCCTTTTGAGAGATTCGCAGAAGTGAACTAACTGGGTGAAAGGGAGCAAATATTTGTAAGACTTTGATACATGCTGGCAAATTGCTTTCCAATTTATATTACCACCAGCGATGAGTGAAGATGGCAGTTTCATCACACCTGCTCATTACTATCAACACAAAACAAAATAACACAAAAATCTTGCTTTATAAAAAGTGTATTACTTACTTTTTGCAGAAAATACCCTCACAGATAGATATAGGCCAAGTTGTTCTCAGTCATTAAAATCTTTGTCATGGACTCTTTGTTTAGGTCAGGAGGAGACTGCTTTGAGAGTACATGCAGAGGCAGGAAAGGGAAGCTGAGTCCACTGAGAGACAAGCCCTTGAAACCTGGGAACGTCAAGAGAACACTGGTTGCACAAGAAGCCCATGAAAGATAAAGATAAATGTTAAACGGAAAGTGGGAGAAGACTGAAGATAAAATTTACCTCTGCCCTATATTAATGTAAAGCTGTACTCTAACTTTGAAAATTACCAATTGTCTTAGTTTTTTAGGACTGCCATAATGGTCCCATAGACGGGTGGCTTAAGCAACAGAAAATTTTTTTTTCTCGTGGTTCTGGAGGCTAGATATCCAAAATCAAGGAGAACACAGTTTTTTCTGAGGGCTTCTCTCCTTGGCCTATAGATGGCTATCTTCTCTCTCAGTCTTCACATGGTCTTTCCTCTGTGTGTCTTGGTGTGCTACTCTATTTTTTTTTAACTTTTTTTTACTGTGATAAAATACACATAATATAAAACTTATCAGCTTAACCAGTTTTAAATGTACAGTTCAGTGGTTAAACACGTTCATAATACTGTGCTATCATCATCACTATCCATCTCCATAACTTTTCATCTTGCAAAACTGAGACTCTGTACCCCTCAAACAATTATTCCTCAGCAGTATCTCCTCCCCCCCAGCCTCTGGTGACCACCATTCTACTTTCTGCCTCTATGATTTTGACTAAGTATCTCATATAAGTGGAATCATACAGTATTTGTCTTTTTGTGACTGTCTTATTTCACTTAGCGTAATGTCCTTAAGGTTCATCCATACTGAAGCATGTGACAGGATTTCCTTCCTTTTTAAGGGTGAATGATATTTCATTGTGTGTACATATTACATTTCGGTTATCCATTCATCTGTTGATGGGTGCTTGGATTGCTTGCACGTTTTGTTATTGTGAGTAATGCTGCTATGAACATGGGTGGACAAAGCTCTCTCTGACACGCTGCTTTCTATTCTTCTGGGTATATCTCCGAAAGTAGAATTTCTGGATCATGTGATAATTCTATTTTTAATTTTTGAGGAAACTGTTGTCCACAGTGGCTGTACCATTTTACATTCCCACCAACAGTGCACAAGGATTCCATTTCTCCTATCTGTTCCTATAAGGACACCAGTCACAATGAATTGGTGCCCACCCTTATGAACTTATTTTAACCTAATTACCATTGTAACGACATTATCTCCAAATACAGTCATCACATTCTGAGCTAATGGGGCTAGGATCTTCACAGAAGAATTCTGAGGGGACACAGTTCAGCCCATAACACCAATATATGAAACTTTCTTGTTTCTCCTTAAAATATAATGCTTACTACACTATTTGTGATGCTTACCTATTTATTCGTTAATTATTATGGAAACATTACGATCTTTCATGAGAGAAAAATGTGTTGTGCACCATGATCATTCTGAATTTGTTTTGAATCTTTACGTTCACAAGCACATCTGGTTTTATGACAAGCAGATACAAAAAAAAATAGATTTAGTAATAGCTGTATTTGATCTCGTACGTTCAGTTTGCATATTATATATAGCATCCTTCATTGGAATACCACCTATCTACTGAACTTGCTCCTGAAATTGGGTCATATGTTAGTAGGGAAATGAAAATGGAGTGAAAATTTCCTTCAAAATGGGTTGAAAGAGTAGGTCATTTTAAGGACTTAACATTTAAATAAGGTGATGTGGAGTAAGTCTGCCACTATCTTTATGGTCTTCTGACAGATTTGACAGGGAAAGATGATGTAGCTGGGAGAAAGTCTTCCATGGTAAGCTTTGTGACTTATGCTTACAAACTTGATATATGTGACATGGCTGGTTCCATTTCAGTTAGGAAATGGATACATCCAACTTTGACCATACATGACATAAAGTTATTCTACACTTTACATTATGAATAAAGTATGGAAATAAAAGTATTTTAAAGGCAGCTTCTAAACACATACACTTGCACACGCATGCAATAACAATTATTTCCTTGGTAGCTTTGAAGAAATAGAGATAAGGAATAATATAAAATATTGACTTTGTATATATCTGAAAATTATATAGATATATTGTATAGCCCAATTTATTGGATACTAATAGTTAATAAAGGTGGGAGAAATAACAGAATCTTGACTGACTCTAAAGCATTCATATTGGGCATAGGGGGCATAAATCATTGTGATGCACATTTAATTTATTTTGGAGTAAAATAATGATTCTGCTGGGATGAAATAACTGTTGACTTAGATCTATTTTCTTAAGAAAACTTCTTGTACCCAAAACACAGGAAGGATGTGTAGGTCCTATGGCATTGCATTCCGACACATATTTGACCATTTCCACGTTTGTTCTAAATACAAACCTCTCTTTCGAATCACAGCAATAGCAATATAAATAACACTCACCTATCTTTTCCCTCTTCCTTTCCCCAACATGTTGCTTTTAGTTGTAGAAATCCATCTGTAATTAATGAATGTTTTTAAGGAATTCCCCCTTGCCAGATTTTTGGCCTTTATCAAGAAGATCCTTGAAGACAATTAACACACTGAAACATGGCATGATTTTAGGTTGTAAATCGCACTAAATCAGCTTCAAGGAGACATTATATCCTATAGTTTAAATACTCTGAGCAACATGATAGTAATGAGATATTCTCAAATGAGCAAAATGAGAGTAGTGCAAAATTACATTTTAGTTTATATTAAATAGTAACAATTATACTGTTTTCAAGGATTAGTTTTAGTTCAAGTCACTGTACATATCGTATCTTCATGTAATATCCAATAGAAAAATATCTTAGTTTTGCTTAAGTCGTTCAGTTGTTATTTTGGTATAAATTAAAAATAGTAATATTAAATAAACATATTTTCCTTGAAAATTCTTTTGGTTAGGGGCTGGCCAGGTAGCATAGTGGTTGAGTTCACACACTCTACTTTGTTAGTCCAGGGTTCGCAGGTTCAGACCCCGGGTGCAGACCTAGCACTGCCCACCAAAGCATGCTGTGGTGGAATCCTATGTGAAAAATAGAGGAAGATTGGCACAGATGTTAGCTCAGGGCCAATCTTCCTCACAAAGAAAAAAAAAACCTGGTTGTTACTGATTGAATTGATATCAGATTTCTAATAATGATAAAGCAAATAATTTGTCTCAAACTAAATTATTTCAAACAGGATAATGTCTGGCTTTGAATTTAGTGTTCTTTAAAAGAATAAAACTAAAATCAGATAATTTGGTAAAATACTTTCTGACATTGAAAAACACTTAGAAAAGGAGAATGCAATTACCTGTAGGGTATAAATTGGCATAGTGTAAAAACCCTAGTGACCAGTATCTAGTCAACTCAGGTTTAATACAAGGCTACATTAGGTACTAGATGGGTGATGCTTATGTAGGTTACTCACGCAATTAGCGTCCTCTGTCAGGACCCTTGACCAAGCAAGGTTAGTCCTCTTTTTCCTGGAAGATTCACTCTGTGTAAATGATGTGGTCTCGTAATTTGGGAGGGTTTGTGAAGAGGTAGGAAGAGGCTCCCAGCTCCCCTGCTAGATCAGACAGGCTTTTTCAACCTTAGCACATGACTGATATTTTGGGCTCGATAAGTCTTTGTTGTGGGGGCTGTCCTGTGAATTGTAGGATGTTTAGCACCACCCTTAGCCTCTACCCACTAGATTCCAGTAGCACCCTATCCCCAATTGTGACAGCCAAAAAAGTCTCCAGAAATTGCTTAAATGTCCCAGTTCATGGGGATGGGGGAGGAAATTAGCCCTGGTAGAAAATTCCTGAGTTAAAACAATGAAATGATGCAGATCGGTCACTACACTCACCCCTTACCCCCCACCTTCACCAGCATCACCAGGTCTATAATACAGCTTCTGATGGAAACAAGGTTTGCCAAACATATAGTCTACCTTTCAAGTGTGACATTTAGAACTTTCCTCGTTGAGCCTATAGTCGTTTTATTCTTGTCTCTTTCTTCTTCCTTTTGTTATTTTGTTCATTTTCTCTTATCTTCTGGTCTTTTTTCCCCCCTAATTCTAGCCTATACTCAGTTCAGTTAAACCCAATCTTTAAAAAATAAATGTCTCCTGTCTTTCTTCCTGCAAATTATTCCCATTTATAGGGGTGTATGTTCCCACGAGAAAAAACAGAGCAAGCAATCTTCATCCTATTTTTAAAGGCTTGACTATGCCTAAGCCAAAGAAATGGAGATTTTAGAAGCTGGAGATTGTCTTCTCTGTGAGTCCAACTCTGACTTTGTTGGCAACATGTCTTTATGTGATAAATTCATTATAACCTGGCAGTACTGCTGACTATCCAGAATTTGTACTTTCTTTTCTCCTCACACTTTTACTCCCATGGATATTAGACAATTGTATTCTTGCTTGACCTGTGGAAAACTTTAAGTGTCTCCCTGTCATTTAAGGAGATTTTCTGTTCCTCTTGTCATGCCAGACCACAAGTAAAACACAGAACATAGAATTACAGCTATTAAATACCATTTAAAATGCCTCATTCCAAAAAATAATAATAAAAAATTTTAAAAACTGTCACTTTTACTTTAATTTCTCTGATTCTTTCATGATAGTTTGTCATCTATACTTGTGTTTCTCAATTATTTTGCATATAATTATAATTGTAAAAATATAGTTATATTGAAATATAGTTATATTAAAATATAAGAAATACAAACTAAGAGTTCACACTGAGAGATGAACAGTAAATTGGAAATATCAGTTAAAATATTTTTAAATATCCAAATAATTTAATATTTTCGAAGAGCTATCTTTGCTTTTCAAATGTTTTGTAGTTTTTAATAGCTAATGTTTATTAACTCATTTAATCTTTACAACTTCATTGTAAGTGAAAAATTAAGGTTCAGAGAGGAGTGTGTGAATTGTCTAAAGTCTGGGCTGGCTAGTAATCCAAGGGGCAGGGTTCAAATCCAGGAAGTGTGAAATTCTAGTTTTGGCCGTAAAATAGATCGTCTAAATTTGGGTGTATTTGTGTGTGTGTGTGTGTGTGTGTGTGTGTGTGTGTGTGTTTGTGTGTTTGTGTGCTGAGGAAGATTTGCCCTGAGCTGACATGTGTACCAATATTCCTCTATTTTGTATGTGGGTCACCACCACATCATGGCCACCAACAAGTAGCGTGGATCCGTGCTTGGAATCTCAACCCCTGGCCACCAAAGCACGGGGTGCCGAACTTAACCACTAAGCCATGGGGCCAGACCTCGTCTGTGTATTTTTTTAACCCACAAAATCCTGTAATTAAATATTATCTTATGTAGACCCTTCAAGTGAGTGTGTGTGTGTGTGTGCACATGCTTATGCTCATGAGTCTGCTTGAATAATGGCTGAGGGAACATTATAGGTGACCCAAAGACTTGGTCTCCTCCCACTGCCCAGAGCTCCTGGGACACTTCTATATAACAGTGAGAACTCCATAACTCATAGTTCAAATCTTTACTAAGCATATCCACTCAGGTGCCTTCTAGAGTTACAGTTGTTTGTGTTTGTAAACTTTAAGTATGGAATAAAAAATTCAATATATTTCTACTTTGTGGATGCTATTTATCATTCATGGTAAAACTTTTATTCCAACATATTAGTGGAGATCACAAAGGAAGTTTATTTTTTCTGTTTTTCCCCACATCTGAAATGCCAGGCAGATAGGATGCCAAAAAATATAAATGAAGTGAGTGATTCTTTCATTCTTAATTGAAGTTCTTGTAATTAGTATTATCACATTTGCTATGAGAGTTCTTAGATTTAACTCTGTGCTTTGATGCAAGTGGGTCTCTGAACATATTTGGAAATGTCGCACTGCATCTAATGGAAGAATAAAATAGAAACGATGGAAATGTTGGGCTTTAGTGCAGCAATACACGATTCTATTTCGTCTTTTGATTTTTAAAGTACTGAAGTTAATTTGAACATATTTAAATCTATTATCTGTACATACATTCTAGTTTCACTGCCTGAAAGTTTGAAGCATTATTACTGTGAAAATGACTCTCTATTAACTTTAATTGGCTCTCCACTACCACTTTTTGATAAACAAGTATTATAAGGCTTTTATTATCAGAAAAACTATTCAACCTGCTTCTTCATCTTCCTGTTTTGAACATAAATCTGCTTCTATATTTCTTTCTGGGAAAAAATTTTTATCTTAAGACACAAAGGAATAGACTTTCTTTGGAGACTCAGATTGAGAAGTATATCAGAATATTTATATCCTGTCCTTTTTTACTTAATGAACTTCAGCAAAAAAGACAAAAGAGAGAACATCTTTTTGACATTAATGGGCAGACACCCATTATGAACAATGGTTGAAGTTTAACCATGTTTTCATTTTAATTTTGTGTATCAGTATTTCTCAATCTGTTTACTACACTAAGTATATTAATATGAACATCTATTTTTTCCCAATAGGTTCCTATCCTGAGACCACAGCAGAATGTGCCTTGGACAAAGGTAAGCACATTTAAAATATATCACAAATTTTCTCCAAGAGCAAGTATAAAAACGTATGGTAACAATTACATTACTGTCTCATGCTTAGATATATGGAATTATAGTACTTGTTCATGTATATAATATTCACTTTTTCATCTGGCAAAATATGATACTAGTGAAAAAACATCAGAATTGACCATAGGATTTTCAAATACATATCATTGCCTGGGCACAGAAACCCTTAATCCATACAACCTATATTCAGAGAACTGTTATCACTAACATCCTTGCAAGTAAAACAGTGGAACTCTTCTAAGGTTGATGGAAAGTGTTTAATGTAGTCCTTTATGGTTCTGATGATTAAATTATTGAAATGGGACATAAGTGAGTTAAATTATCAGTCAAGAACTGCCTAAGAGTGTCTAGGTTGTGGGAGACCAAATAGTGAAATTAATTTAAAACTACAAATCAATTTAAAAAGAGGACGCAAACAGGAAAAGAAACACACACAGCTCAGTAAGAATTATACAAATGCACTATATGAAAGCTGAGGGGGAGGGCACAAGGCCAGTTCAGGATGCCTATGATTTCAAAATGGAGTGCTATTGTGTAAAAAAAAAAAAAAGTGAACAAAGGATATTATAAAGATTGTGAACTGTAATAACCTTGAATCCTAAGAGGGAGCTGAAAGATGTATACAATGAATAAGAAGTATATAGTGGGAATTCTGAGTAAGGACCAGAAGATCTAAGAATTTTAGGGACCGTAGTGGAGAAAGGTGAAGACTGATAAAATGAATCTCACATTAAAACCAGTACTCCTCTGTGGAGGAAGTAGGAACAGAAAAAGTGCTCAAGCCAGCACCTAAGGAATTTAAGTCAGATTGTGGATAAGGTATTGAGAGAAGGTTTGATGTCAGTTCTCTGGAGGAATTTAAATATGAAATGGATTCACAAACGTCTGATTATAATTTCTCTAAAGCTTCCCCAGATTATTTACCCGATTTGGGGTCCTTCCAACCCCACACAGAAATTGGTGAGGCAGTTCTTTTTATTTTTCTGTGTGATAAAGCTATTTTGTATTGAAAGGAAAGCTGGAAGTTGGTTTGTGGTTGTAAGAAAAATGTGGACATATATGGTATCATTTGTAATAATAGATGTCAGTTCTATTTTATGCAAACATAATATTTGGGGAAATACTTATATATACATCTTCATATTTTAAATTTGGCTGAAAAATACTATATGTGTTCTGTCCTGTTATTTTTATATGAAAAAAATAAACCATTTTATAAGCATATTCATATGCACATACAGATAATTTTCTGAGATGTAAAATTGAAACACACTCCTAGTTTTTTTCTTGACCCTATTTTTCATGTATTTTTTTGTCTTAGTCATTTTTAGTCCCTTTACAGAGACTGGTGTGACTTTAGAATATCCAAGGAAAATATGCCAGCCGATGTGCTCTGCCAGACAGAGAATGAATGGCTCCAGGCACAAATCTCTGTTGTGTCAAGGCTTTGGCATGACATTTGGCAGGGAACTAAATCACACACAGCACAAGGCGAGTAATCTCAGTTTGCCATAGATGTGCAGCCCCAACCTCGAGCCTGCTGTTAGTCATTATTGCTCTTTCCCCTTGATATTCCAGGGAGTGACATTTGTGGTAATGAACTGAAAACTGGAGCCTTTCTTAGGTGTTCTCATAGTGTGAGGAAGTGGGAGGACCATGGCTTTGAAATTGGACCTTCCTGGGTCTGAACTGTGACCCTGTCCCTTACCAGCTGTGGAATCCTGGGCAGGTTACCTCAGGTATAAAATGAATTTACTAATAATTATCACAAGGATTGTGTGGGCCTTAAAATGACATAATTGTCCTAAAGCACCCCTTAGACCCATTACAAAATAGACATTTAATAAATATTATTTTACTTCTTCCAATTTCTGTAATGAGTTGGGTTTTGTGTTAAACTTCTTAATAATCTTAATAATCATCTCAATCGTTCTGTGGATAGAAGAGGAATGACTCGAATATACATTTGTAAGTGTTAGGTTATGTAAGCATGTGCAATAATATTTGTCTTTATCTTTGGGTGGGCACTCTTTTCGGTGAAGGAAGGGTTGTTGCAAACGTCTTGATTATTTTTTATATTGAGGCCTTTTTTTAAACAGTTACATGTGGTACAAAGGGTCTCTGTGTTGCACGAGTGTTTTGAAGGTCTTTCATTAAATCGTAGGTGTTGTTAGTGTGCTTTAGGATGGAAAACCACATCAGAAAATGTAGATGGCTTAGAAAAATTATACCTCCATAGCATACATAAAATAGTTTAGTTCAATAGTTTGCTTCAACTCCCTTATTGAGAAATTACCACGTGTTATATACTGCATTAGGTGCTAAGGGTGCAAAGAAGAAGGATATGTTCTCTGACTTCAAGGGAATTATAATCTTAGAAGGGAGAAGACATGTAAATACAGCATTTTAAAACGAAGTGGTAACATACTACAATGGAGAGGTGTCAATGAGGGTCTCATACAGAAAAGGTCATTTAATCAATGTGGCTTCCTGGAGGGGTTGACGCTTCAGGTATCTTGAAAAGTGGTGATGAACTGGTCAGATGTCAGTCAAATATAGAGACATGAGAGCAGGAAGATGTCAAGAATAAAAGAAGGGAAATCACTTAGGAATCTATTATCTGAGCTAAAACAGTGATGTTGGTAACAAAGGTATAGATTTGAAATTGGGAGTGAAATCCTCCCATTTTGTTCTCAAAGGTATAGATTTAAACTACTTTTAGAAGATGATTTGTACAGGAATAAGATTTGTGTGTAGTGGTGTTTATCATAGTGTTATTTATAATATGATAATGGGGAACAACTTGATGATTAAATAATAAGGAAATTGTCAAATAAATTATGATAATATTTAGGATAAGATATTTTACAGTTTCTGAAATTCATGATTTTGAATATTAAGAAGACTGTGTTCTTAAAAAACAGATGCAACTGTGAAATAGTATTATAGTAGCATGCCTCTTTTATAAATATGACTTTATACATATATTTATATAAAACACAAAAAGACACAGAGAGACTCAAATAATTGTATATATAATGTGCTAATGTTAGGGGATAGGGTTCAAGGAGAACACACAAAAAAAGAATGGAAAGAAACACATCCAGCATGATTAACAGTGATTGTCTCTATGTAGTGCGTATATGTAATTTTTTCTTAAAACTGTGATATGTGTTTTACATTTTATATGATGAATGTGGTGAACACACTCTCATGTGGCTCCCAGGAGTCCTGCCTCTTTATGTTCACATGTTGGTGTGATCCCCTCCTATTGAGTGTGAGCAGAACCTCTGACTTGCTTCTAACCAAGATAATATGGAGAAGGTGATAGGATATCACTTCTGTGATTATGTGATGCTATATGTCAAAGGTGATGGAATGGCAGTCCCATGAGTATATTACATTTTGGAAGACTACAATTTCTTAGAAGACTAGTTCTTGCTTTCCTGCTGGCCTTGAAGAAGTAAGCTGCCATGGTGTGACAGGGTCTATGGAAAGGGCCCCATAGCAAGAAACTGCAGCAGCTTCTAGGAGCTGAGAGTGGCCTCTGGATGGCAGCCAGCAAAGTTGAGGACAACAGTTGTACAGTTATAAGAAAATAAATTCTGCCAACAACCTGAGTATACTTGTGTGAAATGATAAAATATATATAGGTCTCTGCCCTCAGTTCCTGGCACAGAGCTCCTAAAACCATTGTAATTTCCTGGGTGATAGGAATGTCTTTTTGTTTTAGTGAAGTGACTCTTGCTGGGCTCCTGGATAGCTTCAGGAAGGGAGTTGGTCACCAAAAAGACCAAGCAATGATTAGGTTCTTGGAGCTTTCAGCACTCCTCCATCCTTCAGGAAGAGGGCAGAGACTGCAGGTAGAGTTAATGGTTGATCATGCCTATATGATGAAGTCTCCATAAAAATCCCGAAACACAGTGTTCAGAGAGCTTATGAACTGGTGAACACATCTACATGCTGGGAGTGTGTGGGACACCTCAACTCCTTGGGGACAGAAGCTCCTGTGTTCAGGACCCTTCCAGACTCCATCCTATATATCTCTTCATCTTCTATTGATTCATATACTTTAATATCCTTGGTAATAAACTAGTAATCTAGTAAGTAGACTGTTTTCCTGAGTTCTTTGAGCCACACTAGCAAATTGATCAAACCTGAGGAGAGAGTCACGGGAGCATCTAATTGATAGCTGTTTGTTAGAAGGCCAGGTAACAACCTGGACTTGTGAATGGTGTCTGAACGGGGAGTGGGGAAAGCGGGGGTGGGCAGTCTTACGGGAGTGAGCCCTTAACCTGTGGGATCTGTACTAACTCTAATTAGTGTCTCAATAGGATTGAATTTTAGGACTCCCAGTTGGTATCTGAGAATTGCTTGGTGTGAAAAACCGACACATCTGGTGTCAGAAATATTGTGAATGTGAGAAGTATTGGGAGTGTTTTTCTCATACAAGTTGGAAGAGGATATATTGACAGTGGAGTTTCCAGATAAGAACCTGGACTCACCTGATATCTTGACTGCAGCCTTGCAAAGGACCAAGCCAAATCATGCTTAGACCTACCCACAGAAACTGTGAGACTATAAATGTATGTTGTTTAAGCTGCTAAATGTGTGGTAATTTGTTACAGAGCAGAGAAAACTAATTGCTATGGACTGAATTGTGTCCTCCCCAAATCCATATGTTGAAACTCTAACCCTCAATATCACTGTATTTAGAGAGAGAGCTTTTACGTTAAATGAGAACATAAGGCTGGGCTCCGTATCAGATAGGATTGATGGTCTTAGAAGAAGCGGAGATCTCTTTCTCTCTCTCCTTCCCCACACCCCACCCAAAGAAGTTGGGTGAGGATACAAGATGGTGGCTTCCTGCAAGCCAAGAGAAGAGGCCTCAGAATGACACCTACAGTTTTTATTTTAGCCAATCTGATAGGTGTGTAGTGATATCTCATTGCAGTTTTAATTTTTATTTCCCTAATGACTAATGGTTTTAAACATCTTTTCATGTGCTTATGTGGTATCTGTATGTCCACTTCAATGAAATATCTGTTCACATAATTTGTCTATTTCATAATTTTTTGTTTTTAAACTGAGTTCTTAGAGCTTTTATGAATAGTGTATTGAGTATACACATATGATGGCTGAGTGCAGTTGACGGAGAAGATGAAGAGTTATTATCTGCAAGTCCAGACAGATAAACAGTCAAGAAGCAGTTGTACGCATAAGCTTGAAGTCCTGGGGAAAGACCAAGGATGGAAATAAAGATTGTAAGGACGTGATAGTCAAGTATATATTGGAGCAGATCTTGGAGGACAACAACTTCAGGACCTTATTTTTCCCTGAAACACAGAATGGCCCCTTACCCTCAAAAACTTTTCATTAATAAGTAAATGCTCTTCCATTCCCTGGACTTGAAATTGTATATAATATAGTAAGGTTTTCTCATTTATCATAGACCTTAACTACTACCATTATTTGAGTAGTTTCATAAGATACATGAATTTTTCCAGTGGAGAAACTAAACTTATGTTTTGGTGTATAGCATAGACACAGAGAGACGGGAAGGACTTGGTCAGGCTACAATCTAGAACTCATATTATCCACAGAAATAGGGTAGATATTTTTTAAAGAGGTCTTTCTTGAGACACTGTAAGAAACTTCAGTTCAGAGGGCAAATCCATTATCTGTGATACAACCATTGCAGTCCAGTAAAGCAGACAATTTGGGAGTTTAACATGAGCCAAATGTACAATACCAGGTGGGGGAAGAAGAAAAGGAAGAAATATCTGAAAATATAGAAAGACTAGAGCATGTTTGTCAATGGAGGGCATCCAGTGGCAAAGGAACAATTCATCATTCAAGAGAGACACTGACTATTTGAAGATATCTGCCTCATTTTCTGATCTTTGTACTGCAGACTAGGTTTATGCTCAAAATTTAAAATTAATATGGTGCTGGTACAAACCAAATCTAGGTCCTCTCAAGGGAACAGGGAGCAAGAGGCTCCCCTGCTTTGCTAACATTAACCCTTTAGTTGCTGGGTTGTGGGGGCTCCTGGAGGAGACCCCAAGACTGCAAGGGCCATGGTGAAGAGGGAGTTTGAGTCAGTACCTATTTACCAATGACACCTGAGTACTTTCATATTGTAATAACCAGGGCAGCCAATCATACTACAGTCTGGCCGAATACCAACCTAGTCTATGTGCCTATTTCTGGAGGGTCTCAGCGGAGCTGGCTAGGGATAGAATGACTAAGCAAAAGAAGAAAGGGACCTGCTTACTCAAAGATGGAAACTGGGAGAAGAATTTTTTTTTTAAATGTAGCTTTTTTTTTTTTTAAGATTGACACCTGAGCTAACATCTGTTGCCAATCTTCTTCTGTTTTTTGTCTTGCTTATCCCCAAAGAAGTTCTCCCAGTATCTAGTTGTATATTCTGGTTGTAGGTTCTTCTGGCTCTGCTATGTGGGATACTGCCTCAGCAAGGCCTGATGAGCGATGCTAGGACTGCACCCAGGATCCAAAATGGATTCACTTTCCCAGGACCAAGTGAAACCCTGGTCCGCAGAAGTGGAGTGTGCAAACTTAACCACTGGACCATGGGGCTGGCCCCCAAGAATTATTATTTTTGAAAATTATTTTGTGAGAGAAATCATCAGAATTGGTTTGATAAAAGAGTCTGAAATACTGCCACGTTCTGGCAAATCCACTTTCCTACTGAGTAGTGTACTTGCTTCTTTAATCACATTTGGGGATACCATAGCTTTTCGGTCACTTTTTGTTATTAAAATGTCTTATTTTTATTGTTAAGAATTAGTTGTGATTATTTTAAAGTTTCAGCTCGCTATTTGCTTCAGAGATCTTCTCCTTGCCTGGGCACAGGCTAGACTCGATGTTGTGTTATTCTGAATTTGTTGGCTGGGGGTGGGGGGAGTGGTAGGAGGGAGTGGTAGTGAGGGAATGAAGGGAAGGTGCCAGAGTGCCCTTTCTCACATCCCTTCCTCCTTCCCTGATGTGGTTTCTTGGGTTGGGGAAGGGGAAGGAGAGGAACACAATATCTCCACGTGTAACTCTCATGGCCAGTGGCTATCCACTCTGTTGGTTGTCACAGTGTTCTATCCTTGGGCCTTCAGTGCTTTCTACAAACCTGGAGCCCACATACTCCAAAATCATGCTTTCAGTGGTTCTTCAGAACACCTCTTCAGGACTGCTCCTATATAGTAGCCTAATGTGCCAGATTTGGCCTCTTTCTACCTCTCCCCACCCCTCATCAGCTGCCATCATAGGTGGGTCATCACAGACTTCACATATAAGCAGATAGATGGTTCCCTGTTGCTCTCAATAAGATAAGAATTGAGAACTAAAAGTAAACGTTAAGACAAATGCACAGAAGTCAATTGAATGGAGCTAAGAGAGTGTACGTTGAATGATGTCTGTTTTCTTCTAAGGAAAGAAATAGTGTTGTTTTCTTTCAGTAGGAAAAATTATCTGGTGTGAAGGAGTGTGATATATATATATATATATATATTTTTTTTTTTTTTTTGCCTGCCACTTTTGCTTTTGAGATGAGAGCTGAGTAGTTCAAATACAGATGAAGGGTATTAGGTTGTATATGAAATACACCCAATCAGGATTATTTGGAGACTTTTCCCCAGCAATGCTGGAGGTTCACCAATGGAAATGGCAGTGGGGACTATCCAAATGTAAGCATTACCAAGGTGGTAAGAATTATGACTTAAAGAGGTCAGTGATTGTAGGGTGCTATTAAGAGCATCCAGGAAATGGCTTCAGACTGTATAAGGAGGAGATTGAAGCCAAAATAATGATGATGGCTTGCAGAAAATAGAGGAGTTAAAATTCCTGGTTATAATGAGTGGGCTGGTCGGGTGCAGACATACTTTTGGAAGGATGGGTTAACATCTATATGTTATGTACTCCTTTTGAAAATTCTACAAGGTAGGAATATCCATGTTTAAATGGGGAAACGGAGCCACAAAGCACATTCATAATTATGTGACAGGCAAACTCAGTTTTGACTGACGCCAAACCCCACATTCTTTCTATGAAATTATAATGGCTAATATAGAAAAAGGGAATAGGAGGATTGAGTTATAAGCTGGTTTTGATTAAAAAGAAAATAATTATTTTGTAATGAATCATTGCTCTGAATTTTCACCTGCTTTAACTTTCCTGGAATTGTTTGTCTTTTCTATGAAGAAAGATAACTGAATAAACCTCCCCATATACAAAATTGATATAAAAATAGCCGTTTTTTTCAAATTCAGAAAGTTAGTGTTTTCAATTGCTTATGAAAGACTGTTTTAAGCCCAGAAGCTACGTGCTAAAAATGCAGGATGCTGAATCTACACAGCCCTACGTAGTTTGTTTTATCATAAAATTTAAATAGTTTTATGTGCACATGGCAGAGCTACTATTTGCATGAAACTTAACTAAAAAGTAAATATTAAATATTTTCAAATAGGATATAAAAGATGTAATTGCTTAGTTTCCTTTGCACTTTTACTCTTTCCATTATGAACAAGTGGTAAGGAAATGATCCTAAAGGGAATTCCAGTAAACTGCCCTGACTTTATTATATTGCGTGAATTCCTGTGAAGTTTTGCAAAGGTACTAAGTAGATCATTCAAGTGAAAATAATTCTGTAATAAACATTCTTTCTAGAGCTTTGAAGAAAACACTGATTCCATAAAGGTGTTTTATGAAACACCTTCTTGTAGAAATGCGCCAGGTAAAATGGGTGCCATGGAAAATGCAATTTGAGAAACGCTATTTACCACTCCTCCGTATACCACATCACCCTAAGGGACATTTCCATGTTTATCAGCACGATAAACATATTGAAAATTTCTGTAGTAAAAAGTTATTAGAAAAATTTGGAGCCAACGTAGCCACACGAGAGGCAGTATTTCCTAATGGTTATGAGCGTGTGTTTAGGGGTGTAGTGGGGTCAGGCTGCATTTGATTCCCTGTTCCACTACGATGTTTTAATTGAGGTAAAACTCACATAAAATAAAATTAACCATTTAAAGTGAACATTTCAGTGGTGCTTGGTACATTAGCAATATATTCACAACCTCTATCTAGTTCCAAAACATTTCATCACCTTAAAAGGTACCCTGTACCCATTACGTAGTTGCCCCCCATTCCTTCACCCCTCACCTGGTCCACTCTGATAAATTGTGTGGACATTCTACTTACCATCTTTAAGATTTAGTTTTCCTCAGTATTCCTATAGACAAGAATGGCTTCCGCCTTATATGGTGGTTGTAAGAATTCAGTAAAATAATGCATAAGATTCACTTAGAACACTGTAACTATTAAACATATCTTAGATAAAATGTTAAACTCATTTAACTCTCTTTTGCATCCAAGGGAACAATTATTCAAGAAAGCATTCTCAAGCTGGCCTGGTGACCTAGTGGTTAAGTTCCCATGCTCCACTTCTGTAGCCCTGGGTTTAGATCCCAGGTGTGGACCTAGCATGGCTAGTCAAGCCATGCTGTGGTGGCATCCCACATAAAATAGAGAAGATTGACACAGATGTTAGCTAGGTCAGTGACAATATTCCTCAAGCAAAAATAAGAGGAAGTGACAACAGATGTTAGCTCAAGGCCAGTCTTCCTCACACATGCATGCAAAAAGAAAGCATTCTCTAAGAAATGCTGATAAAAGTGAACAGAATAGGAAAAGATTAAAAGAGAATCTGTCGACCTTGGATTACTTAAATGCTGATGAATCTCACATGACACTTTGGTGCTCTGGAAAACTGACAATTAGCACCTATCTTTATCTCTGTCTTTCCATGTATAGCCGTCATCAGTGTCTACGGGGAATTGGGTCAGGACTTCTCACAGATACCAAAATCTGCAGATGCTCAAATCCTTTATTCAGCCCTCCACCATATTGTAAACAATAGTACACAATCCACGTTTGGTTGAATCTGTGGATGCGGAACTTGCAGATACTGAGGGCCTGCTGTAATTTTTATGACTAAAGTAGTTTAGAGTAGAGGTTAGGACAGAGAGGTGTTGAGGGAAGAAAGAAGTTCCAAAGAATCACTCATCTGAAAATAAGAGGAATGCAGAGGTTTTATGAGGGGGAATACTTTAAGACATGAATGAAGGAGATGAAACAGCTGACAGCAGCTCTAACCCAGGTCTAAGTATTTTCCACTTGATACTACAGGTATTCATAATTATGAGATATTTTTAAGTGTCATTGACATCAAAAAGCAAATTACAAGACAACATGTAAAAATATAATATAAAATTATGTATAAGCATATATTTATATTTATGTATGTAAATATATGTAAATTTAATTATAGGTATAATTTGTATAAATAATATCATATTCTACAGTGGGTATATAGCTCTAGAAGAATTTTCACCAAAACGAGAACAGTAATTGCCATTCTGTATCAGAACTTCAGGTGTTTTTCATTTGCCTCTGAATTCTTTTCTATAATTGATGAAATTTTCTACATGACTATGTACTGTCTTACCAACAGAAACAAAACAGTAAAGCTGTATCCATTTCATAATAGAGACACATTACCATCAAACCTTGTTTGATATTTTTACCCAATTTGTCTTGATAGTTGCTAGAAGGATAAACCTTTAAAAAATATCAAAATGATTGTGAAACTGAAGCAGTTTGACTTGCCTCCAGGAGGCACAGAAGAAACAATAAAGGAGTTTACGTTGTCCTCTTTTTCCCCAGAAACACAAACTACCCTTGAACCCTGGTAGCATACAGCAAACTGGAGCTGTCAATTCCTTCTTCCTCTCTTTTTAGTTCAGTCTGCCCCAATTTTCTCAAAATCTTTTTTTCCCCCTAAGGTAGAATTAGAATATTAATTTCTAATTCCATCATGAATTCTGCAAAAGATAACATACTCAGTGAATTTAAAGGGGGAAGGAGAGTTTATCACCCATTGCTACATAGCAAAGTTTGGTTTCTTGCTCCTATCTTCTGCAGTCTGTACTATCTTCATTTGCTTCCTGCACCAAAGGATGTAAGCTCTTATAGTGGTTCTCAAACCTGAGTGTCTTTATAGGAAGCATCATGAAGTCTTGTCTAACATGCAGATTAGTGGATCTCACCCCAAATCTCCTTATTCTTTAAGTCTAGAATGAGGTCTGGGAATCTGCAGGTTATAATGTTCCAGATTATACTGAGCCATATGATTCATGGACTATACTTTGAGAAACACTGGAAGCTTTATAACCCTCAATGTTTAACCTGTTTGCAAACCTGTAATTAAAAAAAAATCATTTCTTCCAATCTTTTTGTTGTAAAAAGCATCTGTAATTCTTGGTAGCTCCTCTCCTTGAAAATGTGTTTGGTGATTCAGGTAGAACATGACAGCTTATCCATCATGATAATCACATGGACCACCCCCAGATGCGGAAAGTATTGAACAATCTACTTTTCATTCTATTACATTATAGAATGGATGTAGTCCAAATGCTCATGATGAATGGAAGAATCAAATATTCCAATTATATTTTTTGATTAGGTTAATGCGATTTCACCAAAATAGTCTTGTCTGCAATAAATTATTTAGTACATAGTATGCAATATCAATATAACTATTTAATTTGTATAATACATGAAGTTTAGGTTTTTTCTTTAAACTGTCTCAGATGTGCTAATACATTTTCCCCCAAACATCCCTGAGAAACAGACAAGAACTGCTATTATTTATCACCATTTGCAGAGAGATTGAATCACTGAGCTATTAAGTAACTTGAAGAGGGTCACAGAGTCAGTGACAAAGTCAGAACAAACACTTCATCTCCTAGCTCCTTGTTCAGTGATTTTTCTCAACAAATCCTGTTGCATATATCTCTTCTTGTAAGAATATACAAGTCATTCAATTTTCTGGGGGATTCTTCGTCATGGGGCATATGAGAATTTGTACCCTCTGGAAAGTTGAAAACTAGAAGTAAGAAATTATGTTAAAGACAGTCCTTACTTTTCAGAAATTATTTTTCATTCTTAAGTGTCCTTGTTGCTATTCTTACTTCATAGAACACTTATGTCATTCAACCATTCATTCATTGATTCATCATGCAAACAATATTTACAGATTATATTTAGTACGTCTAGCACTCTGCTAATAAACAGGACATATCCTGTCCTCAGTTTGTGCAGTCTAATAAAGAAACAGGTACACAAATAGCATCATATAACCATCATTATATTGAAGCTAGGTGTTAGGTGCAAAGTGGCTTCAGGAAAGAATCCCTGAATCTATTTGAGGGACTCAGAGAAGTCTTCTCAGAAATTAGGAAACTTGAGCAAGGCTTTGGATGATGGGCAAGAATTTAAGGGATTCAAGTAAAGATGGGGCATGGAAAGGAGAGGATAGAAAACACTAAACAAAATATAGTCTTATTCCATCTAGGATATAAGTGCAGATCTCTGGATTTAACATTTAGAGGCCCAATCAATAAATTTTTAATTTGGGGAGGGCATTTGCACCCACAGGAACCCTCATTTTTGGAGCCTTGGCATCCTGCACAGAGAACAATGTGGCTCACACCCAGATATGAGACATTTAGCACCATGAGCTCACCCCATTGAAACCATCATCACTCTGCCAGCCATGTTGGTTTAGAAAAACAGACTTTTCTTCATTATAAAACATATATAAGCAAACACAAAAGAGAGCTAATGTTGTTAAATGGTAAAACTAAACAAAGAGAACACTCTCTTCCTAGGCTGGACTTGTATGCTTCAGCCTGAAGGGCATTTTTGCAACCAAGTGAGAAGCCCTCAAAATATAATGGAAACACTGACAGACGCTTAACTATACCAGCTCTGTTGGGTACAGCCATAATTCACTTCATAATACAAATTGATATGTTGTCCAGAGGGGTCCCTGCATTGGTGTTATTGAGTGTCTTTTGAAAAGTTCTGGTTCTAGGCTATGAAGTCGCAAAATGAAACTAAATGATTCTCTCTGGAATAGATTCTGAACGGGGCCCCTCAATTACAGGACTGCTATCCTCAGGGCAGGCAACATGGAAATGTCCCATAAAGACTGGAAATATAAAATAATAAACCAAGGTGAAAAAAGCAAACAATGAAACAAAGTTTGTTGTACTAAAAGTCTAATAATTCTTCCCACAAGGTCTGCTTAAAAGCCGAGCACCCCAGAGATGAAGGAGGGCAGCTTGCTTTAATTTAAGTGGGGTTAGCTGGTCGTCAGGTTATAAGTGCACTCTGTATTTGCAAAATCATGTGGAGGTCCAAAGTTCAGCCATCCTAGTGATCTTGATGGCCAAAGTGTCCCACGTGTTTTATAATGTAATGTAAATGACTTCAATCTGAGGTAGCCACATTTCTAAATACCATTTAGGGCTTTAATCACTTGTCCTAGAAAGGTCCTGCCAGGCCATATTTAATGGATCTTCTAAACAATGCAAAAAGATTTCTCTAAATGTGTTATAAGCTTATAATTTTAGCGTAAAAGTCCTTGCCCTCTGTCCTTACTACTGCTCCCTTCCCCAAATGCAATTTTTGAAAGTTATTTATTGAAAATGTTACAGCGTCACTTGCTTCTCTCTGGATCTGAGCTCTCCCAGCCTTGGTCTTAAGATTCCACATCTTTAGAATTGGGGATCTGACAATTACAAAAGCTCCACAGAATTCTGAAAATAGCACAAAATCCTGAAAGGCACACTCAGTTTTTAACAGGAAATTAGGAGACGAGGATTCTAGTGTCAGCTTTTCCAGTGTAAACTGTATAACCTTGAGTTCATTGTAACCTCTATGGTCCTCAATTTGCTCATCTCTAAAATGAAGGTCACAGACTACCTCTTATGTCATTTAACGTTGTTCCATGGCACCATTTAAGCCTGCTAATGAATTACTTAAATATTGAAGTCCACATTAAACCTTATGGAAAAGCATAACTGGCAAGATTTTCCTCTCAATTACTTGTGCTAATAGGGGCCAAATGGCATGGATACTTTAAATTCACAGATAATCCCCAAACTTCAATTTGGCATGGATACTTTAAATTCACAGATAATCCCCAAACTTCAATTTAGCTAAGTGTTCCAACCTCCTGTCCTGCCAAACCCTTTACAGGGGATTCAAACAATTAGCACACACTGGCATGAGATTTATCTCCTTTGTAATTCCTGCCTTGTCTACTATCTTACCACCAGGATATTTTGATATCTAAATTTCCAAAAATGGAAATGAGTAAATCAAGTATAATTGTTGCATAATCTACCAATCCATAAATATCCCAACATCATTATTATTAATAGTAATTTTTTCAGGGCTTATCCTATGTCCAGTGCTTTACGAATCATTTTATTTAAATCTCACAATCACCTTTTTGAGTAGTGTATTAATTTCCTTTGGGCTGACATAACCAAGCACCACAAACTGGGTGGCTTGCATAACAGAAATTTATTTTCTCAGTTCTGGAGGCTGGAAGTCCAAGAACAAGGTGTCAGCAGGGCTGGTACCTTCTGAGAGCTGTGATGGTGAATCCATTTCATTCCTCTTTCCTGGCCTCTGGTGGGGTTTGGGGCAATTTTTGGCACTCCTTGACCTGTAGATGTGTCCTCTAATCTCTGCCTTCATCTTCACGAGGTATTCTCTCTGTGTCTGTGCCTTTTCATATGGTGTCCTTTTTGTCAGGCCACCAGTTATATTGGATGAGGGGCCCATGCTACTCCAATAAGACTTCACTGTAAGTTGATTACTTCTATAAATGACTCTATTTCCAAATAAGGTAATTTTTTGAGGTAGTGAGGTCAAGACTTCAAATATATCCTTTTTTTGTTGGGGGACATAATTCAATTCATAATAGGTATGTATTCTCATTTTATAGATGAGTTAACTTAGGTTACAATGTTGAATTAATTTTCCAAAAGTCACAACACCAGTCAGTGGTGGAGCTGGGATTCACATCCACATTTGATAACTATGTGTATTGTTTAGCAAATACTTTTGGAACTCAAAAGGAAAACAAGCTATATCAGTTTCCCAGAACTAAGAATATTGAACATAATCTTTTCGGTAACCTCAATAGTATAGAGGATTCAGCAACACTGACCAGCATCCGAGTTTCATTGATGGCACTGGGCTAAATCTACACTTATCAGAACTGATTCTTAAGGAAGTTCTTCAAGCCTGGGCAGGGATTAAAAACAAAAATCCTGGACCCCAAGTCATTTTGAAGGAGATCTATGTATGTAATAACTCTGAGAAGCCTAATAATGAAGTGTCCTTGTAAAAAGATTTTTAAATGTTCAATATTTACTCAGTGGGGAATTGGTAAACATCACATAGGAGTGTTTTTCTGTTTGTTTTATTGTGTGTGTGTGTGAGTGTGTGTGTTTTATATTTCATTCGAGCACTTCATTCAAGAATTGTGGCAGAGAGCCAGCCCAATGGCCTAGTGGTTAAAGTTTGGCACGGTTCTGCTTTGGCAGCCCGGGTTTGGTTCCCAGGCACAGAACTATCCTACTCATCTGTCAGTAGCCATGCTGTGGTGGCAGCTCACATAGAAAACCAGAAGAACTTACAACTATACACAATTATGCCCTGCGACTTTGCAGGGGAAAAAGGAAGAATAAAGGAAGAAGATTAGTAATAGATGTTAGCTTAGGGCGAAACTTCCCCTGCAAAAAAAAAAAAGAGAATTGTGGGAGGAGAGGGACGATGAACATTCCACAGTTATATAAGGAATTACATCAGAAGATCAAAATTAATAGACATTGTATTTCTGATTCTTTTTCCCAGTTATGCTTTTATGTCCTTAATTGGTGTTTGTAAAGCTGACTGGCTTCCCATTGATCTGGCTCTACCCTCAGCACCTCCATTTAATAATCTACAAAGAAATGGATAAGGCAAAACCTTGAGCCTTTGAAGGAAGCATATGGGCTTCAGGAACTAGGGGTGGGAATACCTAAGTTTAGAAAGTGGGGTAAATAGGAAAGTTTTCATTAGACCCTTGAGTCCCAGAGTTCTCAGGTTCTTCCAACAAATAATCTCCATTATTCTAATCATTTACCAAAATGACATCTCACCTCAAGATATCTTGGCAGTGATTGGAAATGTTTCACTTTTTCAAGATTCTTGGTATTTTGCTAACTGGGGAATTATTTATGTTAATAAACACAGATACTTTTTAGGAACACGAACCTCTGCGAGAAGGTAAATGGCATTGCCCATTCACAATTTAATATGAATCTGGTCTATTCACTCTGCTTTAAAGAACACTCCCCAAGATTCGTTACAGTGAACCAAGTGGATGTCTTGATGTAGGACTGGATTAGAAGGAAGGGATAAGTAGTTCATGAATGTGTTTTCTCAGCAAAGAGAATTTATGGTAGAGGCATCTTGGTTTGTGTATGTCTAAATTGGGGGAATCTATTTTCCTTTCTGTTGATGCTATACACTACAAGTTCAATCTATTTATTTCCAGCCACATTTTTGGTTTGCTTTACAGTTGAAGAAAAGCAAAAATTTTTTTCTGAATGTCATCAAAATCATTTTATTTATGAACATTTCAATAATACATACAGGAAGTATATAATTGTTATAATAAATTTAAATGTCTAAATAATTATGACCTTTGATTGCACTTAGGATATGCATTAGGGGCAATGTAAAAAACAGTTGACATAATGGCAAAAACTTTGCAATTTGTATTAGTAGTGGTTGGTAAACCAGGGGTAGTGTTAAGTAAAACAGATTTACATCAATCATACAAAAGTTGTTTTTTTTCATAGTTATCAGTTAAAATACTAATTTCCAGCATCCCATAGCTATTTCTTATGAAGTGCTGTGCAAGCAGTTTAACACACGTTAGTCAACATAGGGGCACCCCTTGTCATTTTATTTAGGTAGTTAGAAAAGATTGTTGGTTATTTGAAGTGACTTTAGCTGAATCCAACTTCCTTTTCTTTTCTTTCTTCTTTTTGGTTCTTAATGGGTGAAGAGGAGTAGAGGCAGGAAGAGTTACCAAACTGAGAGCTGTTCTAATAACTATTCTCCTAACTTGTGCCTTGTGAGGTTTCCAAAGGAGCTGTCAGACTCTTAATATAAATCCCATCCTGAGGCCTTCCTTCTTCAAAAAGAATTTAGAACACACAAAAATGATTTGTTATTAAAAAGTCATACCTCTTCCACTGACCCTGGGGTGTGCACACTCTGTGGATTATACATAGAATATTGTCTTGTTATGGAGTCTTGAAAGGAATTAAGACTGTTAAACAGTGATTGTTCTGATAGTAATAAATATCTGGTAATGTCATCCAGTGTTTTATTATATTCACTGATGTTAGAGTTTAGACGATCAATAAATAATGCCCTGCTCTTCCTCTCCAGAGCTTGGAATCAGTTCAGAATTAAGACCCAAGAGACGGACAAATGGAGGTCAAATAGCCAGTTTTATTATAAAGATCATTGGAAAATGTGGTTTTAAATGTGTAGGCATATAGGCTTAATACCCCACCACTGAGTTAATCAGACTTTCCAACGTAGTCATGGGCACAGCTGGACGACCAAAGGTGGCCTGCTCAACAAGGTTAAGTTGGCCCCTCTAAGCTTATTGCATGGCATCAGAGAAGTTGACTGAGATATAAAGACCAATAGGCAATGAGGGAGGCAAGAGTTCAGAGGGGGTTGAACTAGATGTGGTCAGTGCCTTCTGCCAAACTTTGGGATCAGAGGAGGGGGAGAAGGCTGGGTGGGTTACTGTAATAAATACCCTCATGAAAACAAGGAACAAAGAAAAGAAGGAAGATTTTACCCAACATCCTTCATCCAGTGGTTCTCTTAATCTAATGGACTTTCCCACACTCGTAATTTTTCCCATCTCAAATAATTACCAGTCATGTTAATTACAGATTAACATATTACAGGATAAATATGTATCAGTATACAGATAGCAATATAATGTCTCTGATATAGAAAGCCTCAAACATGGACAGTATAATTCTTCTATTATCAAATTCCCAGAGATTGACTAAAGTTCCCTAATTAAATCACCTTCTATGTAAAATTCCAAGCAAATCAAAAGCCAAAACTCTTAAGTCCAATGAAGTTAAAGTCCAAAATCAAAGATTTCTCTCACCCAGCCAACCAGTGGTAACTCTTCTGATTCCTGAGTGGTGCAAGGGACCTCAGCAGCTATCATTCACAAAAATTGGTGGTAGTTCCTCCAGCATTTCAGAAGTACACCTCCCCACAGAGGTGACCTGATTTTCTCTGTGGTTTTTATTACTTACATATATATCCCTTACAGTATGTTATTTAGTTTTGCCTGTTTTTGAACTTTAAATAAATCAAATCATGCTGGACATAATCTTCTGTCTTTTTGTTTTGCTAGCCTTGGTTCTGAATCATCTATGTTCATACATACGGCTATAGTTCATGGATAGCATATGCCACAATTTATTTATCACTTCTATGGATTGTGGCTACTTTTTTACTGTTCCTGTTTTTAAGAACAATGCTGGTGGCAACACTCATGCAAATATGCAAGGATTCCTTTAGTGTAGGGTCTCAGTTTTTAAAAAGTATTGCGACTGCATAAATTATTACAGCATGAGTGTTATATGCACCAAGTGTAGAAAACCTAGCAACCCGTATCATATAGCAGTGAACCAGAGATTCAGTGGTAACTGGGGGACGGAAGATATTCCATGAAAATCTTACTTTAGTCAGCCTTGCTTCCATGCCATTCAGTCTATCCCAGCCATCTGGATTCCAAAACCTGTGAACTCTTGCAAGATCTCTTCTACCATAAGTTTAATCATGACACCACGTTGACCATATCGTGGAGGAAATCGAACTGCACATACAATCCTTTCTCAGAGAATGTCATTGGAAACTTTCTGCCCATCTTGCTTTTAAGTTTAGAAACTTTACAGATGGCAGACTTGGTCACCAGGTATAAACTGACGTGACTTCCTTTCCCAAATGGTATATTCAAAACTTTTAAATTTTCATTTCTCATTGGAGTCCTGGATCTCTGGCGCTCCAATGCTGTAATAAGTGTGGATTCTGTCTTACGACATGGCTCATACACTCTTTTGGGAGCAAGCATATAAGTTCTAGGCTGCCCCAACTGCTACCACTTGCTCTAGATATGCAAATGCATAAGCCTCCGAAACATGCTTTCTTGGGAGGGTTCATCCTTTAACCTCATGTGTGTTTGATCTGGAAAATCAACTTGATCTGCAGCTGTTGACCGTCCTGACGCCTGTGTCCCCAGGTGGTCTGGTGAAGCCCAATACCTCTGCCATGAGCTACTCCCCAGAATTACTCTCCCCTCTTTTCCAGGCCTTGAAAAAGGTCTACTCCTTTAGAGACGTCAGAAACCTTCTTTGTTTCTATGATATCTTTCTCTGTAGCCATGGAGATGTCACTAGTGTTCAGTTTCCTGCTGTTGTTCTCTTACAGGTTTCTAGGGGAGTCAGCTGAGTTTCAACTGTTCAACCTGTTAAATCTTTTCTAACACATACAGGACTAGTGCTGTTTGTAGGTTCAGAATGTTCTGTTTCTTTTTTCTTCCAGTTTGCTTTGTGGTCCAGGCATGTGTTTTGGCAGTAGACTTCTCTAGATTTTGTCTTGTGACAGTTAAAATAATAAATGACTACTGCATCTGTCAAAGGGAAGACTTCTCAAACACATCTTGTCCAACTTCACCTCCTGAAGTTGAATGAGCCTGCCCAAGATGTGCACTCCTGCAGAGCCTGGAACTCAAGCTTGGACTCAATATATTGTTGCCTGCTGGGCTTTCATTCACTGTGGTGGTTAAAGTTGTTTTCTCAGTCTCTACATAGCAAATGTAAAGCCATTTTATGCTATGACAAAGTGGTGGGGAACAATTTGAGCTTACATGTGATCCACACGAATTAGAAAGTTTGCCTTTCTCCAGTTCTCTTGCCTGAATGCAGTTTGGAGGAACAAAACCTGGAGAGCTCTTCTAGCATTTAGCTTCTTCATCACAATATATGCAAAGGCACTGTGGAGGGGACAGAACATAGTGAATTTTAGGAATTGAAAAAAGTTTAATGTAGCTAGAGTACAAAGATGGAGAAGAAATTGAGGCCAGAAAGGTAGGCAAAGGGCCGGAACATACAAGGTCATATAGACTGCAGTAAGGATCACAAGCAATAAGGGACACCCTACACTTGAGTGTAAAATCCTCAGAAAGTTTGTGCAGGAGAATGAAACAGGTAAAATCTTCTTAGAGAAATTGTGAGGTACAAATAAATAAAAATCATGGCAACCCTGCTGAAGGGAGCATTCACTTGCCCAGGCATGATGGATACACTGGAGGAATGAACTCCAGCTAAAGGATGTTCAGTGTTGCTGGGCTGTGTTACTTCACCTTACTGTGTGTGTGCATTCTCCAAGACTGTATAGCCTTTTCTCCAGAGATTGTCCGGGAAGCTGGATCCAGCCAAAATAATTTGGGTGTTGATGGTGACTGAAGATAGGGAAATTGAATAGAGTGATGTTTTCCAAATTCTGATCTCATTTTGTGAGTTATTTTGGTGGAAGAAAGGGAAAGAATTGTTTTGTTTTGTTTTGTTTTTCCTCTACTCATTTCTCTCAGGTGGGACTGAGCCCTCATTTTAGTTCTAGGGAGCAGCTTATCAACAAAAGTAGTCAGAATTACTGAATCCGTCCTCAAAATTAAGTTCGTATTTAGCACAGCAAAGACGTAAAGCTTTTTTATTCCCACATTGCATTTAAGGCATAGCCAATCTATTTCCAGTTAAAATAATTGCTCAAGGGGCTGGCCCCGTGGCCGAGTGGTTAAGTTCGTGCGCTCCGCTGCAGGTGGCCCAGTGTTTCGTTGGTTCGAATCCTGGGCGCGGACATGGCACTGCTCATCAAACCACGCTGAGGCAGCATCCCACATGCCACAACTAGAAGGACCCACAACGAAGAATGTACAACTATGTACTGGGGGGCTTTGGGGAGAAAAAGGAAAAAAAATAAAATCTTTAAAATAATTGCTCAAGAAAAACTACAGACATAATGAACTTTAGCGCCTTCAAAAACATCTGAATTTTAGTTTGTCTATTTTGGTTAATTACTTATATATTATAAATTTTAACAAGTTATTTTCCTCATTAAACACACTTTACCTATCCACTTTTCCTGGGACATTAAAAATGTCTTAATCAATACCATTTCTTTATTCTACATGGCTTTAGTTAGCTTGTTATGAAAGTCAGCTCCAAGGAAATGCTTTTTATTGATTTCTGATATACAGATAGTGTTTCGGTGTGATGTAAGAACTGCATGAAAATGACATTTTCAAGCATGTATTTATAGTTGCAAACTTTGGTATCATTAAAGTTGCTAGAGGTCTCACATTAAAGCTATATGATAAATTAGATTAGGTTGCAGTTGATAATAATTACCATTTATTGAGCACTTACTAATTGTCAAGCACATCAAGCTAGGAGCTTTATATTCTTTTTTTTCCATCTTTAATTTATTATTTTATTCTTTCATTCAACACGCTGGATGACCCACGTGTCAGGTACTGTCTTTAGCTGTTGTTGGGTGAATCCAACCAACAATGTCTCTGTTTTCAGCATCTTAGATCACAGTGGAAGAACAAAATTTTATCAAACCTGTTTACTAGATAAAGCATTATATAAGTGTTACAAGCGCTCAGCAGAAGAGGTGCAGAAGCTTCAAAAACAAAGGAAAATTGGCTAGGGGATGTCAGAGAAGGTGTCCCTCATTGAATTCTCAGGATGACTCATTGAGGCTGCACTCTGGGTCCAGATGGCCTGGATAGAAAACCAGCTCTGCCACCCTTGCTGTGTGATCTTGGGCACGTTACTAAAACTTTCTGTGGGTCAGTTTTGTCGTTTGTAAGTGGAGATAAGCTTACTACCTTCTTAATTAGATTCCTGTGAGTATTAAGTGTGTAAGAGATTAAGTAACATTTCCAAGAATAGTAAGAACGAGTTAGGATCCAAAAGCCAGTTTGGCTGACATCAGAATGCAAGTTTTAATCACTCTCTGATTTTTGCCAGTTGGTTGAGAGAGACAGAAACTTTGTAGGGAAGCTCTGTCCTCTGACTGGGTGGCCAGTTTTAAGTCATGATGCAATTCAACACATTAATCTTTGATGAGGGGCACACTGGTTATCTCACAATGAGATGGCTGTGCAAGCCGAAGCTTTATTTCTTTGAGACTTATTTCCTGTTTGACATATAGTGCCATATTTCATTTGGTGCTTTTTATTAGGTCACATGAGGAGAGGTATTGTATAATGATTGAGGGCACAGACTGTGGAGCTAGACCACTAGGGTTCAAATCCTGGCTATGTCACTTACTAGCTGTGTGACCAGGGACGGACGGTTCAACAGCTCTGTACCTTAGTATCTTAGTATCCTTGCCGTAAAACAGAGATGGTAATGATAATATGCATCTCCAAAGGCTGCATTAAGTACCAAGTGAATTAGCGTGTATAACAGAGCTGGGCTTGGCCCATAGAGAGCCTGTCATAAATGTGGAATAACAGTACAAAGGTACCCCATTCTTTGATGAGAGTTCTATTGTATCGATGCAATTATCATAAAATCCAGTTCCTGAAGCCACTCTCCAAAACAACTAATGCTAGCCATTTGAAGCCTGTGAACCACAATCACATTTCCTTCCTTTAAGCTTGTTTCTGTCCAAAACAGCCAAATTCCTGGACTTAGACATGGCAAAAGAAGGGACACCGAGAAAGTAAAATGCATTCTTTTCCCTTTGTCAAAATTGACCTGTAATCTTTCTACATTATGTTTTGAATCTACCATAACAAGTGAAAAATATAAGTAGAATTGTTTCTGTTTACCATGCTGTCTCCTTGTTGAAAACAGGAACTAAAAAATTATCTCCTCAGGAATCACTCAAGAAAACAGTAGGTCAATATTGCAGATGTAAAGTGTTCTTTGAAACAATTTCCGTGCTTCACCGCCTGCTATCTGAGTCACCATGAACGCCAACTAACTGAAAATTGTTTGTATCTCATTTAGATATTTATGAATCACTGTGTATATCACTGTCTTCAGGACTAGCTGTGACGAAAAGCACTTCAATGATTTTTCTTCACTTACCTAGTTTCTCCAAACACCTGCCTCTGCGCTTTATTCTGTAGAAATGAAAAGCATTCCATTTCCAAGAAACTACTCCACATTTTGTCCCCAAAATGTATTCCCAATTAAATCTGGAGAGCAAATGAACACACAAACAGGTTTTCCATGTTATTTTTCATATAACATGGTGTCAAGCAGGTAATAAGGAGACCCAGCAGTGATGGCAATCCACTCTGTAATCCGAACGTGAGACTTGAACAGGTGTCAAGGTGTAACTCTGGACGTGCAAGAGCAGATCAGCTAGCTAGCAGAAAGATAAAAACTAGCAGAAGGTGGAATCGCATGTTGAAACTTGGCATAGAGTTAATTTTTTAAGGGATTTATTATTGCATCTTTGCAAAATGGAACTAAATGAAGGGTAGGCGTGGGCAAAGAGAGTGGATCACTAGAGTAGTTAGTACCAAGGAAACAAACTGGGAAGATGGGGATATAGCCACTTTAAAAGTTTCAAGGGGGCCGGCCCAGTAGAGCAGCAGTTAAGTTTGCATGTTCCGCTTCCATGGCCCAGGGTTCGCCGGTTCAGACCCGGGTGCGCACATGTTACCACCGCTTGTCAAGCCATGCTGTGGTAGGCGTATAGAAAGTAGAGGAAGATGAGCATGAATGTTAGTTCAGGGCTAATCTTCCTCAAAAAAAAAAAAAATTAAAAGTATCAGGACTTGAGATTTGGGTTCTAGAAAATGGCATTTCAGGCTTAGTAATTTGGCAGAGATTAAATAACCAAGAATTAGTTTATTTGTAAGATTATTAACTTTGGGAACTTACTTTTTTCTGAGTATGATGGAGATGAAGGATCTTGTTATGAAACGTTTTTAACTGGTTCTACCCATCCTTCTAGGTTGGAATGAAAGTGGTTCGGTTTTCATAGCTGTGTATTTTGGAGGACTGGTTTGCAGAGGTTACCTTTTTTCCATGGTGCTGTGGTTAAAGTTGGAATTTCGGGAAATTAAGCGCCTGAAGTGTAAAGATGATGGGTTCATGAGCAGACATCACTGGTACCATGAGTATCAAAAACTGAGCATGGCAAAAGTGATTGGTTCAATAAATATTTGTTTAGTACCTTCCAAGTGCTAAATTCTACATTCTAGGCACAGTTGTGCTGTAGTAAATATGACAGACAAAATGAATGCAGCTGACCTTCCAGCGTGAGACTGAAATTGACTTTGACAAAAAGTACACTGGGTCCATGTGAAATCTATCCATGGAAAACCCCTCTACTTCTTCCTCACAGTGCTTAGTCTTCCAGACTGCCCAAGATTAGAGGGAGAAATTAGGATGCTGCTATCATTGATCTCTCTGAGCAAAAACAGCAGGCAAACAGGAGCTGTGTGCGCCCTGAAAAAGGTATTTATTTTGACAATTTGGAGAATTTGTATCTATAGCACTAGCATCTCAGAGGGTGTTCACGTAGTTAGCTCATTGCTTAATGTGCAAACTCTTATTACAGCATTCCCTATGGCTGGCAATTATTTGTTTACTTCAGTGTTCACTAGTTGACATGAATCTTTTAAAAGCAGAAATTGTCTTAATCATATTTGTTTCTGATTCATAATTCCTTGCTGAATGGATGAGTGAATACATAGATATAGTAACATGAGATAAGACAGGAAAACTCTAGATGTGTTGAAATATGTTGGAGTCAATTATTTCTACATCAACCTGTATTTAGTATTATAGCCAATCACATTCACTTTCAACGTGGGCAACTTTGATTTACGGACTTGTAAGATTTATGTGAAAAAAATCTTTCCATGGTTTGAATAAGTTCGATGAACTTTGGTTTAGGGCATCTTAAACCAAATTAAATCTCTTCCTCCTGCGGAACATCTAATAGTTCTTTATTTGCTAATGTGCACTGTGGATACTAAGAGGAGGAGGCAGAAATAAATTAATTTTTTTTTCACAAGATATCTGTGAAAGCAACACTTTTCTTCAAAGTAAAATTTAGAAAGTGCCGATTTACCTTATTAGTGACATCATTGCTGTAAAAGGAAAGGCTTTGTGATTGAAGTAGTTAACCTATATTTAATGAATTAGAGCTATTTAAACTAAACTGAAATAATACTACGGAAAATATGTCAACTCCTCATCAATTCTTCGAACTCAGTCTTGCTGAGTTTTATATAATTAATAAAGTTGGTAAAAATATACCCATTTCTCAATATCTACATTCAAGGTCTATAGAACATATTTGTTTTTACTTGACTCTCTTGTCTCCAATCCAGCTGCTCCGCTTTCTACTTCTAAAAACAACTCTAGGGGCCGGCCCGGTGGTGCAGCGTTAAGTTCGCACGTTCCGCTTCTTGCAGCCTGGGGGTCGCCGGTTCAGATCCCTGTTGCGGACATGGCACCACTTGGCAAGCCATGCTGTGGTAGGCGTCCCACATATAAAGGGGAGGAAGATGGGCATGGATGTTAGCTGAGGGCCAGTCTTCGTTAGCAAAAAGAGGAGGATTGGCAGCAGATGTTAGCTCAGGGCTAATCTTCCTCAAAAAAAAATAAAAACAACTGTAGTTTCCCTAAAAAAAAAAAAAAGCAAGTAAAAATGTGTTGTTCTAGTCAGAAGACACATAGACAATAGCATGAATTTCCTTTATATTTCACCATAAATTATTACTTGTTTGAGGAATGCTATAATTTGGAAGGTTGGATTAAGTCTCCCTAGCTGAGTTAAAATTCAAATTGAGAACAGTATAAATCAGTGTTTGTGTAAGAGAATTCCTAAGGCTTAAAAAAAATTATCTATTAAGTAAAAGAAGTAAAATTTAGATAGATAATGACCTCATCAAGATACTGCCAAATCTGATAAATTATGCAGAAGACATAAACACTAGAAAATAGGAGGGTGTTGACTATTAATATGAGAAGTAGAGTGGCTGAATTATATAGATTTCTATAATCAATCAGCCTGTGTTTGGTCTTCTTGAATTAAAATTCAAGACATAATTGAGACCTAAAGAGAACTCAACAAACCTACTCAATTTTTGTGAAAGTAATTTATCCAATCAGAAGAATTCTGGAATATACACTTATGCTATATAAATAAAGTTTTGGGTACATAGCAGTAAGACTTGGGGTGTGGGGTAGAATGTGTGATGTTTTAATCTCTTCTTCCAGTTAAAGGTCATGCCTTTGGAAAAGGAAGGGGATATGGCTGTGAGCAGCTGACTACACAGATGGTGTCCAGGAATAGATCATTGTTTATGGTACCAAAGAAATGGGCTCTTAGGAAGGTCAGACTGCATCTCAGATCCAGGTTTATCTAAACTTATGAGCCCTCACTCAGGCACAAGCACTGTTTTAGGTATCTTCATAGGAATAACTTAATTAATTCTTAGAATAATCCTGTAAGAACTACGTATTAAGATCTCCTGTTTATAGGTAAGGAAACTGAAGGGTAGACAAATTATCTAAATTAATAAAACTCAAAAGCAGTAAGTCAGAACACAAACTGACATTTTGGCTCCAGTGCTCATAGCCTTCTAACATCGCTGCTTCCCTCTGAAGGATCTGAAGTATGCATTTGGCAGGTAACTTTCCATTACATAAAATGATTTTATTAATTCATGCATTCACTTCTTTAATTCGTACTTATTTATTCATTTAACAAACACCCTCTGGGAATCTATAAGCATGAGACTTGTGTAGAGAGAATGGAGAGAAAAACACTTGTGGGAACAGTGTCTTAAAGGACTTAACTGAAAGGAAAAGATAAATTACTTAAGTAAAAGTATAAAAGTGGACACTATTTGGAATAATTAGAATGACATAGACAGAAGTACAATTATGTTCAGTAATTATCAGGAAGGAACTAAAGAAAGATAGTAACAATGGAATTGATTTTGTGTCTATATGCCAGGATAATGAGTATGTATAACATGAAAAGGAAACTCAAAATTTTAGCAAATGTAGTTGAATGTAATCTCACATATACCGGGGAACATTATTTGAAGTACATACCTTAAGCAAAAGAAGCTGGTAAAAGGAGCAAAAAGAGTTGATACTTTTAAGGGACACATCCAAAGGGAAACCCAAGGGTCTAAATATTGAAGCTCTATATTACATTTTTCTGGGAAAGAAGAGGAGAAACAGGTACAGTGTTCTCATAAGTCTGCCAGGTATTTTAAGGTTGACTAAGAATGTGGGTGAGGCTCTCTGATGACCTGAAATTGTTAACATAAAATGTACATAAACAGGGACTACTTGTCCTTTACTCCATTACCACACTCAAATCTTTTTTTTGCCTTTTTCTTCCCTTCTTTATCAAAATAAAAAAAAAATCATACATTCAATTAACTATGTTTCTTCAAGCTAACATTCATCACTCAAAGTGTTTCTCATCTCAATGTTCTGCTTAAATGTCTCTTAATAAATACAATAATGAAGGCCAAATTTCTGTTTTCATCATCTTGGAACATTCTGAGGAACATTTTGCATTGCCGACACCCCTTGTTCTTGGCTCCTTGCTTCTTCTACATCTCTGAAGTTTCTCAGACAATTTTGCTTATTACACTTTTGCTGACTATTCCAGAAATGTTGATGTTCCCCTAAGTCTCCATTATTGGTTATCACTTTTGTGTCCTTGTTTTTTTTTTTTTCTCCCATGTCTCATTATCATCAAAAAGCTGATAAATCCCAAATCTATATCTCCAGCTTTTAACTTTCTCCTGAACTCCAGTCTGCCTGTCCAGTTGATTACTAGAGCCACTCTCACAGAGAAGCTACAGGGTTCTAAAGCTCAATGCACTTAAAATTTTACTTTTATATTCCTCTGCCACCTCCTCAGATTGCTTCATTAAGGGAATCATCACCCTACTCCAGAATCTTCTCTGCGTTATCTTCAAATTGCTAACTAACTACCAAATCTTGCCATTATCAAGCTCTTAAATCTGGTCTTAAATTTTGTCTTCATATATTAATCATATCTCTTTTCATCACGCTCTCAGACCCAAGCTACAGGATGTATTACCATCCATGCTGTTGCATATGCTATTTTTCTTGTTTGGAATATATATGCACTCCAGTTAAAGCCTTCTTTGACTCTCCCTAGAAGAGCTGGCAACTTCCACTAGTGAGTTGACAGCCTATATATTTACTTTACCATGCATTTCTTTTTACTAAAGTTATTTGCTGTGTATTGAGAAAAGTCAATGTACACGCTGGTACATTTCTATTAATTTCAAACAAAATCAACTTAGAAACAAAAGTAGTACCACTTTACAAAATAACAGTTTCAATTGAACAGAAGGTTATAAAAATTCTAAATTAGTCTGTATTTCTCAATGTACCCTAACATATACAAATAAAATGATAGAGCTAAAAGGAAAAAAAAGTCAAACTCAAAATTATATACTAGGAGATTATAATATGCATCTTCCAATATCTGAATAAACAACATGATCAACATATTTAGTATAATTTATCTAGAGTGATGTACACAATTGCAGAAAATATATTATTTTCAAATGTACAGAATAGTTATAAAAATTTACCAGATGTTGACTCATAAAGCAAGTTTCAGTATAATATAGAGGATTGACATCGTGTAGAGTAAGAGCTTTGTGCACAAACTGATTTAAACTAGAAAATCTCCATATATTAGAAAAATTAAAATATATATTTTTAGAATATAAATATACATTAACATCTGGAATATACATTAATATAACCAAATATAAAAATATATTTTTTTACTCTTGAGTGAAGAAAATCAACTTGAAAATATTTAGAAATAAATCAAAGTTAAAATGCTGTATAATAAAACTAAGTCAATGTTAGAGTAAAGTGTATTTTAAATTACACACATAAGAAAAAAATAAGGCAGAAAGTCAGTTATAAACTTCCATCACAAGAAGTTGGAGGAAAACAGCACATTTAACCCAAATACAGAAGAAGAGGAGAAATAATGAAAGTTAGGAGGTAATATAAGGAAAAATATTACATTGTACCAAACTTACAATAGAGAGGACCAACAAAACCAAAACTGGTTCTTTGAATAAACTGATAAAGTGGTAGGTATTGAAGTGACTGACCAAGTTAAAAAAACAGAGTGGTCAAAAATAACTAATATTAGTTAAGTATCTATAAGATAAGATATTGAAAAGAGGTTGACAGGATTTTGGAAATAACTTTTTTTAAAAAAATTAAGGTTTTGAATAAAATAAACTTCTAGTAAAATATAACTTAACAAAACTGACAGGAGAAAGAATCAGATACTCTAAATAATCACATACCTATTGAAGTAAGGTAATGAATAATAAAAAACCTGTATAACTAAAACTCTTAGTAAATATAAATAGAAGGAATCTTTCTCATTGTGATAAAGGATATCTACCAAACACCTACAATAAATACTGGACTCAAGGATAATAGTTTCCCTTTGGGATCAAGAGAAGGATGTCCAGGTCACCACTTCTATTTGTTGTTGTATTGGTTGTCCTAGTTGAGTGCAATAATGCAAAATATGTATGTACTTGCATACACACCTGCATGTCTGCATGCATACAGGCATGCATGCCTACATACATTTAATACAGATACACTTTTTTAAAGTTTAATCATTTAAATGGAATAAATAAAACTATCATTTTTTTGCACATAATATGAGAGTACAGATAGAGATTTGAAAAGAATATACAGGTGAATTATTAATTTTAGTATGATTTTTACCAAGGTTGTTCAACATAAGGTCAATAGGAAATCAATTGCATTTCTATACACAAGTGATAAATAAAAAATAGAAATATGTCTAGTGACATAAAAAATAGAAATGACTCTATTGAAAGGTGTAAAATCTCTACATAGAAAATTCTACTACGTTATTGAGATAAATTAAATAAGACAACAGAATGAAAAGGCATGGGAATTGGAGAAAATGTGCAGATCACATATTTGATAAGGAATATCCAGAATATAAAAAGAGTAGTGACAACTCAACAATAAAATGACAAACAACGCAATTAAAAAGTAGACAAAGGAGGGGGCCGGCCCGGTAGCATAGTGGTTAAGTTTATGTACTCCACTTCAGAGGCCAGGGGTTCATGGGTTAGGATCCTGGGACCTAAATACTGCTTATCAAGCCATGCTGTGGCGGCATCCCACATACAAAATAGAGGAGGATTGACATGAATGTTAGCTCAAGGATAATCTTCCCCAAGCAAAAAGAGGAAGATTGGCAATAAATGTTAGCTCAGGGCCAATCTGCCTCACCAAAAAAAGGAAAAGAAAAAATGATGGAGACAAAGTATTTGAATGGACATCAACAAAAGATATACAAACGGCCAAGAACCACATGAAAAATACATTCAACATCATTACTCATTGGGAAATGCAAATCAAAACCGCAACAAGATGCCAAGCCACACTCCCTGGGTATAGTGGCCACAATTTTTTAAAATGGAAAATAATGAGCATTGGTATGAAAGCGGAGAAATTGTAACCCACGTGCATTGCTGTAGGAATGTAAAATGATGTACCTACTTTGGAAAACAGTTGGCAGTTCCTCAAACAGTTAAACATAGAGTTGCCATATGACACAGAAATTTTACTCCTAAATATATAGCCAAGAGGACTGAAAACATAGTTTCAAACAGAAAAATTATATATAAATGTTCATGGCATTATTCATAATAGCCAAAAAGTGAAAACAACCAAAATCCTGCTGCTAATAAATAGATAAACAAAACATGCTATATCCATTCTATGGAATATTATTCAGCCATAAAAAAGAAGGGAATATTGCTGTTTGCTACAACCTAGCTGGACCTTGAAAATGTTATACTAAGTGAAATAAACTAAATACAAACGTCCAAAAATTGTATGATTCCGTTTGTGTGAAATGTCCAGAACAGGCTAATCCAGAGAGACAGATTAAAGGTCGCCAGGGGAAGAGGATAAGGGAAAAATAGAATTGACTTCTAATAGCTATAGAGTTTCCTTTTGGGGTATTGGAAATGTTCTGGAACTAATGGTGATGTTTGTACAACATTGTGAACATACTACAAACCACTAAATTTTACAATTTAAAACAGTGAATTTTATGTTATGTGAATTCAGTAAACTCTTAATGAAGGAAAAATTAGAAGGGCCTGCTCTACCAGATCCAAAGGTATATTATGACATCACATTATGTAGGAGAGTGTGATAAAGACAAATAGTTAAATGGAATACACTGACATCTAGAAACAGAACCAAGCATCTATGGGCGCTTAATTTATGACACAACTAGCATTATAGAGCAGTGAGGAAAGTAAAGTATTTTCAATAAATTTTGTTGGGTCAACTCGGAAAATAATGAAATTTCACCCTAACTCAAACTGAGCAGAACATTAATTTCAAGTAGATTTTTGGATTAGATGTGAGAGGCAAAAGAATCATAACATAACAAAGCTTTTAGAAGAAAATAGAGAAGAAATATATATGGTCATTTTGTATAGTAAGCAGGACACAAAAAAATAGAGAAAGAGATCATTAAATTTGACTGCAGTAAAATTGATAATTAATTTGCAACAAAAGGTACAATAAGCGGGTAAAAGGGTGAGCCATGCCGTGGGAAATACATTTTCACCATACGTAACCAATAAAGAACTGGTTTCTAGAACATATAAAGCACTTCTACAAATCAATAAAGATAAGACAACTCACAGAAAATAGACAAGAAGCTGGAAAAGTATCTTTAAATGAATATATATATATAGATGACTAATATATGAAAATACACTAAAACTCATTAATAATCAAGGAAATGCGAATTAAAAATACAATCATATTTCACTACGCAGTAAACTGATGACTAAAATTAAGCAGAATAAAAATACTTTTTGATGAATTTGTGCAAAAATGGCAACTCTTGTACACTACTTGGCAATAACTGCTGAAGTAGAACATTAGCAGATTTTCTGACCTAGTAATTTACTACTAGGAAATATCCAACAGAAATAGACATACATTTACAAAAGAATGTTCATGGTAGGATTATTCATAATAACTAAAAAGTAGAAACAATCTATATATCTGCCAATAGAGGAATAAATGTATAAATTGTGTCATATTCATCCAATGGACTACTACAGAGTGATGAAAATTAATAATCGTTATAAGCAACAGGAGGGCTGAATCTCACAAACACAATGTAAAGGGAAAGAAACTAGACCTAGAAGAAAATACAGTGTATGATTCCAAATATGTGAACTTCAAAATGAAGACTAAAACTATAGGATCACCAAAAAATCTGGAACATAGACATATGTATATAATAAATAGTTTATTGAGATATTCACAATATGTTCAATGATATTACATGATATGTTCAAAGAATTGTCCCTCTCTGGCAATGCGTAGTCAATATGCCATGCAAAATTATGATGAATATATGGCATTAAGGCTGTATTTCCATAAATCCCTGCATATGTATCTGTATTGCCTCAGATGGTTTGTATTTTTATTTGAACCTGTGCTTTAGCATAATTCACAAGAAGTAATGATGTGGGTTCAAACTGTATGTATCCATGTGTGTGTGTATACGTGTTATATATATATATATATATGTAGGTATGTGTATATATGCTGTATATATGTGTGTTAGGCTGTGTGTGTATATGCAGTGTGTGTATATACTGTATATATGCACATGTGTATATATATGTGTGTCACAGAACAAACTGTGGCCTTCTATGTGTTAGTTGTGTTCTAGTTCTTGATCTGAGTGGTGATTACATGAGCATTCACTTTGTGATAATTTATTGAACTGTATACGTTTGTAGTTTTGTAAGTTTCTTGTGTGGGTTTATAACTCATAACAAAGGAATAACAAAATATGAAAATGAAAGGAAACATTCAAGACATTCTCTATGACTTTCATGAGCAGAACTTAGATCCTGGGACAGAGGCTTCCAGAAGGTAAACCATCCACTTTACGCCTTTGAAGCCCAGCCAGGGAATTCAGAAATCTCTCATAATACAAGAAAATCCATTACTTGTTCCTCTCAAATGGACTGCTGGTCTTCTCAAATGATTCTAGGCCCTAAAGAAGGAATTTTAATAGATTCATTCTGGGCTATTTGTTACCAATTAGTGGTCCAGCATTATGTATATAATTCTGGGAAAATAATCTAATTTAAATGTTCTAAGATGCAGAACATAATTATATGCACAAAAAAACCATACACACGTCGTGTCAACTCCTTTTAACATTTTTTGTGTTCTCCACTCTCTTTCAAAGAAAAATAGGTGTTTCAACACTCATACAATATGTGATTTCAAATGTGATTCCCAAGGTAAAAGGAAAAGGCGGTCGTCATATATTTAAAAAAATAATCTCCTTCATTTTATAATAATAATGGTTAGAAGTTCAATATTTCTGCTCAAACAGAGAGGCAGGCTGGCATATTTACAAAAGGCCTCACAGTGTTTGCCATTGCCTTTACACAAGACAACATTTATAAAACCTTTGCCTCCCATGGCAGGTGCTAGATCTTCTCTTGGGGATTTGTGCTGTTCAGATGTTGACTTTCATTTGAACTTCAAACACCTTTAAAAAATAGAGGCTGCATTTTAATATAATTTGGAAATTAAAACCCTTTTATTTTTTGTCATTCTAATATCTTCCATGGATTTACTTTTCAAAAATGAATCCAAGCCAAAACTAATTACTGTCTGATAGCCACCAAAGGCAGGAAAATTTTTAAAGAAAGCAGCTGTATTCTGCCTTGCCCAGAAGCAAATTAAATGTATGTAATAAACATTAGAGGATTTCGAGTACATTTAAAAATAATCATCTCCCTTTTTTGAGAACTTAGCGAATCAAACTGAATAATTATTATGGTCACCTGAATAGTTGGAAACACATTTTCAAGATCTAGACTATTGTCTGTCTGTCTGTATTTTAATGACACAATATGAAATTAAATAAACGCTTCAATTTAAGTGAAAAACATATTTTCACCTAGGAAAATGATTTCCTAAAGTATTTTCATCAGTCTGCAATACTTGTAAATGTAATGATGTTATAGAATTATAAAATTTTATTGTATATGTATATTTTTAAAACAGAAAACTAAAATATCTTTTTGTTTCTGTCTCCTTTATTTTTGTTTTTTACTAGGCTTGGACTCCTGGATCATCTAGTGACTTCAAAAATCTGGTGAGACACTTTTTTTCGGTAGTATTGTGAATACTTTTATTTCCTTCGCCAGAAATCTTTGAAGGACGTCTTTTTTCCTATTTCAGGCTTAAACCTTTTTCTTAATTCTCCCCTCATTTCCATCCCCTGAGGCTGACTGTCATAAGGACAGTAGAAGAAGGTCAGTTACATCTTAACCCATATAGGATGATCTCTTAAGTCCAAATACTTCTTGAGGACTCACCTGCATGGGTCAAGAGAATGTTTGAAAGAGGGGAAGTATTTGTCTCTTAAGGAAATAAAAATCACCACTGAAAGAGTCTGAGATAGGAAAGAGGATTACTCAGGTAAGATGCAGAAAGTATCAATTTGAAAAATTTTTTCTTTTAAAATAGATCGAATGCAGCAGTGATAAAAACCACAGAGGAGCTGAGTGTAACTGAATTTTAAAAAAGGTTTTCATTGCTACAGGATTGGTATTATAGTTGACATTCATAGAACTAGAAGCACACTAAAGGCACTACCTTTTCCACATGGAAATTCTTAAAATTCTTACCATGTTTGCTTGATACATGTATTATAGGCATGGGAAAGATATATTGTTTAATTAAAAAGATGCCTGTTTGACGTAGAAGTTTTTCTATTAAGTTGTATTTTTTTCAAACGTGAGCTTTTGTATTCATCTTAGACTCTACCCGGTCCCTTTTATTCTCTCAAAATATTATTGAAATATTGCTCACATTCAAATTCACATATTCGGATCCTACTATGTTCTGAACCTATGCAAGATTATAAAACATATTTTGTCTCATATTTTATCTTAATTTTCTAAAGAATGCTCTAGGCTGGATTCTTAGTCTTGTGTAATCTGGGAGTCTCAAACTTTCCTGATTTCTAGAGTCACTCTTTCTATAATACCCAGCCAGGAGTCATAGGGAATTCCAACTTGATAGATCACTGAGTACGGTCTTACACACCTTTACCATTAACTGGTTATTGCTGGGCTGGAATGGGAGGGGGATGAGAGCTCAGCATGTCTCTGTTATTGTGCATTACCTCTTGCTCCCGAATGGTTCTTCGGGTTTCTCAACTCATACCTTCTGGTCATCTTTTCATGACTTTTTGGTGCTACTTTGGGCCATCCCAATGTGCGCCTCCTGCCAAACAGTAATAAAGTTGACAGTAAACTGTCATGTTTAAAAAACTATTCCTGAAGTCTTGAGGTTAAACTAACGGAATTACAGCACCCAAAAGAAAAACTTAGACTCATATATCAGCTCTTACTGCTCCTGAAAGCCACGGGAACATGCATTCCCAAAGGGGTTTAACCTCTCTGTCCTCAGCACTAGCACACCACTGTATTGTTGGGGTCTGTGTCCCACCCAGCAGAACCCGGTTTGGCATTCTCTGTTTTTGAGTCCAGCCAGTTAAGTGAAGAATATGTAAACATTATAATACTCTGTCAGCATGTTACCCAACTTACAAAGAAGACAGACTTCTCTTTATTGTACAGAACAGTTTAGCTCTTCATTGTGCAGACTTTCACTGGACATGAATAGGATTTTGCATTTCCTTTGGATAGGGTTACAGAGAAATTGATCCAAGATAAAGATAACATCTATTCACAATGATAAATTCAGTGCTCCATATTTAGCTATGAATAGGAGCAACAGAAACTTGAAAGTTGTATTTTCCCTTAACAATTTTTAAAAGTCCTGATCAGATTCTCAGCCACTATTCTTTCCCAGCATGGGGATGAGGGCTAGCCTCCCATCCCCTCAGCACTTTCTGCAAATGGAGAGCTTTGCTTAAGCACTTGTGGGGGAGGGCAGACTTCGTGAGTCTTACCAATAGCAGAAATTTTCTCTCTCTATTTCCATCATAACAAAAGCCAAAGGTCCTGGATTTTTCCCCCCTCCACTGTAAACCTTTTTTTAGTTTCATAGTGGGATCCAGGCCTCCCTCCTATAGTTATTATTTTTCCCTGATTTACACCTTCCGTCCTCATTTAAATTGACAGTGCGCTCTTTCAATTCTGGGTCTTCACCCATAGCAATTATCTTCTGGGTCTTTTTCTGTCTTCTAGTTTATCTCATTTCTAAGCCATGTTTTATAAAATGGAAAGAACGGTTCATTCTAAAACAATACTTACTCTCATACTTACATATCCCACCATGTTTCCGATAAGTTTTCTCTCCTAATCTGTTATATAAAATCAAGTACTACCACTTACCCCAAAGCAGTCGTCCTTGAGGGCATCCCAGGAAACCCAAAGCTGCTCAGATTGATTTGTTCTTCCCTCTCACAGGCCCCATCATCACTATTTCTGCTTCTGTGAACAGAAAGATCTCTCCTGTCTGCTCACACACCCATTTTCTATTCATCCCTCAAGGCCAAGTTCAACTCTCTTTTCCTCTTGGAAGTCTTCATTGTTTTTAATACTGGAGTTGGATTTCCTCTCTCCCTGAACTCTTTATTTTTAGGAACACAAAGTTTAGCATTTTACCTAATGCAGAAGTTCCTCAGTTTACAATGGGATTGTGTTCTGAAAAATCCGTTTTAAGTTGAAAATATCGTAAGTCGAAATGCATTTACTGCACCTAACCTATGGAACATCATAGCTTAGCCTAGCCCACCTGAAACGTGCTCAGAACACAGACATCAGCCTACAGTTGGGCAAAACCATTGAACACAATGCCTGTTTGATAATACAGTGTCCGATAGCTCACGTAATTTATTGAATACTGTACTGAAAGTGAAAAACAGAATGGCTTCTAGGTACAGAATGGTTGTAAGTGTATTGGTTGTTTACCCGTTGTGACCGCGGAGCTGACTGGGAGCTGTGGTCCCTGCTGCTGTCCAGCATCCTGAGACAGTGTTTCTTGGCATATTGCTGGTCCAGGAAAAGATCAAAATTCAAAGTATGGTTTCTACTGAATGTGTATCACTTTCTCACTGCCATCAAGTTGACCCATGGTAAGTCGGGAATTGTCTGCACTATCACGTGTTCTAAGGTTCTCATGTTGTGTTCACACATATATATATATATATATTTAGGTATGCTTTTTGGTGAGGAAGATTGGCCCTGAGCTAACATCTGTCGCCAATCTTCCTCTTTTTTTGTTTCTTTCTCCCCAAAGCACTGGTACATAGTTGTATATCCTAGTTGTAAGTCATTCTAGTTCTTCTATGTGGGATGCTGCCACAGCACAGCTTCACCAGCGGTGTGTAGGTCTGCACCCAGGATCCGAACCAGTGAATCCTGTGCCACCCAACCAGAGCACACAAACTTAACCACTCAGCCACGGGGCCGACCCCTGTGTGCATATTTTCTACTGTGCAATTTGGCAGGCTTGTTAAAAGAGCACCGTGCCATCTTGTGCTGTTTACTGCAGCATACCTGACGTATTGCTCTGTGTCTAGTAGTTCCCCAGAAAATGTTTTCAATTGACTAACTTATTTAGGATCTCACCTACAATTATGAAGACAAAGCCTAAAATTTCATTTCTGTAACTGTTTGCTCCTATCCAATTATGATTTTCAAAGGAAGCAATGACATGAACATGGATGATGGTTAATATTACCTGAAAAAAACTCTGAATTATGTGATACACTCTAGAAAACTGTGTTTTTAGAGTGGTTATTCAGAGAAAAGAAAATAAATGTAAAATTCAAACCATGGCAGTATTGAATAAATGATAACATGTAAACTATTACAAAGTAAATAAATTAAAATATACTCTATTTAATTATTACATAACTCTCAAGTTAAAAAAATATTTACTCTGAAGCTAAATGCCAGAAATAAAAATTCACTTCAATGTGAAGAGCTAACATTGCCCTCATTAAAGTTGAAAATATTTACAGAAAATCCTATTGCAGCATTTTTTCACTTATATAAGATAGTATGTTTAATGCTTACAATTCAGTGAATTTTGTATCCGTGTGTGCAATTGCAGCAATCTGTTCCAATTCATAAATTTTATTTTCTGCACCTGGAGTTTGGACCTTTTAAGAGGTCAAAATAATAACTCATGCACAATTATGTACAGTTGAAGAGTAGTCATATTTTTAAGCATTCACTGTATATCAGGTGCAATGCCAGATGCTTTTTCTGCGTAGTCTCTTTTCAAACTCCCATTCTCACTTTGAGGCATATATTTTGGTCACCATTTTAGGCTGAGGAGTCTAAAGGTCAGTGAGTTAGTTCGTCCTCCGTCACTTAGTTAATCATGATGCTGAGATTTCACTCTATTCCTAGGATTTCCAAGATTCCACTGAGATGTCTTCCCAGAGAAAACTTACCCCAGTAAGCTCTTAATAAAACCAAATTCTATATATATTGAAGCAATAGCTGTGATCTGCGGTCCTTAAGAAAGTTTATACATAAGGGGTTGAAATGAGATTTAATCTTTTGCACTTCTGTGGTTATTTGAGAAGATGAAAAACCTGCTTATTTTAAATCCAAGAGAAAAGAATTGTAAGAGTCTATGCTCAAATTGTGTGTGCCTATATCTTATATCATATATATATTTTATATCCTACCTAAAATGATGTCTATCTTTTATATCTATATATACTTATATCTATTTATATACATACACTAATATATATTTGCATCATTAATAACCAAAATAGAATCTATGGAAATCCACATAATCCTTCTGTAGTTGGGCAAGGTGATTAATAGATAATTCATTCTCTCATTCATGTTTTCAGTTTTTTAATGCAAGTTTTATGTAAGTTTGCCCATCTTGGATTATTTTTAATAGAATTATAGTCAACCTGCAAATTACATTCATGTGCTTAGCATTAGTCATGGAATTTCTTTCAAATAATATAAATTATTCAACTGGAGTATTGCATTTTCCAAAAATTGAGTGCTGTCTCCAATATAGAGGGTTTTAAAAATATATTTCTTGGGCATCTGCCCAAATATCCTGAAGTTGTAAAGTACTCCCCCTCAAAAGTAGATGGTGTGGAAATACTGTATGTTTTCTAAGGCTCTTATGTTGTGTGTAAAAACTGAAGGTAACAAACCACACACATATGCCCACTTCACAGTTTTGAATTAGGAAACATATATATATATATGTATAAAAATACTTAGTGGGGCCAGCCCGGTGGCACAGCAGTTAAGTGTGCCAGTTTTGCTTCGGCGGCCCAGGGTTCACTGGTTCGGATCAGGGTGCAGACATGGCACTGCTTGGCAAGCCATGCTGTGGTAGGCGTACCACATATAAAGCAGAGGAAGATGGGCATGGATGTTAGCTCAGGGCCAGTCTTCCTCAGCCAAAACAGGAGGATTGGCAGCAGATGTTAGTTCAGGGCTGGTCTTCCTCAAAAAAAAAAAAACAAAAAAAACCAAAAAAAACACTTAGTAAATTTTAAAGTAATATATAGGTATTAAAATTATTATCACTGTTAGTATGCTATCCTGATAAGAATTGTCGTGATGGGAACATAGATCGTATATTTAGAGACCAAAAGAAGGAATCATACTCTCATTGATTCATTTATCCATCAATTCTCTCACAATTTATTGAATAACTTATTTGTGCAAATAATCTGATAGAGTTTGGTTAATAGAAAAATGATATGACACGACTTTGACTTCAAGGACTGTCATTTTATGTGTTCTGCATAATAGTGATGCTTTTATTTACTTTTTTGAAAACTGATGTTGACTAAAATTCTGAGCATTTGTTTTAGGCCTTGCATTGTTTCTCTTTACCTTGCTGGGATAGCAGGTTGTTGGAAATCATAGGATAGTGTGAGAGACATGTTTAGTGCACATCAATATCTGAGCATCCCTTCACTCTTGAGCATAAAGGAGATTCTATTTTCCCTCCACATTACAGTTAAGTGTGGTCATGGATTATTTCTGGCCAAGGAAAAATGGAAGTGAAGTGTATCTTCTTGTGGGCAGAGGAGGTGAAAAGCCTCTATGCACTTTTCTACTCTCTCTGCCTCTGTAAAAAAAGCATCAATTTAAGGTAACAGAGCCACAAGAGTAAATCATCCTGGATCCCTGAGTCACCTGAGGGAAGACAGCTGCCATGGCAAGTCTCCTGCTTCCATAGCAAACTTAAAAGAACAAGAAGTCAATTCTTCTGTCTCAAGCCACGGAGTTGATTTTTGGTTTTTTTGGTTTTGTTTTGTTACAGCAGCATAAAGCCTACTCAAACTAATCAAACGGTTCTTGGGAAAGTGGGCATTGTAGAGTTGGAGTAATTCTGAAATCTGGAGTGATGTTTCCAAAGGTATATTTTGGCAGTATTATTTTTGACTTTAAAATAATTCTTTCCTGGCTGTCACCAAATAATCTGAGGTTTTGCTTATTTGCTCAGTATAGTGGGCAACATGGGCCCCTAAAATAAAAGCCTAGGGGAAATCCACAATATTTAATTAATTATTATTAATTAATTAATTATATGATAGTATATTAATTAAACTACAATACTTAATAAAAATCAGCTGCTATTCACTTACCAAATATCTCTAGATGAACCAAGCAACATGAAGTAGGGAAATAATACTAGACATATATCTGAATTTGAAATGGTACATTTTCCAATTTAAAATGAACAACATTCTTATAATAATACCTTTAGTTCTTTAACCTTAACCGGAATTAGATAATAGTCTATATTAAAGACTATACAACAATCACTCCTTTTTCCTAAGTTAAAAAGAATCTCCCTGTCTTAGATGATGTTTTTTTGGTGTGGTCCTCAGTGTAATTTATAATCAGCTCTTTACTTTTCAGAATGACCTGAAACAACTCCCCCTCTATGTCTTTTTTTTTTTTGCCTTTTACAGTGGAAGGCTCTGTATGCTGTCTCATTTTTACTTTTTAAGAGATGTAACTATTTTAAATGCCACCTACATGCCAACAAGCATTATTTCTACAGCACCTAATTAATTAAAGATAACCTTTTTTCTTCACACATACGACTGGAGATAAAAAAAATAATTGCATACAATTACCTCAAACTGAAAGGATTTAAATATACTACTGTGATAAGCGGCACAACAAATTATGCCTCATGAAGTATTTTGTGCCAATCATTAATAGCTCATAAAATAGTCATGAGATGTTAAAATCTACTTCTGTAATGTTTATTCAACTTTTAAGAATGAGAGTCATTACATCTGGAATTCAATCCAAGTTGAGTGTTACATCCCTTCAACACCTTCCATTAACCTTGCATCTGCTTGCTCTTCTCACCTAACTTCACCTTCAGAATGAAGCTCAAAAACCCTCCTTAAGGCAGCACATTCTATTTTGGGGAAACTACCAGTTTTTAAACATATTTTCTTAGCTCTGAGAAAAAATTATTGCATCTTAGTAGTGTGCTCCTCAGGTGGCATAGGACTCACATACTTGCTAGTAACAATCCTTACTTGGACTGTTCTAGTGTGAATAATCGGGCTACATGGAGAAGTGTCCTTTTAGTGGCAAGTTATCTACTTTTTTGTTTAAGATGCTCTTGCCTGACATAGAATGTTAAATGCTGTTATGAAAACAATTTAAATAGGGATACTAATAAATCTCCTGACATTATCTATCTTAGTGCTAATACTTTGAAAGAACGTTTTGTGGTTAATTAAGCATGCCATCCCCTGCTTGGTTTCTTGCCTGCTGTCCTGAGTCAAGCAGGACCTCTCCAGGTGTGCACCAAAATAGAATTACTACGCTGATGGTTTTTAAATAATTTTTTTAAAATTCATTTTTTATTATTCTGCTTTTGTACATCACTACCTCTATTTTGGGTCCTCAGAACACTGGATTTATTGTCCAACAAATATTATGTTCTACCAGGGAAGTGCTACGATTTGCAGCTGTTGTCCATGTCAACTTCCCATCCTCCTTCCTTTGTTTTTGAGAAAGATGCTAAGACAATCATTTCTTCTTCATCCCAGGCTGAAAACCACTCCTGCAATGCAAACTCTAGTATCAGAAAAAGATATATATCTTGAAAAGTTGCCCATAAACAGATTGAGACTTGTGAAAGTGTCTTTCCATGTATCATTTCTATTTAGTGGTTGATACTGAACTGGTTTACCTTTTTTTTGTTAGTGAGGGATATATGGTGGAAAGTGTCAGTCGGTCATAATTTCAGAATTAGGAACAGGGAAACATGAAGAGGTAATAAAAGGATTAAGGTTAAAGAAAGGCAATATTATACAATTTAATATCCTACAAAAAGAAAATTTTAAGCATAGATTTTGTCAGTGATGTTGTATACTTTTGTTTATCAACATCCTCATAAATAAATATTGATTCACTATCAAATAAATACCTTCTGCTTATTCAGTTCTTTTCATTGGCATAGAATATGTTGCTTTGTCATATCTGGCCATTTCCAATTAGACCTTTCCTCAAATATTTATTTACTTTTGTTCATTTAAATCTTCTTTCTACTAAATAATGTAGTTCTAGTAATAATACCTTAAAAGCAGTATCCTCAAAATGACCACTAATTTTCAGGCATATATGATGTCATACATATGCATTCTTGGGGTGTTTTTGGGGGGGGATATTTTTGTGTTTTTTTGGTGAGGATGATTGTCTCTGAGCTAAGATCCGTTGCCAATCCTCCTCTTTTTGCTTGAGGAAGATTGTCAGTGAGCTAATATCTGTGCCAATCCTCCTCTATTTTGTATGTGGGACACTGTCACAGCATGGCTTAATGAGCGGTGTATAAGTCCAAGCCCAGGATCTGAACTCTCAAACCCCAGCCCACCGAAGCAGAGCATGAAAACTTAACCACTACGCTGCTGGACCAGCCCCTGTATTTGTGTTTTTGACACATATAGATAGCTTTTTCCTGCAGTTACCAAAATTGCTTTGAATTTTTCTTTGATCCTTTATATCTCTCTTATCAAGTAAAGTTTTGCAATAGGCCATATTGACAATTAAAATGATTTTAAAAAATTATACTTAAAGGCAATCATAGTGTTTTATTGAAGATCCTGTGCAATGGTAAGAGGCAATGTGGATGGGCTTTAAGGAAATGTGGCGATGCTAATGGGAGTAAATATGGAGGATTCTACACTGTCCTGCCAATGTCTTCCTACCCTAGAATAAGAATTGACTTCAGCCTCTATCCTTGCTTCTGAAATACCCTTCCTAACCTGGAAATGTGTGCTGGTTCCTAGATATGGGAGACACCTTGAGGCTTGGTACATGTTCTTGGCAATTGCAGCGTTACTATATGGATCTCTGAGAATGAGAATTTTTTGGTATTGGATGGAACAGAGATAACCAAGGAGGTTTCTGAGAAAGATATAATGGAAGATTAAATCTGGACTAACGTTTTCTTGGTGTTATATGACACGTCAATGCCCTGTTAAATAGATGTGCAAGCAATTCATCAGCAATACTTTAGGATTTCTTTTTCTTACTTAAAATTCTAACAAGTCAAATAAATCTTGTTTTATACTTAGGTAGCTATGTAATTGCTATACTACTCATAACATTGCATTAGTCAAGTTCTGTGTCTGCTGTTACATGATTCTCCTGAAGTCTTTTGCTGCTCTAAAAGATGTCTCCTGCTAGGAAGTACTTAGAATTAAACTTCAGATTATTACATATATGAACAACTTTTGTTCTGAGTGTTTTTTTGAAAGAATAATCCTCTAAAAAACAGATGCACTGCAGTTTCCGGAAGGACTGCAATTTGTCATCAATTTTCACAAAAATATTTGCCGCAGAAAAACTTCTCAAATGCTTCTTCCTGAAAAAGAAGAAAAGGTGGACATTTCATTCTACCAATATGTGTCTGAATAATTACAAATAGTTTCTATCCTGAAAAAGAAATTGACAAACCTGGGTAAAGGAACTACATTGAAACTTAAGGAGATAACAAAGTGCCACGCCTCCCTTGCTAACACTCTTGCATACTTTAGGAAGAAGCAAATTCGTTTTTTAAATTATATGTACAAAATTCTTGCTTAGTATTCGCAGCTCAAATTTTTATATATGAGCTCAGATTTTATTGTTTTATATGTCTTTCCTGGTGACTTTTTATTCCACATTCCATTGCATTAAAATGGTTCAGTAATATAATTCTTAATACTAATTTGATTGACTTCATCGTTCCAGAATACTAAAGTCACACATACACAGACATTACTGAAGTTGTGCATTTAGCTTCCATAACAGTTTCACTGCATTTTAGGAAAACACAGGCTTTTCTTATCCGCTTGCCAAGTATAGGATGTCAAGGTAAAAAATTCTCTGATAATGAAAGATCAAGTTTCTCATGGTTGAAAATATGTTCCCTATAGAATAAAGACACATAACTCAGTTTTATTGTGCTGCTTTTTGTTCTGATTGATTCCTATTAAGCAGTAAGAATGTTTTTTCTCCTTAACATGGTGTAGTCCTTAGCCTCTCTTCTCCACTTGTCACATTTAGGAGCATCATTTTAGGGGATTTATTTTATGCTGCTATTATTTACAGTATTTATTTCGACCGTGTGGCAGTACTTTAGCACATACTGTACAATTTTAAAATTTAATAAGTGAAATCTTAGGTATCTTTGAGGATATTTCATAATCATCTGTTGCAACTTCCCATCCACTTACTTCTCCCCACTGTTTGAATGCAGCAAACGAACCCAGATTTCCCGGCAGAGTCATTTGTGTGAGACTAAGTGTCATGTATGGAGATTCTGTTAAGTCTTTAAAGCTACTGCGATCCTTTTTAATTCAAAGCAATACACAGTCATTCTGTATATGTTTAGTAAACTACCCAGATAGTCTATGTTTGTCGTAATTTAAGATTTTTCCTTTCATATCCTTAAGTAAATAAGAACTTAAAACACCAAGTGACTTATTCTTGGTTTGAAAAAGTACGACTATGGAAATGATATTGTGCTCCGGGAACATCTTCATGCTCCTTGAGCTTGAATTGTAGGACAGTTCTGTTGATGTCTAGTGAGACTTTTGACAAACAATTTAAAGTCTTTAGGTCTCAGTTTTCTCGTCTATGAAATGAGTCCATGTGTAAATTATTTCCAAAATTATTTCCAACTCTAGTGTTCTATTTTGGATAAAAAGACTCAGCCCCACCCCATCTTTGTGTCTGGGTAAACAGTTCTATGATGTCTTCTTAAATTCTCACTAAAGTTAACATAGAGTCGACAGGAAAATCCTGACAGCATGATGGCATTGCATTTTTGATGTTGATCTTCTTGGTTCATACTCATGTTTGCAATGTTGTTTTCTCTTATAAAAGAAGATATTTTGGTGTACTTTCTTTACAGAATACCAGTGGACAACTCAAGCATTTATTTTGTATTTATATCTATTCCCTGATATACTAAAGAAACATTTTATGTTTGTAGAAGGTACTACGATCTTCCCTTCTTCCGTAATGGAAAATGGCAGAATTCCCTAAACTGATGATGATTTAACACCAATGCTCAATTTACCACAGTTATGTAAGGACATTTTGAAGAGGGTAATTTCTGAGAAGTTAGGAATGAATAGAATTTATACTCAAGATTTACTTAGGAAAAAATTAGATGTTTTTATTTTTGGTGAGGGTGATTGGCCTAGAGCTAACATCTATTGCCAACCGTCCTCTTTTCGCATGAGGAAGATTGTCGCTGAGCTAACATCTATGCCAATCTTCCTCTATTTTATGTGTGGGATGTCACCAAAGCATGGTTTGATGAGCTGTGTGTACATGCATGCCTGAGATTTGAACCCGCCGAACCCTGGGCCACTGAAGTGGAGTATGCAAACTTAACCACTACGCCACCAGGCCGGCCCCAAAATTGGATCTGTCATTTCAAGTGTTTCCATTAATTGTTTTCTTTGTTTGAGTCCTACAATTTACACTTTTTACTATGAGAATATTATAGATGGAAGTATCAAGTAGTTCGTGTGTTCCCATATTCTTTTTATAAATGGAATGTCTGATAATTCACAAGGAAGCATTTACTACACCAAGATTAATCGCTTCCATCTACTGCACAGAAAACTGGCTTATTCATCCCCCAAATTGTCAAAGGCTTGCAGGGTTGCAGTTACAGAGTAAGGGCTGCTGCTCCAAATCCACAGTAAAATTTACCCTTGGGATCTCAGAACACCTTTGTTTTAAATCCATTCCTTCCATTTCTGTTATTTTCAAAACTGAACTTGTGAGATCCTGGTTGAAGTAGCCCCCAAAGTAACATAAACAAAATGAGTGAGCTGTTTGAAAAATAAACTCGTTAACAAGTATATTAGCACTTATTTGACTATTAAAGTGTTTCATTTTATATGGAATTATAAATTCTGTTAAAATTGCTACTTACAACCGCCTTCAGCTTTCAGTTCTGTGCTTAACATCTGTTTGGAATAGGATTTTAAAAATATGTTGCTTTTCATACTGAGGTGAAAGAGCTCATTGTTATAAATGAATACATTCTCTTAATACTGTGATGTATTCTTTTCTCCATCTATATATCAAGTATCCATATCTAAATTCTTTTGTAGTTGAGGATTTGCATGCATTTAATTATTGTATGTTCTCTTTTTAGTTTTATCTGAAACAGGCGTTTGTCCTTTGATTCTAGAAATGAACCAACTGTCCATCTCTTATTTCACTTAGCATAATGCCCTCAAGCTCCATCCATGTTTTTGCAAATGGCAAGATTTCATTCTTTTTTATGACTGAATAATATTCCATTGTGTGTGAAGGTATATTCCGTTGTGTGTGTGTGTATGTCTATGTGCGAGTGCAGACATATATATATACATGTATACCACATTTTATTTGTATATTTATAGACAATTAATTGTTTCCATATCTTGGCTATTGTAAATAATACTGCAATGAACGTGGGGTTGTAGATGTATTTTTGAGTTAGTGTTTTAATTTTCTTTGGATAAATACTCAGAAGTGGAATTGCTGGATCATATTGTAGTTCTATTTTTAATTTTTTGAGGAACTTCCATACTGTTTTCCATAGTGGCTGCACCAATTTATATTCCCACCAACAGTGCACAAGGGTTCCTTTTCTGAGCATCCTTGCCAACACTTGTTATTTCTTGTCTTTTTGTGTAAAGCCATTCTAACAGGTGTGAGGTGTTATCTCATTGTGGTTTTGATTTGCATTTCCCTGACGATTAGTGATACTAAGCACCTTTTCATGTACTTGTTGGCCATCTATATGTTGTCTTTGGAAAAATGTCTATTCATATTCTCTGTCCATTTTTTAATTGGATTGTTTTTTCACTATGGAGTTGTATGAGTTCCTTATATTTTGGATATTAGCCCTTTATAAGATGTATGATTTGCAAATATTTTCTCTCATTTCATAGGTTGCCTTTGCATTTTGTTGATGGTTTCCTTTGCTGTACAGAAGCTTTTTAGATTGATATGGTTCCACTCATTTGTTTTTTCTTTTGCTCTCTTTGCTTTTAGGGTCAAATCCAAAACATCATCACCAAAACTGATGTCACAGAGCTTACTGCCTGTTTTCTTCTAGGAGTTTCTTACATTCAAGTCTTTAATCCATTTTGGGAGTTATGTATGTGTATGGTATAAGATAGTGGTCCAGTTTCATTCTTTTGCATGTGGCTGTCTAGTTTTCCCAGAACCATTTGTTGAAGAGAGTATCCTTTTCCTTTTGTATATTCTTGGCTCCTTTGTCATAAATTAATTGATCATATACGTGTGGATTTACCCCTGGGCTCTCTATTCTGTTCCATTGATCTACATATCTCTTTTTATGCCAGTACCATACAGTTTTGATTACTATAGCTTCGTAATATAGTTTGAAATCAGGGAGAGTAATGCCTCTACTTTTGCTCTTCCTTCTCAAGATTTGTTTGGCTGTTGGGGTCTTTTGTGATTCCGTACAAATTTTAGGATTGCTTGTTCTATTTCTGTGAAAAATACCATTGGAATTTTTATAGGGATTGCATTGAATCTGTAGATTGCTTTGGGTGGTATGGCCATTTTAACAATACTAAGTTTTCTAATCCGTGAGAGTGGAACATCTTTTCATTTTTTTGCATCTTCTTCAATTTGTTTCATTAACGTCTTAAAAGTTTTCAGTGTACAGTTCTTTCTACTCCTTGGCTAAATTTATTCCTAGTATTTTATTCTTTTTGATACAATTGTGAGTGTGATTGTTTTCTTAATTTCTATTTCTGCTAGTGTATAAAATTTCTGCTATTAGTGTATAAAAATGCAAGAGATTTTTGTATATTGATTTTGTATCCTTTGCAAGAGATTTTTGTATATTGATTTTGTGTCCTTCAACTTTACTGAATTTACTAATTAGTTCTCACAGATTTTGGGTGGGGTCTTCAGGGTTTTCTACATATATTATGTCATCTGCAAATAGTGACAGTTTTACTTCTTTCTTCCTTATTTGGATAATTTTTATTTCTTTTTCTTGCCTAATTGCTCTGGCTAGGTCTTCCAATACTAGGTTGAATAAGAGTGGTGACAGTGGGCATCCTTATCTTGTCCCTCAAATTAGAGGTAAAGTTTTCAGTTCTTCATCATTGAGTATTATATTAGCTGTGGGCTTGTCATAATGTGGACTTTAATTAATTAATTAATTAAATTTTGCTACCCTGCTCCCTTCTATCAAAGCCAGGCCTGTTCTGTATATATTACCTTAATTATTTTGAGGTACATTAAACCCTATACCAACTTCTTTGAGAATTTCTATCATAAGTGGATGTTGAATTGTGTCAAATGATTTTTATGCATTTATTGAGATGGTCATATAATTTTATTCTTCATTTTGCTAACATGATGCCTCACATTGATTGATTTGTGGGTGTTGAAACCATCCTTGCATTCCTGGAATAAATCTCACATGATTATGTTGTATGATACTTTTAATGTATTATTGAATTCAGTTTGCTAATATTTTGAAGATTTTTGCATTTATGTTCATCATGGATATTGGACTGTAATTTTCTTTTCTTGTGGTGTCCTTGTCTGGCTTTGTTATCAGGGTAATGCTGGCCCCATAAAATGAGTTTGGAAGTGTTCCATCCTCTTCTTTTTTTTTTTTGGAGGAGTTTGACAAGGATGGGTATTAATACTTCTTTAAATATTTTGTAGAATTCACCAGTGAAGCCATCTGATCCTGGATTTTTGTTTATTAGGAGATTTTGATTACTGATTCAATCTCCTTACTATTAATTGGTCTCTTCAGATTTCCTATTTCTGCGTGATTCAGTCATGGTATGCGGTGTGTTTCTAGGAATGTCTCCATTTCTTCTAGGTTGTCCAATTTGTTGGTATTGAATTCTTCATAGTAGTCTCTGATGACCCTTCACATTTCTGTGTTATCAGTTGAAATGTCTCCTCTTTCATTTCTGGTTTTGTGTTTCAGTTTTCTCTTTGTCTTGGTGAGCCCAGCTAAAGGTTTGTCAATTTTGTTTACCTTTTCAAAGAACCAGCTCTTAGTTTCAGTGATCTTTTCTTTTTTAAAAAAAAGATTAGCACCCGAGCTAACATCTGTTGCCAATCTTCCTTTTTTCCTTCTTCTTTTTCTCCCTAAAGGCCCCCCAGTACATAGTTGTATATTCTAGTTGTGAGTGCCTCTTGTTGTGCTGTGTGGGACACAGCCTCTGCATGGCCTGATGAGCAGGGCCATGTCTACGCCTGGGATCTAAACCGACAAAACGCTGGGCTGCCAAAGTGGAGTGTGCAAACTTAACCACTCAGCCACAGGGCCAGCCCCTCAGTGATCTTTTCTATTGTCTCTTTACTCTCTATTTTATTTATTTCTTCTCTGATCTTTGTTATTTCCTTCCTTCTACTAATTTTGGGCTTTACTTGTTCTGTTTCTAGTTCTTAAGGTCTAAAGTTACATTATTTATTTGAAATTTTTCTTGTTTCTTAATGTATAAGAATTTATTGCTATGAAGTTTCCTCTTAAAACTGCTTTTGCTGCATCCTATAAACTTTAATATGCTGTATTTCCATTTTCATTTGTCTCAAAGTATTTTTGGATTTGTCTTTAGGTTTGTTCTTTGACCCATTGATTGTTTTGTAGCATGTTATTTAATTTCCACATATTTGTGAATTTTCTCGTTTCCTTCTTATAATTGATTTCTAGTTTTATACCATCATGGTCTGAAAAGATGCTTAATGCAGTTTCAGTCTTCTTAAATTTATTAAGACTTGTTTTCTGACCTAACATGTGATCTATTCTGGAGAATGTTCCATGCGCACTTGAGAAGAATGTGTATTCTGTTGCTTTTGCATGGAATGTTCTGTATAAAATTGTTAAATCTATCTGGTCTAATATGTTTTTAAGCCTGATTTTTCCTTATTGATTTTCTGTCTGGACGATCTATTCATTGATGACACTGGGGTATTAAAGTCACCTACAGTTATTATATCACTGTCTATTTCTCCCCTCAGGTCTGTTAATATTTGCTTTATATATTTACATCCCTTGCTCATTTTTCAATAGGACTTTTATAAAATTCTTACTAAACTGTACAAACTCTTATGTGTTAAAACATTTTTTTTTAAAAATTACAGAGATTTTGTCTGATTTTTCAACTGCGTTTATGATTTATTCTGCCACTCAGAATTTTTTATGTAGTTAAATTTACTACTTGTTTCTTTTATTGTTTCTGGTTTTCATGCCATGTTTAGAAAGACCAATAATTTATGGCTTGAGCTTTGTATTTTGCGCTTGGTATAATCTGATTGTTATTATAACATGTTTCCTGGTTGTTTGTGATATCGCTCTACTCCATTAACTGTAAGTAATCAAAGATAGAGGTATGACTCACATTTCTTGCTGGTCTTCCTAATATGTAGCATGAGACCTAGAGATGTAAGAGGACTAGTGACATTCTCGATGCATCTTATCTCATAATTCCTCAGTGATCTGAACCATGATCTCCTTTCCCCACTCTAAATTTCCTTGGTATTTGAGTCTGTCTTGTTTCAACAACATACAAGAAAAACTTAAGTCTTTAAACCTTGTTCATAGACAAACAAAGAATATTATAAACATTTTATGTCTGAGCTGATCTGGGAGAAATAAGGTACCAAGTTATGAGTATTTCATTTCTAAAGTAGCAAATGGGGATATCAGTGCAATGGGTCATATACCAAGTACAAGAATCTTGCTCATTTACAACTATTTTATCTAAAAGTTTGTGCATGGCTTAAAGAGTGCTGAATATTAGGATCCTATTTCAGGGATTTGAGCAAGTCAAGTTGTACAAGATTAGTGGGCTACTTTAGCAAATGAATTTTTCATTAATGTATTGTGTATTCCTTATCCATCATAAGTTTCACCTTTTCAGGTCTTTCTGTTGCTTTAGCAATCACATAACCTTCTATTGAAAACAATAAATATCATAAAAGAATGTTTTATGGATATTTTAAAAAACTATAATATAAATTTATATAATACAATATAATATATATAATGTATATTATATAATATATGTCATAATACAATATATTATATATAATATAATTTAATAATAATATATAATACATTATAATATAGATTTTTAAAAATCCCTAAAACATTTTTTTATAATGTTTATCAATAATTTAAGACATTGATTGTTAAGAGTACTTTTAATGCATTTTTTAGGTCCTCCTGGTATGGTATTGGGTTTCAAGTGCTCAGATGGAGGAAAGAAATTTGCACTATTCTGGGACCAACTGCATAAATTAACACAAGCTTTTGCCAGCCTAATTGGTATAATAATCCACTGAAGTGTCTGAAGGATACATGCATGTTCTAAAATTGCAATGCATCACAGAGTAGATATGTTCTCTAGCGGAGATTTCTTGTCAATCGTTCCAGTAATTTGGAATGCCCTTCTTGACAAGCTGAGGAAGGAATATTTCCTCATGGGGTAGCATTTCTCCTCCCCTGAGGGTTTAATTTATTTTTGACTAAAAGAGAGCATCACGCTTTTGGCAGTGTGCAAATTAAAAATATTAATGAACTGAAGTAAAAAGTAAAATAAAATGTTTTTTATTAAATCACAATCAGAGTTTATGTTCATATCTCAGACTTGTCAGCCTGTCAGTGTGTCCCTAGGCTCATGCAATAGGGGAGAAAATTTGATGAATTTTCTTTTTTTGGGCTTATGGTTATTGCTGATTTCTTTTAGAAATGGGAGATTTTATTACTGACTTTTCAGTCCAGATGGCTACTATTTTCCTGTTCATTAATAAAAGAAATCAGAAGTAAATGAGAGAAACTATTCAATGGATATTTTTTTTTTATTATTTTGTATTTGGTTTCAAATGCCAAAGAAACTCCAAATTAAGTTCTGCAGGTTAAAATTAATGAGAGATTTGTTTGAATTTTGTGTTTTGCTAAGCTGGTGCTAGATCTCAAAACATTAATGCTGGATTGAATCCTAAAGGAAAAATCAAGTACATTCATGCATCAAAATGACAGTGTTTGTGCCAAAGGAAATGTTACTGGTTTGTTTTCCCAGTGAATAACTCTTTATATAGTTGGATATAGCTGTTTAGCTTGGAAATCATGCCATGACTCTGAAGCAGACCTGTCTAATTATTTAGGCTTTGTGAATCCATCTCACTTGTGACCCACAATAAAAGAGCTGTTTGAATAAACTAAGGTTTCTCAATGTCCACACTATTGACATTTGAGACCATCCTATGTACGGTAGGATGTTTATTTTAGCAGCATCCCTTGCTTCTACCTATTACATTCAGTAGCAACCCACTTGTTCTGACAACCAAAAGTGTCTCTAGACATTGTCATTGTCACATGAATGCTAAAGTTTCCCTTTTTTGAGAATCACTGGAAGAAAGCAGATGCAACTCTAAAGAAATCCTTTATTCTCAGTATATGTTCCATCTCGGAGAATCAGCCCTTAAAACAAGATAATAAGTAATCTACGTTATTATTTGGCATATTATTTTATTTTTATCTTTTTTGTTGTTGTTGCTAGAATTATATATTTATCCACTGAAAGATACTAAGTAGGTAGAAACAAGTACTTGCATTGTCAACTAATATATGTATATATCAACTAATATATCTCTTTATATATATCAACTAACGTTTCTATATATATCAACTAATCATTCTATCTAGATTTAAAATAATCTATCTACCCACATATCTGTATCTATATATCTCCTGATTGATATCAGTTCATGACAATAGATAGACAAGTTCCTGGATGTTCCCAGACATTGGTCCCATTTTGGTGTAGTCCTTTATAACCTAAAAGAAGGATTTCAAAATAAAATAGGATTCAGTTAAAATTTCCTTTTGGTAAATGAAGCTTTACAGTTCTCTTATGAGTCTTTTTAAATTAACACTCAAAACCAAGCAACACAAAAAACCTCACTGGAATTGACAATACAGAATCTTTGAATGAAGTCAGAATGATCTGAAATAATAAAGTAAATAGTTTAAACTCACCATGAGTTACTTCCCAATTCCTAATCAGAAATCAAGTACTTGGAATAAAATCACTCATTTCTCTTTCACTAAGAATCGAATTACATTATTATAGGCCTGAATCTTTAGTAATTTTCTTAATCACCCTTTTCATTATAATTACCTCTTGGTGTGTGGAAAGACTGAAGACTTAAATTTTAGAGTTCTGGGTTCTTGCCCTCCTTCTGCTACTGATTAACTATTTAAATGAAGTAAGTTACTTAACCTTACTTGAGCTTTATTGTCATAAGGAAAAAATGGAATAATATACCCTCCTACTTACTTTATATCTTGGTTAGAAAGATCAAATAAGACATTAAACCATAAGCATTAAAGCATATTTCCTATATAGGTAAATTCAGCTCATTTTGATATATTTTCTACTTAGTAAAATGGCATTCATAGTAGTGACACTAGAGACCTATTGTAAACTTTTTTACACAAGAGGTAACAAAATTTACCTAGAGGAAGCTTATGCTTGTTGGATGTGATCAACACGATTGCTTTCTACTGAACTACAGCATCTCTAGACTAGAAGATAGTTTCATAAATATTTGCATAAACCCATGTAAAACTCAGAAAAGGAATATTCTATTAATTGGATTCAATAGTTAGGTTTCTGGAGCAAGCATATCCATCCACACATAAACACGAAGTAATCAACCTATGTAGGTGAACTCTCTCCAAATCTTCAGTATGGTTAAATGACTCCTCCTCTAGAAAAGGTGATTACAGGACAGAGGGCAATAACACAAAACAAATAGCACTTTTATTTTTGACCCTTTAAAGTTTCTTTAAATTCTGCCTTCTGCTATTCAGAAATGATCTGCCACATTACCCAAATACTGTCTTTCCCTTTTAAAACAGCTGAACATGAAATGTATTACTTAATAAAGCAGATGCAAGATTTTGTAGTATGTATGAAGGTAGATTGCTTATCTGAAATGGAAATGAATACCATAAATCAAAATAGTTCGTCAAACATTTCTTGTTTTATAGTAATTTATCAGTTTTATTTCTGCTATTTTTTTATCATTCAGGTCTGTAGTTTACTACCTGAGTGTAGGCTTCCTTGTAAAATTTAGTTACAGGTATGTCTTTACCACAGCAAAAGAGTTCACATGTATTATCTTGCCATTGCAAATGTGAGGGAGAGATTATAGAGAAAGTCCTACTATTTGATGACCTCTTAACGGCATTTAGTAAAATAAATTTTAGTGGTATTTACAAATAATGAGGAAAGTGCTTCAAAATAGACAAAACAACCTACAAGATAAATAGAAACACAAGAATCCAGAAAGTTCTAAGAGAATATAAAGCATTCTTTTTTTTCTTTCTTTTTTTTTTGAGGACGATTGCCCTGAGCTGACAGCTGTGCCCATCTCCCTCCACTTTATATGTGGACCCCCTACCACAGCTTGGCTTGCCAAGCTGTGCCATGTCCACACCCAGGATCCAAACCTGCGAATCCTGGACCGCCAAAGCAGAATGTGCACACTTAACTGCTGTGCCACTGGGCCAGCCCCTAAAGCATTCTTGACTAATCATCTTTTCTTAATATTATTCTGTTTTGGTATTCGAACCTCTGCAAAACCACATGTTCTTACCTTACAACTTGTATGCCAATTTATTCAGAGTAAGGAAATGTTTTGTAAGATTTTAAACTTGATATTCATTCACTCATGAAATTAAGACTAAGGATGTGAAACAATATAATTACTGTCCTAAAGAAGCTCATGGTATAATCGATGCTATATAATGCAACCTGGAGAGTCCCCAAAAAGATCTGAGATTGGCAAAATGGAGGAAAGAATCAATTTAGTAAATTATAATTTTAAAAAGTTGTATTTTTAATGAATTTCAACTAAATAGGAAGGCAGAAAATGTGCCAGGTTATCTTTTCAGTGGCATCCTGAATTAAATTTTTGGAAAGCCAAGTATTATGCAAGTTTCCGCCAAATTTTTAACAGAATTTACGTTACTCAATGGTTATCTGACAAATGATGGTTTCCTCCTTCCCTTTTACCGTGGATGTCTTCTACCAGCGAAAACCAGACAGAAGAGAATTTGTGACTGGGGGGAAAACCTCCAGGGAGAGAGAAAGAGTAAATACATTATCTGAATGTATCAGTGACAGATGTCCTAAAATTAATAAAATTGGACCCAATACTTGCAGAACTTTCTGTAAGCATATTTTTTCCAGAAATCCCTTATACCACTTTGACTACAACAAACCCAATCAACTCCGAAGTAGGCAGAACTCTATAGCCTAAAGCAAACACTATAATCTCTCCATTAATGGTTCTTGAAGAGAAACCACTTTGGGTGTCATTTAGAGTCTCTCCGTTCTTATTTTTGAGCAAATCCTTATAAGCTTAGTCATATGGTTTTCTCTCATATCACTAATTAAAAGGGGCATATTAGGGGGTGAGCAGGAGAATTCTTACAGGGAGGCATGTGTCCCTAAAAAGTAAAAACTGCTTATGAAAGAGAGAAAATGAGAGAGAACCCCAATAAGCATAAGGAATTTCAAAACACAGCAATGTGGAGCCCCTGAAGGTGTGGACAAAAATAACTCTAGATTCCATTAGGCTTTTATACAGTAGAATGCAGCCCAGTGGAATAGTGGTACTGCTAACACATCATCAAAAATGAGATGAACTTCTACAACGTGACTGTAAAAGAGAGAAATTAAGTATTTAAAACATTTTAGAAAAAAATTATATTTTAAAGAAAACATTTTTTGGTAATTCTTATGTGAAACTCTTTTTTCCTTGATGATTTCAGAAAAATGACTGTTGTTGAATTGTTTTAGAAATGGCATACCAGATAATGTAAACAATCAGCGCTATTCCCATGAGTAGGGCAGCATTATTTAGAAACAATTTCTTTATACCAATTCTATTACACATCAAATTTTGTGTCAAAACAAGCACCCTCAACTATTTTGCTTTATTTGGTTCTATTACAAATGGATGGAAAATAAAATAGATTATGTCCTATCCATAACATAGTAATTCGTATGTTAAGTTGAATGGTGAGTATTGAGGTTTTTCAGAAGTGTCTGATCTCTAAAGATTTCAGCACGGATGAGATGCCAATAAAATACTTATTTCATTTTGTTTTAACCACAAAATGGTTTTAATTAACAATAACTGTCATCATAATTTTTAGGAGATACCTTACATGTACATAAATCCCATTTAATATTGCCTTCAAAATACTATGTAGTATATATTTTTAAAAAATGGAAAATATTACTGAGTTACACAATAATTTTATGATATTTCAAAAATATTACTCAGATGTGCATATGTCATTGTTGCTTTGGCAGGTGGTAGTTTTACTTAACAATTAGATGTTTATTTTATCTGCAATCGCAGATTATCAATGTTGAGTAGTATCTCTCACTTTTAGTTCTTTTAACTAGTTCTATCAATTTTATCTTTGCTAGTATCTAATTATTTCAGTGGGTATGGCCAAAGGGTCTTTTGCCCGGATGCAAGATTTTCAGGTTGTTTAATTTGTTCTTTTGTTTTATTCTACATAATACAGGTGTTCTAGCAATATCTACCTCTGCTCATTCCAAGCTAAAGACAGGCTTTTGTTCTTCTGCATCTTCTGTTTAGATTTCTCTCTGACAGAATATTTGGATACACAAATGAGTTCTTAAGAATTAGCCAATAGGGGCCCGCCCAGTGGTGTAGAGGTTAAGTTCGCGCTCTCCAGTTTGGCGTCCCAGGGTTCTGCTGGTTCGGATCTTGGGCACAGACCTACACACTGCCTATCAAGCCATGCTGTGGCAGGCATCTCATATATAACGTAGAGGAAGATTGGCACGGATGTTAGCTCAGGGCCAGTCTTCCTCAGCAAAAAAAGAGGAGGATTGACAGTGGATGTTATCTCAGGGTTAATCTTCCTCAAAAAAAGAATTAGCAAGTGCATGGTGATGTGTAATCATGTATTGTTAGTAGCAATGTACTGTAACATTTACCTATGAGGTGTCTGATAGGACACTGGAAGAAAAACTTCACAATAAATAAATCAGTGGTATGCAAGAGGCTTGATCATCTCAATGAAAAATTTTAGAATAATCAAAATCATTTATGAGAGAAAGCTTTTATTCAAAACATATAATACATGAATATTAATAAATAGGAGATCTCAAACAGAACATTTTGTAGTTTTTTTATGCTGCAACTGTATATTTCCCCAGAGTAGTGAGTAATTCAAAACAAACTGTGGTAATCAGAGTAGTTGTAAGAGAAATGGCAGCAGGCATAATGATAAATATCTGTCATTTATTCATTATGCATGTGCCACTGACTATGCTATGCATTGTACTTAGGTTATTTAACTTAATCCTCACATGGATTTTGCAAGGAGATATTCTTATGCTCATTTTACATGGGGAAACTATTGTTCATAGAGATGAAATAATTGGCCCAGCAGCTGGATGGACCATTGTTACTGTACTTTGAGGCCTGGCACACTCTTGCCACTAAGCAAGGCTGGCTCGTTTTCTTGTCTGACATCACTGGAAGAAAACATAATAAATTTTAAAGTGATTGAGTAAATATTAGCTCTATATCTTACAGTTAGATTTCCTCAGGAATGGGGCAAGGTGATAAAAATATTTAATTGAAAAATTATTCTACACAGACGAAAAAGAAAAGATAAAGCTTCTTGGTTAAAGTAGTTGAATTAACTCTTAATAGTATAAGTAGGTATATTTCACATAAAATATATTTCAATATAAAAAACTTTTATTAGCAGAGAAAAATTAACAGTTTAACCGTCGTAAACTATCATTAATATTTTATTATGTGCTTCTAAGACCATGGAGAGCAAAGACCTCAAGTGCTTGAGAGAGCGGTTTCTATTTTAGATAGTAGGAGTTATCTCATTCTTGGCAAATGTAAAATATATAAAAGTACTTTGTATGTTACATTAATGCCACTAGAGATTGTTTAATACCAAAAAGAAAATTTAATTTTTTGTTTCAATATAATCATATTTCAAAATAGTGGATTTCAGCCTATGCATACTCCTTGGCTTAATTCTACATCTAATTAAACTAATCATAATGGAAAATGTGTAATTCTACATTTCAAAATTCTCCTTAAATCCTAATTCATTTATAGTAACTCAGCAGCACAACACCACCAGCATGAGAATGAAGAAACCATTATGAAATATTACCTGTCACACGCAATTCCGTGAATGTTTACTGAATAGTACTTGACCTAAGCTGCAGCCAAGTATGGAAGATGAATTTCTACCTGCGTCTGAAGTGCTCTGTGTGGCATTAAAAATTGTTCATATTTATTCCATTAAAAAAAAGGAAAAGAAAGGATGGCACATATAAAATATATAACTTGGGTAATCACAATTCATTTATCTATTGCTATTTAAAAAACTACCCCAAAACTGCGTGGCTTAAAACAACCACCATTTTACAGTGTCTCATGAATTTGGGGGTCAAGAATTTGAACAGGGCTTTGTTGGGAGATTCTTCTGTTCCATGTGGCATCAACAGATGTCGCTCATTGGTATTCACCTGGAAGATGAGTAATCTAGAGTGACAAGATGGTTTCACGTATGTCTAGTGCTTTGGTGTATATGACTAGTAGGCTAGAATTAGCAGGAACTGTCAGCCAGAGCACCTTCATATGGCCTTTATATCATGGTGGTCTTGGGTAGTCAGACTTGTTATATGTGGATCAGGGCTCCTAAAGAAGGTGATCCAAGAGACTCAGGCAGAGCTGCAAGAGTTCTTGTGAACTAACCTTGGAAATCCCAGAATATCACTTTGACTTCATTGTTTTGTTCACAAGTCACTAATTCTAGTCTAGATTCAGAGCAACAGGTATTACACTGAAGCCTTTAATTGGAGAATCATTAAAGAATATATGGTCACCTTCCTTCCATCATCCACGGGGTATCAAAACCAGATTCTCTCCCAACGTTGTTTTTCTCTTTTGAGGTGTCTTAGTTATAGATTCACAGCATGTTGAATGATGATTTAAAAGAATATATAATGTGGATTTAAGTGGATTATTTTATCTGACTACCACTAAACAAAGGTAAAGGGTCAAGAATATATATACATATATTTTTAGTGAGCTGCTGAAAACCAGAATGCTATTTGATGATCTGAATCTTAGATAATAATCCACTGGAATGTATGTGGATGTGCCACGCTTGAGTTTGAAGGGGACCCAGTGAAAGCAGTATTGCAATATAATTTCCAGGTAATTCACATGTACATTTTAAAAGGCTGTCTGGTTTCAGTCATCTTGGAGAACCATTTAATAAATTCTAAAATTAACAAAGTAATTATTTTTCAGCCAGAGAAGAGCCCTGGAATTCTATATGTTTGTAATATTGTTTTAAAACATGTATCACATATTTTTGTTCAAACATATTAACTCTTTAAGGTTATTTTATTGTTTTTAATCTCCCTAATTTCTAAGAACAAATTAAATCTATGTTGGTTCTTGGAAAAAAATCACTTATTAACCAACAGATTTTCTTTCAAATAGGTAGAGTATACTTTATATAATAAATCAACAGATAGCAAAATTATCAGTCACACATATGCAAACTGTAATGCATTACTTACATTAATATGTTATAAATTAAGTTTTCTCATAATGGTGTGTATTAATTACCTGCAGATCTTTTTAAAAAGGCAGATGATAATTCAGTAAGTCTGGAGTGGGACCTAAGTTTCTGCGTTTCTAACAAGCTGCCTGATGATGCTAATACTTCTGATATAGAAACCACACTTTGAACACTAAGGTTTTAAATCTCAAAGTAATTTCAAGACAAAAGGACTCAGTATATCACAAAAGTTTGAGTTTGGATGATGTAATGCATTCTGCTTCAACAAGAGGATAGTACTAGATTGGCTTTATGGCGTACACCAAAACGGAGTTGAAGATGAGTCCTTGTCATTTTTCAATCTCCTTGTCCCTCTTGCTTTCTTGTAAATCCTAAAAGCTAGGCACTAAGTATCCTAATTAATACTACCTTGTCTCTTCCTTCTTTCCCATATGCACTCACATAAACACTTAGTTATTACCCGTTCTGAGTAAGCTGCTCTCCCTATTTCCCCCGCATATGATGGGCATTCTACTTCAAGAAACACGTCTTTGAAATATCTTGCTCTCTTCTGTTTTTTCATTACTAGTTTTCTCAAAAAGTGGTTTGAATTTACTGACTGCATTGTCTTATTTTCTCACCATAAACCATTCACCTGGAATCTATTCCCCCAACCCCCACTTCCAGCAATGTAATGAAATTACTCCCTTGGAAAATCACTAGTAACCTCCAGCCATCAAACGCCAGAGTTTTTCTAGTCTGGTCGGCATCTTTGGGACATCTGATCCAGAAGAAGCCACTGTGAAACTCTGCTTTCTTGGGTCCCAAGATAACATATTTTGGTCAGCTCTATCTTGTCATTCTCTTTACACACTCTTCTCTTGTTACCGATTCTCTAAATATAGACATGACTGAAGTTCTCTCTTTAGATTACCCTGTCATTTATGCACTGTCTTCCAAAGTGAATTCATTCTTTTTGTTTAATTGAGATATAATTGGCATACAACCTTATATTAGTCTCATGTATACAGCATAATTATTTGATACACGTATGTATTGTGAAATGATCACCACAATAATTCTGGTTAGCATCCATCATCACACATAGTTATGATTTTTTTATCTTGTGATGAGAGCTTTTAACATATACTCTCTTAGCAACTTTCAAATACACAATATGGTATTATTAACTATAGTCACCGTGATATATGTCACATACCCATCACTTACTCATTTTATAACTGGAAGTTTACACCTTTTGACCGCTAATTCATTCTTAATTATGGTTCAACAATCTCTTCATTCAAATGAGTATCATAAATATCCTCAGCCCTTTTCTTTCCCTCAGTACAAGGTGTAAATTTTCAAATAATTTCTGATCAGTATGTGTATAAAACTAAACCTATTTTCTTCTCTCTGAAAACTTTCTTCCTTATGGACTCCCAAATTGGATTAAAGCATAGTTATTCTTCTCACTTGAAAAAGAATTATTAGGTTGATTTCAACCTTACCATTCTAGCCCTCATACCTAATGAATTTCTAGCTCCTGTCTACCCTTCCTCTCCAAGGTCTCCATTATGGCTCCTATTCTCCATCCTCGCTTCTGCCATTCAGAAGGCCAGTGACTGGGTGCATGCAAGTTGGTCATCAGTGTCTTCCCAAATGCCAGATACAATAAGAACTCCAGTTTGTAATAAATTTGACTTCTGTGGCATTTAAAATCTCTGATCACGGCTCTTTATTATAACTCAGAGTTACCCACAGTCTCCAGATTATTCCCCTACATTTCCAGCCTAACTGGTCTCTCTGTCTCCAGTTTCTCTGCTCCCCATCTATTCCATGAATTATTAGGGGGATTATTCTATAATATTAGCAAGTTTGCTTTTGAGCTCAATTATTTTAGATCTTTTTAATGGCTCCTCATTGTGTGTAAGATATAACCATCGTCTTATTACAAAAAGCGTTCTTATTTTTTTACTCTGTGTTTTGGGGCTCATCTCCTAATTTCCTCTTTGCATATCTGTGCTCTTTGCCAAACTCCTTAGCTCCTCTCAGAATGGGTAGTATACATCTTTCAATATCTGTATATGAGCTGTTCTCTATTTCCTAATGTCCTCCAAGCCTATTCCACTTGGGCAATACTACTTATTTTTCAAATTTCAGCACAAAGTATTTAGAAAGCTTTTCTGACTTCTCCTGTGGGAATCAGATACTTTTTCCTTAGACTTCCCACAGCTCTTGTATATACTTCTATTTTGCTGTCAATACTCAGTATTGTAATTGTTTGTTTATATCTATAACTTTCTGTTAGTTGTGAGTTATTTAATGGCAGAAACCATATTTTATTCATTTTTTCATCCAACGGCTTGGGATACTGCGTGAAATCTACTGGAAGTTTTTTTTTGTTTTTTTTGAGGAAGCTTAGCCCTGAGCTAACATCTGCCGCCAGTCCTACTCTTTTTGCTGAGGAAGACTGGCCCTGAGCTAACATCTGTGCCCATCCTCCTCTACTTTATATGTGGGACGCTTACCACAGCATGACTTGACAAGCAGTGCCATGTCTGCACCTGGGATCCAGACCGGCAAACTCCGGACAGCTGAAGCAGAACGTGTGCACTTAACCGCTGCGACACTGGGCTGGCCCCTCTACTGGAAGTTTTAATAGATGAAATAGGAGGTAACCTCCATAACTTAGTTAAGTCAGAAAATAACATTTTGTGATAATGATGGTGGTTATGTCATATATACAGTAAAGAATTGCTATACATTATATTGTATGTGCAATAAGGAATTGTTGCATATAATTGTAATTCAGTATTGTATTTGAATTGAGTTATTGAAATTTTCTGATTTTTTGTTTGCTTCATTCTTGTCTCTTTAACGATACTACTTTTAACCTCACATTATTGTTGTTTGTGTAAACATCTCATTTTCTCTACAAACATAATGGTTTTGCAAGAGTTAGATTATGTATACCCCTCCAAAGTCCTGTGTACTTCCTTGCACATCTAAACTCTGGAAATAATAGGTGATAAAACTTCCACATTACAGAAAGACACAACATTAGTGTATAATTATTTTCTTGTATATTGCTTTCATTTGTTGTGTGAATACTAATTTCTCAACTTAAAGTGCACTGGACTCTCTGAGAAAATAAAAAGGAATTTCAAGTAATGATTTAGCGGAATATTAAATTTTTTTCATTATAAAATAATTCCACTTATATATGTAGGAGTTTAATGTATTTCCCAAGACCAGTATTACAACACAATGACAATATGTACATAAGTAAGTGTCAATCAATATCAATCACAAGAAAAAAATGTACAGTTCAGTATCTTTTCCAATGTAAGTGTTATATTTATCCTAGGTTAAAATGTGACATTATAGCTAGGGAAGTTCACATTTTGAAAGTCATTTTTTTCTCTTCAAATTCAAAAGTTTCAGTAAAAATAACAAACATCAGGATACCGACACTTCCTTGGAGTAATAAATAATTCTGAAGGATGCATGCTTGTCAGATCCAAACTCCTTCTGCAGGGTTATCTCACAAGAAATGGAAAAACATTGCAACCCCAGATTAAATGAGCAGCTGGTACAGTGACTCTGATTTGATCATGTTGCTTTTCTAGACAGACTAATTGTTCTGATTTATGGTTATCACCTGTACTTCATGGCTTCTTGCTTCTAGTTCTAATTAGTGGATAATTTTCAACTGCTGAAACTTTAATTGTCCCTCTGGTTTCAATGAGTGCAAGAAACAAGAGTGTTAGCAAACAGAAGCCCCACTGTCGTGACCTTTCCATGGCACTTAGTTGGTCAAAAGAGAACTCACATTCTTCCAAGTGATCATTTTCCAAAATAGGATATTTTAAGTTCCTAATATTGGGGGAAAAAACAATCTAACACAGAAGATTCCTTTTAGAGTTCTGATATAATTTAACTGTTAAACCATTATAGACACAGACATCCCCTATGTTCTGAGGATGTGACAATAGAGTCCCCAATTTTATAGCTCAGTCATTCCATTCCTAAGAAGGAAACGGTACAAAAAGGAATTGTAGATTAAACATGAATCAAGTTTTTAAATGTATTTTATAGAAGCATAAAAAAATGACTAGTAATTCAGAAACAAAACGAAAAGGGAATTATTTAGATCTCAATTATGAGCAAATTCTTAACAATATGCTGTTGTGCTTGAAAACACAGGACTCAGTAGAAACCATATATGTAAAACAAAATATGTTACTCTTGGTTGTATTCAGAGAAGCAGCAGTTTGACTAAAACGCAAGTAGAAGAACTAAACATTACGGCTGGCATGATAACCAAAATAGCCAATTATGGGTTCTTTTTCAAAATATAATTTGAATTTTTTTAAATGAAGGAAATATCGTGTAGGCCTCTACACAGGTAATAAACACAAGTAGAATGAGGAGATTTCAGAAAATTTCATAGTAGCAAAGAGAAAGACATGCTAAAAACGAATTTTTGAATGAAAAGGTAGACACAGGTAGTGGTGAAATAACAAATTTCTATCACTTGTTTGGTTTGTACTCTTTTGATAAGTCTGTAGCAAAAAAGAGTTAATAAATAGAATAAAGTTAGATTATAAATAGTGATTCATAATATGAAGCTGGCCCACAAGTGGTTTTTCTTCTCTTTTGTCCTCATGGTTTATCAAATTTCTCTTTTGAAACCATCATCCTTTAGTGTACTTAAGAGCAAATATGTATTTAATTGACATTAACACATGTTCCAGATATTTACCATCAAAATGATTAATATCAGGAGTTTATTGAAAGAGTATCAGCTCTCAGAATAAACAGAAAGTCAAGAGAGCTATATTTGGGCAGCAATAGAGATGCAACCTGTAGGCAAGCTCCTTCTAGAGGAAGCATTTGTGTGACTTTGCCCCTGGACATTTGTTACTGCTCCGCTGGACCTGCCTGTTCATCATCCTGGAGACAATGAGTAGTGATGTGGCCTGCTGTCCAGTCCAGTAGCTGTGAGGAGGATCGATTTCACATAAAATTGGCAATAGGAAGGCTAGTTAGGGGACTGTCCACTGGTCCAGCGAAGGGGTGATGAGGGCTTGAAATAGGACAGGAGGAGTAGGGGTGAAAGGGAGGGACTAAATTAAACACCAGAAAGGTAACTAAAATGACAGGACTTGATGACTAATTGGGGAGGAATAATGCGTCAGGATAAAAAAGATTAATGTAGCAGGATTTTTAAAGAAAATACTGTATTACACTTAATTCGCAATGACCTTATGTGGTATTATTTAGCTCATTTTGTAGATGAGGGAAGAAAGGCAGAGAAAAAGGTTAAATAAGTTGTCGATGGTAATGAAACTAGGATCCAAAACCATGCTTTCTGTCACTGTCCGATTGCTACTCAGGATTCAAAAGAAAAGCACAGAAACACACATACACTTCAAATACAACATTTATTTAACCACATACAAATTGAATTGAGTTCCACTCGACCAGTTTATATGTTTATATACATTTAACACTTATCATTTTTAACTTTCCAGTTCTATTTTTGTACGCTAGAGTATGTATGTATCTATCTGCCTATCAATTATTTATCCAGCTAACCATCCACCCATCCATCTGTCAATATTTAGGATATATCATTAGGCACTTAAAAAAAGCATATAGCTCCTCAGTCCTATTTTTAAAGTACCTGTTAGATAAAATGTCTCTGGAACTTGGAAAGTTTAAAATTTGTGCAAAACATGTAGGAGTAGGTTCGTTTTTATTTTAATATTACCTATAGGCTACATGATCATTAAAAAAATGTTCTTTAAGCTAAGTACATTTAGCTTTAGGAAAATTTCGTTCCACTCTTCACATTTTATTTTTTTTTCAATTCACTGAGGACCAGACAACACAGAGCTAGCATCTGGAATTTGAGAACCACTATTTCCTCTAGACAGCCTAAGGCTATTTCCCGGTCAGGAAGCCCCTGTGAAACACAGCTCAGGAGGATAAAGCCTTCCTTATACAAGCTTCCATAAAGGAGGTTCCACCTATCCTCTCATCCAAGCAGGTTATTTCTCCCACCTGTGTAAGGTTTATTTTGGTAGACCATATTTCCTCATTTTAGCAAGGGTTGTATTTTTGTGACGCTTGTGCAAACAAGTAGCTCAAGTTTTTAAACAAGCTTCTATTTCCTGGGAACTCAAGGGTCTGTCTGTATAATGATGTGCTGTGCAGATCTGTGGGCTTGTTTATGTATTTGGCGCACCCTCCCTTACCCTCTATGGGGTTGATTTATTATATTCTTATTTAATACCTGTTTTGAATACTACACCGTTAGGTGTTAGGATACAGAGATTAATATCACAGCCTCAACTCAATGAGTTCATGACCTAATATCAAAGTAGAAGTTCTTGGGAGGCCGGGACCACGGCTTATTCATCTTTCTTTTTCCCTCGGCATCAAACAAAAGGGCCAGGCATATTGGAAGAAGTCAGCATGTATCTGCTGATTAAGAAGCATTTCTCTCAAAGTTGCATTTGTGTTCTCAGAGTAGTTAAGTCTGATGACTTCGAAGAGTATCATTCTTTGTTTGTTAATGGTCGTATGTATGCCTAGTCATTTAACCCTTATAAATACATATTATGGGCATATATTTTATTCTAAACATTTATTGATGTATAACATACATATACTGGGGCCAGCCCCATGGCCAAGTGGTTAAGTTTGCCTGCTCCTCTTTGGCAGCCCAGGGTTTTGCCAGTTCAGATCCTGGGTGCAGAACTACCTCATCAGGCCCTGTTGAGGCAGCGTCCCACATAGCACAACAAGCAGGACCACAACTACAATATACAACTATGTACTGGGGGGCTTTGGAGAGAAAAAGAGGAAGAAGAAGAAAAAAAAAAGATTGGCAACAGATGTCAGCCCACGTGCCAATCTTTAAATGAAAAAAAAAAACATACATATAGTAAAGTACAGAAATCTCAAGTGTTTAGATTGGTGAATCTTTACAAAGTCAACACTCATTCAAGATAAAATTTATTTAGCACCTCAGAAGCCTCTTTCTTGCTACTTTTCCTTGATTGTCCCACTCCAAAGGTAACCACACTTTGGACTTCTATCAGCATAGATTATTATCTATGAATAATATCTATCTAGAATAGATAATAACCTATAGATGATTTAATAAATTTATGTAGATTATTGTCTATTCTATCACATAGCTCTGACAATAGAGTCAGATGAGATTAGAAATGAGATTAGTAACTGTTGGATTGAACCATTAAAACATTATACAGAAAACACAGTAGAGAGACAAGTTCAAATGTAGAAGTTTACAAAAATAATTCACGCACATACACACACACACTTCACAAAAGATTAGATGATAGAGGATTAACTTTGAGCTCTAAGTAAAACTGGTAGCATACAGTATTTCCACATCCAAGAGAAGAAATTTAAGGAGAAAATGGTAAAATATAAGATTTTAAAACAAAAGATCATTTCAACAATGAAAACAAAACAAAAACAGAGAAAAATACAATATAAGTTCAAAATCTAGCTCTCCAAATACAAAAGTTTGGAAAATATTTTGCCTGAAAATTAATTAATTAAATTTTGCCTGAAAATGAATAACTTTATATATCTATTTCTGCCTTAAATTTTTTTACACTGTCGTGAAAATAATATCTTCTAAGAAATCCAGATTTTCAGCAAAATTTTTTTGATATCTAATGCTTCTAAAAAGAGTTGGATTTTGACTTATAATTAAGGGATGAATATTTTTTGATCAGTCAGATAAAACAAATGTAAATTTTTTTCCTTTTGAGAAAGAAAAGGATCAGAGTTGCTGACAGATAGTAATGAAGAGCTGGAGAGCTGTAACTACTGAAATTTAAGGACAGTGTACTTAGAAAATAGCATTCATCATCCTCCTAAAACTATCTATAAAATTTTGCTGCTAAAATGTTCTGATCTACTTGACTGAAATATTTTTCCCCTGGGAAAAGATGACAAATTACTTAATTTAAAAGTCACCAACTCTAATTTGAAGCTAAGCTAACTATCAGGAAGCATGCAACATACTTTTCCTTATTGGTTCAATGAAGGTATCTGAATATTTTGGTTTGGATAGTATTAAGATGGCTTCAATTTTTTATGTTTCAAAACATTACCAGTGGGAAATTAAGTTTAAAATATATACTAAAAGGAAAAGAGGAATTACACACTTAAAAGCATACAAATCATGGAATGTGAAAATAATAGCTTTCACCAAAGTAAAATATCTTTATTCTTGATTTTAAATCCAATAAACGTTTATTGAACTTGCTTTTGGGGAGTATCTTCTTGTTTTAAGTTTGTGTTTATAAGTATATGTGCATATGTGTGGATTGCATTTGTATTCTACAGAAGTGAGATCTATAAACTAAATATGCTATAAACTCTCTCTCTATATATATATTAGCGCATATAAAAATAACCACCATTTAAGGATTTCATGTACTTATGAGCTTGAAACTGGCTTCATTTTCATATTTGCTCTTATAAGTTGTAAAGAACCATAATCAAAATGCTTGAAACCAAAATGCAGATGGAATTATATACCTAAGGCGATGCTTTCATATTTACTTAAAAATCTATTGGTAAAAAGTAAAAGTAAAAGGTTTTTGCTGACTAATAATAGATGACAATCCTTAAGTGCTCACTATGTTCCAAAAACATATGCTTCAAGTTATCTACTCAGATAAGATTCTTAACAACACTGTGCAGTGTATTCTTATTCTAGAGAGGAAGAAACTGATACACAGAGATATTGATGGAAATAATCCATAACCAATTTATAAATGAAAACTGGGGTGACTTTATTATGAGCCAGATCTGAGGACTAGCTTAGCTCAGGGCCTTCCTTCCCCAAGGAAGGAAGGGCACCAAAGAAGTGGGGGTGTACAGAATGGTAATATACTATCAAAGAGCATGTTTCACATATGATTGAAATGCCCCTTTTATAATAGTCATGAGATTGCACAGCGATTGATGGACACAGCAAGTAGTAGGTGTGCTGTCTTGGTGGACACAGCAGGTAGCCTGTCTGTTGTGTCCAGCTCGGTGGTCACAGGGTGGGTGCAGTAATCAATTCCTAGCCTAGGGAGAGATGCTTATCCTTAAGGAAACGCCAATGTGTGGGGAGTTGCATCTTGATCTTAAGGCCATTTGTTCTTGCCTGTGGGACATAGCAAATGCTTTCAGCAGGTGTACAATGCATGCTCAACAGCCACATTAGGCCCTTTTGGAAAAACAAGGTCAGACCAAATTAGGTTTACACCAAATCGCTTCCTCATATACTCCAATTTATCCTGTTGCTTGCCATTTGTTTATCAGAGAGTTTAAATAACATACCCAGGATCAACAGCTAATGAATGACAGAGAAAAGATTGGAATCTACATAACGTGACTTAAAATCCCCTGGTCATAATCACTCATTTTGTACTGCTCTAAAGACTGTGGTACTTCTGAAATGCCTGAAGTAGAACAAATATCTAACCTGGGAAAAAGCATAAGAAATCCCCAAATATTGGGCTAATATTTGAATACGCATAAAAATAATTTCTAGGAGATTTATCCATTGTTAAAGAAAAAGGCCTTAATATGCATTTACTGAATATTTAAAGAGATACTTCCTACCCGCCTACTCTACCTCATCCCAAGCATTTTTCCTCAATTGCTACTAAAAAATAAACAGCTATCCCAAGTAGAAAGATTGTCTTTCTTTGAGATTAACTCACTGAGTGGTCAAGGGAAATTGAGTTGAAGTCATCGAGAATAAGGCATCTGATGTTTTTAGGACTGAACTGATCTTGAAAGTTAATATCTGATGTTCAAAATGCCTTCAGTCCAATATCTTATGAATGAAAATGTGCCCAACAATGATAGGATCTGGGTGCCGGAAGGTGATAACATCTTACATATTATGGTGTCATGATGATTAGCACAGCAAAGCGTTTCAGAATGTTAGCCCACTTAAAGGCTTAGTTTCGAATTATGCTTGCTATTTGAAAGAATACTGAATTCCTTGTGTGATATGAAAGGGTAAGTGGAGTTTTACAGTTAACCCTGCTTGTCTAACATTATATGTTCAGATTGTCTTGTTGAACAAGGGGTGAGTAGTCTCCTCAATTATAGTTGGGAAATCTGACCTTTATTGCTGGTAGGATTGTGAAAACAGCTTTCTAGAGGTCTATAAAATCTCCTTTAAGCTACAAATAGGAAGCTCTTACTGTCATTTTCAGAGCATGTTTTCTGTATTCAAGAACATCAATGTTGATCATACCTGCTTTTGCCAGCATAGGTTGCTGGAGTCACATAATTGCTATTAAAATTAGAATAGTCTGTGTCTTAGAACCCAAGCTAATCTAGACTCTTAAGAAACATGCCCTTGTGATTATAAATATTATTGTGTTAAAATGAGTAATCATCTTTGAATTTTCTATCATTTGTGTTTTGTGATTTTTATGCATATAAGATGATATATTACATAATTATATCTCATGCTACCATCTTAACAAAACACTAGGTACACGCTTATCTTCTATTTTATGTGCTTTTTTGTCTTCATCATAGATTCCTGCTATCCTATGATTATTAAAATCTAATGCTAAAATGTGGCAGGCAAATAAATCTTATTACCTTGGAGTTCATATTCTGTGTTTTTATTTTCTTTTTCTGAGTATTTGCTCTTAAACTTATAGGCAGAAACACAGGTAGCACAACAATCTGTCAGTTTTTATCTACATGTCCTTGTAAAGATTGGCCTATCAGTGAAAATGTTTTTCCTTGAAACTCCTACTAGTTCTCTTTATTTTTTTCCAAAGGTAAACCAGGACTGTTGTCTTTTACATGTAATATTGCTTCTTGAATTGCTCTGATAAGGAAAAATAACATATATTTTGTTGCTCTGTTTTTGATATTTCGCTGTTTGTTTTTCTTGGTCTGTTGTCTGTCCTCACTAGTGTGTTTCACCAGGGGCTAGTATCTGTCCCCAGATCTCACTCTTGCGCCGGAAATCACACTATTTACTTGACAGAGTTCTGTGTTGCCAATAGCCTGCTTCTCTAGGCTTCCAAAGAAACTCAATCTACTCCTGCACGCCTAGCAATTTTTCCCTGTCCTCCTTCAGTTGGGAAGCACTAATACGTCCTGTTCAACTTCTTAATTAACAACAGTCCTTTTAACTTGTGGAATATAACTTTTATAATTTCAGTGGCTACCTAATTTTGTGCTTCAAATCTTTCCACCAAATGGCAGAGAAGAGTAACTGTTGTCAAAAGAGAGTCCAAGATCTTAGCCTAAAGAGCTTGCCTTTCAGAGCATTATATTTCTTTCAAGGCTCCTATCTTTAAAAATGTGTGATTTTATACCCTATCCTTAACATACCCATGTTGATTTGACTATAAATGGTAACAAGGCTGTCACTGATGACAGTCTGTATATTGCTCATCAGTTAGTTTCTTTCAGTGGCCTTCCCCACCAATACCTGTCTAGAGAGCCAGACCAATCCCTCCCAAGGGTTGTAAGGACCTGGAGCTTTCAAAGGACTAAGCAAAATGCTGTGGAACTAATAAGCAGTATTCATGCAAAGCAGTCCCTGGGTTGTGTGCTTGTAGCAAAATTTCTAAAAAGATTCTGGGTGCTGGAGAGGAAAGTTCATGCTGAAAGGAAGGCTAGGTGGCTTCCAGACAGTGTCTTAGCTCTTGAGCAGTTCTAGGGTGCTCCAACACTGCCTGGGCAATGGGTTTCTCTCTCCCAAGCACTTCCAAGGGTCAACTCCCAAGACGGTAACTTCTTCTGTGCCTTCTTCTCTTGCTCCAATCCTCTGTAAGCTTCATTTTCACACCCCACCCCCCCAACACTTATACGATCTGCCCCACCAGACATAAAACAAAAGAAACAACAGCAACTGTAAAAAAAAAAAAAAAAAAAAAAGCAACCTATTCTTGTTCTTTAGAAGTAGACCTTGAAAAGGTCTTAAACACAGATCCTGTATTATTAGCTGACAGCAGTTGATAGAAAATGTGAGCAATCTCAGTATATAAAGGAGATATCAGAAAACATCATTAGAAAAGATGTAGCGTTAGGAGTATGGTGAAGAGGCTGCAATACAACTATAGGACTAGAGAAACCCAGGTTAGCAGAGCCTTACAAGACCACCTGATCTATCCTTGTCCTCTTCAGTTTTGCCTTAAGCCAGTGCAGACTTCAAGGAGAGTGACATGCTAGCAACCTGGCTTATAAAACAAATTTTTCATTAAGATCAGTGCCAGGTTTGTGTTAAACCATCACTTTGCTGTTTTCCAGGGGTTGGCAAGTTAGAGCCTCTGCAAATTATGTATTTGGCAGTTTAACGAGATTGTCAGGCACATCAGTTGTCAGAGAAAAAGAATGGGTAATGACAAGGAAGAAAGTTCAAGGTGATGTCTTTGCTAAGCTCTGGAATGCTAATAACTGGAAATAGACATAAATACAGCGTCCCCTATATAAACGTAAATGATTTTACTGCATTATTACTTTGCAGTAATACGTCCTGAGTGGTGTCCCTCTTGCTGGTTTTTATGTGCCAATTATTTTCTGTTTGTAAGTCAACAACCAGCTAGGAAATCAACCCTCTGGTGATCACCTTTTAATTAAAGCAACTGCTGAACTCAACATTCACTTTTCTATTATTAAAATGGCTTGCTTGCTGTACAGGGATAACATGGAACAGATTAATTTTCCTCGAGGAGATAAAAGATACAAGCAGAGGGGAAGCAATCTCTCCCAACCTCATATGCTGTTTTCTGCTTTTCAGATGGTCTGATTAAAAGAGATATCAAAGTGAAAAAAGGTCACACAAGGAGGCAGTCAGGGCCAACATGCTGGGTTTAGACAATATTACTTTCAGTAGGGTTATATATCGAGATCACATCTTTATACACCATTTGTTTTGATACTTCTCAAATATTGCATAGAGGCAGTATTTACTCAGGCTGTTAGGAGACTAGAACACAGATAATGAAAGAAAAAAGTGAGAGAGAACAATATCCATTCAGATATTTTAATGTCTTAAACTTTGAGGTAATGTTCAGTCGAATAGAAGAATATAGAGCTGACGAAGTAAACAGTCTGTTAACCAAGGAGACAGGACTCCATACCCTAGAATCACCCTACAGAAAGAATATTATGTTTCAGTTTGACACTTTGAAAACATAAATGTTTCTATTCCATTAATTTTAGAAGTGTATTCCAGACTCAAAATAGTGAAAAGCCAGTTTTGATCAGTATTTGCATTTTTAGAAATATTGATTTGGCTCTCTAACATATGTTTATTTTGAAACAGCTATTATGAATTTGAAAAGTACAATAAAACAGCAGTTTCCAAATGTTGCTCTATGGCAAAATTTTCACCAGTCCACTATAAAACAGCTAAATGAGAACACAGATATTCCTAAAGATTTATGTAGTCAATTTTAAGAGAGTATTCTTTATTCTGACGGTATGCCCTATAAACTTTTTTTGTGATAAATGTTCATTTCTAAACTTAATATATTCTATAGTTTAAAATACAAAATATATATATGTATATTTAGAAGTTCTCTTTAAAATATTCTCTTTTGGTAATTATGATAACATTACATCATGCATAATATTGTTTCTTTCCTTTTTTTCTTTTTTGCTCAGGAAGATTTGCCCTGAGATAACATCTGTTGCCAGTTTTCCTCTATTTTGTATGTAAACCACTGTCACAGCATGGCCACTGATAGACGAGTGATATAGGTCCACACCCAGGAATCGAACCCAGTCTACCAAAGTGGAGTGCATTCAACTTAACCACTAATCCACTGGGGCTAGCCCCTGTTTCTCATTTTTTAAACTTCGTGAAATCAAAAATCTGGGATATACTTCCATAAGCCCAGTACAAAGCTACCTCTATGCTGTGACTCTAATTTTTTTGAAATGGTGGCATGAGAGAGAGACTGAAGGGGATAAGAGAGGTACAGGGATGGCTTGCCCTTCTATAGAGAATATAGAGCTTTGAAATGCACTGTGGAGAAGATGCACACAATCACATGTGAACACAGGGATAAATAAATCACTTTGGAAAATTTTGCCACTTTGTAACGAAGTATTAAAAGAATAGTATCTTAGAATTAGTCTTAGAATATTGAAAGAATAGTAGATTGAAATAGTATATCTTAAAATCATCAGATAACTGAAAACACCAAATTAGTAAGTATGTTTTCATCAGAATACAGTAATATATAATGTGAATTATTCAGTCATACTAGAATACACACACCGCACAGCTGTTAGGTGCTAGATTTTGTGCTAGTCCTCATTTTTTTCATAAGTTTCATAAAAAACTTGTGAAAGACATATTACTATTCCTACTTTATCGATGACAATACTGAGACACAAAGTTAAGCAATTTCCCGAAAGTAATGCAGCAATTATGTGGAGGAGCCCAGAATCTAACACAGGGCTTTCAGGCAACTTTCCCAATTCTCTTTCTCTTGGGGCATGCTATTGGCACAGTGTCCAGTTTTATTTAACATCTATTAAACTCTGGTTTGTTAATTATGTAGATATTATTGTTAAAGCATTTGAATTTTTCCAGATTTCACATAACATTACCAGTCACCCAACAGAGATAGAATTGCAGCATTTTCGGTCTGGGAAACAGCTTACGGATCAATTACTACAGGACCATAGTTTCACTGTTATCATCACAGTCATAATCTCCCACCTTTGTCAACCCAACCAATAGAGCTGACCACAGTAGCTGCCAGAGCTTAAGCTTGAAGACTGAAGCATTCCAAAGTCCAGGAAGGTGAATCAGAAGTTATCTATCCATGAGAAGTCTTATGTCCTCTCTTTCCACTTTGTGTGGGCCACTAAGGCTGCAGGAAGCACAAGGAGGGACCACGATATTAATGCTCAAAAAAGTAAGATGGAAAAAGGTGTGCACTCCCTCAATTCACCCATATGAAGAGGTGGATGGTCTGGCTGGTCTGGTAAGGAGCCAGCTCAAGCTACAAAATGCTTTCATTCAGCCAGGCTTTATTTTCTCTTCTTCTTCGATCAGTTTACCCCCAAATAGTTATGAAGTTGCCTCTCTTCCTCCTCTTGATCCCAAGAGGGGATGGTGGAAGTGAATCAGGATACTCAGCCATCCAGACCTTCAAGTACTATTTTAGTAGTAAGTGATGACCAGTCAGCTCTTCCCAGTAACTCTTTTCAATCATTCACAATACCTTTGCCTTTACTTGTCTAAATTCAGTTTAAGAGCATAATTTCTATAGATGTGTTAATTGCTCTTGATTTATTTGCTTTGATAAACTTCAGTCAGATGATAATCAGGTTTATAAATGATGAAAAAATACAAATTCCAGTTTGGCCAGATATTTTAGCTTTGAATGATGTTTACTAATTATCTTAACGCTATGTTTTAATAACTCAGTAATAACTGGCCACATTCTAGTGGGTATAGTTTTAATAGAGTATAAGCCACTTTATAATAGTTCTCACAATGAATGATAGAGACTATGAACTCCTCAGATTAAAAATATTTAACCAATAGTAAGAAAATACTTATGGTACATTTGTTACAAAGATTGTGAAGAAAAGATAAGTTAAAAATGAGTAAGTAAATTTAGAAACTAAATTTATAAGAAGTCTTATATAAGAGAAAACTAGTATAGCTTTTGTGATAAAGTATCTTTCTAATTATTATTTACCATTTTGAAGCTAAAGATAAAATTATTTCTCATTAATAGAGGCTTACCAAATGATTGTAATAAAACAATTTGTTATAAATTCTTTAATCTAGAAGTACTAGCAATAATTCTAGCAATTTGTGAAAATATACTGGTATCCTGTAATCTGGGGGCTTGATGCACAAATGATACCAAAATGAGCCTTCATATTTATTTTCTAATTTCCAAAGCAGTATATTCAAATGTGAATACTTTGGAGTTCTGGCTTTGACCTATTCCAATCCTGCAAATCAGAAAATTTATTTATCCTTTGGTAGATCGCAGAAGATAAAGGCTTTATCATTTTAAGTAGGAAAAGTTGTGATGAAAAATTACCTTGACAGGATTGCTTGAAATAAAATATCATTGTAAGATTGAGAAGCTATTATGGGTCATATAACTGTCAAATGTAAGTGAATCTTAGCAGTATTCATTGTTTCCCTCATATCATATTTATCTTGGGAAAATTTGAAAGGGAAATATTATTTAAAAAATATTGTTCTCAACGGGAATAAACATAGATTATTTTATATTCAAAAGCAAAAGGTGCATTCAGATACTCTTGTGACAGTTTTGCATATCATATCAATTTTGCTATAAGCACACTATTTTACTCTCATGTGCTGTTATTATTCTGCAAATTATTGACAGGATCTCTGGATTTCCAGAAAGATTGGCAGAAAGAAATGTTTCTTACACCTTTATTTTGTTATTAATCAAAACATCTTGGAGTCAGTGAAGTACAGTTGAATTGGCAGATCAGGCCTCCCGATTTTGGTTATTTTCCTTTCCTCAAATTTTTTTTTTTTTTTTTTGGTACTCTGTTAATCGATGCAAGGTGGAGTTAGGACACCCAGCTAGTTTGGCCTGGCCTGTGTTTATTGAGTGCCTATTTAGTAAAAGTTCCCATGGTTGGAATTTGCTGATGCCATCCTATGATGTTGTTTAAGACACTCCTCTCTAAATTGTTACCTAATCATAGAGGACTGACCCATTTGATTAGAATTTTCAGCCAGGTTAATTCCTAGATGGTGTATACTTCCCTCAGGTGCCACATGGTCTCTATTTTTAAAGCTATGTTTTTTGACAATTGTTTCTTCTATAGGTAGTTTTTATTTATTGATTACATATTCAGCATCTTTGCTTGTCCTTTATCTTATATGTATTCTTTTATCTGTATGTTACAAGATTCCTAGATCAATGGTGCCCTCTTTTGTGTATTGCAAAGTGTTTGTGTTTCCGTGTGTCAGGGGCGAGTGTGAGTAAAGGGAAGGAGGAAGAGAGAGAGAGAGGATGAAGCATGTTTGTGTTTCTTGTGATTTTTTTAAAATCAATATATTTTCCCCTTTGGTTTCTTTTCCCCTGCACTATTTAATTGCCAAAAGGCATCTCTCCCTTTTGCACCCGTGACTCCCTAATAAGCTTTGAAGACTACTTTTTTAATCTGTGCCTGCTTCAGTTCTCTTTACCAGCATCGGGACTCATCTATCAGAAAGCTTTTTCTGTCTTTCTTTCTTTTGTAATGTTTTTACTCAGGGTGACTTTCTCTTTCACGCATTGGTGTTAGAGCAATTTTAGATGCCGCTTGATCCCCTCTTCTCTCTTTGACTGCAGTGTTTTGCACACGGCCCTTGATCATCACACAATCTTCTAGCGGAGTGTGAAAAGTTGTATACTGGAATTTAGTGCTTTTTTCTTTTTATGTAGACAGTTGTTTTAAAGTTGGGAACTCTGTCTTCTAGTTATGCTGAGAGTACTCCTTTTTGAGTTTTAAATTTTTTTCTTATTGAATACCTCTAACGTTTCCCCATTAATAATGATGTTTACTATGACTTTTATTAGATCTCCTTAAGGTATCTAATAGAAACATAAGAGATTCTTCTTTATATTCTAATTTTGCTAGAAGCTCTTAAAGATGAAATATTAGATTGCATAAAATGCTTTAATGGCATATTTTGAGTTAATCTTGTACTTTTTGTTATTTAATCTGTTCATGTGGGGAATGATATTTGTAGTGTTTTAATGTAAAAGAACCCTCACAATAATGTGATAAGTCAAACGTTGCCATGATGTCTTATCACTTTAATTTAATATATTGTTGGATTTAGTTGAGTAATATTTTGTTTGGAATGCTTGCATCAATGATCATGAGTGAAATTGGGTATAATTTTCTTCCCTCAAACTGTTCTTTAATTTTTTTCATGTTAAGGTTGTATTAATTTCACTGAATGAGTTGGCAAGTTGTCTCTCTGTTTTAAATATCTGGAAGGATCTGTTTATGTTGATAGAACTCACCAGTATAATTGTTTTGGTGTGCCTATCTGTATTTTTTTCCTTATAGTAAAATTCAGATTTTTCTATTTCTTCTTGGGAAAGTTTTATAAGTTATATTACTTTAAGTCTTTGTTCCATCTATGTTTTCAAATTACTGTAATAAATGTTTAGTGTTTTTAAAATTTTCATTTTAATCTGTGTTGGATCTGTATTTGTGTCCTTTAAAAAGTCACTATTACTGGGTATTTGTACATTCTCTTTTTAATCCTGATAAAGCATTTATTGTAATTTTCTGGTATTTTTTTATTATATATTTTTAAATAACTAACTTTTACCTTTGTTGATTTTTCTCTGTATTATGTTTTCTATTTGAATGTTTCTTTGGGGCTGTCCTGGTGCTCTTTCTCCACATCTTTGGATTAGGCATTAACTAATTAATTTCTAGCCATTCTTCTTTTTACCATTATAAGCATTTATGGCTCTACTTTATTATGAGAGGCCTTCTTTTACTGCATGATACAGATTTTGATACCAATAAATTACTTAATCATTCTGTTCAGCATATTTTTCAATGCTTTCCTTAAGGACTCATGAGATATCTTTAAGTGGTTAGTTTCAAAATATGGAAAGATTTTCTGTTTATTTATCTTTCATAATTGACTTTTAATATAATTGCCATCAAAGTGTGGTTGTCAAGAATTTCATCTTTTTTGGACTTGTTTTATGGACTAGAGTGTGGTCAGTTTTTACAAATGTTGAATACGATTTTGACATGAGAGGAATCCTACTCTAGTTTTGTATATGACCCAAAGTAAAGTTTATTATTGTATTTTCAAACCTTCTACAGCTTACCTATTTTTATTGTATGTTTGACCAACTAATAGTTGAGAAAAGTGGACTCACATTTCTCATTATTATGGTAAATTTGCTAATCTACTCCCCTCACCCTACCCTCACCACCTGTGATATAAAGTACATTTTTCCTTTATAGGCATCAAAGTCTATTTATACAATGCATACATATTTAGGATTGTTGCGTCTTCTTAGTAAATTGAATCTACTATCGGAATATAATAAATAATTTTGTATAATATGTATACCTGTAGAATGTATAATATACATAGTATCATATTTTATTATATATGCCATATATATTATATTTATATATAATATATAATATACATGTAACATGTATAATAAATAATTTTGAATTGAAATATACATGTAACATGTATAATAAATAATTTTGAATTGAAAAGACATTTAATCTGAAAGTTTATTTTCTCTAATATGAATGTAGTTAACTTAGCATTTTTAGGTATGTATTTGACAGGCTTATATTTTGATATCCCTTAGTGTCACTCTTTCTCTATGCTTGTGGTATATGTATGTCTCTCAAATAGCATAACTATTTTGTCTATGATTTTATATTTGATTAATCTTTGTCTGTGGACAAACTAAGGGTTCTTGCCCTTTTGTGGTAGGATTTTTCCCTCCAGAAATGATTTGTGCTGTTTCTTCCAGGATCCAGAGGGCACTGCAGACGTAGATGCCTTCAGTCTGTTGAAAACTCTGGAGCTTTATCTGGGAGTCTTAGATTTCTCTTCACATACAAATTAAATTTCCTTCCACATACTCCTAGTAATACTGCTGCTGAATTTTACCCTCAAAACAACCCTCCTTTTGTATTTTTTTTTTTTTAATTTACTGTTCACAGCACTAATTTCTCTTCATGATTATGGAAGTTTGTTTTTTTAGCATTGGCAGTTTCCTTAAAACCATGTTAATCCAGCAATGCAATAAAAACTAAATATTACATGTAGTTTCTAGTTGTTCCCAGGGGAAGCGACCCTCAGAGTTTCTGGTCTGCCATTCTCCTCAAAGCAGAAGTTCTATCTGGTAATAAGTTTAAGCATGTCGACATTCATTAACAACTATTTTTGAGTAATTTCTCTAAACTAAGAAACTTAATAGGCTATGTGCATATCCTGGCCAGTGAGATGGACATGGTCTTTCTCTTCCTGCAGCTTACAGTCTAATGGTGGAATAATGGAAAACAGCAGGAGAACAAATAAAGACATAAATAAATTGGTTATTAAGAGTTTTTTAAAATACTTAAATATTATGAACAGGATGCTAAAAATGTATGGGGAAAAGGATAATGCTGGACAATTCTCTAGAATTAGATCTGTAATTTGTACCTGTTTTTCACTCTTATGAAGTGCAATTTAAGTCAATATCCTTAAACTTTTGCTGTACTGAGAATTTGTACATTGTTTCATGTTATCATTTCAATTCTTATGTTGTTATTATCGCTGCACGTGCCAGTCTTTCTTTCGATTGACAGGGATCTTATTACCTGTTTACCCTAAGTCTAGAACCAATGTGAGTAAATGTTCGAGACTGCACAAATGCATATATTTTACTGTCTCTATATGTGTCTTTAGCACTTTTAGAATCTTTCTCCGGGGCTGGCCTGGTGGTGTAATAGTTAAGTTCGCGCACTCTGCTTCAGCAGCCTGGGGTTCACCAGTTCTGATCCTGGGCACGGACTTACACCCCCGATCAAGCCCTGCTGTTGTGGCATCCCATACAGAAGAACTAGAGGAACTTACAACTAGGATGTACAACTATGTACTGGGGATTTGGGGAGAATAAAACAAAACAAAGAAGAAGATTGGCAACAAATGTTAGCTCAGGGCTAATCTTCCTCACCAAAAAAGCACACAAAGATAAAAAAGAAAGGAATCTTTCTCCATCTACAGGCATTAGAATTATGCAAATTCAGGTTGTATTTCCGGACTACATTTATTAGCTGTTAAATCTTACATTGCTAAATCTTTTGTAGCCTCTGTTTTCTCATCAGTGAAACTGGACAAATAATAATTCCCTCTTAGAAATTACTATAAAGACTAAACTGAGGGCATAGATAGATAGATAAATAGAGTTCCAAATACATTTCCAATCCTATTTTCTTCTTCTTCTTCTTCTTCTTCTGGTCAGGAAGATTGGCCCTGAGCTAACATCTGTGCCAATCTTCCTCCACTTTGTATGTGGGACACTGCCACTGCGTGGCTTGATGAGCGGTGTCTAGGTTTGCACCTGGGATCCAAAACTGTGAACCCCAGACTACTGAAATGGAGTGTACCACTGTGCCACTGGGCCAGTCACTGCAATCCTATTTTCTTGGTGAGGTAGTTAAGTGTAACAGTTCAGACCATGAGCTCCAGTGTTAAACTGGTTAGGAAATCCATCTCTGCTATTTATTAGCTGTGTGATATCAGGCAAGTTACTTAACTTCCCTGTGATTCTATTCCTCATATGTAAAATTAGAATAGTAATGGTGTATTCTTCATAGGATTTTTTTGGGTATTAAATGAGTTAATAGTTAATAAAATACTTAAAATAGTAGCAGGCACAAAATAACCAATTATCTAAATTTAGATAATAGCATTATTGCAACTTACCTATGTATTTTACTTTTATTTTTGTATTTTTCTTTATAAATCATCTGTCAATGTTTTCCAATATATTAAGGAATAGTCTTAAATCTAGATGATGGAGTATACAAATGCTTATACTTATTTGGATTTGTTACAATTGTTCTCAGAAAATTGTGGTTATAATATGGAATCATGTAGAATGATATCTGTTTTCTTTTATTTACATATTGAAATAAACAATATTCTTCCTGTTTTATCCTGTGACTTTTTTAATAACAGAATCTCCTCCCCCATAGAGATCAGTAAAATGTGATTCATTTTTCACAGCAGTTACACAGGCTGTAAAGATTGGCTCACTCTCTTAAATGTATCTCTGAAAAGTCCTGATGGTTTAATGTACTGTGGCAATTTTTATTCTTCCCACCAAATCTCATAAAAACTCCCTAATCATGATCTCCTTTGGTTTGGATGTTTCATGAAGGCATATCTGTAACAACCCGGAGTCTCTCCTCTCAGCTACTCTGGTCTTGTTCTTAGTTATTCAACATTAAACACATTTTTATGGTGTCATATTTATTTTTAGTTCAACACAAATTATTCCTAATTTTCTGTCAACTATTACTCTAATTTACTGTGTGATGATTAAAGCTTCTAGTTCTTTCTGTCTGATGAAACATTGAAAAATAAGCTAAAACAAAATGAAAGAACTGATAGACTATTTTTAAAGGGCAGTGATGAATGAATTAATAATATTTCAGTTGATAATGTCATTGGATTAAAAGCATATCTTAATGGACACATGGCTATAATCAATATATACATTCAATATTTAAATTGTCAACAATGACTTTACACAAACATAATTTTCAAAATTCGTATAAAGGTTATTTCTATTTCCACATTTTAGATGGACAATTTTGAGTTATGAAAATGATATGGAAGAATACTGAAGTTAATTGAAATTGACCACATTTCTCTGAAAATTTAGGTTTTAACTCTCACAAACATGAAATAAAAACAATAATTTATAGATTTTTAAGTGTTCAGCTAAAGTATAGTTTATTTTCAGATAGTTCAATAAATATGATGTTATAAGAAGTTTAAAAACTCTTCAGTTTTCAATATTCCAAACAGTCACAGATTAGAATTGCATCTATTTTCAAAATTTGTTTAAAATGGCACCTTAAAAATGGAGTTTATGCATTTGTTCTAATGCACTTACATACATGTGCACTTACATATGGTTTTAAGAATTGTATTATGTGAGGCACTACTTTGATTTTTTTGGCTTTTCTTTTTATAATATCAACTCATTAGCAATAGAAAGTAGATTTGTTTTGTCCTGTGTTTTGCACAGAACTAATTCCATACCAATCAGGAGCAGTGGGTGCTATCAATGATACCAATAGAATCTCTATTTATTGTGTTCTTTGTCCATCTCTGAAGCTGTGGAAGTTAAAATTACCCCTTGTTGCTCTTGTAGAAAACAGGGAAAGAGAGCAAATCTGCTATTAATTTGCCACTTCACTATTATTTTGCACTACAGCAGCTAATCAAGAGTTAATTTAAAAGAACTATGTGCATCAAAAATTCAAGACAAGTTTAGCATTGGTCCCCAAAGAGATATTGCCTCCCAGAGTGGATTCTTGTGAGGTGGGAGATATGGAGAAAAGTGAAGGCAATTTAGAGGCACATTATTGACATTGGTGTCCTGAGTTTATAAAATCATATCAATCTAAGAGGAAAAGAAAATTAGTTAGCTGAACTAATTAAGAGCTTAAAAATAATAATAATAAAAGTAAATGGGTGCAAATACCTTTAGAGTGTTAACAAATGCCAGGGGCAAGTTTCTGGTTTAAATGATTAGTACAACTGAATTTCTCTTTATGCTGAATGAACAAATCTATTAAGAGCAAAGAAGGTAAGAGTTTATAATTTCAGGGAGAAAAAAAAAGGCCAATCAAAACTTAATTGGATCCATTTAGAAGAAAAAAAGATAAACAATGTACTAAAAAGGCAGTAGTAATTAAGAAGGCATTTAAGGATTAATACAATATACTCTAATATTGTACATCTCGGGGTAACCAAATCAGCCCTAATTTAGACTTTGAAGACTGCAGTTAGCAAAAATTTCCACTAATAAGCAAAATCCTTTGAATTTTTTTTTTTATTTCTGGAGAGGAAATGTGAAGTCTTGCTGAAGACCATTCAGGAAATAAATTGTCGGGTCCAGATGGTTATTCAATAGTGTTGCATAAAGAAAAAAAATGACACTGGAATTCATTTCCTTTTATCAGTTGTGCTTATAATCAGTTCTTGTTTTAAGAGCTTCTTCCGCTTTCCGTGAGTGAGACCTAGGGCTTATTATTCAAAAGATATGTGGAGGCCGTTTTGTTTTAGCTTTGACAAAGCAAACCATTATTCAGTTTGAGGATCTATGATGCTAGCTCTGATTTTGAACTAGAAAATGGACAAATAGTCCACCCATTTTCATGAGAATTTTTTTTCACTGCAGGTTGTTCTAATAATCTACACAGACCATCAGTCCTTATTTAGAAATATTTGCAAGTGTTCCATTTCTAGGAACATGTTTTACAAAGTGGGACCCATAGACTAGCAAAGTCATGTAGGAAGCTTGAGAAATGCAGATGACCACGTTCCCCTCCCCCGCCACAGGCCTCTCAATAGATATTTCTGGCTGACTTGCTTAAAATCTCCCTTTTGACAACTACCACAAAAGATTCAGAGGCATACTAATATTTGACAACCAGCTCTCTAGGCATTTGCCAGCTATTCCAAACTGGCTGATTGTCCAGCTGTTACTTCTAGACAATTTGGCCTTCCCTGTCAGCACTGGTGTCACGTCTAAAAATCTCTGGGACCAGCCCAAGTGGCCTGGTGATCAGATTCGGTGCACTCTGCTTCAGTGGCCCGGGGTTCAGTTCCCAGGCGTGGACCTACACCACTCATCCATCAGTGGCGATGCTGTGGCAGTGGCTCATACACAAAAAGAGGAGGATTGGCAACAGATATTAGCTCAGGGTGAATCTTCCTCAGCAAAATAAAAACAAACAAAAAAACCCCACTATACCCTCATTAAAAAGAAAAATCTCTGGACTATTAAATGAATTCACCTTTAAGGAAAGAATCAGTTTATCAGGAGCGGAAACTACCACTACTGCATACGATTAAAATAATTTTTCCTTACTTTTTTTGTCATCGAGCAATTTATAAAATGCATTAAAATGTATTATCTCATGGCATTCATAGAAACCAGTGAATGAAGCAAGAGCAGTTTTGCCAGCTCTGGTCACAACAGTCATAAACCCATTCAATACTTTATTAAGACACTGTTAAGCGCTGTAAGCAGAGTTAAGCATCCAATTGGAAAGTGAGAATGAGAGAGGTTTATTCTGAATGTGGTGATCTTAGAAAGTTTAGGGAAAGAATAGAATTTGAGCAGAGTATAAAAATATTGAGCTTTGATGAATATTAATAATAATAAAATAAATAATATATATATAAAAATATGTAGAGTTTGAAGAAGGCACTGCTGCAAGAAGAAGAATCAGCATAAGAAAAAATTATGGAAGTTGGTGAAGGTGAGTGGGCATTTACCAACATGAGTAATCGGTTGTCAATAAAGCACATGGAGAAAAGGGAGGGAAGGAGAAATAAAGCTCTAAAAGAATCAGATTGTAAAGTAATCTTAAAGGGCAGGGTAAGGAATTTGTATACGTTTATGTTTGAACTTTGTGGGCAAGCATGAAATATGTTTAAAGAGAAATAATAGATTTTGTTTATTTTTGAATAATATTAATAAAAATGTTTATCAGGAGTTCATATGCAACAATGTATCCATGGAAAGGGAGGGGAAGAATTAAGGACAAAAGGGGATAGAAGAGGATTCTGGTATTGGTCTTAACATTCTGCTTAGATCATTCTGATAGATTACTGGCTCAGCCATCTCTTGACTTTAGAAAGGTTGTGTATGGAATTCATTGAAGAGGAAAGAAACTAGATGCAGGGTTGAGGGACTGCTGTAGCAGTACAGCTGGAATATCATAAAGGCCTTAGCTAGAACAGTAAAAGCCAAAAAATAAGACATGGAGACAATTAACAACATTTGCCAACGATCAAATACAAGGTCAATGACTTAAATTATGCATCCCATTAGTGTTAGTATTTGTAATAATATGAGGAGGAGTAATATTTTGTTATTTTAACCATTATTATTTTTTAAAATTGAGCTGTGTGTAACTGAAATTTTAGCTTTTAAAAGGAGAAAACAAAAGCCATACAAACTCGCACCAGAGAGAGACCATATCCTAGAAGTTGAACATTCTCTCTATGAAAGATAGACAAATTATACAAATTACAGAAATGGGATCATAATTTATGTGCTGTTTGATTTTTAAACAGCTTTTATCATTATACAATATGTCATAGACATATTCACATGTCAGTAATTATGTATCTATATTACTCTTTTGAATGGCTGCATAACATACTATTTTATAAAGGTATAATATTTTAATTAGCCAATCCATTACCAACGAACACTTTAACTGCTTCCTTTCTTTTTGATGTTATGAATAGAGCTTCAGTTATGATTCCCATACATATTTATTTCTTTGCTATACATGTATAGATGTAAAATTTTGGGTCAAAGTGTATGCATGTTTGACATGTGGAGAGCTATTGAAGAACTCCACTCCAGAAAATTTATACCACTAATTTACAACAGCATCTTATTTTTTGTATATACAGTACCTGCTTCTTTAAAACTTGAGGAGATGAGTGACTTTGATCCCTTCATACTTTGTATCTTTCCTCTTTTTGGAGTTCATATCTATTCCTTGGCTATTAAACCAAGCAAAAAAAAAATAGACATTTGAAATATAGTACGTCACTTTAATCAAATTAGTAATCAAATTCTCAGTAATGTGCTCCCTGGAATTTTGGCAGGCAAGGTCCTAGTTTACCTCAGTACTGTGAAAGAAATACTTCATTTAAAAAAACCAATCATTTGAAGAATTTACTTTTATATTAATATCTTTAATGTGATCCAGGAAAAGAAAGATAGAAATAAATTCAAATGGTGCCATTTTGGGTGTCTACATGTGAAATGTGGGGATGTGGCTGAAAGAAAATGGGCCTTGACATCCTCAGACCTAGATTTGAATCCTTGTCTGATCCAGCATCTGAGGGGCTCTGGGTAAGACAATTTACTTGACAGAGTCTCAGTATCCTCAGTTTCATTATTTGGGATCTCAATATATGCTAGAAAACTAGAATACCAGAACGTGGTAATTCAATCAATGTCAGTTTTCCTTCTTTCATATTCTATCTCAGTGACAATTTATATATATATATATATATATATATATATATATATATATTTGCTGAGGAAGATTCCCCCATGAGCTAACATTCATTGCCAATCTTCCCCAGTTTTTTTTCTTGAGGAAAATGAGCCCTGAGCTAGCATCCGTGCCAGTCTTCCTCTATTCTGTATGTGGATTGCTGCCACAGCATGGCTGACAAGTGGTGTAGGTCTGTGCCAGGATCTGAACCTGCGAACTTGGGCCACCAATGTGTAGCACGCCAAACACAGGGCCAGCCCCAATTTATATAGTTTTTTGATGTTAAATGAAAAAATCTATTCACTAAAAAGTGATCTTATTTAGCAACAATTTTATGTGTACACAGCTCAAATAACAGACTGAATAGAAATATTAATGAATACTGTAGATTTATGTCTCATTTGTAACTGCATCAATTATTTCTGGTTTTTAAATAACCCATTCTAAAACTTTTATCCATTACTAGAAAGTTTGTTGTTCAGCTTTTTGAATCAGAACACTATTTTCTATAGCTGTTACTTTCTAAGTAATTCTTCCTCCCTCCTTTCCACCCTTCCTTCCTCGTTCCCTCCCTCCCTCCTTCCACACACTTGACACCCTTTCCTTTGTATAGTTCTGCTTAATATAAACAAATATGCATACATCAGGGGAAGAGTGACACTGTTTCATTACTTGCTCATCTGTAAGAATTTAAGTATGAAGGCTGACAATCAAATATAAAAAGTTTGTGGATTGTAATTAGTCTTTGGGTGGTGAACATGATGTAATCTGCACAAAATTTGAAATATATTACAATGCACACCTGCAAGTTATACAATGTTATAATCCAATGTTACTGCAATTGGCAAAAAAGAATGGCAAAAAAAATCCCAAATATAAAAATTTTTAATTAATTGAAATATTCAATTTTAAAATATAATTTTCTCTACTAAAGACTGATGGGGAAAACTTTTTTTGTGCTTACACAGTCTGATATACTCTAGTTTTAGAAAGCTAAAGGTTACTAGTTCAGAAAAGCTTTCTTGGATATAAGATTTCTCATTAATATACAACAAAGGTAGAAAGTACTTGTTCACTGATTTTTAATCAGTTTATGACATGGACTGTAAGGCTCCTTCAAAAGGAGATTCTGCTTGACTAATAATACATTAGGAGTAATCCACTGATCTGTCCATGCATTAAGGATACAATTTATTTTTCTACTGATCAGTTCTTTTCCTAGTAAAACGAATTGTCTAACTTTTGATGGAACTGTCTAACAAAAGAGCTTTGTGGGTGAAATTGACAGACCTTACAGGGTTCAGTTTAGTTTGAATGCTTAAATTAGAAACCCCTGTGTTAGGATTAAAATGGAAAAAGAGCTGATCTAATTGCACGTCCGAACAGATATGTCAAATCTGGTTTCTTATGAGCATTGAATTCTAGCATAGTTCATAAGTGTAGTTAATATATGAGAAGAGAAGCGATTCTTAAAGGCTGAAAAAATATTAGAAGTAGATTCTCCTCACTCTTGTAGAAAATTCTTTTTTATGATTTGTATCAATAATTATACTTTAATAGCAATTATTAAGCTTATAGATGGTAATCACTATCAACAGTAATTACTAAATATACTAACAACTAGGGCTCACTTTTTCTTTTTGTAGGGTATGCATTTTTTGGTGAGGAAGATTGACCCTGAGCTAATATCTGTTGCCAATCTTCCTCTTTTTTTTTTTCTCCCAAAACCCCCAGTACATAGTTGTATATCCTAGTTGTAAGTCTTTCTAGTTTTTCTATGTGGGATGCCACCATAGCATGGCTTGATGAGCAGTGTGTATGTCTGTGCCCAGGATCCGAACCGGCGAACTCCAGGCTGCCAAAGCAAAGCATGTGAACTTAACTACTCGGCCACAGGGCCGACTCCAGGGCTCACTTTTAATTTTTTGTTAATTTTAATTTTAAAAACAGGCTGTGTAGGGGACTCTTACAATTCATAGCTCTTTTTAATCCTTAGAAATATAGCTTGACTTTTCTTAAATGTGTGTATGTGAATGTTTGTATGCATATATGTAGATATATTCTACTTAAATGATTAGATAACATAATCTAAAGTAATGTAAATAAAAGCTCTCTTTCACTGATGTGCATGATACATTATAGTATCATGATATAGGATGAATTTCTGTGAGAGAGTTTCTAAAACTTTAAAATTACCCAAACTCAACTACCACGCTAGGAACAAAATTAATTAACTTTGCATTTGAATTTGGCTTTTGACATCTAAAGTATGAATTCAATCAGCTGTTACAACTTTTAAGCAAAGCCATTAGACAAGAGAAAGCTAACTGCCATATATATATATATATATATATATATATATATATATGATATACATATATATCACAATATTCACAGTTCTGTGAAACACTCATTACGTCATCTTTACCAATGAATAAATTAAAAATAAAATTCAGGTCTTAGTAATCATTTGGATATAAAAGAGGAAGAAGAGAGAGATGTCAGTTATAGTGCCCATGTTTTTTTCTTAAGCAAACTGGTTGGGTGGTGACATTATTAATATAGCCAAGATTAGAGTAGGGATTTGTTAGGGTTGGAAGTATAGTTCTGTCTGGCTTGTGTTCGAGCTGCCTATGAGAAGACAGATGAAGAAGTTAAGTGGATAATTGTTTCCTCCAACCTGGGCTGAATTTCTATCTTAAAACTATGTTATTGAGATGATGTAGCCACTTTTTTTTTTGGCTTGCACTTAATTATACATGTTTTTACTAAGTATTATGAAATCAAGCTTATTGATATACCTAATAACTTCATGTATACATATTTATAAGGATTGTATTGTATTTCTATATATTATTCAGCATAATTATCTAATCCTATTTAGAAACAAATAGTTCCTTTCCATGACATTAATGAGTATTGCAGAGAAGATGGAAAGAGAGAAGTGGACTAGTATACCAAGCCACTCCAACATTTAATTTCAACTCTGAGATTTTGATTATCATAAATTGCTAGTTAGATCTACAGGCAGATGAACATACATATGCTAGCTTCTGGCTTTTTAACCAAAGTAAATTTGCTATTTATATATTGCCAAACTAAACAGGAATTGCCGTATGTGAGTTTATATAGAAAATAATGTTTAAATAAACTCATAAATAAAAGGAAAAGTTAAATCTGATTGTTGCCTCAGTTAATATGGATGAGATTTATTGATCCTTATAATGAATACTTCAGTGGAAATAAGCAGTTAAGTCTTTGCTCTCAAGCACTCTGCAGTCTAGCGAGGGATAAAACATGTACACAACAAACTATGAAACAAGGTAGACTAAGGTGAGCATCATGTGAAAGATACCAAGATCCAAGTGGTTTTAATGCCTTGGACCAATCCCAGCTGTGGATTAATTTTCATAATTCTAAAAAGTGTCAAATCTTCAGTAGATATGTGTAGTCTAGTCACTTCCGGACATTTTACTTTGTCTTTTAGGAATCTTAATTTGTGTGGAGCATATTTACCTTACACGAATCTATTGAAGTGGTGATTGAAATGTTTTTCCAGGCTTTTCATGCTGATACTGTTCAGATATTTTAACAGAGGAAGAAAACCCTGTTGCTTCATATGGTGTAAAATAATAAGTAATACCATAGCAAAACTCAGTTCTCATATCTTTGTTGATGGTTTTCTCCATACGTTATTGCTTATTTATAGCGCAGAATGTTTTCTCTTAAAGAGAAGCCTATTGCGGTTGTAGCAGTAATGTGGTGCAAATAAAATGATCATGATTACATTCCTTCGGGAAATGCAAGTGCAGTTTCCCAATTTAACTACCTAAGGTATACATTTGAGCAATTTTCTTTTTCTACTGCACACAGAGTTGAATGTCACTTTCATAATAATTAGATAGTAGGTTTGTTATGATACTCTTTATAGGAGGTTCAGTAATAAAAATGTAACTGCTGGAACTGAAGCCTTGCCTTCCCAGCCTCTCAAGATATTTTATAACTCTGTGAAGTATTAAGAATACTGCAGTTCTTTAATCTCCAATAGAAGAATGCTATCTTGTGATCTCTTATGTAGAGTGGCGATATTTGACTACTTTTGTGCAACTGAGCACTGATATACTTAAAATTAGATCAAGCATTATAGATATTATATATGATATATATGGTTTGTTTGTGTGTGGATATACTGTTAATTAGGACCAAAACTCTAAAGTCTATAAGAACTTGAGAGTTCAGAGTGTTAGATTAACCATTGCACCACAGCAGTGCTTGCCTCGAAATAATTTAGCTGTTTAATACCTGGGCTGAAACAGACGCTCAGATCTCTTGATTCCTACAGGGTCTTCCCTCTTCTCCCTAACTCCTCCTCTCCTTACTCCCTTCCTCTTTTCTTTCCTCCTTCTGTCTTTCCCTCTTTTCTTTCTTCCTTTCTTCTTTCCTTAGATGATTTAAATGTAAATCGTATCACTCCTCTTCTCCAAACTTTATTGTATGCCTAGTATTATCTGCAAGAACCTAGATGAATAGTGACAAACAAGTTAGACTTGTGTTCCTTGTACTCAGGGGGCTTGCAGCGCTGGAGAGACAAATGTAAATAAAGAAGCTTACATATAAGTATTCTACATAGGTAGAGTCATAAGCATTCTACATTATCTAATGATAACATAGTTTAGTGTAATTATCCAATTGGCAGCCATTATTTGTCCATAGAAAATAAAGTTGCTTCCAGATTGAAGCAGTAAAAGGCCTTATTTGAAAAACATTTCTAAAACTGTGAGATGAAACTGAATATAGTGTATCAGTTTTTAAAATATATAGTTAATGTAATTCATTCGAAGTACTCATTTTTAAAATATTAGTTTTTGGTTACTGACAGTATTTTTATATAATTAGTTTTAATATTATGTAAAATGAAGTCATGTGTGAAATGGTGTGTGTAGAAGTGAGAAAGGGACAGGCCCATCTTGGTTCTTTATAAAATATCTGAATAGCCTCCCATTGAAAATATATAGCATACATTTTATATTTAATTTAGGCCCCCACAAATGGGAAATTGTTTAATATATTAGTGTCTGCTTTTTTCTTTTTAATGTAGGAAGCTATATTTCTTTTGGGAAAGTTATGTGGTGATTCTTTAGTAAAAAAACTGGATACTAGATAATTACTTGAATAAAACATTATTTCCCTATGAAACTGCCCATGAAGTCGTTAAAATTTTTTGTTATTGAAAGTCACCATTTAAACATGACACTTATAATAATGAATCCTGGCATTGTTAAAAGTAGAACTTTCCACTTCAGGATCTGAGTTTATTATAATAGAAAAGAAGGAAAAGCTTGTGGGGTTATTTGAGTTGTTCCAAGATTGTTCGTTTTCTATGCATAATCTGTGTGTATGTTGGAATATGAGCAAGGTAAACACTGGCATCATTTTGTCTGTTATATCCTGAATATCTGAAGCCCAAGAACTCATAAAATTATTCAAGATCTTAATAGTGTTATTTTTCATCTCCCAGATGAGCTAAGAAATGTCTTAGAATGCTTACATGAAGGATCATATTAGTGTAACTATCAGTTCCTGAAAACATGTAATATGTAATAGAGTTCTATGTTCATAGTGGTTTCTTTTTCCCATATCCTACATCACAAGCACAACCCACATCTAGTACTTGAGAAATACTCTCAATTAAACTATATTCAAAATCCCATCATTCACACCATCTCTACTACTCAGGTCACCCTTCTCCCATGCTTGGATACTGAAGTAACCTTTTAACCTGTCTCTTTGCTTGCACCTGCTTATATCCTTGCCTCCCTATAGTCTATGCTCCACAGAGACAACATGATCCTGTTAACATAGGAATCAAACCATGTCACTCTTCCATTCTAAAGATTCTCATGGCTACCAGTCTCATTTTAAATAAATCCCAAAATCTTTATGATCTTCTGCCCAGCTACATCTGTAATCTATCTGCTACCATTCTCCCTTTGACTGGTTATGAATTACATGAAATTTTTTGAAGTGAAAAAATGTTGTTAGCACAATAACAATTAGGACAAACAAATATAAGGCAAATCCCCAGGTATGTTAATTTAAAATTAAATATTTTAAAAAATAAACATTTGGGGCCAGATTCTTTCATTGCTTTGAATATTCCAGTTTGGTTGGATAGATCGTTCCCTTTAAATAGTAGTGAAGTTACTATTGTTAAAGGAAAAGATAGCAGCACTTGTAACATACAGAGGAATTGCGATTTTGCAAAGAGTATTGCTGGAAGACTTCTGGAAGCAAATAATTTGGCAAGGTTCAAAAGGATATTAAGCATAAAAGTCAAATGGGTTCCACTTGCCTGGATTAAATATGTAAGGGCAGTCAGGTCCCATGCTTTCTTTAGGTTGGGAAGAAATCTCCCACCATATTACATTGTGCTGCTCAATTAAGTGCTTTATGGAGGATTTGTGGATTTGTCTTACTCAGAAGCCTACTGCATCAACCACTATCAAAGGAAGGATGATGATGCATTGGTTTCTTGCAGTGTGGGAAGCCTACGGTCCTAGGTCAACGTATGCTCTATATGTCTTCCATGCTGTACTGTTAGAAGAAAAAATTCTGTCAATAAAACACAAGGATTAAGTTATCAGCAACACTTAACCTTGGTTAATTATTTTCTGGAGAACTAAAATTTGAAATCATAGAGCATTTGTCTCCATTTTTATTATAATGGTGATAAACTTTAGTGTTTTTTTCTTTTGATCTAACATAGCTGGAGGATTAGATGTTCCGTTCATTCATTTAGTCAAATTATTTTCCAAGCACCTATTATATTTCAGGCTCTCTGTTAGGTGTTTGGGATTCAACATAATTAACTGTTCAACATAGATGCATTTATTGAGTGCACACTAGGTACCAGAGATGGTGGTAAATTCTTGGCATACTTTTCTCATTTCTTTTTTCTTTTTATAGTAGATTTCATTTTTTTAAAGAATATTTAAGTTCATAGCAAAACTGAGGGGAAAGTACAGAGTGCTCCCATAAACGCTCTTCTCCTACACACCCATGGCCTCTCCCACTATCAACATCCCTCACCAGAATGGTACATTTGTTACAATCGATAAATCTACATTGACACATCGTTACCAACCAAAGTCTGCAGTTTACATTGAGTTGTACATTCTACAGGTGTTGACAAACATAATGACATATATTCATCATTAAAGTATATTACAAAATAGTTTCACTGTCCTAAAAATCCTTTGTGTTCCACCTATTCATTCGTCTCTCCTCACTAACGCCTGGCAACCACTGATCTTTTCACTATCTCCATAGTTTGGCCTTTTGAAGAGTGTCATACAGTTGGAATAATATATTATGTAGCCTTTTCACACTGGCTTCTTTCATTTAGTAATTTGTGTTTAAGATTCCTCCAGGTCTTTTCATGGCTTGATAGCTCATTTCTTTTTAGGACAGGGTAATATTCCACTGTACGAATGTGCCACACTTTATTCTTTCACCTACTGAAGGGCAGCTTAGTTGCTTCTAAGTTTTGGCAATTATGAATAAAGCTGCTTTAAAGTTCTATGTGCAGATTTTTGTGTGGATGTAAGGTTTCAACTCCTTTGGGTAAATACCAAGGAATTCAGTTTTTGGATCACATGTTAGGAATATGTTCAGTTTCATGAGAAACTGTCAAACTGTCTTCCAAAGTGTCTGTACTATTTTGCATTCCCAGCAACGATGAATGAGAATTCCTGTTACTTCATATCCTAGCCAGCAATTGGTATTGTCCGTGTTTTGCATTTTCATCATTCTAATAGGTTTATAATCGTATCTCATTGTTTTAACTTGCAATTCCCTAATGACATATGATGTTGAGCATCTTTTCATATGCCTATTTTCTATCTGTATATCTTTTTTGGTGACATGTCTGTTCACCTCTTTTGCCAATTTTCTAAGCAGGTTGTTCATTTTCTTATTGTTGAGTTTTAAGAGTTCTTTGTATATTCTGGATAACAGTCTTTTATCAAATGTGTCTTTCACAAATATTTTCTCCACCTATGGCTTGTTTTTCTCATTCTCTTGATCACGTAGTTTTTAAAACAATTCTGTAAACTGGGTGTTATGATCCTCATTTAAAGATAAGGTAAATTAATTAGAGATGCTTAGAACAAATATGATCCCTATCTCGGGGGGGCTTAAGCAAACTTTTCAGATAACTAGAATATATATACAAGCTTCAGTTTAAAAACTAGTTTTTGTGGAAAAGGGTCATTCTTGAATATAGTATGCACATATCTTCCTTTTAAAGTAAACTGTACGAAATCACTTAAGGATTTCTTAAGGCCATTGCTGTGATCACCTTTTATCTTAGGCTTTATTATAAGGATGCCTCTAGTGTTTGTTAAAGAGACTAAGTTATTTATTGTATACATGGCAAACAAGCCTGATGTGTATATGTGCATGCTACATATTTCTGTGTGTATCAATCTTAAATTAACAATGTCTTGTTTTTGACATTGTACCTTCTTTTAGCCAGCCTCATATTCAGATTATCTTAACCTGCTAAGTACAAAAAAAAATTAGATAACCAAACTTGGGGATGGAGAACTTTGCTATGAATAATATTCATTATCTTAAATGAAAGGATTTGGCACAATTTATTTGGAATACTCAGGTGCTGTTTTTATATATCTCTGTGTTCTTAATAGTGTTTAGAATGGATAACTAATTACCAGTTAAATATGGTGTTATTATGAATTGCTTATGCTTAATGTGTCTATATAGGTGCATATAATTTATTTGCAAGTATATACTCAGACGTATGTATATAAATATAATTTACATATTGATCATATTGAAATCATTACTTATCTCAAGCATTAAAATTTTTTGAAGAATATTAAACATGAAATAATACATGCCACATTTTAGTATTTTTATAAAGTCTCACTCTCACTGAAGATATTAAGATTAGAGGACAATAGAATTATTAAAAATCTTTTAGTGCTATTACCTGCCTAGTTACATGATATTGCTAAGAGCATTATAATGTAGCCTGGGGCTGGATAAAATGTGTACTCCTTTTTAAGAATGAATTATCAGAACCCAGTCCATTATTTTCAGCTAAGTCTTTGATCTAAGACAGTGGCCTGTAAGATTTCAATTTTGTAACCCCAACCTTCCTTTCATCATGTTCCAAGTGAGGTCTGTAATACCCTAGCTACATCAAAGCAAAAATTAAAAGTTCATATATAATAAAAATTACCAAAAACACCATTTAAATAAGTCTTCTATTGATAATAATAATAGATTTCAAGACTTTCATAAAGGAGCAAGAAGAGTAGTCTAATTTGTCTTTATCATTTCAGGTACCCTGTGTCCTTAGTTAATAGTCCATCAGAACCAAATGCCTTTAGGGAACAGAACCCTGTAAATGTATCGAAGAGTAAAATGTTGATAATGTCCCAAACACTAATTTTCAGCACTGATCTTGGTTTCTATCAGCAAACCATTTCAAAGCTTTTATTTGGATTGCTTCTTCTGGCCACTAATTTACAAGATGGTATCTGAGTGATAATTTTCTCAAGGTGTGGAGTGCAGTTTCTAGCTATAAAAACAGGTAAGCAGCCTCCTAGAATGCCCAATTATGATGGAAGCTTGAGGATGTTGACAGTTGCTGCTTATGCTCCTCTAAAGTAAAGGTACAGTGTTTTCCTTTGCATTTTGAAAAAAACGTTTTTTCATTTTCTAAAGGAACTGTATATTTACTAACTACAAACCATTAGTTTGTCTTTAGGCACAAAATTAGAATAGGAAACTTTTTAAGCTGAGACAGGAGCTTTGATCCAGGACATACTGAACATTTCCATGTAAAGAAGAAACTGTGGCTAGCAATGCAACTAAGCAAAAACCACTGAGCACCTTAAAAGTGGCAAATTCTTTTCTGGTCCTAAGGATAGAGGGTGTGATGGACTAAATGTTTATGTCCCCCCAAAATTCATATGTTGAAATCTGACTCATCAATGTGATAGTATTAAGAGGTGGGGCCTGCTGGGGGTAATTAGAGTTAGATAAGGTTATGAGGGTGGAGCCTCGTGAATGGAATTAGCACCCTTATCAGAGTAAAGAGAGAGCCTGCTTCCTCCGCTCTCCAGTATGTGAGAATACAATGAGATGTTGGCAGTCTGCAATTAGGAAAAGGGTTCTCACCAGAACCTGATCACTGTGGCACTCTGATCTCAAACTTTAAGTCTCCAAAACAGTGAGAAATAAGATAAGACACCCAGTTTATGATATTTTGTTATAGCCAGCCCTAGTTGAGTAAGACAGAATGTAAAAGACCTTGAATTTACGCTCAAGGAGTTCAGAATCAGTCTCATTCCAGGTAGGCAATAAGGGAATTGTAGGGAGCCCGTTGAGATTATACTGGTCAGCTTCCCCAGATTGTAATGTCAAGAACTCTAAATACTCTCCCCAAGTACAATTTGCCTACCTTTTATTACACAGGAGACATAGGGGTTCATTTCACACTCGGAGACAAGGGTCTAAAATCATGCAAATGATCAGTTTCAGATACTTTATCTCAGATTATTGCCTGGGAGGGGAGTGTGAGAGTGGATAAGGTCAAAGAATTCAGCTATGGGAAGTGTGGAGAGAGAACATAGGGCTTCAGCCAAGCCAGTAGATAGTATGGCAAGAAAAAACTGGTAATAGGGCAGACAGTTTTGATGGGGTATAATTAAAGATTAGAAATCAACAAGTCATGGTTGTTACTAATAATATTAAATCCATATAGCTCTGATAATTTTTAAAGCTCGTTCTTAATGTCTTTACCAGGAGGCAATGGTTTGGTGATAGAAAAGCATAGGACTGACCTATCCCAGTTATTAGCAGAATGACTATGAGTATATTGTTTAGCTTTTCTTGGACTTGGTTTCCTTAACTATAGAATGGGAATAATCTGTAACTCATCATTTTTTTGAAGATTAATTATTTATATAATTTCACCTAAATTATTCTCATAAATATATATGTATCATTTGTGTTGAAAATCAATTTATATTTATGAATATTTAATCATTTAGAAATAAAGCATATTTATATTTATAATTGTATATTTACACATCGCATATGTATATGCAATACACACATATCATCCTTGCTATGTAGAAGATATATAGTTACATAATTTGTATATAAATGTTATAGCTATAATTTTAAGTTAGATATATTATCTATTGTATAAAATAGATTATAAAAGTATAATATATTTACATTTTAATTAATTCTAATGTATATAATTTCTATTAATTCATTCTAATAAATCATTGTGAATATATATAATATATACGACCACATTTGGGAAATTATGGCACACTAAAGAAATTTAACATATCATTATATTATTATATTTATTGGATTCTTATATCACAGATTGCCGAATATTGTCCACAATTTACAAAGGAGGCTGAAAATGTTTTAAAGTTTCTAGATAGCATTTATGTGCCCATTCAGCTGATCAACATCACAGCCAGGACTCATGTCTAGTTTTTCTAATCTAGTCCCAGGTAGAGGTGACAGTTTGAAAATAACATCCACGTGTTGAGAAATTCCTGCTTCAACATATTTTACATCTTCTAACAACATGTGAAACGTACCTTTGGTGTTGAAGCATGATGTGCTGCATGTGCAGTACCCAATGTTTGAAAAGTCTTTCCTCATTCTCTGCCTGAAAAGTTACAAATCATCGTTCAAGACCAAGCTCAAGGTAGATTAAAAAAAAATCCGTTTCTCTTTATCCAAAAGATAAAGTAATATAATTAAACAATCAAAATCACCAGGGTGAACATAAATATCATTCATTAAAATGCATTTAAAGTATCTTTTCCCCTATTAAAATATGTACATAATGGAAAGAGATTGGAAATATAACTCATAGAAGTGTCACACAAGGTTAAACAAGTATTATCATTATGGTGATTTTTATTCCAAATCTTTCCTCAGGAAACAGATTTTTTTGTGAGGGGAGTATTTTGGAAAACTGCTTGTGATTATATTGATTTTTATCCTGCTTCTTTACATTCCTTTAATAAAGTATTCTCAATAAAATTATGTTTTCCAAACATACCTTTCAGAAATTTAGACTTAAAAACATTCACTACCATGATCAGCACTTTGATAAACCTTTATACCTGTGGATCTTTTTCAGTACATGGGATTATTTTTAGATTCGATTCTTAGACTAGATAGATCAAATGCATTGATTCTTTTCAACAGTGGACAAGTCTTCCAAACAAGTAACATAAAAATATAAAGTCCCAGCAGCAGAGAATAAGAACACAGGGAGTGGTGTGCCTGGAGTTCAAGAGGGATTCCTATGTCTTCCCTAAAAGAGTTAATAAAATTTAAAATTTTGGAAGGAAAAATCCTTAGCATTATTAACCTTATAATATAAACAACAAACAGGCAAATAGCAACAATGACAAAACCATCTGCAAGTAGAATTAGTCTCCCCCAGGCCTTGATTTGTGTTTCTGTTTAAAATGTTTTTAATAATTTGTTAATGGGCTTTTCAGGAGGGTTATATCAAATTACATTTACTGTAATAATTCATTTATTTATTCTTTCAACAAATATTTATTGGGAACCTATTGTGTTCAGGGCTGAGAATTCACGGAGGGACAACATAGACATGGCTCCTTTTGTCTCCTAGAAAGGAAGAGGGACACAAGCATGCTAACTTACAAACATATATGGCAATTACAAATTGTCTTGTGTTATCATATCACAAAGAAATAGGTAGTAGAAAGGGAGAACCAGATGAGACAGAAGTATGAGAATGGTTTGGTCATGGAAAGAGAAGGGAAGCGTTTCCAGTCAGAGGAAATACAAAAAAAGAAACTCTTAAATCAGGACACAAAAAGCAGACAATAAAGCTGGAATGGAGGGAGAAAAAAAGAAAATGAAAGAAGTAAGAAGAAAGGGCGTTCTAGGCCTTGGTAAGTAAGGAGTTTGCATATCATTTTTCATGTAGTGGACTAGTAATGAAGAATTTTTTATCAGGGAAAACAACTTGATTCAGATGATATTTTATGTAGATCAACTCTTACTGTCATGTGAAAACAGATGAGAAGGAAGCAAGACAACTGGAGACTAAAACCAAGGGGCTAACATAGACAACGATGGTAGTAGAAAAGAAAATGCAAATGATAGGACCTTGATAGAATGGGAGAAACCAGGAGTTTGTGGGTAAAACGAAAGTTCCACTGAAGGCAAGTGAATGTTGAGACACACTTGAGACATACTTGAGACATACCAGAAGTGCGTCCTGTCCAGTCACCTCTCACAACTGGAAATGTGAGTTTACATTTTCAAAGCAGGTTCTAGATAAGACATAGACAAGTAATATGTAAATTCTGTAGGAATGTATGAGATCAGGTTTCCATAGAGAGTTTATGAAGAGGAGATAGCCCAGAACATACCTTTCCGGGTGATTAACACTTAGAGGGATGCTTATGAGCATTCCTGCCATTATCTTGCTAATATTACGGCTGAAAAATTGCATCTTATTTTAATTTACATTTCTTTGATTTTTTTTTGGTTGAATATATTGCATTCACTGTATGTTATTTAAAATCTTTTTGACAGAAACTGGGACTATTTATGATAAAAACAGTATGATTTTTCTGGAAAGAAAAATAGCGCTATGTTGTGTTATCCTGAATGCAGTAGAATCAAACTAACAAGTGTTTTGCCATTAACTTCCAGAACTTCCTTAGGACAACATGCTGACATATGGATGGTTTAGCTAATAGAATAGCAGGTATAGGAGTTTGCTCTTTTGAGCCACGTGAATATACTAATTCACACAGTGCTGAGCCAAAAAGGTAAAATAGTCATGCTTTGATTTTCATTCATCCCTAGTTCTCATTTGGTCTTTTCCATAGTTAGCACAATAGGCTACCACATTTCTAAGAGTTATTACATATGCTCTAAATACATTAATTTTACTTAAAATATTTTAAATTTTACTCTATAACTTATGTCTTTATTTTTTCTAGTTTTTTATTAACTTTTTAAGCTAAAGCCTTCCTCTTAAATCTGAAATGTTATTCTTTGACAGTAAATCTGATAGGAGAATGAGGTAAATACATTTGTAATTGTATGCTAACATGTGAAAGCAACATATTACCCTGCTCCAAGGTGGTGCCACATTGATGAGTATAAAATGAGTGACTGATTATGAGAAATTCAGATACAATAATAGCTAATGTGAGAATTATTTTAGCTATTTAAGGTTGTGATATGATTTAATCTTACTAAAACTAGGGTGAATATGCATTTTGCTTTTTTTTTTAATATAGACTGATCTATCAATTGTTTTCTTTGATTTCTGCTTTAAAAAACTCTTCCTCACTGTAAGACTATGTAATTAATTACCTAACTTTCCTTTCCTTATGTTTATGGGTAAATGAGTGCCATCAAAATTAAGCAGATTATATCACTACTGCCATTTGGTTTATTCTTGAAATTTTGCTATTTTACAGATACAGCACACATTTTTTTTTTTTTTTTTTTTACCTCAAAGTGAAATATGTAGTGTGAGAAGGAATTTCTGTGTTCTAGAAGCAGTTTTGGCTATAGTGATAATATGAAATATTGGAATTTCCAGTATATTCTGCAAATATATAAAATGGATCAGAAGTAGGAAATGAGGAGTCTTCTGGAAAATTCTTGACATATGTCTCTATGGTATATAGTTGCAATTTTGATATTTACAGGCCCTGAATAACACTTCAGTCTTGGCTTGTTTACTAGCTCTGAAACTCTTGCCAATTCCCCTGGCTCCTTCTTGGGACTTGGGAAATTCAGGTCTTATCAACTAGGCTCCTCCTCTTGGCTGGTCAGAAGCACAGACACTCCCTGTGGTATTTGCTTCCTTTGTGAACCAGTTTTTCTGCTGCTAGTCCTCACTGTTACCTAAACTTTGATTACTTGGTAGCTATCTCAGCTAATACCACCCTGAGGGATTTCATTTTTCTGTTTCCCACCTACAGCTTACTTGAGGGTTTGGGCTATTTGTTTAGCTAGTCGGAAGTTTTGTAAAAAGTTTGAAAATAGAGAAAAGTGCAAAATATAATATAGCAGACGTAACTTTATACTTTGGTTGTGGGTATACTGTAAGAAACATAAAATCGACCTCATTAATAAATTCAGGCAATATTGGATTCAAATCCCAACGGTCACATGTACCATTAGGCAAGTCTCTGCCCCAAGGTTGTTTGGTGTGGGTTTCTCTAAAATTGTTTCTGCTTCTAAATATCTACACTTCAATCCAACAATCCCCTCTATAAGAGACTTGAACACAGACTCAAGTAAGTCAAGAGGGAATTATTTCTGAGAACAAATATATATGTATATATACTAAATACATATTTTAGTATTTATTAAAAAGAAATATATACCTTAAAATTTTTCTTTCAGAATCAACATAATGACCATCAGGAAAAATAATTCAGTTTGTATAACTAGGAGGGCAAGGGAGGCAAAGGAAAAGAAAAACTTGAAGAGGTTAACAGACCACCATGTTTAAAAAATATTTGAAGAAAATGATTGGAAATAGATTTTGTGCTGAAACAAAGGAGGGGATATTCAGGGGACATGAAATGAATGTAGGAGCCCAGATCCCAGTAACTGAGCAGGTGTCAGAGAAACCTTTTGACCTCAGTTTCAGGAACACTTAATTTGAGCTTCCAGTTTAAATTTTCCTTGAGGAATGAGAGGTAGGATTTAAAATTTAGGGCACAAGTTGCAGAAACTAATAGGAAATGTCCTATATAAAGCCAAGACTCAGTCTACTCTCCCAATGAGGGTAAAAAAAGAATGAACCCATTGCTCAGAGAGTTGCCGAGAGGAAACTTACATGACATGACATTGGCACTGGGTGAAGGGAAGATAGTTCTCTACTGAGAGTTTATGACCACAAACCAAATTTGAGTTTTGGTGCACATTCACATTATACCTACATGGAAAAATAATTTAAGGTGATCTCATCTAGCTGATCTACATATGAGACTGGTCAAAGTAAGCAAAAACGTTCTTGGGAAAATTGCATATTTAACCCAGGCTTCAAAATAAGGAAGCAGAATCAAACACAGTGGGTCTCAATAAACAGATAAACAACACCCACATCCAGACACATAAGTAAACCAGAAAAATAAAAAGAGATCTTAATAGCAGCCAGAGGAAACAGGTGATTTCTTTCAATTGACTGATAGTTAATCTATTAAATGATTTTTCAACACTTTCCCACAACAGAAGCTGAAAGAGAGCAGAATAGTATCTTAAATGTGCTGAGCAACACACACACACACACACAATGCCCGCCCCCTCCACAGAAACTGTCAACCTAGAATACTGTGCCCTGATACTATGCAGTAAAAATTTCTTCCAAGAGCACAGGCAACATAAAGACATTGACAGACAAAGAAAAATTAAACTTACCACCAATAGACCCTCAGTTAATCAAATTCTAAAAAAGTAATTTAGGCAGAATGAGTATTTTCCCAGATGGAAGATATAAGGTGGAATGCATCTAGGTAAATAAAGGTAATTGTAAATATGTGTCTAAATATAAATAAGTGTGAACTGTAATCTGAACTAACACAAAACAACAGCAGTGACAACAATGTTTAATTTATGTGGTGGGAAACAGTATAGAGGAAAATGCTTGCAAAATTTGCATGCAATTTTGATGGATAGTAGTTGGCATTAAAATACACTATACTCTATTTTCTTTATATTGTTCAGGAGAAAGGTAAAGATATGAATGTTAAAATAGCAAGGATTAAAATGAAAAGTTTAGACATAGAGAATATAGTATCCAAATAAATAGAGGAAATGGAATAAGAAAGGGAAAAGAAAATCAATTAAAAGAAGGCAAGAAGGGAGGGGAAATCCAGGTGGGTCTGATTCTAAAGTTTATCCTCTTTTTAGCACTTATTTAAGACGACCAAAACCCTCAGATAAGTTACAGTTTAGATTCTCAAACCTGGACACTGGAAAGTTAATAAGAAATGTTTTGATTACTTGATATTTCATTCATGCAAATAGGAAAAGTATTTCTATCATGGAAAAAAATCAAGTCAGTGCCTACATTCACCTTCCCAAATTACAAAAAAAAGGTTAATAGAACCAGGTGTCCTCAAAATTTTATATCATTTTATCTCTAGAATAACTCTCAGAAATAGGTATCATTACACCCACTTCACAGATAAGGAAACTGAGCCTCAATGAGGTTAAATAATTCACTCAAGTTCCCATGGTGGAAGAGTCAAGATTCAAACCCAGCTTTACAGAAAGCTATCTTCATTGTGTTCATTACTCCACAGCTGAAATGCAAGGTAGAGAAGGTTGTTTTAACTGGCTTATAAATCTTTATTTAGACCAAATAATTTGAAAATGGTAATCCTGAGAGGAGAACAACCTAAGCATAGAGTCAGAGATTGTACTAGTGTCATCAGTGAGCATACTGGATGCTTAATTTATGCTATATTAAATCAACTCACAGAGAAGACCAGACAAGCCACAAGCTTTGCTGTTCCCAGATCCTCCCCTCTTACCTTCCTCCTCTTGGAACCTCCCCCATTTCTGCAAAAGGTAAATCCAGAATGTCAAGAGCATTGAATAAGTCATCAACAATACACACTTTCTACTATACCAAAGAGATCTGTATAAACATTTTTATGAATAAAAGGAATTATCAATAACACTTCTGTATTTCTTGAATAAAGTGGAATACTTACATTTATTTGGAAAAAAGAAAAAATCTTTGATAGACCAGCATTTTGAAAAACATACAATTGCAATACATAAATCTTCCTGTTAAAAGGATTGACTTTGGCAGAATTACTCAGTAGACAGTAGAATTTACACAATGATAATAGGGGTAGGATATTGAAATGCATATAAGTTTCACTGATATAATTCTTCAGCAGACAATGATTAAAATTAAGGCAAAATTGGTTCCAAAATAAAACATCTATTTTAGAAAACTAGGATTTATTGTGTTTGAAAACTCAAGATATGAGTTTTGGGAAAAGCAGCTTTCTACTTTACTGAAAGGGACTATTATCTAAGAACAATCATTCATATAGCTTCTGATTTGGCAGTGATCCAATGATATCATTATGATAGACAAAGGAAGCCGGGCTTTTCAAGCTTTTTAATTTAGAAAAATAGATTTTGTTAGTTTTATTCTCCTCTCTATTTTCTGTTATGTGTTTAAAGGAGAGAGTGGGATTAATTTTATACGGCAAAGACACAAAGGAAAGATCCGCTCTTGCATCCATCAACCAGGGTTGCCAAAAACGCTATTTGCTTCCTTCATGAAGAAAAATACTTTCTGGTATTCAAACTGCTCATTCTAGACTTATCTCCACTGTAACAGGTACAGATGAAAAAGCTGTTTTCCTAGCAGTCCTGGAGTTACAAATCCAATTTGAGTCTAGTGATTGAGACCCTATATTCTTTTTTTAATGCAACTGCAAAGCCTAGAGCTTTCTATGTGACTGGTTCTGATTAAGTATAAGTCTGTGATTTTACATGCTGCACTTTGTCATCAAGATACTATTAGAATCCTCATTGTATAATGTCCCCATATAAAAATCTCCAGACTTCTGTCACAGAGGGTTCTGCAAAAGATATTCTAGACTATGTGATCTGAGGAGCGCCTGTCTAAAAATTCCCTGAGGGATTAGTTTAAATTGTAAATTTCTTAGTTGCCTCCATAACCTACCAACTCAAATCTCTCTCACATCAGACCCCACGTTTTAACAAGCTTTTCTGAAATTCTTATACATACAGAAATTTGAGAACCAGCATTCTAAAGGTTTGAAGAGAGTTGCAGGCAGCTTATTCTAGGAACAAGATAATGGACTTTAAAGTCTCAAAGACTTAGATTTTGTCCTGTGAACAAATTACATTGCACTCCTGTAGCATAGCTGCTGTGCGACCCTAAGTTCATTGCTCGATCTCTCTGAGCCCCAGTTACCTCATATGTAAAATGGGGATAATAATACCTGTCTTGCAAGGTGTGTCTAGATTCAGGAAGCAGATGCTATATTGGTATAGTGCCTTGAGTTGTTTAAAACATGGTGTTTATTGTATACCTCTGTGTGTGTTCTCCTTAGGACCCACACTTATTGGAGTAGTGATAGTCTGTTCTCTTGACTCTCATAGAGCCTCTTATCATTTCTAGTTGTGAGGCTGCTCAGTTCAAGGGGTTAAAAATGAATCCCTTTCCCATCTTTGCCTGCCTGTCATCTCATTTGAAGAAAGGTTTATGGAAACTTAATGGTCTTTTTTGCAAAACGCTAGGAAAGATTTGAGCCTATCCTGTCACTTAGACAACTAATTACACCATTACATGCTGCAATTACAATTAAAGATTTTCAGCTGATGAAAGGCATGTTCGCTGCATTCTCATTACCTGATATTTCTTTGCCAACACTCAAGAGTATCATGATTTTGATGAAACGAAAACAACTCAAGGAGCTGTATTTGCTCAGTAACGTCAACAGAGCAGTTCAGGGAGCCTGTTGCAATCCCCTTCTGCCCCACTGCATTTTTCCACCGAGCTATTTAAAGCTACAGTCTTTGTTATTACCTCACAGAACTTGTTGGCTGCCAGAATCATTAGTCATTTCTGCTGACCCAGCATTGTCTGTGGGAAGCATCACAACCTGGTAGTCATGGAGAGCTCTTTTGGCAGGAAGCCAATTGGATTTGGTCTTAAGTTGACTCAGACCAGATCAGTCAATTCAAATTACTTACTGCCAGCAGTGGCCTGGCATATAATGTGCTTGCTTTAAGTGTGCGTTATTTACAACATCCTCTTAGCGTTAGCAGAAGCAGACTGATGGCCCAGGGCCAAAGGACACCCCCTTAAGATTCTCTTGTTCTTCCTTTTTGACTTATTGCTGCCTGGGATCGCTACTCGGCTTCCCAGCCCCATAAATGTCATTAAGACCAACCACCATTCTGATGCTTGGTCCGTTTTAAATCATTCCCTTTCAAATAGTTACCTAATGCCTGAAAATGAATTTTTTAATGGTTAGAAACTTGATACCTACTAAGGATTTATGTTCTGTGTGAATATGTTTAATAATTAAAACTTCTTCCTCATTGTTTCATTTATGACGAGTTATGACTCTGCTCCAAGTAACGGAAAACCTGATCTAAACTGTCTTAACTGAATTGGTGATTTATTGCCCCAACAAAATGAAAAGTGCGAAGGCTTCAGGCACTGCCGAATATAGAGATCAAAAACAATGTCACTGGGCCCTTGTTCCTTGCTCGCGGTCTCTAAGTTCTGCTTCATTACTTACAGACAGGCTTTCTCACCTAAATTCATAAAAAAGCTGCACATGCCTTACGATCTCACGTCGGCTCAGCTTCAGAAACGGCAGCAAAGACGGCCAGCCATTACTTAAGCATTCCTGGCAAAGTTCATATTGCACTTCATTGGCTATATTCAGATCACATACAAGTCACTATGCCTATCATTCTGAAGAAGGCAGTGGAGTGCTCTGATTTGATAAAGACCACGTATCTGCCTGTAGATCAAGGTTTGATTATCCTGACTCATACCACGTGCGCTGAGTGTGTTGGGACTGGACTCTAAGAAGAAATCAAGGTTCAGTTATGAAGAGAAGAGGAAATAAATGATGGAAATGTCTTTGACCTTGTAGTTAAACAAAATTTACCTCCTTAGGAGTTTCTCCCATTAATCTGTAATTGATTCCTCATACTCTACAGAACAAAACCTATTTCTATTTTCTCTGCAACCTGTTGATTCTCAAAGAAACAATAATGTTCTTTCTCCAAGCTGTAATAAATTTAGGATGAGTAGTTAATGCAATAGGATCACTTAAGTTTTAATGCAAATTCAAGCTGAATTGACACAAGTTTAGTATGTAGAACAATGGATCTAACCCTTGGAAGCCTATCAGAATTACCATATTGAGCACTGTAAAAGCAAATATGCCTGTGTATAAACCACACCAGATCTACCATCCAGCATTTGGGAGGATCCTGCATAGGTATATGTATTTTCCAAAAGCTTCATAGTAATTCTCACACACAATTTTATTCATAAAACACTGATCTCTAGAGAATGAGAAAAATGATATCTTTATTATTCCTATCCAAGAGAATAGCAAAAGGATTTTGCCTGGTACTAAATGTCACATTTCAGAGGGACAGAGATAAATATAGGCTACTCACAGGGAAATGACAAGGGTGAAACTATGCCTTTTGAGAAACAGGAGTAACTGACCACATGGATAATAAGAATGTACAGAAGCTAGCGGGGGAAAAAAAAATCAGTATCCCAGGAGGTTTTTCAGAAAACTTTTGGTATTCATCTATCTACCCATTCAATCAAAAAATATTTAATGGGTACAAGCTACCTATCAGACACTGAGCTACATGCTAGTATTAAAATGTTGAGTAAAAACAGTCATGGAGTTCACTCTCATGGACCTTACAGTCACATTGAGACAGATATTGTATAGTTAGGCTGCTTTTGCCTGCAGACCCCAAACAAAGAGGGTTTGACAATCAGAACGTTAACTCATAAAATTGTTAGTATAAATGTAGGAAAGAATTTGAGGTTAAATCATTAAACGGCTTGGTGACATCACTAAACATCCAAAATCTTTGTGTCTCTCTTCTCTCCCACCTTTGGTGTTGGCTTCATCTTCATTACATTTGTGGTGACGATCTGTCTCGCACTTTCAGAGACTATATCCTAACTCAAAATGTCCAAAGAAAAAGAAAGAAGACTGTCTCTTCTTTTGTCTCCATCACAGAAATGAAGATAAGATTCCCAGAAGTCCCCCATCAGATTTCTTCTTCCATCTCATTGGTCAGATTGAAGATACATATATATTCTTGCATCCATCATTGGGAAAGGGGGAAGGAATTACTATGATTGACCTGAACTATATCTAGATTATGTGGATGTTGAAAGTCAACCAAAATGCTACAGAAATCAATAAATTGCAGAAACAAATAAAAAACTTGCAAATGTGAAGGAGCCCTATACCGTGTTTAAAAGTCTCTATTAGGGAAGTGTGATAATCTAGAAAGATTTTCCTGAGGAAGATTAAGCAGAGGCAAAGAAAATGAGTAGCATTTGAATTAGTAAGGAAAAGATAGAGAGCGTTTGGGCATAGAGAAGAACATTTGAACAATGTCCTGTGGCTGGACAATGAAGTTATACAACAAGGGAGGGTCATAGAAATATCACTTCTGCTGTAGATGGGACCCAAAGTGAATAAGGGGAGAAAAACGAGTATTTTTCTAGGTGAAAGACAATGATACTTTGGTATTGGTGGTGAAAATATAGAGAAGTGGACTAATATTTATTTAGAGGGGAAACTTAATAAGACATGAGATGGCATGGATACGGTCGGGGGAAATGTTTCAGGGAGCAAGAAAATACATTCTGTCAGCAAAGACTTCTGGGTTTCAGGCTTGCTGAAGTAACCAGTAGTGAGTGGAAGTGGTCCATGTTAAGGTTGTCCAGTAAGAAGCAATAGAGTATCAGACAAGGAGCAGCAACAAGGCTACCAGGTTACAGAGGTACTGCATTAGTGCTCCTTAAATCTGCCACGGCCCCAAAGCCTGGACAATGTCTTCCCTGCACTGTGAAAGCGTAACCCAGCAGCTCTTCACAGTCCTCAGATTTCAGTGAATTTGGGTGAATAATCACTCTTGACCCAAATGAAATCATTAAGTGCCCACATAGGAGCTGTTTCCATGCAAAGTGCAGGACCTTATGATTAAGTTTGAGAGGACTCAGTGGGAAAAGAACAGGCTACCCTGAGGTACCCTTAGCCAAAAAAAGCTTCCTAGTAAGGTACATGGCATTTCATCACTGGGCAAAATCTTCCATTAGTAAATTACTAGAAGGCACATAAGTAACACAGGATAGGCCCTCAATATAATACGAAAGTAGAGATCCCCCAAATTATTATAAGGGTTTTTTCCTTCATTTTCTATTGATGATTTTATATCTTGAAGACAAAAAATACCTTTATTCCAATTTGCATGGCTGCAGATGTCATTCTTAGCCAAATATACATAGACACCATTAGTTGGTCTAAACCCTACTTTAAAAAAATAGAATGTGTTCTCTTGTTCAGACACTAAATATCATCCACTCAATATATTGTTAAACATCAAATGCCATCTAATCCATCCATTCGTCTGTATTTCACATTTCCGTATTTCATTTTAAATATCCTCTTTCATCCTACAGCTTTATACAATCTTACCTCTCTAACTAGTTATCCCACAATGTAGCTAACATTCAAAATAGCACATGTACTCAACATGAAAGTAACTTGTAATCCCCACTCTGTGGGAACTGGTACTTAGAGTTCCCATTAACACAGTGGGAAGTTATACACTTAACTCTACTCCCATTCAAATGAGGGTACATATGCAGTATGCACAGAAATCCACTCTTAAATCAGATATGATTTTTGAGCTTTTAGAATTGGCTGCTTTTTATATTATATCTTTTGACTAGACAGAAACTACTGCTGTGAGAGATACAATTTTATAATGTGTTCATATGTTTGTGGTTGTATTACGAAACATGAATTTTACTTGGTAAAAATAAGATTAAGTATTTACTTCCTTCCTCCTTATGGTACAGGCAATTGTGTGAATTTAAATAATTAGCAAGTTGACTGTTCAAGTAGTCATAGCAGAAACAAACACTCATAACACCCTCATTTGATGTAATAAATGATCACAATTAGTATTTTTTATTACCATTGTCCTCAACTGTTGGTAGAGCCCTGGAGTAGCTGAGGTCTTTCTAGCATTGAAACTAATATTAACAATGATCCTCTCTTCCCCATCTCATTTCTTGCAAGAAGATAAAAGGCATATTAATGCATCAAACAAGGATAATTACTTAATGAGCTTGGAAATTTTTCAAAATCAAGTAGTAATGTCTTCTCTCTATGCAGGAACCATATTGAATTCTAGACATTTGTGTTCCCTTTCTTTTTCTTTCTTATTCCTTCAAACTCTGATATTCAGTGCTCCAGGAGATCCCATTTGTAAGTAATTGTGACTCCAAAAGTAACAGGCAACTTTGTGCCTGGGCCTATTCTTTCATTTGCTCAACAAGTATTTATGGAGCAACTACGTCCCAGTCATGGTTCTAGGTGCTGTGGATACAGCAACAAACAAAGCAGAAAAAAAAAATCTCTATGTTAGTGAAGCTTATAGCAAAATGGTTTCACTTTACAGTCAAACAAATAAACAAAAAAAAGGAAATGGACAATGTCCCCGATTTCAAATTATACTACAAAGCCATAGTAACCAAAACAGCATGGTACTGGCACAAAAACAGACACACAGATCAACGGAACAAAATTGAGAGCCCAGAAGTAAACCCACATGTTTATGGACAGCTAATATTCGACAAGGGAGCCAAGAGCATACGATGGAGAAAGGAGAGTCTCTTCAATAAAAGGTGTTGGGAAAACTGGACAGCCACATGCAAAAGAATGAAAGTAGACCATAACTTTACACCATGCACAAAAATCAACTCAAAATGGATTAAAGACTTGAATGTAAGACCCAAAACCATGAGACTTCTAGAAGAAAACATAGGCAGTACGCTCTATGACATTGGTCTGAGCTTCGTATTTTCAAGTCCCATGTCTGACCGGGCAAGGGAAACAAAAGAAAAAATGAACAAATGGGACTACATCAAACTAAAAAGCTTCTGCACAGCAAAGGAAACCATCAACAAAACGAAAAGACAACCTAACAATTGGAAGAAGATGTTTGCAAACCACATATCAGATAAGGGATTATTATCCAAAATATACAAAGAACTCATACAGCTCAACAACAAAAAAACCAACAATCCAATTAGAAAATGGGCAAAAGATCTGAACAGAGATTTCTCCAAAGAAGATATACAGATGGCCAACAGGCATATGAAAAGATGCTCAACATCATTAGCTATCAGGGAAATGCAAATCAAAACTACAATGAGGTATCACCTCACTCTGGTCAGAATGGCTATAATTAACAAGACAGGAAACAACAAATGTTGGAGAGGGTGTGGAGAGAAGGGAACCCTTCTTTACTGCTGGTGGCAGTGCAAACTGGTGCAGCCACTATGGAAAACAGTTTGGAGTATCCTCAGAAAATTAAGGATAGATCTACCATATGATCCAGCTATTCCACTGCTGGGTATTTATCCAAAGAACTTGAAAACACAAAGGCATAAAGATACTTGCACCCCTATGTTCATTGAGGCATTATATACAACAGCCAAGACTTGGAAGCAACCTAGGTGCCCATCAAGGGAAGAATGGATAAAGAAGATGTGGTATTTATACACGACGGACTACTACTCAGCCATAAGAAGTGACGAAATCCAGCCATTTGTGACAACATGGATGGACCTTGAGGGTATTATGCTGAGTGAAATAAGACAGAGGGAGAAAGTCAAATACCATATCATCTCACTCATAAGTAGAAGATAAAAATGACAAAAAAAACACACAAAAAACCACATAGCATTGGAGATTGGACTGGTGGTTACCATTGGGGAAGGTGGGAGGGGGGAGGGCAAAAGGGGTGATTAGGGTCACATGTGAGGGGATGCACTATAATTAGTGTTTGGGTGGTGAACATGATGTAATGTATACAGAATTCGAAATATGATGTACATCCAAAAAAAATAAAAATTTAAAAAAATTTTTAAAAAATTTAAAAAAAAAGAATATGGACCTCTGATATGTAAAAGTAGAGGAAATTTGTATATTATTTGTATTTGTATATTAACAAGAAAATGAAGAAAAGAAAACTAGCATTTATTAATTAGCTATTATTTACCAGACATCATATTTGGTGTTTTCAAGTATTTTAATACTCACAATCATTCAATATAATTATCCGAGGTTTCTGATACATCTATATTCGAACAGAGTTTTGACACGTTAATTTGATAGTAGAATGACATTCCGTATTATGACATAAATATTTTGGCCACACAATTGAAGCTGCTTTTATCAATGTGAATTTATTACTGGCTGGTAATCAGCATTCTGTAAATAAGTAAAAATAGCATAAATTAAAAACTAAGATCTGCTGACACTCTATCTTATAAAGGTTCATATTCAGATAACATGTTTTCTTCCTCAGTGATAGTTAGGTAAAGAGGAAAAGTTAACAACCACGTAGACTCCCGATTTTGACTGAGTGATGTGTTTGTGCATGGTTGTTTAGGTGGGGAATGTTGTGTGTACATAAAGTGTATTTATACTAACGATTTGCACTGAAGAAAACAATACAAATTATTGTGAGAATATTCTTAGGGGAAATGAAATTCCTAAATTTCAAGCAGATGGTCTTACCTAAAAACATGTCTGTGATTCATGTAAGAAATTTCCTTCTGTTTTAACTTCATCGAGCCTTGCCTTTTAACTACCCATAAGATAGCCTAGAACCTTCAGGAAGCATTTTTAATTACTATTATTTTTAGAACATGGATAACAAGATCACATAAACCAGCTTGGGGTCAGGGAGTGGTGCAGAAATCTCTCATTGGGAAAGAGTCAGGTACTCTTCACTTTTGATAGCTAAAAATGCATCACACCTACCTTAATCTCTTTTAACCTTACTTCTACATTCGATGCAATATCAATGCAAGGAATTAATATATGAGTTATCTTGAAACGATGCCTCTTTGGGAGCAGTTCAGGTTATGAAGGACTTCAGAACATGTTACCCCAAAATATGCTGCTTTGGCATATTGATTGTTTTGAGCTGAAGGCAATTGAGAAATTGCAGATACAGGAAGTTCTCTAAGGCCTTCCCCTTTCTATTTAAAAGCAAATCATAAAATTTCCCATGAGAAGGACGCCCTCCCTGTGCCAGGAAAAGAAGAACGTTCTTATCATCAAAGACTGGGAGTTGACACCGTAATTGACCTGTACAAGTACACCTACTAAAATAACCTTTGTCTTCTATTAGTTTCCCTCATATATTTCCTAGTCACTGTCCCATAATTTACTGCTCATAGCCTAAGCCTCTTTGTCTTATCACATCTCGTAATTTATCATTCTTTGTTTTAAAAAGTATATAACCTTTTGGGCCTAACAGCTTTTTGGGTCTTCATTTTCCTTTTGAAGACTCCCATGCGCACATAAAAATATGGAATAAAATTTGTATGCTTTTCTTCTTTTAATCTGTTTTCTGTCAGTTTAATTCTCACTCCTTGCCACACAACCTAGGAGAGTAAAAGGAAGTTTTCCTCCCATATAACTACATTTTGATGAGATCTTTGGTAACTCCATACTATCTACAGAATAAAGTTCAAACTCCTCTAGAAATGTGATGTTGAATTTCCTTATCCACTGACCATAACTTTTTTCTTCTAATTTCATCTTTTCTCCCATACCTTTCCAGCTGGTCGTGTTTCCAGTGAACAAGGGATCCCTCTGTTCATTGGCTTTTCTTCTCTTTCCATGAAATGTTTCCCCTCGTTTAAACCTAACAGTTCCTTCTCATTCATCAACACCTTGCTCAAAATCACATCTTCTGAGAAGTCTTCCACAAACTTCTGGTCTTCCATAGTGTCACATTTATATCTTTATCTATATCTATGCCTATATAATTATCTCATTTACGGTTATAGTTTATCAGGCATCCTTTTGAGCCCCTGGAGAAATCCTTGAGATCGGAGTTTATGTCCTACATAGTGTTTGGAGGGTTCCCATAATACAAAGAGGTATGTCGAAGCCAAAAATGAGGCAAACCAACGTTAATTCCTTGTTGTCATGTTATTTTGTTCCTGATAGCTTTTGTATTGGAATGATGGATTTGTCATGTTCTGAGGATCAGATTTTGTTGTTAAAACAAACTGTATTTTCATTATAAACTTTAGTTTTTATATCATTCTGATGAAGTTCTTGCAGAGGATTAGTGTCAGCCTTGTACTGTTATTGAGGTGTAATGATTTATCTTTCCCAATTATTTCTATTTTCCAATAATTAAAAGTTTGCTTTAACTGCCCAGCAAATGGCTGCATCTGGCTGTTTGTTTTTGTGGTGTAAATGAGGCTCTGATTGTTTTTCTATTGTAGGATGATGCTCCCTGCTAATTTTCGATGATTGTTTTTATGCTTTGCTGTGTCTAGTGTCATCGACACAGACAGGAGAAGATGCACTTAGAATACGCAGATGACAGCTTGCTCCTTTGCCTGTTACCTGGCATGGCTGTGTCTGCACTGCGTTAGTGGTGAGGCTGAAACTACTTGGTCTGCATTTAATTCCATAATATAAGCCTAAAACCTGCTGAATCTTGCAGGCTGTGTTTAGGAAAAAATAAGAAAAAAACTCTATTATTTGAATAAAGAATGCTGCATAGAGACCTAGTGAGCCAATGAAAGCTGTTGCATCTTGCTTTTAACCCTAATGAGTCAAACACCATTACAGAGAATAACTTCTGTCACTTCTCCAGCTGCAATAGGTACATGCCAAGTGGAACCATTGATACAAATTATACAGGTTATGACTGTGGTGGTTCTTTCGGCTGCATCCTCCTGCATGTTCATTTTCATGGATTTGCAGAATTTTATACAATTAGAGATTATAATCTAACTAAACCTTACTCTTGTTTTATGAATGAGGCAATTTGTCTGAGACCACACAACTACGAAGTAGCAGTACTGGGAATTAAATCCTTGCCCAGGTGATTACAAATGCCCTGTTCTTAATGTTTTGTAACAGGATTTTATTCCCTCGAAACGATGGCAGAGCCATATCTGCTGCTTTATAGTCAGCTTTGCTTTCACCAAACACGTAGAAAATGAAAGGATTTATGTACTTTGCATTTATTTCTACTCTTGTATTTTATTTTCTTTAATAATATATTTTCTGATTTACTCAGATTTAATTCCTTATGTTTTTAATCAACAGATATTTATTGAACACTTTTTATATCTGTTATGCTCTATGGGAATGAAATTGTACAAAGTATAATTCTTGACATTAAAATGTTTACTATCTTATTTGAGATATTAGACACGCAAATATGTGTAATAAAATGCAACATGTGAAAATTGTAAAATAAATTTATCAAAAAGTCTCTACTATTTGGAGTATAATACTTAGGTGCCTTTGTTTTCTAGTGACTATCTTCCTCCCAGGTTTTATTTACAGACTCCTCCTTTTTCAACAGCCCTTTTCATGGCATTTTACTCAGATTTCATAAATTGTTAGTCATTTGGCTTCAATAAAAGTTTTTTATTCTAGTGATTGAGCCTAATCTTGGTGCATTTTATTTTATTTTTTGGGGGAAACTTTTCAATTTTTTTTTATTTTCAGAAGAATACAAAGTTTAGTGGAGAAAATTTTAGAAGGTGTTGAAATACAAATTATATCTTTACTTAATTTTTAAAAAATTGTATTGCAATAACATTGGATTATAACATTATATAACTTTTAGGTGTACATGGTAATATATTTCAAAGCATAGATTACATCATGTTCACCACCCAAATCCGTCAATACACATGTGAGCCTAATCATCCCTTTCACTCTCTTCTCTCCCCTCTTCCCCTCTGGTACCCACCAATCCAGTCTCTGTTGCTATGTGTTTATTTGTTGTTGTTTCTATCATCTACCTATAGTGAGATCATATGGCATTTGACTTTCTCCCTCTGACTTATTTCGCTCAGCATAATACCCTCAAGGTCCATCCATGTTGTCACAAATGGCTGGACTTCACCATTTCCTATGGCTAAGAAGTATTCCATCGTGTATATATACCCCATCTTCTTTATCCATTCGTCCCTTGATGGGCACCTAGGTTGCTTCCAAGTCTTGGCTATTGTGAATAATGCTGCGATGAACATAGGGGTGAATGTATCATTATGCATTTGTATTTTCAAGTTCTTTGGATAAATACCCAGCAGTGGGATAGCTGGATCATAAGGTAGATCTACTCTTAATTTTCTAGGGGGTGGGAAACTCCATATTGCTTTCCATAGTGGCTGCACCAGTTTGCATTCCCACCAGCAGTGTACAAGGGTTCCCTTCTCTCCACATCCTCTCCAACACTTGTTGTTTCCTGTCTTGTTAGTTATAGCCTTTCAGACCCAAGTGAGGTGATATCTCATTGTAGTTTTGATTTGCATTTCCCTGATAGCTAATGATGCTGAACATCTTTTCATGTACCTGTCGGCCATCCGTATATCTTCTGTGGAGAAATCTCTGTTCAGATCTTTTGCCCATTTTTAATTGGGTTGTACGTTTTTTTTGTTTTTGAGATGTATGAGTTCTTTGTATATTTTGGATATTAACACCTTATCTGATATATGGTTTGCAAACATCTTCTTCCAATTATTAGGTTGTCTTTTCGTTTTGTTGATGGTTTCCTTTGCTGGGCAGAAGCTTTTTAGTTTGATGTAGTCCCATTTGTTTATTTTTTCTTTTGTTTCCCTTGCCCAGTCAGGCATGGTACTTGAAACTGTGCTTCTAAGACAGATGTCAAAGACTGCACTGCCTATGTTTTCTTCTAGAAGTTTCATGGTTTCAGGTCTTACATTCAGGTCTTTAATCCATTTTGAGTTAATTTTTGTGCACGGTGTAAGGTAATGGTCCACATTCATTCTTTTGCATGTGGCTGTCCAGTTTCTCAACACCATTTATTGAAGAGAATCTCCTTTATCCGTTGTATGCTGTTGGCTCCCCTGTCGAAAATTAGCTGTCCATAGTTGTGTGGGTTTATTTTTGGTCTCTTGATTCTGTTCCATTGATCCATGTGTCTGTTTTTGTACCAGTACCCTGCTGTTTTGGTTACTATAGCTTCGTAGTATATTTTGAAATCAAGGTGTGTGATACCTCCAGCTTTGTTCTTTTTCCTCAGGATTCCTTTGGCTATTTGGGTTCTTTTCTTGTTCCATAAATTTCAGGATTCTGTATTCTATTTCTGTGAAAAATGTCATCGGAACTTTGATAGGGATTGCACTGAATCTATAGATTGCTGTAGGAAGTATGGACCTTTTAACTATGTTAATTCTTCCAATCCAAGAGCAGGGAATATCCTTCCATTTCTTTGTGTCTTCTTCAGTTTCTTTCAACAATGTTTATAGTTTTTGGTGTACAGATCTTTCACCTCTTCGGTTAAGTTTATTGCTAGGTATTTTATTCTTTTTGTTGTAATTGTAAATGGGATTGTATTCTTAATTTCTCTTTCTACTACTTTGTTGTTAGTGTATATAAATGCAACTGATTTTTGTATGTTGCTTTTTTATCATGCAACTTGACTATATTCATTTATTGTTTCTAAAAGTGTTTTAGTGGAATCTTTAGGGTTTTCTCTATATAAAATCATGCCATCTGCAAATAGTGACAGTTTCAGTTCTTCTTTTCCAATTTGGATCCCTTTTATTTCTTTTTCTTGCCTGAATGCTCTGGCTAGTACTTCCAATAATATGTTAAATGAGAGTGGTGAAAGTGGGCATCCTTGTCTGGTTCCTATTCTTAGAGGGATAGCTTTCAGTTTTTCTCCATTGAGAATGATATTGGCTGTGGGTTTGTCACATATGGCCTTTATTATGTTGAGGTATTTTCCTTCTATACCCATTTTATTTAGAATTTTTATCATAAATGATGCTGTATCTTGTCAAATGCCTTCTCTGAATCTATTGAGCTGGTCATGTGATTTTTATTCCTCATTTTGTTAATGTGGTTTATCATGTTGATTGATTTGCGGATGTTGAACCATCCCTGCATCTCTGAAATAAAACCCTCTTGATCATGATATATGATCTTTTTAATGTATTGTTGTATTCGATTTGCTAGTATTTTGTTGAAGATTTTTGCATCGATGTTCATCAGTGATATTGGCCTGTAATTTTCTTTTTTTGTGTTGTCCTTTTCTGATTTTGGTATCAGGATAATGTTGGCTGCATAGAAAGAGTTAGGAAGCCTCCCCAGCTCTTCAAGTTTTTGGAGTAGTTTGAGAAGGATAGGTGTTAAGTCTTCTTTGAATTTGTGGTAGAATTCACCAAGGAAGCCATCTGGTCCTGGACTTTTATTTTTGGGAGGTTTTCGATTACTGTTTCAATCTCCTTACTGGTGATTGGTCTATTCAGATTGTCTACTTCTTCTTAATCCAGTTTTGGAAGGTTGTATGATTCTAAGAATTTATCCATTTCTTCTGGTTTATCCAATTGGTTGTATGTAGCTTTTCATAGTGTTCTCTTATGATCTTTTGTATTTCTGAGGTTTCCATTGTAATTTCTCCTCTTTTATTTCTGATTATATTTATTTGAGCCTTCTCTCTTATTTTCTTGGTGAGTCTAGCTAAAGGTTTGCCAATTTTGTTTATCTTTTCAAAGACCCAGCTCTTGGTTTCATTAATTTTTTTCTATTTTTATTTTTAGTCCATTTCATTTATTTATGCTTTGATTTTTATTATTTCCTTCCTTCTGCTGATTTGGGGCTTTGTTTATTCTTCTTTTCCCAGTTCCTTTAGGTCGACTGTTAGATTCTTTATTTGGGATTTTTCTTGTTTGTTGAGATAGGCCTGAATTGCTATAAACTACCCTCTTAGAACCACTTTTGCTGTATCTTATAGATTTTGGCAGGTAGTATTTTCATTTTCATTTGTCTCCAGGTATTTTTTTATTTCTCCTTTGATTTCTTCATTGATTCAATCATTATTCAGTAGCATTTTGTTTACTCTCCACATTTATGTGGCTTTTCTGATTTTCTTCCTGTAGTTGATTTCTAGTTCCATACCTTTGTGGTCAGAAAAGATGCTTGGGGGGCCAGTTCCATGGGCGAGTGGTTAAGTTTGCGTGCTTCACTTCAGAGGCCTAGGGTTTCACTGGTTCGGATCCTGGGCACGGACATGGCACTGCTCATTAGGCCACGTTGAGGCAGCATCCCACATGCCACAACTAGAAGGGCCCATAACTAAAATATGCAACTATGTACTTGGGGGATTTGGGGAGAAAAAACAGGAAAAAAAGAAAAAAAAGATTGGCAACAGTTGTTAGCTCAGGTGCCAATCTTTAAAAAAGAAAAAGAAAGAAAAGATGCTTGATATTATTTTGATCTTTGTAGATTTATTGAGACTTGCTCTATCATCTAATATGTGCTCAATCCTGGAGAATGTTCCATGTGCATTTGAAAAGAAGGTGTATTCTGTGGTTTTTGGATGGAAAGTTCTATATATATCTACTAAATCCATCTGGTCTAATGTGTCGTTTAAGGCCAAAGTTTCCTTATTGATCTTCTGTTTGGATGATCTATCCACTGGTGTAAGTGGAGTGTTGAATTCCCCTACTATTATTTTGTTACTGTCTATGTCTCTTTTTGTGTCTGTTAATAATTGCTTTATATATTTAGGGGCTCCTTTGTTGGGTGCATAGATATTTACAAGTGTTATATCCTCTTATTGCATTGCTCCCTTTATCATTACGTAGTGCCCTTCTTTGTCTCTTGTTGCAGTTTTTGTTTTAAAGTCTATTTTGTCTGATATTCGGATTACTACCCCAGCTTTATTTTGTTTGCCATTTGCATGGTGTAGCTTTTTCCACCCTTTCACTTTCAGTTTGTGTGTGTGTCTTTGGGTCTGAAGTGTGTCTCTTGTATGCATCATATAAATGGGTCTTGTTTTTTTATCCAATTGGCCATCCTATGCCTTTTAATTGGAGAATTTAGTCCATTGACATTTAAAGTAGCTATTGATAAATATGTATTTATTGCCATTTTGTTACTTCTTTTGTGGGGGTGTTTTAGTAGTAGTTCTTCTCTGTTCCTTCCTTCCTCTCTTCTTCTCTTCCCTTGTGGTTTGATTGCTTTCTTTAGCAATATGTTTGATTTCTTTCTTCTTACTTATTTGTTTATTTATTATAGGTTTCAGGTTTGTGATTACCATGAGCTTCCTATATAGTATTCTATGTATATAGCAATCTATATTGAGTTGATAGTCTCTTTAGCTTGACCTCTTTCTAAAAACTCTGCTGTTTCACTACTCTCCTCCTACATTTTATGTTTTTGAAGTCATATCCAATCTCTTGTTTTGTGTGTGTCTACACATTACCCTATCATTGAAATAGGTAATTTTAGTGCTTTTGTCTTTTAACTTTCATGTTATCTTCATAGGTGGTTGAGCTGCTACCTTTACTATATTTTTGCTTTACCAGTGATTTTATTGCCTGGTTTGTTTTGCTTTGTTTTTATAATTTTCTTATCCCTGTTTGTGGTCTTCTCTTTCCCACTTAAATAAGTCCCTTCCCCATTTCTTGTAGAACTGGTTTCTTGGTGATAAACTCCTTTAATTTTTGCTTTTCTGGGAAGCTCTTTATCTCTCCTTCCATTCTGAATGATAACCTTGCTGGATAGAGTATTCTTGGCTGTAGGTTTTTTCCTTTCAGCTCTTTAAATATGTCATGCCACTCTCTTCTAGCCTGTAGGGTTTCAACTGAGAATTCCACCGGTTGCCTTATGGGCTTTTCTTTGTATGTCACTTGTGGCCTTTCTCTTGCTGCTTTTACGACTCTCTCTCTATCTTTAATTTTGGACATTTTAATTATAATGTGTCTTGGTGTGGGCCTCTTTGGGCTTATCTTGTTTGGTGCTCTCTGTGCTTCGTGTACTTGAATGCCTATTTCCTTCCTTAGGTTAGGAAAGTTTTCAGCTATTCTTTCTTCAAATAGATTCTCTGCCCCTTTTTCTCCCTCTTCTCCTTCTGAGACACATATAATATGAATGTTAGTGTGCTTGATGTTGTCCCAGGGTTCCCTTAGATTGCTCTCATTCTTTGCAATTGCTTTTTTTCCCATCTGTTTAGCTTGGGTGATATACTCTAGTCTTTTGTCCAGCTTGCTGATCAGTTCTTCTGTATCATCTACTTTGCTATTGAGTCCCTCTAGTGAATTTTTCATTTCCACTATTGTATTCTTCATTTCTGATTGGCTCTTTTTTATATTCTTTGTTGACATTCTCACTGTATTCATTCAGTCTTCCCCCAATATCAGTGAACATCCTTATGAGTTTCTGTTTGAACTCTTTGTCAGGTAGATTGCTTTTTTCTGTTTCACTAAGTTCTTTTTCTGGGGTTTTGTCCTATTCCCTTGCTTGGAATGCATTCCTTTGCCTCCTCATTATGCGTCTTTCTCTGTGCTTATATCTATGTATTAGGTGAATCCACTATGTCTCCTGATCTTGGAGAAGTGGCCTTATGTAAAAGATGACTTTTGGAGCCCAGCAGTGTTCTTCCTTCTCATCACCAGTCCAAATGATCCAGGAGTGACCCCTCTGTGGGCTACTTGTGGCCTTCTGCTGTGGCAGGGTTGCTCTTACTGCAGGTACCCAGGGAGACTAGTCTTTCCCTCCCTGGCTGGCTATTTGTAAATCAGGTTGAGGAGCCCCAGCACTGTTGGATACAAGGTCTAATAGCACACTCCTATTGCAGTTTTCCTGTTACTTGGGTAGGTACCCAGTGTAGCTGGTTGCTAGCTCAAGGGCTTACAGTTGCTATAGGCCTCAGGCCTGCAAGGCTGTTATCACCTCTCTTTGGATTACAGCTGAGTGGGGCTGGCCCTAGGCATTGGAGCACCCAATTGTTTCAGGCTTTAGTAGATGAGGCTGATACTCTTTGTGGCTGTTTGTTAATCACAGGTCTTCTGCCACTGATAAGCCCCAACCCTGAAAGGTCTACACACACCATCAATACAGTCCTGGCCTGTGCACACTTCCCAACCCCCTGGAGCATATCCAGTCGCCCCACTGCAGAAGCCCCCACCTCTCCACCAATGCCCCCTACAAGTCACCTGATCATCACAAAGTCCCTGCCCCACAGAGGCAGACACAGTCACCTACCTGTAGAGGATCAAGGCACCCAGTCTTTGTAGGCCAACAAGTAGCCTGAGGGCTTGCTGTTGGGTGGGGTCGGTCCCCAGGGCAGCCTGTCTGCCCTGGCTAAACTTGATTAAATCTGCACCCTAGTGGGTGTGGCAGGCCCCTGGGCTAACAGGCCAGGGGAAGAGCTTCAATGACATCTGCCAGGGTGTGTGTCAGCACACCTGTACTAGGTCACAGCAATGGTCACCACCAATATCTCAGTCTCTGGAGAGGTCTCACCTTTCACCGAGATGCACCCAGAGCCTACCAGGTGAGTCTCTTTTCACCAAAGGACTGTGCAGCCTTCTTTCTGGTGATTTTAGGTTGCTCTCTGAGATGCGTGAATTTGTGCATGGGCCTTTTAAGAGCCAGGTTTTTTCGGCTTTTGTCCAATAGCTTTTTTGAGGGTACTCCTTGTTGCAGTTAGTAGCCGGCAAAGCCAGATAGTTGGACACTTGTCTTAGTTGTGCTGTGTCTGAAGGATGCTTATAGCAGTAATGTGCCCCCCACTGAGGTCTCCACTTCTCTAGGGAGGGCTGTGTACCTTTGAATGGCTCCCACCTGAATGGCTGTGAAGCTTTGTGTCTCACAAAGGTGGATTTTTTCTCTCCAGAAGGAATTTCTGCCTCTTCTGCCTCATTCAGGGCTGTCCCTTGTTGTGGGGATTCTGTTTATCCAGTTTTCAGTTTTCTCTCCAGGATAATTTTTCCAAACATAGTTGTAACATTGTTGTGTGCATGGGAGGAGGTGAGTTCAGAGTCTGCCCACTCCACCATCTTGTGATCTCCTTACTGAATTTTAAAATTTCAAAGTCCATTCACGTCTCCTCTCCTCCCATTCCTCACCACAGCCTAGTGATGTATCTTCAGTGCCTTGATGTGGACGGTGTGGAGAAAGTGGGGGGTGGGCTGGATGTTAGAGACCATTTGTCTCTTGCCTTCTCTTCTATGTTAAATGAGGGAGGAAAAACAAGAAAAGAGCAAGCATCTTCTTAGATAACTGATGATGAATTCTTCCCCTTTGCTATCCGAAACTAACGTCCACAAAGTTGTCTATGACCTCAGCGAAGATGAGTGGCACCCCTCAACGTGACCCCATGAAGAGGAACTCACCTCCATTCAGCTCCTTTCAGTATTTATGAGTCCTGTAAGAGACCAGGCTACCACTTCTTGCTGACCTTCTGCTGCAGCACCTCCCTTGATGCTTGTGTCTCCTGGAAAGATTATAGACCTGGATCCCAGCCTCCTCCTAGATTAACTCTCGGATGCAGGGGCACACACAGGAGCAATCTTCTTTACTTACCAGGAACCAGAGTCTAAAGTCAGGCAACAGCCTTACCTGCCTTCTTCCTACAAGTTCCTCACTTTGTCAGGTTTCACTCATTTTCATTTCCTGCACTCATTTTCATTTCCCCTGCTCTTTTGCAACGGAGGAGACAAGACCACTGCCTAATCAGACATCCACTGAGAAACAGAATGCTCTTTTGTCCTTGTAAGCCTCTCAAGTTGTTTTGAGTAATTCTTTCAAAGCACTCTCCCTCCAATACTTCAAATTTGGGAAGGGAAGCAACCCATTCCTCTCCCCAAGAGGCATTTTCCTCTTTCCTTTACCCTCTTCTGTCAACTGGCATAGGAAGGGGGACAGGGACTGGGAGTCTGGTGGTAGTATGTGTTAGAGCCTGTTCTCTTATCTGTCACCTCACAGCAAGACATTTGCAGAGTAGGTTGTCCTTCAGGGTTACTGCATCTTGGAACTTAAAAGGTAAGGTATTTTGTGCTTTTACTTTCTCAGCTATAGGCCATAGCTGAAAGTCAAAAAATCTCAAATTCCCATCAACATCTTCTTATAAGTGCAGTAATAAAGATGCAAAGGAAGTTCTTTGGAATTTTTGAAGAGGAAGCCACACTTTCTATTAGAGGAACTAAGACACCCATCCTGAAATAAAGGAAGTGGTCATTTAAGGCAGTTGATCATGGGTGATATAAATTAGAAGAGAGTTAAAGAAATAAGTAAATATATACATACACACATATATAAAAGTAAGTCAGATATGTGTATATATCCATAGAAATATGTCTATACATAGATATAGATATACACATACCCAAAATGATTTTAAAATTTAAAATATATATAAATTTCAAAGAGCTATTGCAATTATATAATCCTGGAAAGATAGTTACTAAATCATTATTAGCATTTACCTCTTTTTTGAAGATTGCTAAGAAGGAGAAAGGAATTGGGAAATTTCTTTATTTCAGTATTTCTGAAGGAAGATAGTAATTTTTACTTTATTTTCCGTCTTTAAGAATTTTTGAAACGAAAATATCTTTGGAATAATAACAGTTTTGCCATGGAGAATGGCAGCATTTGGACTATGTTTTAGGAACTTCATGAGGTAGCTCTGTGCAGACCCTGAAGATCAATAGCAAACTAAGGAGGGAAGGAGATGTGAGACTTGAGAAATCATCAGAATTGATTCCAAGGATGTGTGGGGAGAAATCAGAGATGCTCCACAGAAGCAGGGAACTTAAAGAAGGAAGGTGGGAGATGACTGTGGCTTTGGACATACCGATGTTGCCTGTGAATATGGAATAGGCCATTGCAAGAGCAAAACTAGAATGTGAGTTGGGAGAGTTGGCCCTCGACTTAGGAGTCACACATTTTGGTAAGGTCCTTGAGCTGACTGCTGAGACAAGGAGGGGCTACCTGAAGAAGAGAAATGAAAAAATAGTGTCAGCTAAGGCCTGAATTTACATAACAATATGATGAAGACTGACTAATTATTAAATCCTGGCAAACCAGTGAGAAACTATATAACCGGGGGAACTAGCCTGGGAAATCACATGTTAAATGCAAATATGACAGTGCGTGCTCTTACCTTTTTGGATAATGTGTTTCTCTAGTGTTTCTTGTTCCTATTTTAGTATACGTTAAAATTTGTTTTCTTATATTTTTGAACAAATTAATGCATTCTTTTTAATCACATATTTTAAAATGTAATTTTTGCTTGTTTCCCTCTCTGACATCTCCTTTCCGCCTCAAACCTCTCTTGGAAGCCTCTTCCTCACCCACTGTCTCCTGGAGTTTCTATTGGAAGAAATAGAAGGGGTTCAGTTACTTAACAACTCAACAGAGCAATTTAAATGCTATTTGTTAAAATAGATTTTGTCTTTCACTTCATTAGCAGTTGCCTCACCCTCCAGCCCCATCGCACTGAGAAAAGCTGAATAAGCTGTGAAATTCTACTGTTTGCAAAATGTGTTTACTTTTTAGAGCAAAACTCTATCAAATGGATTCAAATTGATTTCATTTATCTCTAGCTCTCTCATCACAGCAGCAAATAGTTATTAACATAAAGAGCAAATAAATTGAATACAAACAAATCAGCCAGGGGAATTGACTAAAACTCCACCACAAGCTTTGGCATTGCTTATTAAAGAGAATTTAATTTTTCTTGAATCCTGGAAAGTTCTGTCTCCCTTTTAGTATTTCCAAATTTTCCTGAAATTCATGTTAAGCTAATACTCAATGTTGACAAGTTTATGTCATTCAACTTGTTTTGTCTATTGATTCCTCCATCTCCTTCCATTCAACATTGATATGGTTATAATTTCTTGGAAAGGCAAATGGATTTGTAGTAAGAATGTCTGAACTTGTGCCCATATGGGCACTTACTAAATAATTAATTTTGAGCAAGTCCTTTAATTTTGCCTCTCAAAATCTGTTGTCGTCTCTACAATAGAAACTATGGTCCCTACCTCACAGAGTTTGATGCAGTTTCAAGTTAAATATCAAATGCAGAGTACTTAAGAATTATAAAAACTTGGTTCTCTTCAATGAATTTTAAACACACATAGCTCCATGGGAAAATTTTAAGAAAAATCATCTTTTTTTTCTTTCTTTCTCTTCCTTCTCCCCATATTACATCCCCCAGTTTCAATTTAGTTTGCTTTTTAATTGACTAGTTCAGTTGTAAGTACAAATGCTGGCTTCATATTTGAAACTATTTGAAGTAAATTCTTCCCCAGTTGTTCTGAAGTATGAATTGTCTTGTATGTGAATGGCCTCCTTTGTTGGAAATTTATAAAGTCCTAAGACTTGTTAGGCACTGTGCTAGGTGCTGAGAAACAGCAGGTATAAAATCAGACAGAGCCTTAGCCTTTTACTCTGCTTGGTAAGCTTCATTATAAAACCAGTCATTACAATCAGCACCCTACCCACACTGAAGCACAGCCCTTACACATGCAGGTATTTTCTGAGTTATATGGAAGGGGTTTTGTTTCATGAAAAATGCAGATATCCCCCCTAAGTGGGGGAAGGGGCACTGGAAGCGTCATGCATATTTTCTCATTTTGAACTTTTTTTCTCTAGAGCAGGAGTGGATAAACTATAGCTGGTAGGTGTAATGTGGCCTTCTTCGTTTGCGCAGTACAGTCCTGTTGAAACACTTCCATACTCATTCGTTTACCTATTGTCTGTGGCTGCCTTTGTGCTACAAAGGCAGAACTGAGTAATTGCAGCAAAACCGTAAGTTCCTCAAAGCTGAAAATATTTACTGCCTAGGCCTTTACAGAAAAAAATCTATTGATCCCTGTTCTAGAGAAAAATCCCCCCATCAGTGTTCATCAGAGACCTGGTTTCTAAACAAGCCAGCAACCTGTTCGAATTGGCTCTCTTCTCTCTACAATTAACTGCGATCAACTGTTCTTTGCTCTGCTGCTCCTTCAAATAGAACCTACTCTGCCATTGCATGTGAAGAAACTTCCCAAAATGGCCTTGAGTTCTCTGTCTCTCTTACTTACTGTGGGCCACACCATTTATAGAAAACTGAGATTTCTTGTGGTCACCCAAAATCATGACCACCTCAGACTCTGAACTCATATTTTTAAATTTCTCTCAGTTTAATTTTTTTTTTTTTTTTTTTTTTTTTGCAAATGGAGCAATATTTGTTCAGGAGTTGATACTGTAGTAGAAGCTAACCAGGAAGCCAGAGCTGCCTAAGGTTAGAAACTTACAGAAACTCTCTGACAGCCGCTAGTGCTGCTGTCTAACCCTGGCCACTCTGTCAGCACGCTCCAGGCTACAGACAGCTCTGTGGGTTCACGTTGTAATAGACCCTTGGGCACTGGCCAGCACACTTCTCTTGTTCTACCTGAGATCTGCTAACTACAGCATGTGCTTCTGTCCACTTCTGTCTTCTCCATAGCCCTGTGTGTCCTGTCTATAACCCCACTACGATCCAGCCATGAACTTAGAAGGTGATATTGTAGAGTGGAAGGGAAAGTGGGCAAGTATTGGGTAAAGACCCTACTGCACTTGACCAGCTGGGTGATTTCAAATAATTTAATTTACCTTTCCAGCCCTAAAAGTCATCATGATAGATTTAAGGGCTCTTTAATAACAGTGGTTATTTTTTGGCCTTATTAATCAGTAGGCAGTAGACACATATTTATCTTTCTTCTTTGCAATAATTCTTTAATATTGTGCTGACCAAATTTTAAAGAAAAGGAAACTTATTAAGTAACCCAAGGCACATTGCTTGTTGCCAATAGAGCCAGGACAAATCCCAGCTCCTCCTGGCTCTCAAAGCCTTACTTCTTTCCACTACTCTCCAGTTTATCTGTAACAACTGACCCTAAAGCAACAGGACTCGAATTCTGAGGACTGAGACTGCCGGAAGATCCCCAAATCGGATTCTCGTGGCCACTCCTGACTCAATCCCTCTGAAACTTGTTTGAGATAGGGCACAAACTGGGCTTTTTAACTCTGGATTAGGTCTCAGTGAGCTGAACTCCGACAGTTTCAAAACAGTTACAGTAGTTAAAAACACTAGTTACTAGAAAATTCAGTCATGGAAATGGTCAAATAGCAGAAGAGAAGATAACAGTAAATAATAAAAAATAAATGTATTGTAGGCCAATGGCAACCGAATTAACTGACTTATTTTTTCCACTATTGTGAATGTGTATTTTCATATTCTACATAACCATGATTAGATAAGGACACAAATAGCCACTCTATTTATCTATTTATTTCTGACCCCATATCATTGCTAATTAATTCTTGTATTATTTGTTCTAATGATCGATGCATTTTCTAAGGGTGCATTCCCAGAGATGCTGATGCTTTTGAAGCTCGAGATCCACTGAACTGGTTCAGCATTTATCTTGCAGTTTTGGACTTACATGTACATGTTGTTCTTACTTTGCCGTTTCCCCAGAATTTAGTTTTAGCCAATCTATAACTGAGAGAGATGACACATGAAAAATATTGTAGAATAGTTGTAAGAAGCGCAGCTTCTTTAATATATTTTAAAAAATCCATTGATGTTTTCACAAGAAGATTGTCAACTTACCGTGCAATGCTTTTCCAACTTCAGTATATAAGAGATTCTAATTCAGAAAATCTGGGATGGGACCCAGGAATTTGAATTTTTAACAGGCATCCAGATGGCAGCAGGTGGGTCATTGGGCCACACTGGGGTAACATTTAATCGTTTGCTGTATCATTTGTATCCTACAGTGTGGCACAGTGTTTGATATTTCATAAGAAATGAATTGAATGGCTAATAAAAAACACTAATAGAAACAAGGCAATGTGAGGTATTCATTCATTCACCAGGCGATTCATTGCTTCAGTACTCAATGACTGGCTGTCATGTACTGGACATTATAGCACTACATGTATATACATGGACTTAAAGGCACTTTGTATATACTCCATTCTTCCAATGAGTATGAAATCTAACCAAGGGCTTGGGAAAATTAACACGTTCCTTCAAGATAATATTTAGATGTTATTAAAGTGATAAGTGCACAGAGAAGTGACAACAATAAAAATCCAAGAAAAAGTCCTTCCTCTTATATAATTACTATGTTAGATGAGTTACGTTAAAGTAAGTTGGGAAATTGTGAAAGGCAACATATATCCAAATAAAAAATATGTTCTATTTGCCAGGTCTCCCTGGCCTCATTCAGTGTGTTAACTGGGAGCCTCAGCTCACCTACCTTATCCCACCTGGTAGCAAATTGGATCCCTCTCTCTGACTTTTCACAGAAGGAGGCATATGTCGTCCATCTCTGTGGCATGAAATCTGCAGGACCTGGGGCCCTATGCTAATGACATCCTACTTGAACTTTTAAAGTCATTTCCCTTCAAGCTGTAGTGACTATTAAGTAATTGGTGAAACTGCTGGAAGTAATAAAGATCCATGTTCTGAGATGCCTGAGTAGAGTTTATCTCTTTACGGAGTTTATAAAATACATACTGTGGGAGGGTGATCCTTAAAAATTGCCTTGTTATATCCTTGTTATTTACGCACTATGGATATATTTTACTAATACTCAGAATGGATAATATGAATTCTTTTCTGGGATTCCAGAAATATCCAGACTTTATATAACAGTGAACTTCAGTAATACTCATTGAACTTGTATACGGTTCATGGAAAGTATAGCATATCAGAAATTCTGTGATGCATTACTCAGTTTTAGTTGACACATACTTCAGTACATTTTTTCCTTCAATATGCAGTATTGTTTTATTTGTGCAGTATTTAAATGGTACAAAACAATGAGAAGTAAAGGGAAGAAACTTTAATCTTATGTATATTAACCAAGGGCTCATCTAGACTTCGTTAGTGAAGATATATCCAGCATGACATTTTCCACACAGTGTGTCTAGTTCTGAAAGTACTACTTGATTTCATGGAATATGTGTCTTCATGTGAGAAAATATGAAAAGCAGAAAATAAACCTATTTATCTTACAGTCAGTTCCCTGAATTTTGTATTTAATGCGTGCTAAACAGACAGAATCAAAGTTGAATATAGCAGACCTAATGGTCTATTTTGAAACCCATCAGATCTTTTTGTGCCCTATCCTATAAATAAGTCACATTAAATCACTCTTGTTCCTGAATACTTTCCATTTAGATTCTGTGTTTTGAGACACTTTTTGGCTAGAAGATTTTAGAAGTCTTTAGTAGGAATATGTTGTGAAAATAAAACAGAGGCAAGTAAAGAATGCGCTAAGGGCCTGTCGGAAGTACCCTCAGCAGCACAAGCAGCATTTACATCCCAGCATCGCAATCTACATGGAGCTGCCCGCTGAGTCTACTGCGTGAAAAAGCCACCCCAGTCCAGACATGCTCCGCTTCAAACTTTAACTAAATGTATTAAAGATACATAATACCTCTAAAAGCAGACTATACCTTATAGTCTTTTTCAAGGAGTTTAACAATGTCTTAAGGAAGGGTGATGCCTGTCTTGGATTTATGATTATCACTCATAGTCTTTAGTGCTCATCCTGCTTTCGTACTGAGCATTCACACCACGTCCACCAGACAGCATCCAGAGGCAGGCTCATCGCTCCAAGTTGTTTTGATAATAATTTATCCCAGAGTCTGACTCCATTGTTCTGCATGTATTACATAGAACTTCTATGGAACATCAAACATATTTATTGATAGGCGAAAATTGTGTCTTTATGAGTGTTTCTGTAATGAAATAGGATGAAGGATGTGGAAAGTCACTGGCAGTTTCAGTTCAAATAGTGCTCTTCAAGAGGAGAGAAATGGGAATGTTTTTATGAATGTGAAATACAACTCCAAAAATAGATGAAATGTTCTTCTAATATCCACTGTTCAATAATATATAGTCATATTGTCCTTTGTGAATGAAGAGGGCACTGTGAATTCTTTCTTGTTGCCAAAAGTGTTCACACTTAGAAGAAATGAGCATTATGCACCTCCTCCTTCATATTCTCACAGCCTGGACAGTGACTAGTCTCACAGGTATTAAGACTCGCTGTGTGGTTGTTAATGAAGGGTATTGATTACTAGTTTAGCGAGAGATTCTTTATCTCCTCCTCCATCCCACCCCTTGCCCTCCACAGACACAAACACAAGGAGAACTGGGTCTTAAGTTTAATACTGTTGACAAGATAACCCTCCATCTCTGGAGCACTGGCTTGCAATAAACGCTATTACCTTGCTGGCCATGTACCATATCATTTTGCTGTCTGCTAATGCTATGCTCTTTTTTTCTTTTTAAATTTGCATTTAGAAGAGGTAGCAACCTTGCTTGGCAAAGCTAACTGCTGATGTAGCTAACAATAAAGCACTATGTCATCACTTGAATCTCAAAAATTAGAAGGAAAAGAAGAGCTAACATACATTATGTTTTTAATTCTAAAGCCAAAACCTATTTTAATTTTGTCAGAACTGTGAAAAAAAAGTTATCTCAATGTGGGCTAGGTCATAGCATTCAAATTTATGTTGAAAGGTCAAATTTGAAAACTAATACAGGCCATGGGAAGGAGTTGATTGAGAATAAGGACTGTAAAATGACAATGAGAAATACAATGACTCTTGGACACTCTGCAGTGAGAGAGGGCTTAAGATTTTGTTCAGTTAAAATTGGAAGAAATCAGTTCAGATAAATACAGCTCTTATTTAAAGGATGTTTTGGAAACCAAACCTCACAATATACTTAATAAGGCTGAATATGGTTATCAAACTATCTTAAGTACATGTCCAGTGTGGAAGAGTACGTTAATTAATAGATAAAAGTGATTTGACATAGTTCTTGCCTTCAAGAGGCTTATAGTCTTAATGAATATAGATATCTATATCCTTTCATGTTCTGAAATATGTACGCCCTTCTTTCTGTGCAATTTTGACGTTAAGGCTTTGCTAGTCTAAACAAGTCTGTGTATTCAGCAGCTTTGACTACCTAGAGGACCCAGAGAATACCGCACTAAGTAGGAAATCAGAAATTCCAAAGGATGAATTTATGGCTCCCAGAGAATTGAAGTTCTTTTTGGAAGAACTTTAAAGCCAAGGAAAACCATACAAGGGTAATGATGCTAACTAACTCTACATGTTGAAAGTGAATTCTCTCTCCACATCTCCATCCCTTTTTTTCATATATATAATATTCAGGTAGGCTCAGTGTCAAAATCAGTGAATGTCAAAGTAGGTAGAAAAATCTTCAAGGCTAAGAATTATTTTAGTTCAACCACCTTATAAGCTGTTTGAAACCTCCTTTCTATACTTCCTGTCTCCTTGAGGATTTTGTTTCATCATTTACTTCCTTTAGCTTGTATCTTAAACATCTAGTTCTCAAAATATCTCAAACTCAACATTTTAAAGTCTCTCTCATCTTATAGCAAACAACCCAAAATACTTCCTTGGCCCTACATATCTTTATAGCTGTCACCTTCCTTTACATAGTCAAGCATCTTAAAGAATTGTTTTGCTCAAAGTTTATGTACCGCCTCGCTTTTTGTGCAATCACCCTACTATAATCTGAAACTTACTCCCACCATTTCATTCTTCTAAACATTGACCTTTATGTTGCTAAAGCCCAAACACACATGTTTTATTTTCTTTCTTGTTTTCTCTGTAGCATTTCATTTCTGAAAGTCTTTTCTCTTTGCTTCCAGGATACTACTCTTTCTTGCTTTTTTATACTTCTTTGTTAGAAAGAGGTATTAATGTAACCTCAGTTTCCTTTAAAGGCTTCTTTTGTTTTCTTCCTTAAATTGCAGTGTTTTGCAGGGACTTCCCTGACTCTCTTCATTTTTCATTCTATACATTCTCCTTGGTCGATTCCATTTATATTCATGGCTTCAAGTATAACCTGGAAAGTTTATAACTTCCAAATCTGTATCTCCCACCTAAAATTCTCTCCTGAGTTTCAGAAGTGTATAGTCAATCCTTAGGTGATATTTACTTTTGAATATCCAGTTGTCATCCACATTAAACATATCCCAGAAAGAACTTACCTCATCTCCTCTCACTTCTTCCTACTATTTCCGCTTTAGCAGCAGAGTTGCCAAAGATTAGGATATTTTTCTCTCTTCTCACCCTCTCCACATCAAGATCAGTTGACTCTACCTTTCTAGTTGATCTCTCTTCCACCTATTCTCTCTTCTGCAGTCATTGCCACTACCTTAGTCATGTTCTCACCAAGGTTACTTGGCAAAGCTAATTCCATGTAGCTAATAATAAAACACTATGTCATTGCTTGAGTTTTCTGACTCTATAGCTAGGAAGCCAAAAAAAAAAAAAAAAAATCTAGAATGGAGTCCAGTCTCTAATTACTTGAATAATTCCCTAATTTTGCTGAATCTCAGCTTGGGGTTAGTCTGATAATGAGAGAGGATACTTACGAAAAGCTTAGGACAGTGCCTATTACAGAGGAAGTATGTGATAATAGCTTTTCTTTTTATTAAGAAATTTTCTCTCTGCTTCTAGTCTTCGTTTTTTCCAGTCTATTCTCCAGCCTGAAGACAGAATCATGTTTCTAAAACAATCAAGACCGTGAAACTCCTTCCTAACATTTATGAAAATATCTAAGCATCCTGACAATGCTTAGAAAGTGCTCTCTCCATCCAACTTTCTTACAACTAACTCTACGCCACTCCCACCCCTACCTCCACCCCCACCCCATCCCTCAAATGCTGTCTTCTGGTTTTACTGAAATACTTATTATAGCTCCAAAGTGTCATGTTTTCTGTGCCCATTTACCTCTGCACAGGCTTCTCAGATTACCAGAACTCTTTCCTCCATTCAACTAAATATCTACCTCGTCCTCAGATTCAACTCACACACCTTTCCCTACACTTCAATTCTTTAGTCTGTGCCCAGGGCTCTCCTACTTATTTTCATAACACCCTGTGTTTACCTCGTGATCTTTACACACTTTATTCAAATTGTCTGTATTCTAATATACCTTCCCCACTAGACTTATAACCTTTGTTGCCAGTATACTGTCTTCTCATAACTGTACCTCCAATAGTATGCTTTTAATTAACACAGGGGATCTGAATCAATTTTTAGACAAATTGGCTATGAGGAATCTCATTCTCCTTTCCCTTAAGCAGTTAATCCATTCTGGTTCCTCTTTCTCTGCAGATATAGGCAGGAGCTTTACTATTTCTAGCTAACCTTTCTCTTGTAAGTAAGTTTGGGAAAATGAATATGACGAAACTCCCAGGTAAAATATTGTATCCTTTAAGATTAAGCTCAGCTTCATATAACAGGTATAAAAAAATTAACAATGGCTCAAGAAAAACAGAAATTTATTTCTCACTTACATAAAATAACTACAATAAAAGCAATCTAGCACTGATATGATGGCTCCATAGTCATTAGGTCCCAGATTCCTTATATTTTGCTTGTCATCATCTTTCACATGCTGCTTCATGATCCAAGATGACTGCTCAAGCTCAAGTTATCACATCCTCATACCAGCCAGTAGTAAGAAAGGCACAAGAAGTGTCCTCTCTCTCCATTTAAGGACACTTTTATTTGCATCTCATTGACTAAAACTTAGTGATATGATCATGCATAGCTTCAAGGGAGGCTTGAAAATGTAATTTATTAGCTGAGTGGCAATGTGCCCAGATTAAAATGAGGCTCTTATTGCTAAAGATTAGGAAGAGATTAGGTATTGTTAACTAGCTATTAATGTCTTCTATAGGTCTGTTTGAATGCAGGACCTCATTTAGTAGATAGTGTGAATCAGAACTAAGGGAGATGGATTAACTACTGAGCAGGAACAGTTATGTTGGGGAGTCAACATAAGCATCTTTCTCAACATCTCTGCAAATTGTCAGGAAGGGTGTTTGTGGTAGTAACAAGGTAAATTAATAGGTGGCTGACAATAACAATAGTCATCCTAAACTTCCTGTCTGTTTTCCTATCTAATTATGAATTTTTTATAGCCATGTATCATCATGTATCCCCAACAATTTTGGGGATCTCTTAAAACTTGAGCAACCCTAGTGGATGGAATCAGAAGTCATGGCATAGTGAATGGAATCAGAAGTCATGACATAGTGAATAAAACTAAATCTTATTAGGGATCTACTTGGATCTTAGAATCTAGTTGGGATCTAGTGAGAATCATAGAAAGGAAATAGATTTCTTAAAGTGAGCAACATTACATGTTTAGAAAATCAGATATGATTCTAGATTAACTGTCTGGTTTGCAGCTTATTTTGATCTAGATAGGAGCTTAGAAATTTCTAGGTACAGTAATAGGTAAAGGGAGATTTCTCATGTAGGGTTGCCAGATTTAGCAAACAAAAACACAGGTCACATGGTCAAATCTGAATTTCAGATAATCAACATTTTTCTTAGTATAATTATGTCCCAGGCAATTTGAGACATACTTATGGTTAAAAAAAAAAGAATCATTATTTTTATGAAATTCAAATTTAATTGGGCATTGTGTGTATTATTTGACAAACCTATTCTCCTCTGAGGCCAACAATCTTTTATTAAGACATAGGATATCACCTTATAAATTTGGGGAAACCCCAAAAGCTCAGAAGGTAAAGATCATGTTCTGTGAACACCACAGTGTAATGCGTTCTAGAAACATTTTAATATATGTTTGGGTAATAAATCTATATAAAGCATGTTTATTAATCATTCAAAAGAAAAAAAAAGAAAGTATTCTTGGACATTTAAGCTGAGTTTTGGGATGTTTACAAGATAGGATAGTAGTTATAAACACTGTCATAGTATTGAGAGAGGACTGGTTTTTTAGAGCTGGAGTCTTGACCTTGACCTTGAGTAAACTGCTTTAAATGCAAGCCTTCATTCCTTCATTTGTAAAATGAAGTACCCAATTTATAAGATTTTTGTGAGAATCAAATGAAATAATGTTTGTGAAGAGCCTAGCACATGAATTGTTCATAATAAATAGTAGCCTTATTGTAACAAAATGATCTCTACAACAACTTTCACTTCTAATTATAGAAAGCACTGGTAGCAGTCTGGGTCCAATCAGGAGACAGGAAGCACACAGTACATTAAAGAGGGGCAGTGTAATATCAAGAGTTATTAGCTCTGATAAACATAACTATAAGATATAAAGAAATTCTTTATGGTACCCTAAGGCTGAGGGAGAGTACTCAAGAAGGACAAGCTTGGAAAGGGTCAGACATCCCGGAGAATATGTGGTTTGGCCACTGGAGAACAGAGATCATCACTGGTTTGGCCAGGCCAGAACTGGTTCTGGAGCTGCTGGGCAAAAAACAGGCCACCCTCCATAGTGCAGGTGAAGAACAGTTGATCAGCAGTTGGTGGCTGGGTACACAGTGGGAGTCCAGGTGCTCTGCAGGAGAAAGGCTTTCAGAGCCTACTCTTTGAAGAAGGACTGACTACTTGGTGTGTGACCCTCTGGGACACAAGTGGCTCCATGCAGGCTACATAGGACTTGTCAGAGAGGTCCAGACTGTTTGCAGAAAGGTTATCACTAGGCTGAGGGTGCAAAGTCGAAGGACTACATCTTGGGCTGGTAGCTGCTGGGTAGTTTCTCACCAGATGTCCTCATGTCCACACCACTGACCCTCCTGGATTCTGGCGCAAATTGTTGGAAACCTTTACCTCCTGCAGTGTCCCCCCAACACCCTCTGCTGAGAAAGCTTAACATCATGTTCATTTTAAAGGATGCTTAAACAAATTCGGTTGTTTATCATATTGAAGGACGCATTTGGAGCTGAGAGGCAATAAAGTGATAACTGACACAGCAGATATGCTTAACAAATACAGAGATAATCTAGAAATCACAGCACTGTAAAAATGTGTTCAAATAGTGTGTTCTGCTCTATAGCTCTTTCACTTCCAAGTTTTCTTAAATGAAAAGTTGGCTTATATAGGTATAAGGTAACTTTAGTTCATAATTTAAATATGAATATCCATTTTCATCATGATAGCTAAGCATATGCTGGAAAATAATTTAATGAATTACAAAACAGCACATCAAAGAGATGCTATGGTCTATTGAATCAAAAATCCAGTTTTTGAAAACAGCCTAAACATAATTTACCTATCCAATGTCAGTTGAAAATTTGTACAATACACCATAATGACTTCTGAAAATCTCATGTAAATAATGACCCATTTAATATGTTTTGCAAAGAAATATATTTTAAACAGTCTTTTATATTGCTTTGATATATTGTAAGAGCGGGCTCATTTTTTTTCCCCATTACCTAAAAATGTTTCTCGGAGAAAATAATAAAAGAAAAATTACTATGCTGAGAATGATGCCAGGGGAAAACTAAAAGCCCTTGAAAATATAAAATTAGTTGAACTGCTGAGAATTGCTATATTATGGCAAGTGACATGGTATGAGAATGAATCACACTGGTTATCAGGTCAGCTTTGATTCACAAAGATCTACAACTAATCGCTTTGAGCCAAAGGCAACCACAACCTCTCATTCCTCTAATTTCTTTTTCTCTATTAGTAATTTTTATCAACAATTGATCATTTATAATGTTTCCAACTGTGCTGAGTACTTTATATTTTCATCACATTCTTTTTATTACCACAAGGTATTATTATCATCATTTCACTGATGAGGAAAGTGAGAATTGTTGAGTTACCTGTTCAAGAGAATTATCACAGAAGCAGAAGGGCTGGGATGTGAATAGTTATCTGTCTCCAAGGCTCCTACTGATTTTAGGCATGTTTCTAACTCTCCGTCAAAGTAGAGTTTTATACTTTATAAACAGAGGTATTAGAGTTGATAGCACTGCTTCTTAAACTTTCATGTACACACAAATCACCTGAGGATCATTGTAAAATACAGGCTCTGATTTAGTAGGTCTGGGGTAAGACCTGACATTCTAACAAGCTCTTATTTGGTGCCTGTATTACTAATCCATGAACCATATTTAGCATAAAAAAAGGTAAAAGAACAACACGTTGGAACACACCAAGATATTAGTGGAATCTAAATAACTTTAAGATTTCAGCTCTGCAGCTAACTTAATAGAAAAACTAGAAATCAGTGAAAGAGATGATTTATAATTCCTGGGCTTGAAGAGAAGAAAAGGAGAATTTGGAAGATCCTGCTGTAAACCTCATGAAGTAACTCACAACAAGGGCAAGAATGGACCCAAAATACATGACTTTCCTAATTCACTCTATGAGTCCAACATTACCCTAATACCAAAACTAGGCAAAGAAAGCAAAAATACAGACAGTATCTCTTATGAACATAGATGCAAAAATGCTCAACAAAATAGTAGCAAATCGAATCCAAAAAAGTATAAAAGGAATTATACAACATGACCAAGCAGGTTTTATCCCAATTATGAAAGTCTGGTTCAACATTCAAAAATCACCAAATGTAGTCCACCACATCAACAGACTAAGACAGAAAAATCACATAATCATATCAGTAGATGCAGAAAAAACATTTCACAAAATTCAACACCCATCCATGATAAAAATCTCTTGGTAAACTAGGAATAGAAGGGAACTTTCTCAAATTGATAAAGACTACAAAAAAACCTGTAGCTCACATCATACTTAATGGTGAGAAATTGAATCTTACCCATTAATAATAGGTAAAAGGCAAGGGTGACTCCTCTTCCCACTCATTTTCAACACCATACTAGAAGTCCTTGTTAGTGCAATAAGGCAAGAAAAGGAATTAAAATGTATACAAGTTGGGAAGGAAGACATAAGAATGTCTTTGTTCACAGATAACATCATCATCCATGCAGAAAATTAGAGTCAACAAAAAAACTCTCAGAACTAATAAGTGATCATAGCAGAGTTGCAGGATGCAAGGTTAATATGCAAAAGTCAATCACTTTCCTATATACCAGCAATAAACAATTGGAATTTAAAATTAAACACACAATATTGTTTATATTAGCACCTCCCAAAATGAAATACTTAGGTATAAGTCTAACAAAATATGTGCAATATCTATATGAGGGAAACTACAAAACACTGATGAATGAAATCAAAGAACTAAATAATTGGATAGAGATTCCATTTTTATGAATAGGAAGACTCAAGAAGTCAGTTCTTCCAAACTTCATTTATAGATTCAATGAAATCCCAGCCAAAATCCCAGATTATTTTATAGATGTGAACAAACAGATTCTAAAGTTTATATGGAGAGACAGAAGACTTCGAACAGCCAATACAATACTGAAGGAGAACAGTTAGACGACCGACACTGCCTGACTTGAAGACTCGTTATAAAGTACAGTGATTGAGACAGTGTGGTATTGGTGGAAAAAAATAGATAACTAGATCAATGGAACAGAATAGAGAGTCCAGAAATAAACCCACATAAATATAGTCAGCTGATCTTTGATGAAAGAGCAAAGGCAATACAGTGGAGAAGAGATAGTCTTTTCAGCAAATGGGGCTGGAACTACTGGATGTCCACAAGTGAAAAGGCAATCTAGACACAGACCTTACATTCTTCACAAAAATTAACTCACAATAGGTCATAGACCTAAACGGAAAATGCAATACTATAAAACTCTTACAAGATACCATAGGAGAAAATAAAGATGACTTTGGATATGGTGATGCCTTTTTAGGTACAACACCAAAAACACAATCCATGACAGAAACAATTGATAAGCTGGACTTCATTAAAATTAAAAACTTCTGCTCTGCAAAAGAAAATGTCTAGAGAATGAGAAGACAAACCAAACACTGGGAGAAAATATTTGTGCAAGACATATCTGATAAATGACTGTTATGCAAAATATACAAAGAACTCTTACAACAATAAGAAAACAACGTGATTAAAAAATGGGTCAAAGATTTTAACAGATATCTCACCAAAGAAGATATACAGGTGGCAAATAAACGTATGAAAAGATGCTCCGTATCATATGTCATCAGAGAAACACAAATTAAAATAATGAGATACCATTAAACACCTATTACAATGGCCCAAATCTGGAACACTTACAACATCAAATACGACAAGGATATGGAGCAACAGGAACTTTTTTTTTAACTTTTTTTTTTTTTAAAAGATTGGCACCTAAGCTAACAAGTGTTGCCAATCTTTTTTTTTTTTCTGCTTTATCTTCCTAAATCTCCCCGGCACATAGTTGTATATTCTTAGTTGCGGGTCCGTCTAGTTGTGGCATGTAGGACGCCACCTCAACATGGCTTGACAAGCGTTGCCATGTCTGCGCCCAGGATCCGAACCGACGAAACCATAGGCTACCACAGCGGAGTACATAAACTTAACCACTCGGTCCCCGCCGGCCCCAGGAATTCTTATACATTGCTGGCGGGAATGGAAAATGGTACAGCCACTTTGAAAGGCAATTTGGTGGTTTCTTAGAAAACTAAACATACTCTTACCATATGATGCAGTGATCACGACCCTTGGTATTTTCCCAAAGGAGTTGAGAACGTCTGTACAAAAACCTTCATGTGGATGTTTTTAGTAGCTTTATTCATAATTGCTAAAATTTGGAAGCAAGCAAGATGTCCTTCAGGAGGTGAATGGATAAATTGTGATACATTCAGACAAAGGAATATTATTCAATGCTAAAAAGAAATGAGCTATCAAGCCATTAAAAGACACAGGGGAAACTTACATGCCTGTTTCTAAGTTTAAGAAGCCAATGTGAGAAGGCTGCATACTGTATAATTCCAACTATATGATGTTATAGAAAAGACAAAACTATAAAGACAATAAAAGATGAGTAGTTGCCAGGAGTGTGTGGGAGAAATGAATTGAGCTCTTTTTTAGGGCAGTAAAAATACTCTGTATGATATTATAATGATGGATATATGTCATTGCACATTTGTCCAAACCCATAAAATGTAAATACAGAGAGTGAACCATAATGGAATCTATGAACATTGGGTGGTTATGATGTGTTAATGTAGGTTCATCCTTGGTAAAAAATGTACCATTCTGGCGAGTGATATGGATAATGGGGAAGGCTACACATATGTAGAACGTGGGTGTAAGGGAAATCTCTGTATTTTCCTCTCAATTTTGCTCTAAGCTTAAGTCTGCTCTAAAACAATAAAGTCTTTAAAAATCAAATAGGAAAATGATGACAAAAGAAAGAATGCTTATTCATCTAGCGTACCCAAGAATATTGATCATGCAGACAATTACCATTAGAACTTCAAGCCAATTTTTTTCTCAAGGTAGGAGAATGCTTAAAATATTAACATGACGATTTAGTAACTAAAGAGTAGCTTATGTTAGAGTTATCACAAGTGTAATTAGGTACACTCATTGTCTACATAAATATACTTATGAATATTTTAATACTTAAATTGTTTACATTTGTTGAATGGTTTCTGTTTACAGTCTTCAAAATTATTTCACATGTTACACAATCACATACAGGCCTTGTATTCTACAGGCCTTTCGATACCAAGTACAGTGCATGGGACAGCAGTGTCAGCACCGAGAGCCTGGTAGAAAGGAAATCTCAGGCACCAAGACACACCTACTGAATCAGAATCTGCATTTTAACAATACCTACAAGCTGTTTCATATGCACAGTCAAGTTTGAGAAACACTGGTCCGCAGAAGATGTGGTTTTTAAATTATAATCAGCCATAGAAAGGCCTAAGGAAAATCTCTCTCAGTGTTGTTTTTTAAAAGTCTATTTAAAATATGTTATGTGATGTGTTTAGTGAAAAAATGAAATGCTGAATGTGTCATCACACATAGCAGTGTTTCTGTTGACAGCAAAGTGTTTCTTGTATCAGCATGAATCAAAATGGTTCAAGCAGAGGCTGCACTTGAAGAATTCTCTCTCTTTTTTTTTTTGGCTTTCAAATTTGTTTTTCTCATCTTCCCATTTTTTTTAGATGCTGCAGTGAAAAATTATGATAATTACTGTCTTAGGATAATTGGCTGAAGCTGACCATGGGTTATTATCCCATCAGTATCTTGACCCTTGAGGTGGAAGGAAGGGAAGAAAAACAGAAACACAGATCACAAGAGAGGAAAAACCACTTCCTTAATTTTGCTGTTGACGTGCCCTTTGCGTTTTTATATTCACACCTCCACTCGGGCCTCAGCAAAACAACAGGTGCAAACTGCAGATGGATCCTATCGCAGGCGCAGACAGACACATCTGCCACTGCTACATGAGCCTCAGTTTGAAAGATGGCCAGCAGCAACCAGATTTGTGCCCTGGGGTGGCCGGGCAGAGGGCTGCTTTGAACGGCGAGGATACTTAGTGGCTGTGCTATTTCCGTCTAGCGCTCAATCAAAGCCACTTTTCCAACTTTATTCCAGAAGCTTAGATACTGACTCCTCCCACCCTCCCCTGCAGTTAGGTATAATTAAACAGCTTTCTCTAAGTGAATTAAAGGGAAAAGGAAACTTAAATATATATTCCATTTTATTACATACTGTTATATATTTATCTACATACTTATTTACATTATATATATAAAATTTACCAAAATGGCATAAATTATGTCCCTAAAACTGAAAATATAAAATCTATTACAACAGACATCAGTTTTTTTCAATTTTGCCCTCAAAAATATGTGATATACTTACGTTTTTGTGACCATATTTATTGCTTGTCAAGTCTCACATATATGGAATTAGTAAGGAAGATATTGTTCTGCTGGTTCAAAATATGTGTGTGAATGCTCATAGTATTTTTTTTTTAAAGATTGTCACCTAAGCTAACATCGGTTGCCAATCTTCTTTTCTTTTCTTTTCTTCTTCTTCTTCTTCTTCCTCTTCTTTCTTCTTCTTCTCCTTTTCCTCCTTCTCCTCCTTCCCCCTCCCCTCCCCCCTCTTCTTTTTCTTCTTCTCCCCAAAGTCCCCCAGTACACAGCTGTATATTCTAATTGCAGGTCCTTCTGGTTGTGCTATGTGGGACGCTGCCTCAGCATGGCTTGATGAGCAGTGCCATGTCTGCGCCCAGGATCCGAACCAGCAAAACCCCAGACTGCCAAAGTGGAGAGTTCTAACTTAACCACTTGGCCACAGGGCTGCCCCCTGAATGCACATAGTTTTAATATCTGAATGAGGCATGAATGTATTTTGATATGTAAGCTAGAACAGGAGTTAATATTCTATACTTCAAATGACTAGACCAACATTAGCATTTTTATTCTTAGATATTTCTACATCAGTCATTGAATATGCATGTGTTATCACACAATGGATATATGTATGTGTCAATGAATGTACAATTAATACACACAGGTAGGGTACGTTTGTGTGCATATTGTGAAACCATGATGACCTAATGTACTATGAATTATATAACAATAGACTATGTGTGCCTATGTTTCTATAGATATATACAGATTAGAGGAGACCAAAAATTTTATACAGTGGATTTTCTATTAAATTTTTAGAGCAAGAATATTTCCACTCAAGGGTAGTGTTATTGATATATGCAAAAATACTGAGCACTGTCAGTAATCAAATAACTATAAATTGAAACAATTAAATACCATTTATTTTTCCTATGAAATTTTCACAATTATAATGGTCAACGTAAATATTCACTGCTGGTGGAGATATATATCTGGCACATCAAGCAAAAGCTTTAAATTGCTTTTGATCTACATTTCTCTTTTTGTCATTTGTGTGTCATAATTAAGTAATCAGGTACAAACCAACTTCATGTGCAAAGATGTTCACTGAAGCATTTTGATGTTGATAATTTGGAGACAACCTAAATATTTAACAATAGAAATTATGGCACATGATGTAGCCATTTTAAAAGGCGCTTCATTAGAACACTTAAAGAGGGAGGAAAATGTTCACAATATGATGTTAAATGAATAAAAAAAGACACAAAATTAAAAGTACAACAGAGAAGCAAACCCAGTGACATGGTGGTTAAGTTTGCACACCACTTTTGTGGCTCAGGGTTTGGGAGTTCAGATTCCAGTCACGGACCTACACACTGCTCATTAAGCAATGCTGTGGCAGTGTCCCATTCCTCAAGCAAAAAGAGGGAGATTGGCAACAGATGTTAACGCAGGGCCAATCTTCCTCACCAAGAAAAAAAGAAAAAAACTGCAATAGAACACCAATTTTGAAATCACACGTTCATTCAACATCTATTGAGTGCTGATTTTTTTGTTTGTTTTTGGTGAACACTGTCTAAGCATTTGGATATATTACTGAGCAAAATAGAAGCTCCCTGGTCTTCATATAGCTTATGTTTTAGCAGGAACAGGACTAGAAACAAAAAGTTTGAAACTTTTTTTTTGAGGACGATTAGCCCTAAGCTAACATCTACCACCAATCCTCCTCTTTTTGCTGAGGAAGACTGGCCCTGAGCTAACATTTGTGCCCATCTTCCTCTATTTTATATGTGGGATGCCTGCCACAGCATGGCCTGACAAGCAGTGCCTAGGTCTGTGCCCAGGATCCCAACCAGCAAACCCCAGGCCGCTGAAGCAGAGCATGTGAACTTAACTATCCCACCAGGCTGGCCCCTCAACACTTTTAATAATAAAATCTTGATAATAAAATTACAGGTGATTGCTTTTTTTTTTATTTATACCTTTTTCTATCTTCTAGTCACCTACATTGAGAATGAATTACTTTCCTGGTAACAATCCAAATACTTAAAAATGTGAAAAAATGATCAAAAAAGTAATTATGCTACTTAAAATGTTGCTTAACAAGTACTCATAAATCTTGGAATTAATCGTGATCTTCAGTGTTTTTCCAGTATTCCACCATTCCCTCTGAACCTTAAACTTCAGATGATACTCATATAATAATCTTTTACTTTTCTCCCTGTATTCCAAAGAGGCACATTGATCGCACTAAGTTGTTCTAAAAATTTTTTTCAATGAAAATATAATTAGTTGCAATTAATATGCAAACATGAATATTTGGTTCTGGAATTGGTTTTCCTGGCCCGATTTAGCTCTACAATTCTGATTATCCCCCCACTGAGAGTTGCGCCCTCATGGTGGAGATCTAGTTGAATTCTCATTGTGGTGTAACTCAAAACTCATTTACCTGCAGCTGTATGATCTATCTGCGATTTTGTCATTTAACCAAATCATTTTTCTATTTGCATATGACAGTTTTTGAATACATGCTTAATGGCTGCATAATGTTGTAGTTGTTCACGTGCTAGGTGGGTAATTATTCTCGTTTTCATCATGGCTACTATCACATTGAAATAACCTACATTGTAAAACCTCTTGAAGGATTTCTAACGTCTCTCTACTGGGTTATACACTGCTGATTGCCAGATTTTGGTGTATCTTCCCTTGACATCTCAATGTCAGTGATCCCAAGCCCAAACGTGTACAGAGACTAGACTTCTAACATGAATGAGTGAGAAGACTGGGAAGAATGGGGACAAGAGGCATTTGGAGAGTATGTGCCATGAGTACAAGGGACAGCCAGCACTCAGCTTCAGCTAAGTTGGCCGATCAGATGTCTTAGCTTAAACTTTCCGACTTTTTAATAAATTATAAATCTACTTTTTAAATGCAAAATTTCCCAATTAAAAAAATGCTGGTTTGATCAAACACAACACACCAGCCAAGTGGATTTGATTTCTCATAGGGAGAGTTCAAGGTTATGAAACTTGCACCTTGTTTTACTCTTCTTGACATGGATTTTTTTTTGTCTTCTTCTTTTAAAGTAGCATAGGGAAAAAATTTTAAAGATTTAGAATTTCTATGTGCACATGGAAAAACACCCTCAGCCTGAATTATTGTCTGATTTATTGATATTCAATTAGATGATTCCATTTTAAGTTTATTATTTTAAATTTATGCTTGCTTTTAAAATTATTGGGCTTTTTAAACTTTCATTTGGTAATAAATCAATATAGGTTCATAGGTGTCATGGACCATCACTATGAGAATATACAGGAGTTAAGTAACAGTGCACAATGACACATCCTATTCCCTTGCTTCTTAAGCAGTGTATACTCTTAGATCTATACTCTAACTTTTACAGAAAATGCCGTGTATAATAAATCTTGAATTTGTAATACTAGGTATAATCACAGTGTCCCAGGATCTCAAAATAGACAGGGAAAATAAAAACCAGAACAGAGGGAAGCTGTCTTTTTCCAAAACAAGAATAAACAATAAACTAAGTCCTAGTGACTATAAACGCAATGCAGTGATTCAGGGAAGAGGGTACTTCTTGGAGAGTAATGTACAGAATGATCTACCAAGGCATCAAGCAAACTCTACCAAATCTAATACATCTAAGACTTTTAATAAAGTACTGGGCAAAAAAATCATAGGGTAAGTTAAGTACTGTCAGCTCCTGTGCCACAGCTGTCAACAGAGGACAGGGGTAAAATTTTGAATAGGTGCAAAGGTAAAAACACAGAAATTGGAAGAGTTCCATGTCATTAACAGTGTGAAGGAGTGTTTGCTCATCTCAAAAGCCTCAAGGATGACATTTTGTGTTTCTACATGTCTACATTCTATTCATGGAACACCACGTGGGTTAAAGTGGTGTCCATATTAGTCTTCTGGTAAGGATGCTGCTGGCAAAGAACCACTGGTTACCTTATGTGGGAAGGAGATATTGACAGAGACTGCTTAACTGGAGGACCCATCCAACTATAAGAATGGAATAGTGCCCCCTACGGGACAGCCTTGATTCCAAGACTCTAGTACAACATTTTTAAGGAAGCTTTAACGAAGAGGAAGTATTATTGCTAAGGTTAAATACCATGCTCAGATGCTTTAAAATTGCACACACTACCTAATTTATCAAAATGTATATAAAAACAACTGTTTATTTTAATGTAATAACAATAACAACAACAACAATAGTAACTAACTCTCAGTAAGCACCATGCCAGGAAATATATTGTGTACCTCACATGAGTCAATTAATTTAATCCTATGTCAATCTATGCGGTAGGTATTATTATTGCATTCATTTTCAGATATGGACATACAGAGTAAGTGGCAGAGCTGGGATTTAAACCTGATCAGTCTGATTCTGGAGACAGTGATCTTAAACTCTCTGAGTCTCATTATGGTAGGCAGTAGAGTCTGATTCTAACCCATACTTAATCCAGGTCTATCACTTTTCAAAATATAAACTCTTTCCACTCTACCAAGCTGCCTTTTATACTGTGGGGGATCAGAATTGGCCACCCCAAAATGTGTCTCTTTGGCTTGATTACTTTTAAGGACAAGAGACTTGGAAAGAAACTTTGACTTTCCCTCTCACTGCCTAAAAGAATTTAAGATGACATTCTGTCCCCACAACAGGCCATCACCATAGATAAGTTTGGGTATTGTAGACCGTGTGAGGATCCTTGCTAGGCCCATTCTTACCAAAGTTCTGTCTACCAAATATTTGCTTTTCTATTTCCATGTGAATTGCCTTCCTCCCCTTTGAAGTCCCAAAACACTACTGCCAACATCTTCCATTGTCTTTAGCTGAAGACAGTATTTAATGTGATGGCTTTGGCCATTCTGGCAAGTTACTCAGCTTTCCTAGGTTTCTCCCATGTGTACATGTTATAAAACTTTGATTTTCTCCTGTTATTCTGTCTGATGTTGATTTAATTCTTAGACGAGCCAGAAGGACCTAGAGGGTAGAGGAATTGTCTTCCTCCCCTACAATACAAGTGAAGGATCTGCAAGATGCATCTGATGACTAAAAACCCTGAAAACTCCCTCACTGTCTTCAAGACTGGGAGTGTATATTTATACTGTTTTAATCACTATCTATAGACCATATCACAGGAACTATTCCCATTGTAGGAAAAGGCACTTGACACTGTCTTTTGATGTACGTTTCTTAGAGAGATGTTGATGGGCGACTTCTCAGGTATTTTTTGTTCCTTGTTTTGTCAGTAGCTGCCCACCTGCCACTGCTGGGGAGGAAAAATAACTTTCCTTCTATGCTTCTAGGTTCTTGGCTGTCACCTCCCTGTAATAAGAGAGAGATTAACAGGATAAAAAGAAACAGATTAGTAACATGTATATCTCCTGTATAGATGGGAATATACCCAGGAAAACTGAGTAACTCCATGAAATGGCCCAAGCCAACACCTTAAATATTATCCCTAGCTAAAGACCAATATGTTGGGGTTTGGGGAGCCAATCATGAGAGATCATCAGGGAAAGCACAATAAACAAGGGTAGAGTTTTTATGCAGATTTAAATCTTTGCCTTCTTCATTGATGGCAGTTTCTAGAGATTCTCATTCTCCTCTTCTGGTGCAGAGCGAGAAGACACCCTTACAAATGGAGATTTCCCTTATAAATGTAAATGTCTCTTACAAAAGGATAATTTCTGCTTGGCTTCCAAAGCGTCTCCTATGTCTGCTTTTTCTTAATAATCAGCCTAAAATAATCCTTATGCCAAAGAGGCAAGTTTTCGGGTGACAAACTCCGCTCCCCTTCACCACCTTTTCTTGGTCACCCTTGCAGCTCTTCTGGGGCAAACCTTCGGAATCTATCAGGAAAGATCCCTCAAAACACTCACCAATGAAATTTCTCTAACTAGCAATCTACTCTATGTATTTTGGTTCAAGAGTTTGCAAGGATCTTTGGGGTTAAACCTTCTCTTCTCAAGTATTTCAAGTTTACATCTTTTTCAGTCTTCTTAGATAGACTGGAGCTGTGAAGAAAAGACATGTAAATTTTTGGTCCTTTGGTTTCTTAAAGGAAGCCTGACACTGTCTTCAGACAATTAAATCCCAACTCACCATAGCTGTGTGGCCTTGAGTTAGTTTCTTCATTTGTAGAAAAGAGCTGTTAGTAATTTCTGTTTCTAAAGCTTGTTTTGAGAATGAACTTAGCTAAATTCATGTAGCATATTGTCCAGCACATAGTCTGAACTAAAAAATTTAAATAATATGATTTTATCTACAGAGTTTATTATTTAGATGAAGGACCCATAAGTAACCACAGAAATGCCCAACAATCACCATAGATTCCAATGTGATTGAATTATGATTTGTTCAATTTATGCTCTAAATCACTAAAATTATATTGCTACTCTTCTAATCTTCGCCTTCAAGGGACTTGAATGTGCATAAATAAATAACCCATTACAATCAGTCTGTGTAAAGAGTGTTATCAGTCATGTGTTTTGCATTGGGGTGTTTTCATTTGAGGGTAAATTCCTCTGAATTATGCTGCCCCATGCTATGGTAGAAACATATCATTTTTATAACAGTGCTGAGGAGTCATATTTCTCCACCAAAAGGAGCTTTCCAGATAACTCTCTCTGCCTTAACCATTGAAGAAGAACACTCTTCCCAAAAGTATAGCCAGCAGGCCTGTGCATGAGGGATACTCAAACACAATCTGTGTGTGCTTGAGGGTCAATTATTGTCTTGGGCCTTAAGAAGTTTTTGTCTGCCTCAAGCTACTCTTTTCGCCAGGACTTCAATTGTTTTACTGTTGTCAGACAGCCTTCTTTTGAGAGGCTTGTGTTACCCCCCGGTGGGAGGTATTGTAAATCTATAATAGAGGGCCTCTTCTGCAGGCTAAAATTTAGGAGTATTAGGGCTTTTTCCTAAAATTTTTGATCAGAGACTCTTTTACTTAACATATAGGTTCATAGCTATTTTTCTAAGCTTGCCAGCCATTACTGGAAGCATAGCTTCCCAGATGTTGGGAGATCTCCATACCAGCCGTGTGATACAACAATTTAGTAATGGAGGATACAGCGACAGGCAGGGATAAAGACAGGAAATACCTGAAAGCTCTTTGTAGTTGAAAAAATAAATAAATAAAAAATCCCTAGATTTCATTCTAATATACAATAAGCTTTAAAGGAGACCAAACTAATTATAATGAAACAGAACCAGATAATGATAATGTGCTCTGCTTTTAGAATGAAATTCAGGAACTAGCTTCAGGGTCTGTTTTTAATGACATCTCCATTGATAAAGGATGTAAAATTTTCCAAGTCTATTAGCTAGTCGCTTAATAGTAAATTTGATCAAGTGTAATGACACCTACATTTTCTTATTAGAGTGCTTATGGTTATCTATGTAGCAAATGGCAAATTGGAGATTTATGTGTCATTTAAATTAGATTACATCTAGGAAAGTTCTTTCTGGTCAATATGGAAAGCCCACTCTTGAAAGAGACTTGTGGAACAGTTTTAGGTGGTTTTCTATAGCACCAAAAGACATTAAAATAATAACAGATTCCTTTTTAGCATAAGAGTGATTTAAATAGACAGCTGGACCATTGTAGTACAAAACAGTCAGGCAGCGGCTTAGTTTTGCACTTAGGCCTTTACTTATAACGTAAAAGAGTTCATTATGACAAGCCCCATTACAGTAGGTAATCTGTCTAAGGGAGCTCATTCTTGCTCCTAATCCAAAGAGGCTAAATTACCAAAAACATTAATCTCACTAATAATAACTAACATTTGTTAGGACTTTGAAACTCATAAGGAAATTTGACAAATAATTCCTGTGCTTGTATTATTGCAGTAACTGCCTAATTGTTCTCTCTGACTTCTATCTCAACTCCTTCCAGTCCGTTCTCCATAATGATTGGTCAAAAACCCAAAGTTCATCATGTAATTGGCATGATTATACATCTGCAATTGTTCCTTACTGCCTATACTATGAAGTCTAAATCATTAGCAAACTATATAGGCTGGAAAACATTGGTTGTGGGGAATCAGGTTTTTCATAATGTGCACACATGCAAATAAACAAAAAATGTATTGAAAATGTAGTGACAATATAAGAAGGAGCAGATGCTCCAAATCTTTGCTAGGCTTTATTCCTAGCTTATTTTTTCATGTAAAAGTTTCATGGCTTCCAACGACATAGACAATACAGGTCAGTGACCAGACAGATCAAAGAAAAATTTTTAAATGGGCCATATATATTAAACATTTTATTTCAATCATAGCATAGTGCTTTACACATAATAGGTGCTCAATTTTTTTTTAAATCGAACTTTATTTCAATATGAAAAGTATTGCATTATAACATTGTCTAATGCAGAATGGAAACAAAGTCTCAGGGGATGAAGTTATTTTAAGGTTCCAATGTATAAATTATGTGAAAATACTGGGCAAACGGAAAGGAAATGTTTTGCTGGATAAAAATAGAATGCTGTGCAAGTTCCATTCAACTAGCTTTAAAAGAGAAAAACAGTAATCTGAGTTTAGGAGCATATATTTCATAATTGAAAATAATCTCTGGCCTATTAGATTTTACCTAAATAATATCAGGGACAACCTCTTTTAGAAACAAGATTGTGGAGTTTATAAGAAAAAAGTCTCAATTTATCTCTCCTTATAGACTTTTATTCTTCTTTTAGTTTCTTTTGAAATCATCTTCTGAAGAACTGCAGACATGCGATTAAAGACCAGAAATGTGAATGTTTTTGCCAAGGAAATGACTCATTTTTACCTTGTCAAACATATGCTCTTGAAAATTGGTCACTCATGTATATAGACATGGTTTAAATTTCTGTATATGATAAGCTATGAAAAAGGAGATATGTTTTGATGAAATGAAGTGCAATAGTAATTGTGATTATGAGCAGGACCGCTATAAAATTTCCACTTTAAACAACAGTTTGTGGAACATAATGAATTTCCAAAGTTTTTTAGAGTTAAAATTATTTCTTGTACTGAATATTGGAAGATCTTTCTTTAACAGAGAACATTCTTTCCAAAACATACACATACATTAATTTGTTATAGTTAGAACTAAAACTACTGACCTCTCTTTTATTTTATATAAAAATCGTTTCGAGTAGAAAGGACAAACATTCCTGTCACAAAATCTGAATATACCCTTGCTTAAATTGAATCTTAATTGACTTTGATAAAAGGAATTTGATTTGCAAAATTGCTCTTATCATGTCTTAATGAATTAAAAGGAATGCATTTAAATTTGTTAAATGAGTTAATTCTGTATTTCTACAGTATATGTTGTCCCTGGAATAGCATTGTATTGACTGGATGCATATAGAGTGTTTAATCAGGGCCTTATGCCTACAGTGGAGGATTTGTCACCAAGATGCTAGTGCATATTTCCGTATTTTCATCAAGTAGTATAGTCCTCTCACTCTTAGTACTAATGACTAAAAACCTGGGGAACATCTCTCAAATAATACACTTTTATTTTTGCCAGTAAAAAATGAAATTTTAGAAATTAAAGCAAAATTATATTATATATAAAATTTTCAGCTAAAAGAAATAGTTTACAGCAAGAAGTCAATAACTTTCTAATCACTTGCACTTGTTGCCTGATATCAGTTGAAATTTACATTAAAAAAAAAGAGTAGACAAACTTTTCCTCTTCGCAAAGCTTCTGAGATCTCCGTATACTTTATAGCCTGCTATGACTTATATAACTTTTATTTGCTATTGCTCATAATTTTGAAACTCGGGGCACCAGAGCTGGGTATAAAAGCTGGTGCTTCAACATCTCAGAGCTCTCCAACTTGTTTAGGCCTTGGTGCACTTGGTTTTGTCTGACCCAGGGTCAAATACTTATGTCCCTGAAGTAGGTGGAGCAACTCATCTCATGGTTCATTCCCTGCCTAACCCAGATAAGATGATGTCCTGATCACAGCCTGCAGCATATGTTCAGTCTTGATGTTTACCTTCTCAGAAGCATCCTATCTATGCAATTCATCTCATTTATACATTACCTCTTCTAATTTCCCTTTAACCAGATATTTGCAGCCTTTTAACCTAATCACTGTGCTCACAGATTAAGTTCAATGGTGAATTAGTGCTTTAAGGGAGATCATCTTTTTCTTTTCCCTACTTGTATTCTCATGTATTTTTTTTTTTAACACAACCTAATCTACTAAAACATAGAAACCAATTTGGAAAACTTTAGAAAAATAACTTTTTTCATGATAGCACATGTTATTGAAATTATTTTGAACTTTCTAATATGAGCTTTCTGAATCATTCACATAGAGCTAGCTGGGGCAGGGGGATTATAAACCAGTAATGGTTGGTTAGCATTATTTGTCTTGATTACAAAAAAAGGAGAGTAAAACTAGGGGGAAAGCAGCTTTCTTTCAATGCAGGACAATTTCAAAGATTGTCTAGAGAGGATTAAGATTCGATAACACTGGAGAAACTATGTGTCAAGGAAGACTCCATCATAAGAATGAATCCTTGTATGTTTTTTGTAATAATGGGAAAATTACATATATGCTAGCTATAAAGAAAAAGAAGGAATACAATATAGGATGAGTTTTCTTATATATTACCTGATTGAATTCTTATAGTAATCTTTTGAAGCAGGAATTAGAATCTTCATTTTAGATATAAATAATTGGAGCAATATAATCTTATATAGAATAAAATTATAATCGTTTAGAAGGAATTGACGGTTAGTTTTCATCATGTACTTGACACTTTCTAGATGTTGTTTTTAATGACCACTGGTTAAATCCAGAAATTCAATATATTGGTGGAATAAGTAATTATGATCACATTCAATATTTCTAAGTTCATTTTCTCTTTAAATAGAAAAAGGCTGAAATTTAAGAGGAGAAAGCCAGGATAATTTGTATCATTGATTTTATTACTTACACTTTCAGATTGGAAGTAAATATTAACACATGTAATGATAACATAGTTTCTTACAAAAAAGTCTAACTCCCACAGTTATTCATAATAAATGTAAAGGTAATAGGGAAGAAATGCACAATGTTTATCTAGCTTTGTGAAAAACAACATGTTGAAAATTTCAGTCTTTTTATTTTGGAACATGATCCCTTTAAGAGTCTGATGAAAGCAATAGATCATCTTCCCAGAAGAAGATTGATTGACATGTGCATACACACTCAGCCTCCAATCCTCGATGAATTAGTGGTATGAAATATAGAATCCACAGATTTACGATGACCAGAGATCCTATAATTATTTATTCACTGCAAACTTCATGCTTATGCCAAGGAATCCAAATCTCCTTTACTTTCCACTATTTGTTTTTTCTAGCACTTTTCACCACCCAACATAATACGTAATTTACTCATGTATTATATACGGTGTATATTTTCTGTTCCACCTGATATAATGCAGCTTCCACCAGGGCAATGATCTTTGTCTTCTCTTCAACAGTGCATCTAGAACGGACCCTGGCACAAAGCTGTCCATTATTTCCTGAACCGATAAATAGATTTATGATGATCTTATACCTTGTATTAATTATAAGGGTCTCAATTTTGAACTAAGAGCCTGTCATTGTATTGTTGATCTAAATATCCCTAAATCCATCCTTTGAAAAATAATAGATCATGCATACTTTTATAATTTTTTAGGATGAAATAATGAACCTATGATCTTACAATAACCATATATTACTTATATGACCCCACAGACACTTCCCTGATTTAGGTATAAAGTGTAGAGGTCAATGCCACCATTCTCCAGAGCATTATCAACTCAGTGTTAAGTGTCAGCTTTAACTGAAAGTTTCTTTAAGGGTAAATCGATTTTTTCCAACCTCATAATGAAAAGAAAACTTTTATCAAAATTACTTGTAACAAACATTATTATAGCAAGTAAATTATTAAATTCTGAATCATATATAAACACAAAATTGAATCTTTTTTCCTAGTGTATTTGCCCTGGATGATCCCCTGTTTTTTCTTTGTTTATTTTGATGATTGGTTTTCATTTTTGTTTTATTTTGTTTTACAGCATTGTGCCCTTTCGATCATATTTTGGGGCCATTCTTCAATTAAAATATCCAGGTTTCATTACTGATGGTTACATAGCTTTAGTTACACCCTGAACTAAAAAAAAGTCACCCTAACAACCAAACGCATCATGAAATGTACAAGTGGAAAAAAAGCCAGTCTGTAACTTCACTAGCTGATATATCTTTATCACAGCTACTATTTGGAAGACAGACTGAAAAAATGTGGGAAGATAGTTCAGATTTTGTGAGGAAGGGAAAAAATGTTCTTACACTTAGGGACTCTTCATTAAATTTTAGTACAAAGAGAGTATTTTTTTTTATAGCTAAGTTATCAACCAGAGAATGAAAACAGAAGGATGAGCAGTTCTGCTATAATTGTTATAGAATACTAGCCATGTCTTGTGAGATTCAGTCTGAGGATAAGCAGGGAAGAACTAACGTTTAAAGGGAGCTCATCAGACAGGTGATGCTCTTTGTAGGGGAGGGAGGGCCTCCTGGTTGTCAGATACGAGGAAATAGGCAGTGTCAAAACTGTGCTCATCACGCCTTCCTCTACACTGCCACAGACTCCGTCAGACACTTCTCACACTGAAATAAATGACTCTCCTTACATGCCAGTGTGCCAGGCTAGAACATTTATTTTCCATGATATGCCTAATCCTAACAACAGGGGCTGACAGACAATGAAGGAATGAAGGAATGAATGGCTTTCTATGAGTGCTGCCTTCAGAGGAACAGAGTTTATTACATTTGTTCAGAAAAGGAACATACCGGGGTGTAAGTTTTCTACCTAAACTTCTCAATTGTGCTCTCTACTGCTGTTATTTGGTCTCAATTTAAAAGTTTACTATTATCATCTCAAATAATTTGTTATAAAGACATTGCAGGAAAGCCTCCTTGTTCTTGTACTTTCTCCTGCCTCTGTGATACCTTTTTTTTCCACTTGATTACCCTGTGTATCCCACACACAGGAACCCAGCCTAAGAAGAGCAGTCCTCAGTTAACAAATTGTAACGTTCCAAAAACTCATCTGTAACTCATCCCCTTGGACTCCGAGCAATTTACATACAACAAAGAAACAAGCTGAGAACAAAGGGAATACTTTTGGGACAATTGAGATATTAACAATGTTAAATAATTTTGTTTCATTAATATATTCCTTTGTTTATTCAAGGTCTTCTTTAGTATCCTTCAATAGAGTTTCACAATCTGCTTCATGAGGTCTAAAAATTTTGTATTCAATTAATAACCAGATATTTTATAGCATTTTTTCTATTGTGAATGGTACCGTATTCTATTATATTTTCCAGCTGGTTATTGCTAGTGTAGAAATATGTGCTGGTGTTTTTAAGTTTGCAGAAGTTCTAAAAATTCTGATTATAAAAAAAGCAATTTTGGAAATATGGATTAAATCATCGACAGAGAAAACCAAAGAGACAAATAATGAATTAGAATATAAATTTTAAGAAACTACTTAGAATGAAACAGAGAGATAAAGATAAGAATATAAGAAAAAGAAATTGAGATACATAGAGGGATAGAATGGGAGAACGAGCCTGTGGTAAAAAGTTCCAGAAGCAGAGATTACAGATATTGGAGGAAGGACTGTATCCAAACCTAGCCCATGAAAGCCCATGGTGGGCCTTGGGGAAGCCAAAAAGGGTATGAGGCACCATGGATAAGCGCATACCTTCAGGTTTGAATTGGTATCAGTTAAAGTCCCTGCTCAGACATTTATGAAAAGAGTAAGTGGCCTTTTATACATATACTATAAAATATATGTCCTTGCTAAGACTCAGTCTTGCAGTTCTCCAAATGGGCATCATATGAGGTTGTTGTTGTTGTTTTTTTTTTTTTTCCAGGAAGATTAGCCCTGAGCTAACATCTGCTGCCAATCCTGCTCTTTTTTGCTGAGGAAGCCTGGCCCTGAGCTAACATCGATTACCATCTTCCTCTACTTTATATGTGGGACACCTACCACAGAATGACTTGCCAAGCGGTGCCGTGTCTGCACCCGGGATCTGAACTGGCAAACCCCGGGCCGCGGAAGCTACACACTCTACTACTGCGCCACCAGGCTGGGCCCCATGAGTTCCTTAATTTATGACATTCTCATGGACCTCAGCGAGAGAATACAAGGGCAGTGTTTAGCATTGGCCTGGCACACAAGCGCTCAGGGAATGTCACCTGTTATAAGATTCTAGACGTGTAGTACTAATCATACTAATTTTATTTATTGTATGGAGGTATAGGTACTAAATAGTACTTTAAAACCTAATCACCGTGTGGTTAGGTACAGTGTTCTCCGGGGAGGAGGGTGCGCATTTATCATGTATACCTAGCACTGTTATAATCCTGGTAGTAGAATGCTATTCTCATTTATCAGTTCAAAAGACCCCAATTTGGGGTTGTTTAGAAACCAACAAATGTGAGGAGCTAAATGTCAGGAAAGGGGGCACTTTGGATCAAAAAGTCCTGAAGCTTGGGGCCAGCTTGGTGGCGCAAGGATTAAGTTCACGCTTTCTGCTTCAGCAGCCCGGGTTCACCAGTTCGAATCCTGGGCATGGACCTATACGCTGCTTATCAAGTCATGCTGTGGCAGCATCCCACATATAAAATAGAGGAAGAGGAGCACATATGTTGGCTCAGGGCCTATCTTACTCATCAAACAGAAGAGGATTGGCAGCAGATGTTAGTTCAGGGCTAACCTTCTTCAAAAAAAATTTCTGAAGCTTAAAGATCATTTGCCAAGATGACACATCTGAGTAGTGATGAGGCCAAGATTCAAACCTTAGTCCACCTCAACACAAATCTTTCTTATAAGCCACTATGAGAAGGACTGAGTCATTGGAATGTAGAATAAATGATGGGGAGACATTTAAAAGTATGTTTACCAGTAATACAGAAAAAATACGCTATGAAAAAATTGTAAAAGAGGACATAAATTTGTACATAGCTTGTACTGAAAAATGTTTAAGACAGTTTTTAAAAGATCTATTTTAGTTGCCTCTAAAAAATTCTATTCTATATCTTTCCATATTTTTCTACCAAAAAGATTTTATTACTTTTTAATCATTTCATTAAAAAGGCTTTTTTAAAACAAAATGTAATACTCAATATTCAGAGGGCAAGAAACCACATTTGGAATTGGAATTTTGAAGAGTGGCAATCATTTGTAATTATAATGAATTCAGGATAGAAAAAATAGTTAAAGGATAGGCTTTACTCTCCTTTCTTTTCTCTCTTACCTCTCACACTCCTCTCACTCAATTTTCCCTTGTTTTTCTGTTACCATATGCAGTAGTGAAGGTTGTGTACTGTACAAGGGATCCTATTCACGAGGTTGAAAGAGGGCTTTAATTCATCCCTAAGGTGGGGCTGTGTGCATCAGGAGGAAAGAGCCATTTTTCAGTTGGTAACCTCTCCGCTCATATTCTTGCACGTCTGTGCTGTGGTGGAAGCAAGGACCTTAGTTGTGAGGTTCTTGGTATTGAGGGATTGGTGGGTACAATGGGAGTACAAATCCTAATAGCCTGCTCTTCACCCAAGCCAAGTGGCAGAATACCATTTTATCTCCCTTCTTCTTCTCTATTGCTTTTCACACAGTAGACCACTAAGGTACCGAATCAGCAATCAGAAAATGACTGCTTCAAAGCAAGCTCAAATCCTTATTAAATCCATGACCCTAGGCACATCATTTAACCTCTTGAAGTCTTCGTGATTTTATTTTCACCTGGATAAAGGTTAGACTAAAAGATGCCTAGGGTTCATTTTAATTTTTATTTCATCTCAAGATTCTATGATCAGACTTTCCACCTTTGGTCCCAATCCCCAGAATATCAGAAGGAGGTTGCGAGGTGGTGATTGAGTGAGGAGAAGTGCTTGACTAGGGCCTCAGGCAGAGAGCAGGTTCAGGGATAATCATGGCATAAGATTGATTATAGGGCCAAGAATAAGAAGGAAGTAGAGAAATAAAATAAGGGAATCTCCAGTAGCAAAAAGGAGAGTAAGGAAGTTTGATTTCCTAGTGAAAGAGTTTTGTCATTTATAACTAGATCCATAATAAATATGGGATTTTTCAGAGTCAAGGTATACCTTAGTGGGGATGCTTTTCCTTTCACAGTGGTATTTGTTGTGGATAAGCCAATTTTTAATAAGTAGAAGATTAATTATTTGATCCTTGATTAACAGCTGCCAAAGAGTAGTCAGTGAGATGTTACAAGCAATTAGAAACATAATACCCCCAAATGAATTTGAAAACAGTTGAAAATAACTCGAGTGAAATATGTCATAATATGTTTTTTTATAAAAACGGACTTTGTTTTTGTAGGAATTTTCAGAGCCTTGGACATGTTAACATCTGTTGGGCACCCCCAAGAAAATGTGACAGTGTCTTGGGTTTCCCAAACTTAATTGACTATTTGCCACCAAATATCTCATAAGATTATCTTATGAAACACATTTTGAGAAACTGTATAAAAGTGTTATTTCAAGATGGAAAAGTTGAGTGCTCATGGAGATATTCACCTGTGAAAATGACATAGATGATCAGGAGTTCTTCGCTGAAACCGCAGTGTAACATGGAGACAGCAAAATACAGTGGTAAAGAACGAATGCCTGAAGCCGGATGGACTGGGTAGGAATCCAAGCTCCACCATTAACTAGCTGGGTCATCTTGACAAAATCAGTTAACCTATCCATCCCTCAGCTTCCCATTTGTAAAATAAGGATGGTAATAGTACCTAGCCCGCATGGTGTTATGAAGTTTGGATGAGTTAATATGTTCCAAGCACTTAGAAATATACTGTACATAGTATATGCTGCATAATTGTTTGATTAAAAAAGTATATGTATATTCTAGGAATTGTAGGAAGTGAGAATTCCTGGACTGTGAAAAAGGAATGTAGCTATCCTTGAATGCAAAAGACTCTTCTGTGATGGGGTTTTAACACAGAAATCATGGAGACTTTGAAAATATGTTCTTAGAGATTTGTGCCGTAGAAAATATGCATGGTTGAGAGGAAATGTATTTCCTGGAATCAAGTAATCAGTTTGAGAATTTCACTTCTTGCAAATGCTCAGTCATTTACAGAAATACACGAACTGTGTGACATTTTTTTCAAACTTTCCTACCAGTTTCCGCGTGCATCTAAACAACCAATACACCCAACTTCCTGCATTTTCTAAACACGGTACTTCCTCAGGTTGCCAGACCTTTTTACATATGATTCTTCTACCCAGAAAACCTCCCATTTCTACATCTGGAGTAATTCCTATTTTTCTTCAAATCCTATCCAATGCAAATGCCGCCTCCCTGATCCTTCCTGACAGAGCTGATTTCTCATTTCTCTTTTCCCACTGTACCATTGCAGCACTTTTCACAGCATGTTATAATTTTTATTCTCATACCTTTCTTTATATATTATTTTTGTATTTCTGCACAAGAAGTTACCCAAACTTAGTGGCATAAAACAATGTCTTTCTATAATCTCACCCATTTCTGATGATAAAAAGATCCAAGAGCAGCTTAGATGGGTGGTTCTGGCTCAGAGTCTCTCATAAGGCTTTAGTCAAGATGTTGGCCGTGCTGCAGTCAGCTGAAGGCTTGACCAAGGCTGGAGAATCCACTTTTGAAGTGACTCACTCATGTGCTGGGCAATTTTAGTGTTTGTTTTTGGTGAGTGGCCTCATTCCTTGTCATGTGGAACTATGTTAGTGACCCCATGAGGTGGCAGATACCTCCTCCAAGAAGAAGTGACCCAGGAATGAACAAAGCAGATACCACAATGTCATCCGTGACCTAGTTTTGGAAATGACACATCATTACTTTAACCATCTTCTATTAATGAGAAGTGAGTCGCTATATTCAGCTCCCACTCAGGGAAGTGGATATTAAGGAGAGAGCAGTAACGGAAGAATTTGTGAATATATTTTAAAACCACCCATGTCTTCATATTGTTTACATTATGCAGAAAGGAATTAAAGTGTTATGTACAGAGAGACAATTTAAAGATTAATCAAACACATTAGTGTTTGAGTACAGGAGAGAAACAGAATTAATTTGTATCATTTAACACAGAAAAATATATGTACATAAATTTTAAAACAACTTCTCACATTTAGAATACTTAACCAAACTCCTTCAATTTACAATTTGGATTAAATATTGCTGTGATACATTGAATATTTAACTTGTAATGTTCCAGTACCCAGAATATTAAAGTTATTCTGAATATTGAAGTTATTTCTATTCTGGTAAGAAAAGATAGAAAATTTAGGGTGGATACAACTTATGAAGGCAAAAATGAATTATGTTATGGATGAACAAAATAAGCTTCCACAAAATCTAATTTCTAAGAAAGACAATTGAGATTACCTTAGAGTTGCTGAAATCCTGAAGTTCTGAGCGTATGATAGCTTGTAGGATAAAGGTCTTTAATCTAGATATGTGGTTTTTTCATTTAATATTTATATGAATAGTAATATGATGAAAAATACAAGATACTAACAAAAAATATTAGTTTGGTTAGCAAGGAAAATTAGAGCAGGATTATATTCTTTTGTCAACAGTGCTAATTCAGTATTGGGCATACTCCATTCTATTTATTTCCTAATGTTAGTGCCTGCCAAATTTCTCAAATATATGTATATCTATTGCCTCTATCTCTTGTCCATCTGTCTTTTCCTCACCATTTGCACTACTGAACTGAAACTACTTTATCTATCATCGTCAATGACATCTTTTTTTCCCACAAACCATTGACCTTTTTACTGTCCTTATTTCTTGACTTTTCTGATACAGTTGACACTGTTGACTTCACATAAAATTGTAAAGTTCTCTCCTGTTTTTGCAACTCTATAAAACTTTTGCTCTTGAGTAGTTCTCTAAGCACGTGTTCTGTCTGTAATCATGATGTTGAGGAGTCACTACTCAAGGATGTCATCCTAAAGCAACTTTAGCTTCTCTCTTTCTTTTCCCCTTGTGGTTCATCTGTAGGACTAGTTCTTTCTTCCTGAATGGAATTTAAGCCAGGTCCTATGACTTTTTAGTCACTTTGAAGAGAAGATGATCTTCAATCAGTATAATTAATACGCCATTGACATGTAGCAGTAGCATTTTACCTTTGTTCAAGGTTATGGTTTTTTTTCCCTCTCCCACTTGGATGAGCTGATCCTCTGTAATGGGGGAGGTTATATGTGTTCCTCTTTTATCTTTGCCCATTTTTTGCTTTTAACTACAATGTTGATCCTCCTCCTTGACCCTCCCACCCCCTTCTGTGCTAGAGTTTGGCAGGTGTTTAAGGCTTATTCTCTCTCTCATCACTTTCATTAGTTTTTCAGAGACCACTGACAGCTTCTCACCTCTAGCTTCATCGACATTAGCAGGCATGGAGATGCATTGACTTACTACTCCTTTCTCTGACCTATCCAGTTTCTTTTTCAAAAATTATTTTATTGAGGTATATTGCCTTATAACATGGCATAAATCCAGCTTCTTTCATAGCGGAATAGTCTTGCCCAAGCAATGGATCCCAATTTCATTAATGTTTAAGTTTGTATACTGACTTGTGTGATTTGTGAATCTCATATATACTGATTTATAATTCTGAAAGACATTTTAGATTGAGGGACAAATGTGTTTTATGTTTCTTTATACCCAAACATTTAGAATAAATTCAAGCTAATAATAGTCCACTCATTGTCCATTTCATATACATAATCCTATTAGACAATTTAGATACCAGTTTGAAGAATACGGACTGGTGCACACAGTAACATCTTTAATGTTTAACCAATCCTAGACTATGTTATTTCAGCTTTTTATTTGTCGCTGTGTCATCTGAAAGAAAACTAGCAATCAATCATTTCTTATACATTTTGCTAGTCTTTGCAAAGTGAGGCTAACATCACAAACGATATATGAGGTAATAGCTTAAAAATATTTCTGTGTATTTACAATAACAATTTACCTCTCTAAATAAAAAAATAAATAAAAAATATTAAAAAATATAAAGTGAACAATAGAAAAAATACAGTACGCTATCATCCCTCTAAGAACCATTAAGGAGGTGCAAAGAGCACCTCTGAATATTTTATTGAATTATAAAAGTGTTTATATATAATACATGTGCAACATGTAGAGGACTCAGATAAGAATTATTCTTCAAGAATTATTCTATTGGCATGCTGTTTATTTTATCTGGCCTCTCTGCTGAAAAAAGTACTCACTAAAGATACCTTTAATATTACCTAGTTTTTTAACTTGGCATTGTGACTCACATATTAGAATAAACACAGTATATAAATTAATACTTATTGAACTTAAGTATAATGATAAATAATGTACACTTGTGTGTTCCTTTGCACATGCATCAATATATGTATTATGGTTATTCTTAAGTAAATATATTTTTCCCTAGTTAAACAGAAACTCTTGCAAAGGACTTGTGTGCTCATGTGATCACACACACTCTCCAAAGAGAAAAATCCTTTGCAATGGATGCTAATAGGAATGGTGTTTTGCATTAAGTCCGTTATATAGCCCATCCTGAGAACTTATAAAACATTCTAACTCTTGTGTCTAAGGAAATTTCTCTAACTCATTTCTCTTTGAATATTTGCTTTTTATTTTCTTGTTGTATTTTATCAAGTGTTCTTCCTTTATGTCCTAAAATGCTTCATACTGAACTGATGATTCCCATGCATCAGGGATACTATAGAATTAAAATAACTGCATCATTAACTACCATCCTTGGTTGGTGTACAGATGCAATGGTGCTATTCTGTACTACCATCCAATAGACGGCAGGGCTCCAACCACCTTTACTCTGGCTTCAGGTGTCTTAGGTGTTTGGGAAGCAGATGTCTTCCTTGGGTAATGAAAAGGGTACTGAACTAAGTCATGAAGGGTGTCACTCCTCGTGTACAGTCAGTTGCGGGGGACTGGGGTGCTATCCTGAGAAAGGGATGATTTCTCCAGGTGACAACTGGGTGATGAGAGATTCTCACGTCAACAAAGGCTAATGATCAGGTTGAAAATGACTCAACTTCCTCAATGATCTTCAGTTTTTTTCTCCCCTAGGTCTGACTTTCAGAACAGAGAGAGGGTCCTCTCCCTTTTTAAGAAAATCCTGTTAGCTCTTGTGGTTGCTCTCTGGGAATGCCCTTCATGCTCAATCACTTGGCATTTGTCCTCCAGCCCTCTTGTAATCTGGAATGACCCCCTCCTGCATTCTCAACATTTTCCCCCGGGGAAGCCCCTCTAGCCACAAACTCCATTCTCATCATATTCTTTCACAGAAGTCCTTAAAGGACTATTAAAATCTAAGTAACAACAACAAAACTGTGTATCCCTTTCTTTAAGGAGAAAGGTAGCTCAATATTCAAACCTTTGCAGAGGTGAATATAGATACAATATTAGATATACATATACATGTACATATATGTACTTGCATTCCTTGCCCCTTCTGCATCATAGGAAGCTAATATTTTTTCTATATTCATGTTTATGAAGGTGGGCAATTGTACCACCACTGCTATGACTCCTTTGTTAATTACAGAAGTAAAAGTGAAGAGAAAAATAAAGCTTTAGTTAGAGTAACTTCATAGATTTATTTTCTAAATATTTTAATCATCAACATCATCATCATAGTTGATATTAGTTGAATACTTACTATGAGACAGAACTTTTCTACACACTTTGCATGGATTATATCAGTCAATCCTTGTAATTAGATGTGACCTCTTTATATCTCCATTTGGAGAAACTGAAGCTTAGAAAAATTTTAGCATTACAATTTTTAATGTTATATTTAAATAAGATATGTTCAGTTTTGTGGCAAAGTTTCATTAAATTTTAACTTTTGTGTATTACTAACAAGGTTGACTTTTATGATGCTTATTGGTCATTTGAAGCAATCCACACCATTTCATCTTTCTTATTTCCAGGTAATTGAATGAACAAATATTTGCTCCTAAACATTTAAAATGTTGAAAATTATGTAATAGTGAAAAAGAACACAATAGTTTTATCTGGTTTGTAATTAATTTTTAATATTTGAGAGTAAAAGCAGCACACTATGGCATATGCCAGATAAATTCAGTAAAATCCTGAAGATTTTATACATTTCTTCTATAGAAAAATTAGAGGTTTCTGGTTGCATCTATATTCACAATTTTTCATTTACTTCCTAATATATATTTTCTTTTTTAAAATTTTTGTCCATTTAAATTTGATGACATGTTCTCTCTTTCTGCTATATCTTTTAAACATAGGACAAGTAATGCTGATTTGTAGCAATTAAGACAGGTCATCTGTGTTTCTGATGCCTCAGTAAGGCTATGGAAAATAGGATATTTCTTAGGAAGTTAATCAGCGATCTACGACAACATTCAGTACACAGTATTCCAGTGTTATTTCAAAATGTTTAACAGCATTAAATAGCTTTTGAAGTAATTATGACTAGTATTCACAAATACAGCACTAGTATTTATGTGTCATTGGATTTTTCTCTTTTGAATCTAAAATACCATGAATTGTAAGACAAATTATTATTTTATAGAGTTCTACCAAAAGAAAAAAAGAAGCTAAATTACTCCATTGGGTATGCATCTTGAATTTAGAGATGCTAAAATTTGAAAAACAACATATGGTAAACACATGTAGCAGTAATTGTTGCTATTGGCAGATACATGAAGTAGTTTATGAGCAAGGGAATTAAGCTCAAGCGCACAGAGTGGTGAGAGTGGACGATGGTACATTCTTTCTGGAGGTCATTTTGGTAATACCAATCCAAAGTTGTAAAGCCATTCAGATCTTTTGACTCTGTAATTTCTTTTAACCAAAAGAAATCGTGAAAGACGTGCAAACATTTAGGAGCACCTTCGATGTTTTAGGCTCTGTTCTAAGTACTTAGGATGTATTAACGAAGGGAACAAAGACCCCTGCCCTTGTGATACTCACATTCTAACAGATTATAGAAAATGATTGTGATATATCATACCATGAAAAAAATAGGTTATGTAACAGTATTTGCTGTATGATTCTAATTTGTAAATGTGTTTTAGCATATAGGAACTTTGTAAAATCCCACAGTAAGTGATTGGCATAATGTATTTAGCCAACTGAGTTTTCTTTCCATTTGGGTTTTATTTTATAAATTTTAACCAGATTTGATTATTAAACATGCACGTAACTTACATGGATATGTTTCTATTTTACTAACTAATCTGTATGGATCCTGTTTTTATTTTGTTTGTGTAAACCTTTATGTATTCTCAAAACAAAGTCGTTATTAGATTGTGAGCTTTGAGAGGACAAGACTGGATAAGTGTGATTCTGTTTAGTAAGCACTGACTGAGTGGTTCCCAATGTGGGGTGCCCAGATCAGCAGCATCAACATCCCCTGATAACTTGTTAGAAATGCAAATTTTGGGACGCCACTCCCCCCCTACTGAATCAGAAATTCTGGGGGCAGGGTCCACATATCTATGTATGACCAAACCCTTCAGTCATCCTGGTAATTCAGTAAGCCCTTGGGCAAGTTATTTAACTGCTCTGTTCCTCGGTTAATTTATCTATAAAATAGATCTAATACACAAGTGCCTACTGCTCAGAGTTGTTAGGAGGATTAATTGAACTGATTAGTGTATGAAAATCCTAGAATACATGTAATCTTCACACATGTTTGCTATCATCATCATTATTGTCTACTATAATCATTACTGAGACCTCAATAAGTTAACTTGCCTGATGTAATACAGCTACAATTTGATCTTAGATTTTATACAGCTTAAATTTGTTCCTAGGTTTGTCTTCTTGTAAAGGAAAGTCTGTTTGTCTTCCCTCTCCAACTATTTATGACAATTAGGTTTGTACCACATATTTTTATGTCCTATATACACGTACATTTTTTCTCCTTTATTGTTCAACATTGATGTGATAGACACTTCTCTAACTAAACATCATAGGAGAGGGGTAATACTTTATGTTTCCCAATACCTGATATGGTATGGTATTTAGACACATAATAGATGTTCAATAAATACCTACTAATTGATAAAGAATAATAAAGTCATGGCTAAATCTTTCTTCAAACACTGGTAAAGTGGAACAAATCTGCTGTGCTGGTGAAATCCGAGATTATAAAAATCATATTAAAGAAAAATATTTTTCCCAGTATTTTTGACGGACATATGTCAGAATACTTATATATTGTCAAAGAAGTAAAAACTTGCATGGTATCTGACTAAATCCCTATCACTTATCGACGTACAGCCTATATTGTAGAAATGGTAGAGAAATAAGCAAATGTTCATGAGTTTTCCTATTTTTTTAAAGAAAGAAACTGTATGAAGGAGTTGAAAGAAAGATATTTTACCTTATAGAGTCATGGGAAATAATGTTTTGTTTTGAGACTAATTAAATTATCTTTAATATAATTTGGGTAGGTTTCATATTGAGCAATTGACAACTAGAAAGGAATATAAATATTCAATAAAAAGTACTATCAATATTCAAAATAACATGCTTTGGTACATAAAACTCAACTCAAAAATTTTAACTTTACTATGTACTTATAACTATAAAATAATTCCCATCATGCCAATTACATTAGATTGTTATTGTATTAACAAACATTCATTGAACCTATATACTTTCAAATGTTATACTCTTTGTTGGTGGTTGACTAGAGAGTCTGTCCTCAAGAATTACATAATGTAGTATAAATGTAATTAGGGGCTGAGTTGAGGGATGTACCTATGATTGGAGGAGAAGGATGAAAAATGACATATGAGAGAATAATAAACAAATGGACAACAACCAGACCATATATGATAATAGAACTCTGACCAACAAATCTAGGAAGCCAAACCACAACCTCTGCAGCAATTGGCTCAGAATGGTCAGGAAAGTCCAGGATTTTCAGGATATTTTCAGGTGACTGACCATCAACTTCCTCAATTTTTGCCCCCTGGTTCCAACTCAGAACCAACCAGAGAAGCCAAATATGCTCCCCAACCAATCACAGAGAATGCCTTGCTTCTAGTTAGCACACCTCCAATTTTCCCATGCTACCATCCTCCCATCAGAGCATACCCAAAGCTTTCCTTTTTATTCATTACAAAGCTCCTTGACATTGGTCTTGGCAACTATATTTTGAATATGATACCAAAAGCCATTCAACAAAGGCAAAAATAAATAAATGAGTCTACTTCAAAATAAAAAATTTCTGCACAGCAAAGGGAAACCATCAACAAAATGGAAAAGCAACCTACAGAATGGGAAAAAATACTTTTGAATCTTATGTTTGATAAGAGGTTAATATCCAATATATATAAAGAATCCACACAACTCAATAACAGCAACAACAACAGAAATCTGATATAAAAAAGGGCAGAGGAACTGAATAGACATTTTTCGAAAGAAGACATACAAATGGCCAACAGGTGGATGAAAAAACACTCAGCATCACTAATCATCAGGGAAATGCAAATCAAAACTATTATGAGATATCACCTCACACTTGTTAGAATGGTTATACTCAAAAAGACAAGAGATAATAAATGTTAACAAAAATGTAAATGAAAGCGATCCCTTAGGCACTGTTGGTGAGAATGTAAAATTGGGGCAGCCACTATGGAATACGGTGTGGAGTTTCCCTAAAAAAATTAAAAATAGAATGATCGTATGATCCAGAAATTCCACTTCTAGGTATATGTACAAAGGAAATGACACAAGGTCTCAAAGAGATATGCGCGCTCTCACATTCATTGCAGCATTATTTGAAATATCCAGGGTGTGAAAACAATCTAACTGTCTGTCAATGGATGAATGGATAAAGAAGATGTAGTGTACACTCACACACACATACATGCACACATACACACACACACACACACACACTCAGCCATGAGAAAAATAAGGAAATCCTGCCTTTTGGGACAAGATGAATGGATCTTGAGAGTATTATGCTAAGTAAAAAATGTCAGATAAAGAAAGACAAATACTGTATGATAGCATATATATGTAGAATCTAAAAAAAGCCAAACTCTTAGAAACAAAGAATAGAATGGTGGTTACCAGGAGCTTAGGAGGGGTAGAGGAAAATGGGGAGATAATGGTAAAAGAGTACAAACTTCCAGTTTAGAAGATGAATAAGTTCTGGGGATCTATTGCATGGCATTGTAATTATAGTTAACAATGCTATATTATACACTTTTTGCTAAGTGTAAATTTAAATTTGCCAAGACATTAAATCTTAAGTGTTCTCACCACAAAAAAGAAATGATAATTATATGACATGATGGAGGTGTTTGCTAACGCTGTAGTGGTAATCATATTGCAGTATTTAAGTGTATCAAATCAACATATTGTACGCTTTAAACTTAAACAATGTTTTAAACAACGTTTTTTTTTGGGTGGGGGGAAGATTATCCATGAGCTAATTACTGCCAACCCTCCTCTCTCTTTTGCTGAGGAAAGCTGACCCTGAGCTAACATCTGTGCCCATCTTCCTCCACTTCATATGTGGGACGCCTGCCACAGCATGGCTTGCCAAGTGGTGCCATGTCCACACCCGGGATCTCAATCAGTGAACTCCAGACAGGCCAGAAGCAGAACGTGTGCACTTAAGCGCTGCGCCACTGGGCCAGCCCCAAACTTAAACAATGTTTTATGTCAATTATATCCCAATAAAACCGAGGGGAAAAATACAAGTCAGAAGTGTCAGTAATAGAAAATGAGAATCCAGAGAGTTGAGTAGGTTTTGGCAGTAAGGCGATAAATTTTGTTTTGGACATTTTGATTTCAAAGTAATTGTGCAGTAGGTAAGTAGAACATTTAGCAAGAAGTCAGGCAAGTAGCACTAAAACCAAGGAATGCAGTCAGGTCTAGAATTTTTAGATTTGGAAATACTTCCCATAGAGATGACAATCGAAGCCATGTGTAGGAGGGGAATTTCAGATATGAAACATATAGAAAGAGGAGAGGATCAGAAAATATATTCAAGTATTGATACATGCATTCATTCAAAAATTCCTGAACACAGCTATGCCCCTGGGCATTGTTTTTGGCACTGAGGATAGATGTGCTGAAAGACTGGCTCTTCAAAGGCACTGAGAAGGAGAGCAAAGCAAAGCAAAGCCATAAGGTGTAATTATCAGAATAAAAAACAAAACTAAACTAAAACTAACAATAAGAAGACAGTGGTGGAATCGCTGGAAGAAGAGCCGTTCAAGAAGGAAGAAGTGGTTAACAAGTGCTGCGAAGTATTCCAGGGTGATGATAGCTTAAAACGGAACACATATTTCATGTCTTGACATCTCTGGAGATATTCATATAGGGTGTCATTAGAGGTTTTAGGGTCAAAAGCATGTTGGAATGGATGACAAGTAAGTATGGACTGCCCACCCAAGAGAAAATTTAGACAGAAGCTTGAAGAAGGTGGGGCCTAAAGGCAAAGTTCCCCAGGAGACAGAAGGCTTGAAATTATAGGCTGAAAGGAATGATCAGGTGGAGAATGAGAAACTGTCTTTAGAAAAAGCATGAAAGTTGTGTTCCAGACAGGCAAGAGAAGATGAAAACAAGGAGAAGAGAGTTCTTTGGAGATAAAATAATAGATGAGGAATAAATGGAGATACACATGTATTTTTAAATAGAGAATGAGAAAATTGAAGTTGTTAAGCTGAATAACTAATCCACTTAAAATGTATGAGCGAGTTATGTCATAGCAGGAGAAAGGAGGAGGTACAGAATAGGAGAGGACTGGAGATATTTCCTGTTAGTGGCTGTCAGGAATATGATGGGTAAGTAACTGTGGAGAAATAATAGTGATGAGGAAATATGAGTAACTAGTTTGTGTGACTAGTTGTGTGGTAGTATAGCAAAAAAAAAAAAAAAGTAATGGAGGCAAATATTTCAGTATAGCAGCTTTCTTTTCCAACGTTTAGAAGCTTGAAAGGATTGTAAGGAACATCATCCAATTGAGGTGGGGAGAATTACAGAGGAGGAGAGATTAAGGGGAGAGAGAGAAGCTGTGGGGTTCTTCATGTAGAAGATCTATGACTTCCCCATCTTAGAGATAAAGAAACTGGCTAAGGAAGCTTTAAAAACCTTGTCAATACTGCTTAGATGAAGATTCTGATTCATATTTCTGAGACAAAGCCTGAGATTCTGCATTTTGGACAAGTCCGGAATTATCAACGAGAGTCTACAGTTTAACAAGAATCCCAGGTGATGCATTTAAGTTTGAGAGGTACTGCTCTATACTTTGCTTTTCCCTCTGAACGGTAGTTGGCAAGAAAATGGTAAAAGGAAAAGAATAAGGAATGCAGGGTACTTTCCAGGGCTTTGTTAAAGTAGCCAACCATTCAGCATAAGCTAAAAAGGGACGAAGCCCCAAAGACTGCTATACACTTTCAGGATAGGGAGGAATTAGGATCTAACAGTTATGATGGCAGGCACAGAACTGAAGCTCCAAAGCTTGTCTGAGCTCCTGCCACAGTTGAAGTGAGATGAAAATGAATGTTGCTATAGTAACCAATTAATTTACATAAAGGTTAAACCAATCCTGTGAACTTTTACACATTCTTACAGATTTTCCAGTAAAACCATCTCCAGTAACTAAAGGATCATTATATGATGCTGAGAGTTATAATTTACAATTTTAATTTCTTTTTAAATGTGTAGGTATCTATAATATGATAACTTTTATCATGAGCATTATTACCTTTTTAAGCTCTACCAATTAGCGTGGCTGAATGTCAATTGAGGAAAATGATGACAATGTCACTCAAGAAAAAGAATTTGGAGGATCTCTTTGTAATGCACCCCCTTGTGGTTTGAGATTATTGTTGCTAATTGTATCAACACAAAAAGAAACATTTTTATAAAATTTTAATACTTTGAATAATTTAGGGAGGCGTTTTACAGAGCAGTGATGTCTGAGTCAAAATATCAAACATAAGAATCTATACATTTTAGACTAAGGAATAAACCCCCACCCTCCAACTGGATTGGTTACTGTTGTTTCTATATCTATTTGATATGCAAAGTATTTTTAATCATTGATTTTATACCTTTTTTAATAAGGGTAAAACTTTATTTAGAGGTTTTAACATTTTGATTTTCTGTAAGCACAATTTCAACACAGATATTCATTCAATTACAAAGATAGCAAAGACATCACTACTAACAGGCTAAAATGCAAATGCCAGCCTATAATGTATATTGGCAACTTTTTTCCTGATCATGCATTTTGTTATGTAGTCGTTTCCCCAATTATATAATGAAATCCTCACAAAAGCCCCGAGATATTAATGATTTGTCTTATTGTTACTGAATTCACAAAGAGCTTCTTTCCTCAGTACATTCTAGATGATGGAAGAAGGACATTGTCATTTTCTGTTGTTATTTTTATTTCCCCTAATATATACAAACATGTTAATGCATAATAGGAAATTAACAAGTTCAGACAAATGTGAGTCCCCAAAGAATATGTTGCACAATTATTTTTCTACCAGTGTAAAGTTTATCCAAAGTATTTAAGAGATCAAATTAAACCAATAGGGCGATATAAGGCACAAGTTTTTTTATAACAGCTTTATTGAGATATAATTAACATACCATAAAACTCATGATTTTTTGTACAACCTTTTAAAGTGGACAATTCAGTCGATTTAGTATATATTCAGCCTTGGGCAACTAGCACCACTATCTAATTTTAGAATATTTTCATCAGCCAAAAAGAAATCTTGTACCCATTAGCAATACTTTTCATTCCTCCCACCCCTCAGTCCCTGAACACTGTTAATCTACTTTCTGTCTCTCTAGAATTTATTTTTCACTTGTGTTCAAAAGAAAATCCACCCAAGCCTGAGATGATACTCTCTGGGGTCCAGGATCCAGCCCCCTCCTATCTTATCCCTCTCCTTGGGGGTTAAAGGGAGCAGGGAGGGGAGGGGAGCCTCTCACCATACAAAATACTAATGGAGCACCAGGCATTAATTCTGCCTTATAGCTAGACATTAATGGGAGAAAGGGACAAAGATGGGCATACTTCCTACACTCAGTGACACTTTCTAGAAGTTTCTCCCTTCACTTCTGTGTGCATGCTTTTGCCATAGCTTAGTCTCATGGCACCAAGAGTAAGGATCATATTCTTATTCCCAGTGTCCATGAACCTAGCCAAAAATCAGTGGTTTTCTTATTAAAAACAAGGTAAGAGGATATTTGGGGATAATTAGAAGTTTCTGCCATAGTGTTAAACCCATTTGAATGTATTAAAGTTTGTTCAGCTAGAGTTTGGAACACCCAAAGAGGAATCCTTACAAAAGATTATAGACTGTTATGACAGAATGTCTAGTGGCTTTTGATACTGGCAATAAAATACGAAATCCTGAAATATAGTATCAGTAGCCAGAACATAAAAATCTATGAGACTGGACCATACTTATCTTGTTCATCACTTTAACCTCCCATTCTAGGATAGTAGTGACTGACACATAGTTGCTGAATAAATATTTGTTGAGTAAATGAATTAATGACTGAACTAACATTATATGGTTATATACGTTATATATAGTTATAGTTACTCAACAGATTTACAGAGATTACCTAATCATGGGATGAGTTCATAGTCCCAAAACCATCACTGCCTGTCACTCCGACTTTCCCAGGGTTTAAGACCTGTTTTGAAAGAAATGATCTAGGTGTTGAATAAGACATTGAGAAAGTTCAGATGTTACTGAACTAAGGTAAAATCTAGTACCTAAACACAGGCTATTTTTCTTCCTAAAGGCTTATCCAGTAATTATTTCTTTACTGGAACATTCAGGTGTTTATTAGTTTTTTATTGTGAGTTTACGATACGCCAGGTTTTATTCAAACAGTCTACTTTTTTTTCTCCCAAACATGTTGCCTACAATTGTAATAAGAATTGTGTTTCTGAGATGATAAGCTTGACAGTCTTGAAAGAAGTAAGAATTCAAAGTCTTTTTTTAAAAAAAACATTATTTGCATTTTTCTAAATGAATAGAAGTTTATCTGGTTTTCTAAGAACGCATTTCTGATAACCTATACCAAAATTGTGCATGTATTATATAAAATTTACATATTTTGTAAAATCTTATGTACTCTAAAATTTATTGACAGGAAATTCTAGAAATTGGCATGTCTGATAAATAATTCATAGTTTCAGTTTAGCATTTAATGAGCTAGGCACTGTGGGGCTGTCACTATCTAAGACTAGAAGGACTTTATTTACTATTCTTGTAGATTTATTTAAAAAATTGAGAGTGTAGTCACATCTCTGCTTTTTGAAGTTGAAGTTTTAAGTTTCTTTCTAAATGGACTAAAATGGAAGCTCCTAATTTCTTTCCCACTTCCTCCCTCCCTATTCAAAGAATCAAAATCTCTGTGCTGTATCTAATTAGTAGAGATAAGAGAGTTTGTGCTTGACACTCAGCTATACCATCTACTAACTCTGTGCTCTTGAGCACTTTTATTAACCACTCTAATGAGTTTTCTTGCTATTTGTTAAGAGTGATCACAATAACTGGTAGGATTGCTATAGGGATTAAATGAGATGGATTTAAAGCACTTAACATACTTCCTGATACATAGTAGATGTTCAATAAATGTCAACTACTATTATTGCCTAGGACCAACCAACTAGGGTGGTAGAAGACACATAATAAATGTGTAATTACATCACCCCTAAACCTGAAAAAAATAATGCATTTATGTTCATTGAAATAATACTTGGAAGAATATTGCACAATGATCAAATATCATGTAGAGACTGTATTCTATAATGTTTCATAGGACATACTCTGAAGCCAGGATCTCTGGGTTAAAAAAAATAATCTTGGGTAATAAAGGAAAACTTTCTCACAAATCACTTTTGTTCATCTATAAAGTGGAGATACAGTTGTGACTATTAAATGAATTGATACATACAAAATACTTAGGCCAGTGCCTGACATATGGTATGCATTAGGTAAATGTTATCTGTTAATATTATCCTACCCTGGTATATGACTTAATTGTGATTCTGAAATTAATTAAATGTAGGTTGAATTTTAACTCTACAATATATTAGCTATAAGACAATTTAGAGTTTATTCATGAAATTGTTAGTGTCCAATTTCTTATCTGAACATGTGGAAAATAATCTCTAAGAGAAGAGACTTTTGTAAGTATCAATGGAGAATATGACATAAAGTGTAGAAATCTTGACGTTGTACTATTTATCTATTGCTAATTATTATTTTCCTAAACCCACCAAACTGTCTTTAAAATCACTCACAATTATTTAAAATTATCCGACAATTTTTAGGGTCTCAAATTATTTTAAAATTCAACCCCCTCCCATTGCCTCCAAAAAGTTGAACTTCCCTGCAAAATTAAGCCAAGAAGAGATAAAGCCCTCAAATTCTTTTTAACATCAGAGAAGTCACCATCTGACATGCTGATTCCATGAATTTCTCCAAATGCTCAGTCTCATATCCAATAAATCCATTCATAAATGGCATTAATCTATAGAAATACTAACTCAAGTACAACTTTTCAAAATTTCTGCAGTAATTTATAGTTATATAAACATTACTCTGAAACATTCATTTTTTGATATGATGGGTTTAGGATACTAGAATTCCAGAATTATCAATCATTTTTTTCTGAGGTTTGCTTACTGGGCTTAGCATAAGTTCTTTGTGAATGGTTATTCCTCCAAAGATAACTAGGAGAAATGAAAGAACTATATCTGATCAAATTCATTTAGCTGGCATCTTATCGTGTGAAATAAAATTTCCTGAAATGCATCACAGATAAAACTAATCCAGTGCCAATGTCATTGACAGTTTAATAACTGATCCTTCACCACAGATCTCTCCCCTAAAAATAGTTATCCATAGCATGTTAAAATTGACTCTTTCTTCTTTAAATAGATCCCAGTACTCAGTATCTTGGCCTGAGTCAGGCCATGTAAATCATAGAAAAAGGTGGATTAAAGTTGGGATGAGCTGTCCTTCCGCTTTGGCCTTCTTACGTGCCTAAAATCACCTCTCTGGCTCGGCTTTGGTTTTGAAGACCAACTAGCCATATGCATTTCTGGACTCCCTGAATTTAAACATGAGCCGTGACTTACAGTCTGTGTGCCCACCATATCTAATCAGTATAACAACGTCAGTAATACATACAAGGGAGTTCTTTGGATTTACTAAGCATCCTAGATGTAACTGGAGGACATAAATCTCCTGATGTGCTTTTTATGATGCAAATTCTATTATTTAGCTAAAAGTGTCAATTTAATATTGCAAATAAGCAACACAGTGCTTGGAGGAGTAATCCAGCATCTGATGGTGCTAAAAGAAGTTACCATTCTTGCATTATAATCTCAAACCTTAAAGCTTGACTTTACATCTTTAATAATAAAATGTTAATACCAATTATGCTTTTAAATTTGTGTATCCAAAGAGTTCATTCCACAGTGGCAATACTTATTTTCAGCTGAATGTTGATTCTAACACTCAACCTTTTAACATTTGTCCCAAATTTAACTTGATACACCTCTTGATAAAAAAGGAGAGCAGAGGGGCAGGTCATTATAATTCCTTGGTTTACTTTTTGAAGTCTAAGCATTCAAACCACACTAGATTCTTGGGAAATTCTTCTTCTTTAACAAAACAAATAGGAAGTAGATCTTTGAAGTCATCTTCTCATTCCTTCCTCGTGCAGGGAAAATGGAAGCGGAAAGTAATTGAATAATGAGCCTGCGGGGTCCACAGCTTAATCCATGTCCACTGGGGTTTATAAAAGGAATGGGGAGTAGAGACACTTACAGAAGGCATGTAAACAATGTCTATCAATTTGGGAACAAGGAGACATGGAGCAATGGCCAATAACTGGAGTGAAATGCAGTGGATGGAGAATCAGAGGCTCAGAGCAGTCAAGTCTCTATCACCAAAGAGCTCAGCAACTTTGACCAAGAAAGTCTGAGCATTCATTACTGAAGATTTCACTTCACACATGCATTTCAATTTGCAGAATAAGAACAATAAATTTGAATGTGAACGCTTACACCTCAGTGATGGTGGTATTTTGTTTTCCACTAACATTTCATCACAAGAATATTGGAAACATTTCATTTCACTTCTCAAGTGGTTCTTTTTAGCGTAAGAATCGTTTTCACATATAATAATCCCTCCTAAGAGTTAAATCGCGTTCCTCTGTCAGATAAACTGTTACATAATCTTTCCCTCAATTACAGTAGAAAACAGTTGCAACAGTTTAATGCATAGACATCTGAGAAAAACATATCCCCTAAAACAACACCACTCATTAAGACACTGATATAAAAGATTCAGTCTATTACAGTTTGTCTCTTCTATTAACTTGTATTGCAATACATCACAGTAAAGCACCTGCCTATGTATCAGTGAGTGTTGAGTTTTCTAAAGGGTTTATGAATACTACTAATTTCTTCATTGAGGGTAGAGACTAAATTTTCTATTTTCTTCTTGTGTTCATATAGAACAATATCTACCCAGAAATAAGCAAATTTAAGGGCTTCATAAATGTGTTTTGATTAGTAAGTTACCACTGCATCAAAAAGAGAAAATTCTTTCAGAGTGCATTAGCTACTAAATATGATCACACATGATGGTAACCAAATGGCTTGATTTAAACACAATAATATTGACCAGTGTCGTGTAGTGTTACTGTTAAATTAACTATCTTAAACAATGTAAGAGTATAGTGAACTAGGGAGTATAATGCAGCCTTTAAAATTATGATAGAGGAATATTGATATTCATGAAGAGCTATGTATCACTTAATGATTAAAACAGAATAAAAAAGATAAAAATAGAATCATAATACGATAAGCACTTTGGTGTGTGTGTGTTCTTGCAGTTACAAGTATATATGGGTATGGCTATGTATATATTTGACACTGTTAAATTAATGTAAACTGAGAAGTTTATTTAAAATAACATATACAATTACATTTTGCTGGCAAATATGTCGCTCACCCAAAATCCCACAAGAAGCAAAAGAGACAATAAAAATTCTCTCCTTCTTGTCATCCCTGCGTCAAAGAGCCCAAATTTGAGTAATTGATCTTAAATCACAATCGTTTGATGTGAGCTGAGTAACTGTAATGCTACTTCAGTCAAATATCGTAGTCAAAAGTTTTTTGTTAAATGATGTGTACACTAATTACTTATACAATAAAATTTCTTCTGATATTAAATTTAACATTTATGGTGCTTGAATTGAAATGCAACACTAGTCCTAATAGAGAATGTTTTTGGTTGTGCTTTTCTAGGTCTCAGGGTGGCGAACTTTTCCTCTGAATTCCTAACCTGTGAGCTTATGGTAAGATTATAATGAATATACTAAATTTTAGAGAGTTTTTCTTTATTACTCTTGCTTAATAGTGTCCAGTGAATATAACAGTAATGAATTTGCATAACTCACCTGATAGTTTACCATTCTTTTCCATAAATGTTGAAGACTATGTGATATTTTCCCTCGAAATGTTTATGTTCTTGGGTAGGTAATAGAAACCTAGTCATTTGATGAAGTCTTTGATAGGTTTCTAGGTGAATTTGAAGGCATCGTTGAAAAGGTAAGGATTTATACCACTGGAAAATAGTTCTTTGGACATGAATGACAATTTTATATATTAAAATTTTTAGAGTGAAGTCTATTTGATGCCAATGAATAGAGGCAATGACTTATTGAAAGTAAAACTTATTTTATCACCTGTCAAGATTTATCAAAATTGGGTTCTTCTATAAAAGCTTGATGTTAGAGCTTCAGAAAATTGAAAGTAAAATATGTAACTGTTGAAATAGAAATGTTAAGAAATAGCCAGTCACTTCTAAGGTGATTTTTTTGAGTGTTATTATTTGTTAATTTCTATGAATCCAATGTGAATCTGGTTTACCCTTATAATTGATTAATTCACATTGTGAGTAAACATAAGTTTGTGTTGTGAAATTAATGCAGTTATTTTTTAGTAGGACAATTTTGAAAGTTTATCTGCTCCTTAGTATATATAATATGGGCATTTATATCATACATTTTATACTTGGGGGGAAATGATCTACTTGGAAACACAAAGGCAATTGACTAAAACTGTTGATTTGGTTATATAGCATTATTGAAATGTATCTTGAAGAAATTGTTTTAAGTGAATGTAGGCAACAAATGCTTCTGGGATCTCTAAGGTATACTTTTTAGTTACACCTTTTTAGAAACCCTCAACAAATTATTATCACAAACAAGTGTCATATAGAAGCAATGGGAAATTCCTCTGCCCTACCAAGAGGACTCTGCTGACAATGGAAGAAATTATTATGAAATATGCTATTTGGATATGCATTCAACAATAACTTTATTTGCAAGAAGTGTTTTTTAAAGTTGTGACTTACATTTCACAAGTATACCTACCTTTTCTCAGAAATTATTTCAACCTATAAACTGTTAAAAAATACTTTAAAAACTTACTATCATCTCTGGTCCTTTAAATCCTCTTATACAAACAAAATACATAGGAAAAATTGCTCATATCTTAACTGCACAATCTCAGTGAATTGTTACAAAATGAACACACCCATAAAAACAGCACTCACATAAATTCAAAAACAAAAAGATAGAACATGAGAGTACCTTGAAGCAGCCCCTCCTTTCTGCTCTTCTCTAGTAACTGTTCCCACAGAGCATAAGCACTATGTTGGCTTCTAGAAGGATAGATTATTTTGCCTCCTTTTTTGCATTCTATAAGTGATATTCTAAGTAGGTACTACTTTGCCTCTTTTTCTCAATATTACGTTTGTAAGATTGTGTGCAGTGGTAAATCACTCTTTCTCATTGCTGTGTAGTACTCAGCTGTGTGAATAGACCAAATTACAATCCTTTCTCCCATTTGTAAGCATTTGGGTAGCTTCCAAACTTTAGCTCTTTGAATAGTGGTCATATGGACATCTGGAACATGTCTTTTAGGAAACATGTATGTATTTTGTTGGGTATGTAGAATATGCATATGTTCTGCTTTAGTAGATACTCATAGTTTACCAAAGTGGTTATATCAGTTTTTGACACAGGATGTGAGAGTTCTGTTGCTCCTTATACTAACACTGGGAATTTTTCATCTTCCTATATCAGCCATTCTGGTGTGTATGTCAGGATATTTTAATTTGAATATCTTGAAGACCAGTCGTATTAAACACCTGTTTTTATGATTGTCACATTTGAGATGATTATCTGTCATGTGGATATTCTCTTTTTAGAACTGAGTCTTCTGCCCTTTTTCTATATTATCTATTTATTTTTATTATATTATCTATCCTTGTTTACTATGTATACATAATGGGTGTAGGAATCCTTTGTTGGATATCTATGGTCCTGGTTCACAAGATTAAACCATTAAAGTGTCAAGAATTTTGAGACCTGCTTGGTAGTTTGAAAATCTGCCATGATAGAAATATTTCCACCACATACATTGACAAACACTAAAAATCAGAGCTTTATTTTTCCTTCTGGAGAACTAGTTGTTAAACATTTATCAGCACACCACTGGATATTTATTTTGTGTATTAAACCATTTGGTGGATGTTTTCCTTACTCTCCTAATGGTGTCTTTTGCTGAACAGAGTTCTTAATTTTAATTTATTCTAGTGTATTAGGTTTGTTTCTTGTATGATTAGGGCTTTTTGAGTCCTATTTAAGACATATTTACCTTTGCCATGGTTGCTAAGATATTTCCTTATGGTTTCTCTAAAAGCTTTATTGTTTAGACTTTCACATGAAATTATCTCCAGGTTGTAAAGATATTGTTCTATGTTATTACCTTATGCATTTACGCTAGTTAGCTGGATAGCTTTTCATTAGAATAGTAGTTGCCCTGTATATATTTTACTTTTTATTTTAAAATTAATACATAAATATACAGACATTTATATGTATGTTTATTTAATAAGTTAATGTAGTTATTTATGAGCAAATTGTAGTATTTCATAAAGATAATATGTGTATTTATGCATTGCCTACTATAAGTTTCACGCACCACAATCAGTTATGTGGCCATAATTTTGAAATAGATATTCATCACCATAGTAAATTAATATTTGACTTTAACCCTAAATGTATTATGATAATTTATTTCCATCATATATTGTTAAAGGAACCAAAAGTCTGCAAAATAAATATTCTACAGAATCATTTTAAAAACTCAGAATATTATGCTAACTTTTAGGCATTCAGATAAAAATATTATTAAAATGTATTTAGTTGCTTCAAAATATTATGTTTAAAAAGTTACATAAACACGTAACAGCCATGATAAATACATTCTAAAGGATCAATTATAGAATACTATTTTGTGTACTTTATTAAGATGTTTTTGTCTTGTGATTTATATACATGGATATATTTATATAAAATTTTCCATGAAAAACATGGTAATAGATCACATACCTGTTTTGTGCATGCTAGGAATGATACTATAAAAGCCAGTATTATTTCTTCCTTAAAATTCTGAGTCAATTATGTAAATGTGTATATGTTTGCCACAGATTGTATTGTCCTATTATGCATGCTTTTTGAATTGCGTATGTTTTCCTCTTGAACTAATCATCCTGATGTAAACATATTCAGTTTTCCCTGTAACAATTGAAATATTTGAAAGATGTGACACATAATGGAATTAAATAATTATTTTCAAATGAAAAGTTTAATAGTTTCAATACGCACATATCAAACTGAGTGTTTTTTGCATCTCTGGGTCCTTAATCCAAGCCATTTCATTGACTTCAGAGTAACTCATAACTCAAGCTACAGAAATGCAAAAACAAACTAATATGTTGTTTTTAGTAAAGAGTTATTCTTTTTTAAGTCCTTATAAGAGTAAAAAAATCTGATGAGAAAAATTGGGGGATTATAGATTAAAATCTTTGAAACTAAAGACAGATGGTATTTCATTTATTTTCATATATTTGGAGAGCATAGGGTTTGTATCAGAGCTGTTTTTTTCTTTTAGACTTTCTTGCCTGTTTTAGGTAGCCAACAGTGAAGAAATATATAGAGTGTGTACTAATTTTAAAAAGCTAATTAGATGATTTACACTTTTACTAAATTACTTATTTCTGTGGCATAATTAAAGCAGGAAGAACAAAGGTGAGACAGGAAAAGGTGTCTTGAAGATTGGTCCAAAACTTTACAGGACATTAATAGCTAACTCTGATCCTGCACTAGCGTTTTCAAGTAGCTAAATAATGAGTTTATCTGTGAAACACAGCGTGGGTTACAGAAGGAAATATTTCAGGATTCACTACATGAAGGCGTCCCTGAAGGTAAATGATAGTTAAAAGGAAAAAAATAAAGAGACACAGACCATAGATATACGTAATTGATACCAATATACTTCATTTTCAGAGATGACAGCTTGGGGACAAATCAAGTCCAAAGACATGTTATTGACATAATGCATGAAGGATAATGGAAGACACTAAAGAGTTATAAACTTGTAGAGTATTTTACTAGGCATGAGTTTAACCCAAAATTAAAAGATTGAATTATGCAGTAAAATTCTAATCTGAGAGCGTGAACACCCTTTAAAAAGGCCAAAAAAAAAAGGTAAAATACAGTCAGAAAAAAAAATAACTAAAATGTAGTGTTAATATAAATGAAGATTGAATTTGAGAATAAACTTATTGGAATCACAAAATACTCTGTATTTATTTTAGTTTCTATTCAATGATATATTTATCTCATTGAACTGTTAAAGTACAGTGTTAACGGTTTTTTCCCCCCTAAAAAATAGAAATATTTGCTAGTTCCAGGCACAATATCTTATAGTAGCAGATGCTCTCTAAATTTTTGCTGTCTAGAAAACCAATTGTATATGAACGAGACAGATGTTAGACAGGTTTCTTTTGCAGTATCAAACACTTGTTTTCTCAAACATATCCCCTTTCCATCCTTTCTCCTCTCTTCCCTCCTTCCTTCTTTTCCTTCTTTCTTTCCTTCCTCTTTCCCTGCCTCCCTCTTTCTCTCCCCCTTTCTTTCTTTCTATTAACAAACATTTATGTCAAACTTACCAAGTGGTAGGCTCATATCTTTATTGATTTCCCAGTCTGATGAGGAAAAAAAAGGATTAAATAAACTTGTAAAATAAACCTCAATTTTGATAAATGTTATGAAGGAAAACATCCTCAAATGTAGAATAATTGGGACAGGAGTTGATACTTAAGTTAATACTTTAAAGGAAAGATGGAGTTTAACACATGAGGAAATGGAGAGGGGAAGGAGAGTATAAAGAGATTTATAGGATCTGAGGAAAAGGAGAGCTTAGAATGTTCAAGAAACTAAAAGAATGTTAGTGTAACTGGAGCATAGTAAATAAAAAGGAGAGGAGCTTGAGATGAGGTAAGCTTTGTAGGCTGTGAGAAGTATATTGGATTTGGTTGTAAATGCCACTGGAAGCCATTGAATGCTTTTAAGCAAAAGTGTATAGTAATCTCATTTATGTTTTAAGAGAAGTGCTTTGTGCAGAGTAATTAGTGGGAAGACTAGAAGTAGGAAGATCATTTAGGAGGAGACATTTGCTGAATTCCGAGAGAGAGTGAGCTGTGATGGCCTGGACAAGGAGGGGATCACTGAGATGGATTTGCAGTCTATTTTGGAGGCAGAACCAAAAGGACTTAATAATTAATTGGATTCAGAGGGTGAGAGAAAAAGAGACGATAAGAATGAGTCCTAGACTTGAGCAATTGATCGTATAGCAAGACCATCCACAATTGATTTGGTCAAGATGGAGTTGGGAGGCAGGCTCTAGTAAAAGAATCAGTAACTCCGTTTGGAATCAAGAATGTATTGTCTTACCTCTTTGTACTCAGGGTGCAATTTGCAGTTGTTACATCAGATGAAGACCAAATTAGGAGTAGGGAATAAGGATTCAATACTGGACATCCTAAGGACTCGTTACAGCCAATAATGTGGCAAACCAGTCTATTATAGCTCATTGTCCTGGATTGATATTTGTAGAAGTATGTATGAATTGACATTGTAAAAGCATTACATGGTAACTATTGGGACCTAAGCATTCTATGGAATGAGCTAAAATTCCATACATATTTAATACAACAGATTTCAGCAATATTTGGGATTTTAAAGTGAGTCCATAGTGAGATATGGACAGTATATGGAAGGAAAGGGGTAGCAATTTACAGAAACAATTGGAAATTCTGGATATCTTTTAAAGAAACAATTGGGAAAAATAGGAAAAAATTTATTTCAATGAGCAAAGAATCTCTATTAACACATCCTCTCACAATCATACATAAGCAAAAGTAGAAAGAATATGGGAGGTAGAATTTACTGGAATAAGTAGAATTATAATTATTGTTATATAACTAACTATAGACCTCTGTCATCACCATTATCTTCTCGAGAAAACCATATCTGTCAACTTGAGAGAATCTGATAGAAAAGAAATGAGAACGGAGCATTGTGCTCATTTTATTAACTTGCAAAGAGGTTTCTATACACGCATATCTGCCTTCCTTGACAAAGTTGAAAACATTGAAAACCAAAACTGTCTTGGCATTCCTTATATCTTTTTGTCTGTGAAGGTGGGAAAACTGCTTGTCATGATATTGTAATTGCAGCATGCAATTCCTGCTGCCTAGTTCCACTAATTTAATAGCATAGATATGTTATGATTTACATCCATCCTCAATACCACAATATGATCTGTATTCTGACACGTTTTACCTGAAAATTTGACCTTAGGAACTTTTTGCATTTATTTCAGAACCTCTCACTGCTAAGAAAAATAAGATATTTTATGATTACACAGAGGAGGGATCTGAATATTACCTTTTAAGAGAAGAGGCAATCACAGGACCATCACCTCTGGCAAATCTGAATTTTAGTCCAACATATTCCTAACTATAATCTTGAGATCGGAATATGATATTTAGCCATGATTAATAGATATGGAACAACTTGGCATTTAATCATATAGCTTCTCATTCAAAGAGTTCCTCTTTCCCCATGATAGCCATAATTTATGTCGGCAACAGAAGAATTATGATATGGTAAAAGTGAGGAAATTAAAACTTTAATTATCTCAGAATTTTTATCTGTTAATTATATATATTGAATTTTCAATCTCAGATTCAAATAAATCAGCTAAATATGCTTATTTTAAATCTATTGTTACATGTTATAATCACATATTCAGTGAATTTATTTCAATGTATAATTATTGCAAAAAATTCAAATATATTCTCTTTAATGTAAAACACTCCAGAATATGCACTCATTTTAACATTTGCATCTTATTCCAATCTGGTGGGTTAAAAGGAGAGAGAGTGTCACATGAACACCTTGTTATCATGAAATAAATGTAAGTACAAGGTGTTTCATTTATTTTGCTATATTCAAATAGGTAAATATATTTTTTAATTAAATTGGTGTCTCTATTATCTGCCTAAAGTAAGGTTGTGAGTATTTTAGCCTCTAAGTATATTATCACAAGAAATTCTAGTGGTATCAATAAGAACTTGGCATAGAAATTCTACTGGTTCCCTAGCACTGTTGCCAAGTGATCTGGAATGGACAATCATTGGTAGCGTTGTAAAAGCTAATGGAGAAATGTGGTGGGGAAAGGCTGAGGAGGTTGAGGAAAATTTATTATTGCTCCAAAATATTAAGTAACTTTTAACAGATTCAATAATTATTATTCTGTTGATATTTGTATTTTGCTGGATATTTATATTTATAGGAGATCATATGGTGGCTGTGTGCGCACGTGTGTATGTGTGTGTGTGTGTGTCTGTGTATGACAGAGAGAGATTACAGATATTCTAAATATTTTAAAGCAGCATAATTGGAATCCACTTTCCTACTCCTTTCTACCTTAAAAACACTATTTAAGAGGTGAGCCCTGTGGCCTAGTGGTTAAGTTCAGTGTACTCCACTTTGGCAGCTGAGGTTCATGGGTTTGTATCCAGGGCACAGACCTACACCACTCATCAGCCATGCTGTGGTGGCAACCCACATATAAAGTAGAGGAAGATTGGCACAGATGTTAGCTCAGGGCTAATCTTCCTCAGCAAAAATAAAAAAACAAAAACAAAAAACCCACTATTTAATATCTGTGAAACAATGAGCAAATCACAAGCTCTGAACAACTATAATTTGGGAGCAGTGTTAGTTTTCTTTTAAGTGTAGGTTTTTAAAATGAGCTTTTTGCCCAAGCTATAAAACCTATAAAATGATTTTAAGATAGATTCTGAGATAGATTCTCTCCCTGAAAGTGTTATATGAAAAATATTAGCTAAGAGGGGCTTTTTATTTTGATAAGTCACTGAAACTGAGTTAAGATATTGAAGTATATTTCTTTCTCATTATAAGTGATAATGTTTATAATCAACTGGTACTTACATTCAAACATAAATCTTTGTGAGGTTTGTCTCTAACCTCAAAAGGTTATAACATGTCTCTTATTAATAAGATTGGTTTTCCATTTTCATAAGATCTGTATGTCTACTAGCATATAAATCTGTAATAGAGATGGGATTACTGTGGCATCATTATTTTATAGTGAGTCTGTTTGCAATAGCAGAGTAAATGTTCTCCTCATTGTGATCATTGATTTTTCTATTCTTAAATGTATTTTAAAAAATTGGAAATCATTATGACACATATATATATTTACTTGCTATATTTAAATACATTTTTATCTATTAACGCAGTCATTAAGGTAAGAGTCTTTACTTCAAATTATTCATAACATTTAATTTCATTCATGAATTTTCATACATTCTTAAAAGTATCATTAAATGAGGAAGTCAATTGTTCTTCTAATATAAATTTCAAGCATGACAGGTAAAATGTTATATAAAAGGCTTACCATGCAAAATTGTTTTGAATACTGTTGCTGGAGCATTTGCCCACGCATGAAATAGAGATATAACTACAAAATTTTCAGGTCAAACCGCAGCATCAGGAAAAGGTTGAATATAAATTAAGGATGAAATCCAATATATTTGGGAGGGACTTCATTTTCTTCTTGAGAAATCAAAGAAGGACACACTTATTAAACCTGGTCTGAAATTTCTCAAGTAAAACCAAAAAACTGACTTTGCTAAGGACACGTATAACAAAAGCACTAGCTTGTTCAGCATTTCATTTTTAACTTTTGGAAATAATTTTGGTTAAAAGTATATATGTAAAGGATTAAAAGACATTGTGCGTGCTCTGAAGGACACAGGGAGAAAGGATTTCACCAGGAAATAACCATGTGAGAACGTTCATTCCCTGGTGTGTTCAACACAGACGTAGATTGGAAGTAAACTGTGTGCATAACCCAGTGCTGATTGCTGGGCTACAGACTGAATAAGAGCTCATTTTAGAACTCTCCAATTAGTGAAGAGGGAGGGCATGTGGATACATAAATTATAAATCATCCAAACAGCAGGAAAATGTATTGAGCATGCAAAATGTGCCAGGCAATGTGCTAAAACCTCTACCATGATTACCTCTTTTAATCCTCACAATGCCCCTGTGAGAGAAGGACTCTTGCTTCCAGTAAAGCTGAGATTAACAGAAGGTATAAAACATGCTCATGGCTTCACAATCAAGGAAAAGTGTAACAGAGATGATCGATCCTATTAGAAGGATATGAAGCAAATGTCATAGGAGAGTCTAGGATAAAACTAAATGCCTCTGGGAGTCTGTGAAAGCATCCTTCCTTGTGGGTGTAAAATTTGAGGTGTGTCTTATAGAAAGGGTATGAGGTTTGCTAGGTAGTGAAGGCAGATAAAGGGAATGTTTCCATCTAATAAGATTTTCTGGAAGCATAGCATTCTGGCCTTCCTTTTACCGCTTATATGTGACAGTGGGACAACATGATTTCTGAGGTCTTTTGAGGTCTCAAATTTTATGATGCTGTATCTGTTTACTCTACATAAAAATAAAAGAAGGGCCTTCTGAGTAAATGACGAAATATCTGAGACTTTTGCCAATATACCACTGATTTTCCAGAACGAAGAAATACTTCTTGTATTCTATACATGGATAAAATAACATCTGTTTTCTCCAGAGATAGCCAGTTATATGTAGAAATTTTCCCCTTTCAAGGAGGATGGGAGAAAACTCTGATAGTGCCATATCCGGGGCCAATTTAGCCAATCTGTGGTAGTTGATAACTTGGGATTCTATATCCTATAAATCCAGTTACTTCTGTTTGGGGCTTTCTTTCTTTGTTCCCCCCCACGCCCCGCCCCACAAATGTTTTCTAGTTACTTTGGGAAAATTTCATGTTTTAGACTTAAAAGGATTTCCCACATTCCTATGGGAAGAGCCAAGGTATTTATAGCACGCCCCAGAGACATGTTGCACAATGCTGGTGGGATAGACACTTAGACATCCCAATGGAGTAGGGGTGATAGCAAAGGAAACAAAAGGTGACAATGATTACACATTCTCTTCAACTTGGGCATTATCCTTATGAAATATTGAGTGAATGAGAGTTAGAATGAATTTATTAGAAAGATTTCCCAAAAGTTTTGCAATATCATCTGTGTTTATAAAACATTAGCATAATTTTTGTCCAAGAAAAAAAATTTCAAAATCTCCCTTCTTATTTCAGGGAGAGTTTTGAGAGACTGGAACAAACTTATAAAAGTTAGCATCATTAATCAGAGCTTTCAGGACCTAAGGTAACTGGAAAGACTAGTACATACGAGGTGATCCCACCCATATAAATATATCTGCTTTTATATGTACTTTAAGCATCTGAAATAATTCGAGTCACACACATCACAGAAATTGAATTGCACGTGAGTGAATGAGAATGTTTCTGAATTGAGAATTATTGCAAGAGTCAAAGGGATATTCTCAGACATATGTGAAAGTGATGACTTGGTATCCAGAACTGAAGATGTGCATTGAGAATTCATGGCTTTGAGTGTGGTATTTGAAATCATGTCAATGAACAACCTTCATAATGGAAAGAAAAAAGTCACTAAGGCTTAGAAATTGGAGGAGAAATAGAAGAGTACAATCTCAGAGAAGTAAAACTGAAAGAAGTAATTTCTCAAGCAAGGGACCTTTGTTCCAATCCTAGCTCAGCCATTTACTCCTTGGATAACTTGGGTGAAGTAGTACTACTCTGTTCCTTACGTTACTCATTTCTTAATGGGAGGGTTATAATAGTTCCTAAATGATTGTTGGGTGCATCACATGTAATAGTGATAATAAAATTAACAGCAAAAACATCAGGAAAAGACCATTGGATTTGGCCGGGAGAAAGTCATTGAAATCTTACCAAGTCATTTGCCATATTGAGATTTTTTTCTTAGAGGGGTATTTTGACAAACTGACATACTGACTACACGAATATGTGAGTATGTGTTTAGCTTTGTAATTGTGTAATAAATATTGTTTACAGGAGTATGCTATCTCTTAACTGCTAATAATAATACAGATGTACACCTCCTTGAATAGTATTTACAAGGCCAAAAGAAGTGTTAAAGAAAATATCATCTACATGTTTTTGCATCAAATAGATGAATTAATAAACAATGAAAAAAAAATACTTGAAATCATTTTAAGACCCTTGAGTGTTCCTATTTTTCTGTTATCTGACAGATAATGTAGTCTTTGAATTTGGTGTTGAAATAGTATAAATATACCAGAGAAGAAGCCTGAAAATATTTTTAGGAATATGAAATATAATATTTAGCTATATTTAAAGCTATATAATCCTTAGCTATATTTAAAATATCCCTTATTTTAAAAGGAAATAGATATGAGAGATCTCAATGCAGAAATTATATATGGAACAAATATTCATCTGAGAATAAAACAGGGACATAGCGTAAGGGGAAGGCAGTAATTACCTGTCCAGTTTTAGAATGACATGTTTAGCTCTTTGATACTGACAGACAACATTTCCAGTCGTGTCACCAAATGCACCACCAGAATAATAAGAGCTCAGAGACTTCTCTTGTGGCCTGCCTATGACCTTTCTCTTTAATTCTGGAACAGTCTAGTTAATATAATCATTACTACTAGCTAAAACTACATTGTAAAGAAAAAATATATAATTTAATTATTCTGTTCCTAAAAACTATGTTACTCCCTGATTATCAAAAAGAAATCAAGATTGAGTTACATTTTCTGAGAATGGGAAACTGGAAAATTAAATGTAATAATATTTCTTCCAGTCAGCCTCAGTAAATTTATCTGAAACAAAAATGATTTTAAAATAACGCTTAGCAAAGTGCTTTCCACTCATTCAATCAAAATTCTGTGTAACTTCCTAAAGAAAATAATTGCATAACTAAAGACCCAGACAGTATTCTAACATAATCTTAAAAAGTTATCTTTATGGAACTAGATACATTATATACATGTGTTTTCATCCACTTAATTTAATGTGTGGTTTGAAATGAGTCACTTTTACATCAAACGTATGCTATATTACTTGTACTATGGTGAGTGGTTTTATCTTTCATCTATAAAAATATAAACAGGGACAAATACTTAAGCAAATCTTTTACAAATTCAAACAAATAATATATTTATTTCACTATGCTGTTGCTTTGTCATTTAAATGCTCAAATTTTAGAGAATAGTGACAAGTTGTCTTCTTAACCATGGATTTCTTCCTTTAAATTTCTGCTCCATATTAAGATATTTTTGTCCTAAAATTATGATTAGAAGAAAAAGAAAAGATAAAAAATCAATGCATTTATAATATTTAGTGGAAGGAATACAAAGAATTCAGAATTCAGGCCCAAAATCACAAAAAAGCAGTGCCCGTCACAGGCTCCTGGTGGGCACTTTACTGGATAAAGTGGTCCCACCATCGTCTCTGTCCAGGCTGAATTGCTAAGTGAAATTAATTCCATTTCTCACTTTTAGTTTTTCTTCTGTCAAATTTAGAAAGCAGCCTGCCAGTTATGATTAAGATTTTCTTAGAAATAGATGCTGGGACATAAGAATACAGGACTGTGAAACCCATTGTGTAAGCACGGTGGTTTAGAGCAGCTGTATGCAAATTTAGGTGCACAGCATTTTCGGGGCAAGCTTGTTAAAACACACATATTTAGGTACCGCTGCCTCTGAGGGTGGCTGACTCAGGAGATCTGGAGTCAAGCCTGGGAAGTGACATTTTAATCAAGCATTCCGAGGGGATTCTGACGCAGGTTGTGTTTACATCACCTTTTGGGAAACTATTTCTGAGAGGAATGAAGAACAGAGTATATTTTTGTATGAAAAACAAAGTGTTTGGGGGAGAAAATGAGAAATATAAAAAATGTGAAGAAGGGGCAGTAGTAAGAACAAAGGGACTCTAGTATTGAAGCACTTAGTGAAAATGAATCACCATTTTATTTACTCTTCACAAAATCTCTATGAGAGGTATTATTACTTCTATCTCAGAAAGAAAATCTGAGACTCAAAGAGATTAATGACTTTTCCATATATTCCCAATATTAGACCTCAAAGCCGAGGTCATTTCCACTATACCAAGTGTGGACAGATGACACAAGGAAGAAAGAAACTTTTTAAGCACCAACTGAAAGGTGAACAGGTTTTTGTTTTTGTTTTAATCACCTTCCTGAAAGCCACGTACCAGTTATATGTTGAGAAGTAAGGAAGAAAGATGAAAAACACACCCCCACACACCCTATGTGTGCATGCGTACACACGCACACAAACAAATCTTGCTCACCACCTGGAAACTAGTGGCTACAGAGTTGTTTCCAGTCATTAGGTCATTAATGCTCCCAGAGGGTTTTCCTAAATCCAACATTATGTACTTTATCACTTTTTGTACACATATTGCCAATAAATCCAACTTCTTAAGCTTGTTCTCACCTTGCTCTTCAGAACATTTTATAGAAAAGCCGTTTTATCCTGAATAAAATTTTCATTTATATTCACATGATGCATCAACTTTAAACCACTTAGCCAATTATCATGAGTCAGTTTTGTTTTATGGAAATTGAGTTAAAAACTATCTATCTTTGAACTATGAAACTGTGAATATTGTCATTTCCAATTACCTGAATGTACAAGTGGGGAAACTGAGGCTTAGAGTGACTGACTTCTTTCTGTTCTTTTGAACTTAAAAAAAATTCTTCTCCTTAGACAGCTATTAACCAGTGTTATTACACAATGCTTTCTCCAAGGGATGAGACACACCCACAGACACACACATACGTACTTTCATTTTCAGTTTCTATGGCAAAATTTTATCTTGTGTAGTACATATACCTTCTGGAATCCCTTTTTCCCTCCCTTTTCTTATGTGCTCTTACCTGCTACTAGGTGCTAAAATATTGCTACCTAATGAATAATATTTTGAATGAAAGGGATTCAACATTATTATCTCGCAAAAACAGTTACATTTTAATTGTGAAATGTTAAAGACAAAGAAATTCTTCAGTTCTCATTTGAAAAAGGTTTTAATCATGGAATAAGGAAAAGTGAATTTGATCTAATGGCCAAGGGACTAAGTAATAATACTTTTAACCAACTGATGGATGAAAACCAGCCCTCTAACTCAATATATTTACAGCACAAAGTGTTACATTAGTTTAATTAGTTGCCATGCAAAATCCTAAATCAAAATCTCTGAATTCTCCTCAGTTCTTTAATTCTATACCCAACCCTTAATCTTTCTACCAACTGCTGGAGTAGCTCTTATGCCATCTTCTCCCAAATTCTCATTGTCAACAGACTTTTGGAAGCCTGAGGCTAATACAGGTCGTATAAAATATGTTAAGCGACTGATGATGACATGATACTGGCCAACCAAGTTGGACAATACACAGAGAAAATGGAGTTCAAGTTCTGATGGGCATTTTCAACTAATGTTTATGAAAAACTGGTTCAACAATGTTTACTTACGAAGTGCCTCACTGAAATTCTTCAGTCTAAATACATAGGAACTATCACGTCTTCACACATTTGAATAGATTGTTCCTATCTGGCTAGCTCACATATAATGCTGATTAAATAAATTATCCATCTGTGAATCCTCTTGGCTTAGCTTTTAATACTTACTCTCTATTGTTTCCACACTATATCTACCCTTCTCTCTGCTCCCAACATGTCAGAAACAAGTAATTTAGTTGCTAAGACTTTTCCGTTTGTCTAAAGGCAAACTTATCAACCTCTATAAAAATGTGTATATTATCTTGCTCCCTCTTTGATATACCATGAATATCTGGGAGAATCAAGATTAGACTTTAGTCGATTTGACTTGTTGATAATGAGGTGGTAGGAAAAGCAGTAAAAGTACCAAAAAAAGAGCTTTAAAGCCCATTTAAGCTTACTAAATCCTTTCAACAGAACATATTTAATTCCGGTAGTAATAAAATGGATGGGATTTCATTGTAAAGCTGAGCAGAATTCAGCTTCTAATATGTCAGCTTTACATGACAGATTATTAATAAACTGCCACTGTTATCACTTGATACCAATCTTTGGTGACTACCTATTTTTGAACTTGAAACTCAAATGTGTTTTTAAAGTAATCTTTACTTTGTGAACTAGTTTCTTCTTTTAAATACATTTTTCTCTGCTCTGTAGAAATTATTGTGTCACTTAATTCATAGTTTCAATTTCATTATACTAATATATTACAAACATCACTAGGACATTATATGACAATGTTTAGATAGATAGATAAATAGATAAAGGTTTTTTTTAATTTAACGAAGATGAAGACAAGGCATAGTAAGAATTAAGAAAGAGCGTTTACTTTAAACTTAGTACCTAACAAAATGAGAAAGTTGGTAAATTCCATTTTCTCAACTAACTTGCCCCAGTGTGTTTCCCTTTTTCTCTTTTGTTCATCTATCCCTGTTCTAGATACCCATTTTCTATTGCCCATAACTTCATTAATTCAACAAAACACATTGAGCATCTGTATGAAACAGGCATTATGCTAGTCTTGGAAAACTAATAGGGAGTGGACAGAGCCTGTGGGGAATTTACTGTTCAGGAGAGCTCCCAGAGTCTAAGGTCATCCTCCAGCTACAAAGGAGTCATCACCTAGGAAATTCTATGTGCTGTCTATCTCCTTGTCATTGCATCAAAACTTTAGCTACCCATCAGAGGAAAGGTAAGAGCTACTTTACAATAGGTTGTAATTAGTAGATTAAAAGACATAGAATCTGATGATGGTAAAGAAAGTGTGCATAATGTCATAGATAGGGCAAAGCAAGTAGAAAAACTTATAGATCCATCAAGGTATGACTCACTGCATTGTATGTAAGTGGCATATATTTTCCTCATTGTTGTAATTGGATGGTTATTGACAAAACTGATTACTACTTGGACAAAGAGGTAAATAAGGGTTCATACTCTTAGGGATTCATCTGTATTTACTGAGCACTTATTACACACCACTGTGCTGGATGATTTCTCATAAATAAGAGAGTACTCTTTTTGGAATAAAAAGAGTACTTTTTGGAAGCCTGATTCTTTTTATAATTGTGTGACCTCACACAAGTCATTCATTTCCTCAGGTCCTCCTCTGTTGAAGTATAAAACAAGAAGGGTGTGCACTGTGAATTTTGAATCCTTTCATGCTTTACATTTAATTATTCTTATTGCATCAGTTGGGATGCTTTTGGCCACACGTAATAGGAAACTAACTTAGTAAACTCTAAAAAAGGGTTTATTATCATACATTACAAGAAGCTGAGCAGTTGTATGAATGATTAATTCAGTGACTCACTGACATCATCAAGGACCTAGGTTCTTTCCATTTTTGTGCTCTGTGTCCTGTCATAGACTTGTCTTTGGCCAGCTTCCCTCAGGATTGAAAGACGGCTGCCATAGTTGCAGGTTTCGCATCCAGACACAAGATACCCTGTAGAAGAAGAGGGACTTTGCCTTCTTTGTCTTTTCAGATTTAGGAAGCATTTGGAGAAGTCCCACCTGACTGCCACTGCCAGCAAATATCCCTTCACCTCTTATTGATCAAATGTGTCATATGCCCCAGCCTAAAAGAAAGTATTACTTGGTTTTGACCAATCATGTTTACCCTCTGCATCTGAAAATCTGTCCTGCTTCCATAGAAGCTCAAGTCTGCACAGAGAAAGAACTTTAATAATTCAAGTTTTCTTAAGAAGGAAGAATGGTTCTTGGCCAGGCATGCAGTGGTATCTGTTATACTTAGTATGCTTTGTCGGTAAACTACATTCTTCCTGGATGAATATTTTTATTTTCCCTGAGGAAAAAATAAATAAACTGTGGGTGTACTTTAAAATGAAAGTCTCCAAGGATACGCAAATCAAATTAAGTAGGTGATTGCCTCCTAAATAGGCAATTCTTGTTGTTTACATTCCCATCCTTTCTCAAAATTCTTTAGTGACTCCTCATTTTCAACAAAATAATTTAAAAATGTACAGAATGAAAATTTGCTCTCTCCCTGAATTACACACCTCTGTTCCTATCCACAACCACCTGTATGCATATTCCATTTGTTTTCAAGCCGCTGTCTTTGCCCACGCTGTTCTCTCAACACCACAGCAATCACGCCCTCAGTGGCATCCTCCACCTCCTCAATCCTCCCTGTAACTCTTGCTTCTACCTGACTAGCTCATGCATATTTGACTGATAAAGAAGAGGACTTACTCTTCCTTCACTCCTTCAAGCCTCAGTGATATACTTTACTTCCCATGTGAAGTATTTCATGAATTCTCAGCTGACCTATTGCTCTTTCATTTTCCCATTGAGCTTTAGCCATATTCCTGTTAGATTAATTAGTTTATGGTTTTACACCTACTTGATGATCTCTCTCTGCACTGGACTCTACACTTTTTAAGCATAAACCTGATGTCCTTGCTGCTTTTGTACTTGACCCTGTAATAACTGGCATAAGGCAAGGTGTATTGTGTGTTTGCTAGAATGTGTGTCTGGGCAACAGATGGTGTTAGAATCAGTATACATAAACCAAGAAAATAGTTGGATATTTCTTTTCTTTTTCCTTGACAAGAAAATAAGATAGCCTAGAGAAGTGCATCTCAAAATTTTCCGCAAATATCAAAGTGTTTCCCTACCTAAAAACTTGACCTGGAAGGGACAACCTGCAGAATATAATTAGTTATTTGCAAGTGCAAACTTTCTTTAAAAATGGTGTTTAATCTTTTGAAATCTTGCTAGTTTTATATTTTACAGTGTTTAGTCTTTTGAGTGCTTTGTAAGTCTATATTCTATGTCATAAAATATCTAAATTTTGTTGAGCATAAATAACATTTATGTATCATTATGTAAGCAATTTCCAGGAAAATTCACCTTATTTATCCTGATACCCTAAGAAAGCCATTATATACTCTCTAAGGGATTGAATTCTCTAATCAAGAGAGATGTATTTAAGAGAATAGAAAATAATCCATGAGCTATAACATTTTGTCAACACCATTGCTAAGAGCTGCCTTCTCGAGTAACTAATTTAACCTCACTGTACACTAAACAAATAAAATCCTTATGGTTGTGTTGTTAGAATTTATTTTCATATATATCTCCATTTTTGGAAAGGTTTGCCAGTGCAAATTGTACTCATCTCCTTGAATGCAAGGATTCATATAAATAACAGTCTTTAAAACATAAGAATAGTTTGATTTATGTTTCCCATTTATAAATGTATTAGTAGATTGTGATTGTTTTAGACAAGTACTGGAAAAGAAAAAAATATCCCAAGATGAAATCACTGGGGAAGAAAAAATCTACAGGAAAAGAAAGCAAGCCCTAACGGCATAGCATTTGAGTTGTCACAAATGAGGAGGCAGCCAATAAATGATTCATTCTGTTTCCATCATAGCATATTTATAAATCCATCTGACATCTCTGGCCTATCAGAGGGCTGAAAAATGAAATTAAAGGTTTCCTACTACGGATGACAACATCAAAGAAGGGGTTTAGGGAGGGTTATTGGCCATTTTCATTTATTTCATTTCTCTCTGTTCCATCCTTGACAGCTCTAACACGTAAGGTCTTCATTCCCAGGAAGCAGGGCCAAAGTTTAATCTCCTGTTTTGTTTTCACCAAGGACATTTGGTTGTTTTCATAATTGCATGAAAAGATGAATAATATATATAATTCTGGGAGTATGTTATGGTAGAAAAAACTACAAAAAGCGACTTTAAAAAATAGAGATCTATAATTTTTTCTTGATATCTGTGGATATTTGAAGCCTTTTCTTTTTATTTCTTATATCTAAAACTATTTTCATATTCTTTTAAAAATAGTTTGGCAATGTTGAGAACAAGTTTAAAAAATAAAAGAGAAAAGAGAAACAATAAAGGAAGAGAAAAGCATTCCTATTAAATCCACCATCCTAGGGTGCAGATTCTGAAGTACCAAGACAAACAACATTTTCATGCTTTCCTTCCCAGTCCTTGTAGGCACTCACCTGCAGATACCATCATTCAAAACGTGCATTTCTTTCAAATTTAAACTGAACACACATTTTCGCTCATAAGAAATGTATCTCCATTGTTACATACATAGTCTTCAAAATTGTAAATTTAAAAGACTATATATGATTTCAGTTCACAAAGATTCCTAATCAAAACCAAGGCAGAGTTTAGTGGGTTTAAAAATGTATGTTTACAGTAACAGAGAGGAAATTAACAAAATATCTTGTGATTTTACAGTTACCAACTTAGACAATCCTTTTCATTTTAGAAACCATTTACTGATATTACTGAGTTTTAATAAATATTTGAGTATTATCCTTCTGTTTATTAAACATATTTTAATGAAATTACATAAGATTGAGATAGTTAATAGGAAACAGGAGAAACTTGAGATATAGGCAATTTGAGAACTGAATGTCCTTCATTTAAGTTTTTAGTAAGCAAGTACTACATTGTTGTTTATTGTATTTTATTGATATATAATTGACGTATAACATTATATTAGTTTCAGATGTACAACATTATGATTCAAAATTTGTGTATATTGTGGAATGATCACCACAATAAGGCTAGTTAACATTCATCTCAATACATAGTTACAAAAAACATGATTTTTTTGTGTGATGAGAAGTATTAAGATCTACTCTCTAAGCAACTTTGAAATTTGCAACACAGTATTATTAACTATAGTCACCATGCTGTACATTACATCTCCGTGGCTTATTTATTTTATAACTGAAAGTTCATACACTTTTTTACCATCTTTACTCTTTTTGCCCACCCCCACCACCACCTCTGACAGCCACCAATCTGTTCTCTGTATCTATGAGACTTTTTAGTTTTTTTGTTCCTTTATAGATTCCACATATAAGTGAGATCATATGGTATCTGTCTTTCTCTGACTTATTTCACTTAGCATAATGCCCTAAGGTTCATCTGTGTTGTAGCAAACAGCAGATTTCCTCCTTTTCTTTATGGCTAATATATATATAACAATGCTGCAAGAAACATGGAATTGCAGAAATCTTTTTGAGATTGTGATTTCATTTCCTTTGGCTATATCTCAGAAGTGAGATTGCTGGATCATATGGTAGTGGTATTTTTTGAGGAACCTCCATACAGTTTTCCATAGTGGCTGCACCAATTTACATTCCCACCAACAGTGCACAAGGATTCCCTTTTCTCCACATCCTCAGCAGCATTTATTATCTCTTGTCTTTTTGATAATAGCCATTCTAACAGGTATGAGGTGATATCTCATTGTGGTTTTGATTTGCATTTCCCTGATGATTAATAATGTTAAGGACCTTTTCATGTACCTGTTGGCCATTTGTATGTCATTTTGAAAAATGTCTATTCAGGTCCTTTGCCTGTTTTTAAATCAGATTATTTAGATTTTGGCTAATGAATCTAATAAGTTTTTTATACTGTATTTTGGATATTAACCCAAATATTAACCCAAGTATTCTTGGATAGGTGGTTTGCAATATTGTTTTTCCCATTCCATAGGTTGCCTTTTCATTTTGTTGATGGTTTCCTTTGCTGTGCAGAAGCTTTTTAATTTGATATAGACCCACTTGATTATTTTTGTTTTTGTTGCTGTGTTTCTGGTGTCATATCCAATAAGTCATTGCCAAGACCAATGTCAAGGATCGTTTTTTTCCCTATGTTTTCTTCTAAGAATTTTATAATTTCAGGTCTTACATATAATTCTTTAAACCGTTTAGAGTTAACTTCGTGACTGGTATAAAATAGGGGTCCAGTTTCATTCTTTTGCATGTGAATTTCCCAGCACCATTTACTGAAGAGACTGTCTTTTCTCCATTGAGTATTCTTGGCTCCCTCATCAAATATGAGGTGATCATATAGGTGTGGGTTTATTCTGGACTCTCAATTCCATTCCACTGATCTACGTGTTTGCTTTTGTGCCAACACCATACTATTTTGTGGTGTAGTTTGAAATCAGGAAGAGTGATGCATCCAACTTTGTTGTTCTTTCCTAAAATTACTTTGGCTATTATATTTTAACAATATCAATTCTTCCAATTTATGAACACAGGATATCTTTCCATTTTTCCATTTTTTGTGTCTTCTTCCATTTCTTTCATCAGTGCCATATAATTTTCAGTGTACAGATGTTTCACCTTCTTGGTTAAGTTTATTCCTAAGTAATTTTATTGTTTTTAATGATTTTATGAATGGAACTTTTTTTTCTTTATTTCTTTTTTGACAGTTTCTTGTTAGCAAGTAGAAATGCAACTGATTTCTTTATGTTGATTTTGTATCCTGCAACTTTACTGAATTCATTTATTAACAGTTTTAACAGTTTTTTTATTGGATTCTTTAAGGCTTTCTATTAAGTTGTGTCATCTGCAAACAGAGATAATTTTACTTCTTCCTTTCCTATCTATTCTCCTTTTAATGTTCTTTCATTATTGCTCTGGCTAGGACTTCCTGTACTATGATGCTTAAGAGTGGTGAGACTGGGCACCCTTGTCTTATTCTGATCTTAGAAAAAAGCTTTTAATCTTTCACTCTTGACTAGGTTGTTAGCTGTAGACGTATAATATATGGGCTTTATTATGTTGAGGCACATTTCTTCTATACTCAATTTGCTGATAGTTTTTATCATGAAAGGATGTGGCACTTTGTCAAAAACTTTTTCAACACTGATTGAGATGTTTATATAATTTTTATTTTTCATTCTATTACTGTGATGCATCACCTTTATTGATTTGCATATATTGACCCATCTTTGCATCCCAGGGATGAATCCCACTTGATCATGGTGTATGATCCTTCTAATGTGCTGTTGAGTTTGGTTTGCTAGAATTTTGTTGAGAATTATTCATCAGAGATTGGCCTGTAGTTTTCTTTTCTTGTAGTGTCCCTATCTGGCTTTGGTGTCAGGGTAATGCTGGCCTCTTAAATGATTTAAGAGTGTTCCCTTCTTATCACTTTTTTGGAAGACTTTGAGAAGGATTGGCATTAAGTCTTCTTTACACATTTAGTAGAATTCACCAGTGAAGCCATCTGATTCTGGGCTTTTGTTGTTTTCAGTGGTTTTTGATTGCTGTTCATATCTTCTTAGTCATTATTAGTCTGCTCAGGTTTTTTATTTCTTTATGATTCAGTCTTGGAAAGTGTATGTTTCTAGGAATTCCTGCCTATCTTCTAGCTTGTCTAATTTCTTGGCATATAATTATTCACAACTGTCTCCAGTAACCCTTTGTATTTCCATGATATCAATTGTAGTGTCTCCTCTTTAATTTATAATTTTATTTGAGTCCTCTCTCCTTTTTTCTTGGTTAGCCAAGCTAAAGGTTTGTCAATTTTGTTTATCTTTTCAAAGAACCAACTCTCAGTTTTGTTAATCTTTTCTATTGCTTTCCTATCTCTATTTCATTTACTTCTGCTCTGATGTTTGTTGTTTCCTTCCTTGTAACTTTGGGCTAAGTTTGTTCTTTTCCTCATTTCTTGAGGCGTAAAGTTAGGTTGTTTTTTTGAGATCTCTCTTTTTTCTAGATGTGTGTATTTATTGCTACAAATTTTTCTCTGGACCTCCTTTTCCTCATCCCATTAGTTTTAGTATGTTGTGTTTTCATTTTTATTTGTCTCAAGATTTTTTTAATTTCCTTTTTGATTTCTTTTTGATCCACTGGTTGTTCAGGAGTGTATTGTTTAATTTCCACATATTTGTAAATTTTCCAGTTTTCCTACTGTTAGTGATTTCTAATTTCATACTATTTTTGTCAGAAAGATACTTGATTTACTCTCTATCTTTTTAAATTAGTTTAGACTTGTTTTATGGCCTAGCATGTGATCTGTCCTGGAGAATGTTCCTTGTGCACTTGAGAAGAATATGTGTTCTGGTGCTATTGTATGAAACACCCTGTATATGTGTGTTTGGTTCCTTTGGTCTATAGTGTTGTTTAAATCTGCTATTTCCTGTTTGCTTGTCCAGATGACCCATCCATTTTTGAAAATGGATCATTAAAGCCTCAAAATATTATTGTATTGCTATTTATTTCTCTTTCACTTCCAATAATATTTGCTTTTTGTATTTAGGTGCTCCTATGTTGGGTGCATAAATATTTACAACATTCAAGAGTTGTCATGTAATAATAATAATAATAATGTTATGTAATAAATCCCTTTATCATTATATAATGACCTTCTTTGACTCCTGTGACCATTTTTAACTTAGTTATTTTGTCTGATATAAATATATGTAGCCCAGTTTGGGGGTTTGTTTTTTACGATTTTCTTGGAAGAACTTTTTCCATCCCTTTATTCTCAGACTATGTCTGTCCTTAATGATAAAGAGAGTCTCTTATAGGCAGCATATTGTTGGATCTTGGGTGTTTTTATCCATTCAATAATTCTGTGTCTTTCAATTGGAGAATTTAATCCATTTACATTTAAAGTAATTATTGATAGGCAAGGACTCACTATAGCAGTTTTTCAATTGTTTTCTGATGGTTTTGTAGATCCTTTGTTCCTTGTTTCCTCTCTTACTGTCTTCCTTTGTGATTTGTTGACTTATTATGGTGGCATACTTTGACTCCTTTGTCAAAATCTTTTGTGTATCTACTACAGATTTTTCTTTTATGGTTCTTATAAGTCTTACATAACATCTTATAATATCCTATTTTAAGCTGATAACAACTTAACTCTCAAAGCATACAGAAATGTCATTCTTTTACTTCTCACTCCCTCATATTTTAGATTATTGATGTTACAATTTACATCTTTTTATATTGTGTATTTAACACATTATTGTAATTATAGCTGTTTTTAATACTTTTTACCTTTTAAACTAGAGTTGTGCTTCATGCAACACCAGTGCAATATTAGAGAATCTGATTTTTACTTTATATTTACTTTTACCAGTGAGTTTTACACATTCCTATGTTTTACCACGTTAATTAGCATCCTTTCATTTTAGCTTGTAGGACACCCTTTAGCCTTTCTTGCAAGAAAGGTCTAGTGGTGATAAACTCCTTCAGTTTTTGTTTGGTTGGGATTATCAAGTAGGCATTTGGATATCTTAGGCTTGGATTTGAAAGATAAGTCAGTACAGAAGATAAAAATGTGGATGTTGGTAGCATAAAGATGGTGTTTAAAGCCACAGGACGAGAGAAAATCCTAAGTAGTGTGTATATAGAGAGAGAAAAGGTCTAAGACTGAGCCCCAGAGCATTCCAACATTAAGAGTTTGAGGAGAAAAAAGCAAACCAACAAGTGAGACTGAGTAGATACAACCTATAGATAGGAGAGAACCAAGTGTGTGGTATGTGTGAACTCATGAAAGGATCTCATCACTTGTGAAGTGAAAGTCTTATCAACACAAATATTGTATAAACTGATAGCCTCCCTCTTTTGAAACAAGCCATAGATTCTATTCTCATTAAATCTTGAACTAAGTATCTTTCCCATGCATGTTTCCCAAGGAAATGTAGTTCTGAAAATAAAGGGAGGGTATTCTCCTTTGTTGCTTGAGTATTACGTCATTTAGTTATTCTTCATGAAAATGCCATTTTCCTCAATACAATATGATGAAAAATTAGTGACCACTTATTGAATGTCAGTGAGGGCCAAACAGTGTGCTGGAAGGATACTCTTTCATTTGTGGACATTATATTTTACACTTGCAAGAATCATTCAATCGGCATTTTGTGGATGAGGCACTGAGTCCCAGAGAGGGTAGGTAAATTCCCTAAGGTGATGGAGTAAGTGACCAGTAGACCACTGGGTCCATCTCACTTCAAGCCTCTGCACTTTGCTATAGCAGAAGTGAATATCTCATCTGAGGTTAGGATACAGGATTCTAGTCCTTTGGCTTTTTCTGGCAACTGAGAGACCTTTCAGGTCAGTGGCATTTCTGAGGCTTTACTCCCTCATCATCAAGATGATAAATTAGAGAATTCTCAATTTCTTGCCCAGAATCATACTCTGAGGCTTGGATTTAATCTGATACTCTGACCATCTTAGGGAGGAGGATGTCAGGTTGTATTAACTCTCAGAGAAATAAAAACAAAGCTATATACTTTAAACTATCCATTCATCCGATGTGGGTCCCTAGCAACAATAACTAAATAAAAAATATTTATTGTGTACAAGGTGGCAAGGCACTGGGCAAGAAAACTGGGGGCAAGTTAGATTCAAGGGATGAAACACAATTTCTAGCCCTCCAGGAGTTTATAATCTACTCAAAATTGTTATGAACTGTAACAAGTATAAGGTCTCATAAAGAAATAATTTAGGTTACAAAGACTAAATGTGATAGGAGTCAGAAGTTCTATTCATTTATTTTTCTATATATAGACTTTAAGAGAAGAACAACCTTTTAAACTTTTGCAGGCATTTGTTAGTTTTTGCATTTATTTTTATTGTTAACATTTTCATTAAATAACATTAATGTTATATATTGTAAGGCAATTAGAGTCAAGTTTATCCTTTTTTCATAAATGCAATGGAGAATGTCATTTCATAGCTAACGTTTTCTCTCCTTTCATCTGTTTACTTGAGAACATGTCAATTTGGATATACATATTTTATAACCTACATAAACGCAAAACACAATTCCTTTTATATACTAGGCCCACAAGATATTGAATTTAGCCTGTTTCTAGAGAAGAAAGCAGAGAGAAAATCAGTGTGTAAAAGATGCTTTCCGTCCCACAGTGATGCTGAGCTATAGTTGCAGATACTATATGAAATATTGTGTAATTGTGTCTGTAAGTGTATGTGTTTATGTGTATGTTAGCAGAGTTGATGGGACTAGAATACAATGAATCCTAATTCAAGAAGTCATTCTATGAGATTGTTTAGATTTGTCCATGTCTTTAACCACCAACTTTCTCCCTCATCCTAGTAAGCCCAGTCAATAAGGTGTGATGTTGCTCAAAGAGTGAGCTGGGTCAATGAGTATGGGGAAAATATAGATTTATATTGGTAAACAATGCAGAGGACATGGTAATATATCTTCCCTAATAAAATATTTTATTATATTAGAAATACTTCTAAAAGCATAAGAAATTAGTAGTGCCATATATTGAATATTCTGCAGAAAATGAACACAGTATATTTATAAAAGATACATGTTGACAGTATTAGATATATTTTCTCCTGAAAACTCACACTCAAAACTGTGAAACATGTCACATTATGCACTTGTGTCTTTAAACAAAACCTAATTTTAGAATTGAATCTAAATTTTCTAAGTATATAGAATTATTTTCCTGGTTACATAAATACTAAAACCTGCAACCTATGTTTGACTGGATTATAGATATGAAAGAAAACTTATATAAAACAGAATATATAGAGCTATAAGCAAAGAAATTAAATTAAAATTAATACATTTCTGATTGGCTTTATTTCATTGAATAACTGAATATACATAGTTTTCCTTGGCTTGGAATTTATGGCCTTGTGACCTATAATCATACCTTCATACTGTGTTATGGAACAAATTCCATTAAATCTAAGTTCCCTGCATAGTTAAGAAGTGTTGTCGTTTCCTCTGCAATTCTTTTTATCTCTATTTCTCAGTATCTGTGCAGAGATCCTTTTCATTTGAAGACGCTGGAGCTGAATTCTAATGAGTCAAGCCCCAAGTGTTCATTTCATGGGTAATTTCTTCAGGTGCCAAACATCGACCAACATTTTCAGGTGCCAGAGTGGGTACAATTGTTCATTTTCTCTTGGGTGGTGCCAGAATGCATTTCTTTCAAGATATTTAACCCTACACTATTTACTTGACATGCACCCCCTGAAAATCATGTCAAGATTTTTTCTTTATAAATAGCTACCAGTGTAATCTAAAAAATGAGTGACTCAGATCAAAGAAAAAAGTTAAAAGAGAACTACTTGTCACATTGTGCACTAGTAAATAAATTCTCTGGTCTCAATAATGTTGGGGCAGGAGGATATATTAGTCTCTATCCATTAGTCACACATTCATCCATAAAATGATCAAATATCATTTGAATAGACATTCTCTGGCATGTGGACTATAAGAAGCCACATCCTTATTGGCACAACATTGAAGATAAATTACTTGGTACCATTTCCCGTATTTCATATACCCACATGAGCACAGTGATGGAGTTTGCAATTAATATGTTTGGATTCTTGCCCACCTATCGCTTGAAATACCGTAATATGAAAAAGTAGAAGGTGAAGTTATAATTTTGCTACTCTACCCAGTCCATAACCGAATGTTCAAAAATGTCATTAATCTGCAGATGCCATGTTCCCATCAGGGTCTATTTCATTCCCTTAAAAAGCCACAGAATCACAGCAGGCAAAATTCCCATATATAACCTCTGTTGTTGGACAGAGAATGTGTCCCTGCAGCTGTCAACTCTCCTTCATCATTCCCATAGGGCCCAATAATCATTAATTAAGTAATTGGTAGGTGTTGAGAAGTTGTGAGCATTATTTAATATTGTAAGTCTAGATATGATTATTGAATTTATACTAAGCACCTTTGCCTCATTTTTCTAAAACTTTCCAGGTACCAATGGCTCACACCATGAATATTTTGGTAGGAAGTCCTTTACTGCTTACAATACAGTTTGGCATATTTGAACTTACTTGATAGTAAATAAAAATTTATGCTCTCCTCACTAACCTCTTAAATTCAGCAAGCTAAAAGCATCCAAAATGGCATTTAGAAGCAGTAAAACACAGTAGAACACATGATCTGTGGAATCCCAACCTGGGAAAGAATCTGTTTTTTACTTCCTACTTATGGACAATCATCTTAATTCTTTGAGTCTAAGTAGCCTCATCTGTTAAATGGGAATGATGTCATTTGCTACTACTTGGCAGAATGTTTCTGGAAATTAAGTGATGTTGTTTTGTGCAATATTGGCAGAATAGTATTTAATAAATGTTAGCAATGAATATTATTCGTAATGAGAAATTAGAAAATAATAAGCTTAATTCATTCAATCATTCAATAAGTATTAAATGTTTTCTATGTATAAATCACTATAATAATTTCTCAGAAACAAATTTCCAGGGATTAAATATTAGCTCTCTTTCTTTCAAGAGCTTTCAAATTATCCAAGGAAATTCTCAGAAAAGCAAATGGTTACAATGTTCTATTTTACAAACCCTCTTCCCAGACATTACAAGTGTTGGTATGCTTTATGGCCTTTGCCTCCATATTTAATAAATAAGAAATCTAATAAATCTCTGTACTACTGCAATGCAGATTTGGCCCCAGTGTCCAGAACTTCTATTATTTTCTGAAATGGAAGAAGACAGTCCACTCAAATTGGCTTTTGAAATTAGACCAAATGCTCCAGATGTTCTTGTACTGCCAGCAGAGCTTGTCTGTGATCCGTGTCAGAACTGCAGCTGTCAACACGAAAGCACACCTGCCACTGGTTTACTGTCAGCAAATGACTTTTCAATTGTATTAGGAAGTGGAGCAAACTGCCGAATGAAGCATTCGCCTTTGAAAAGAATCCATGTCAATGTGATTTTGCTCCATAAAAATTCAGGGATCTCTGGAGTCTTCTCAAGCACTAACCTTGAGCTCGGGGAGCAATGCCTGAAAATTAGTAGATAAATCTCAGAGTGTTCTTAGGTCATTAGATAGAACAAGCTTGCGGTAGGCTCACTACACAGAAGCAAGTATTTGCATATTGATTAAGGAAGCCCTACTACAAATTGGCACAATTCACTTCATAAGCAGAACTAAATTATAAAGTAGAACTAAGTAAACTTGTTTGATGTTCAATATTTCTGAGGGTTTGATTAAAAACTCTCACAGTTTGGAGTAACAAAATTTTAGAGGTTTGGAAGTTTTATTTACATTCTGAGGTATATCTAAACTTGGAAAATAGTGATTAACAATGAAATTCTTCCACAAGTGCAAAAGCGATGGCTCTACGACTTCAGATTAAAATCATTTCCCTCTTTGCATACTCCCTGCATACTGTTTCTCTTTGATTTTATTTTGTTTTAGAGTTTTCATGCAACAATGGAAATGGCATGGGTTTTGGAGTCAGACAGACTGGGTAAATTAAGTAAGCTCTTTGAGCTTCAGTTTCTTTATTTGAAAAAGTGGGATACTTACACTTGACTTTTACGATGAGTAAATGAGATTCTGAATATTGATGATTCTCAAACTTAGAGGAGATTGTGAAGTGGGACATACAGATCCATACACGTAGAAAGCCCTGCAGGTCGTGGTGATGGGCAGTTAGGCTTACGCACCTTTTGATTTCTGTGTGTTTTTTGGTTCCTCTGCCTCTTGACTTCAGTTTATTTATCACTCTCTCTCTCTTTTTTTTTTTTTTTTCACTTTTTGCTTCTGCCAACTATGACTGGCCTCTTTCTGAATGGCTTCAAGTCAATCTCGCTGAGAGATGATCTCATTGTTCCACTTAGTCACTCTTTCACTTTTGATTACCATTTTGTGACACCCAATCTATAGGTTACTGGCACATACATAAATTGGCTTAGAGCCTTGTGCCTAACTCTGGTCTGGGCTGGTGGGACTTGATTGGTGGAGTTATATGATCAGCATTTTATCACCAACTTTATGCAATAGAACTGGTAGGTATTCATTCACTATTAAAGTGGAAGATCCAGCTGAATGAAAGAATGCTTAATGAAAGGAGGACAGAGGATATAGGGAGAACTGAAGAGGGGTCAAACATAAATGTAATATCCTCAGCTTCTTTTCCTTAAATTCATAGCTGGTTTCATGGACACCTGTTTCACAACTCTAACAGGTGGATACAGTGAATTTGCTGACCTGATATGTATTTATGAAATTTTGAATACATCAACATTCAGACATTTTAGATATATTTATCTTAAAACCATATATATGTGTGTGTGTGTGTGTGTGTGTGTGTGTGTATAAAACTATGTCTATTTCAGTACCAGCTGACGTGTGTGTTATCATGTATAGAAGAAAACATTTGTCCTGATGGAAGATTAAATATAAACAATGTTGCCTAATTCTGCCATTGGAAAACTGGAACTATACTAGCTTTTCTGTAAAATTAGAGACCTTTATTTTAGATACTATATTTGTAAAGGTTGTAAGGCTTTGACCTCAATTTGTCAGCTTTATAAAATTTTTCAATTAAGCATTTAGTGCTTCTTCAATTGTAATTTTATAACATTTATTAAAGGTCAGGTTGAATATCATTAGAAATGATAGCCTCCACCTTGCCCCAGCTCCTTGAAATACCAACAGATTAGATATATAAAGAATGCTAACTTGAGACTCTATTTGATAATAATTTACAGTTCTAAGCATGTGACTATAGTCATTCAGGGGGCTAACACTATGCATATTTTACCAAAACTAATACTCTCTGGGGACATTGCAATTTATTCCCTCTAATATCCATTTTTGCTTTGTGGTACTTCATGTGCTGGGGAAAAGAAATTGGGCTCCTTCTGTGGGTTAGTTAAAAAAGGAGTTAAAAAATATCACAAAATCCACTATATTATATGAACTCCTAAAATAAGTCATTTTTAAGAAAGTCTAGAACTTCACCAAATTTAGAATCCTTGGCATATCATGAATTGGAAGAAGAGATTCTATTACAATCCATATCATATTTTTCTTCTAAAGCTATACCACCTTCCTCAGTTACAGTTGAAATGAGAAGATGAGAGAAGATGAGAGCTGGAGATGCAAAGAAAAATCCAAGATTCAGGATATTGTCTTACTGCAGAGCACATTTTTTTGTTTGGTTTTTACCAAACACAATTATGTGAATATTATTTTTCAAACGTTTTGCCAGTTTACCCCAATGTTACATTTTGCAAAAATATATCATAATACAACAACCAGGATATTGACATTGATACAATCTACCTAACATATTCAGATTTTCCCAGTTTTACTTGTACTCATGTGTGTATTAAGTTATGTGCAATTTTATCACCCGTGAAAGTGACTGTATCTACCACCACAGTTAAGATCCCCGATAGTTCCAACACCACAAGCATGCCTCATGTTGCTATTGCATAACCACACCTACATCCCTCTTCAATGCACCCGATATCACTTATTTAATCCACCCTCCATTCCTAACTCCCAGCAACCACCAATTTGTTTTCCATTTCTAAAATTTTGTCATTTCAAATGTTATGTAAATGAAATCATGCAGTATGTAACATTGTATGGTTGGCTTTTTAAACTCATCATAATTCTCTGGAGAGTCATCTACATTTTTGTGTATATTGAGAATTCGTTCCTTTTTATTGCTGAATAGTGGTATGGATATGCCACAATTTATTTAACCATTCACCTGTTGAAGGACATCTGGGCAGATTCCAGTTTGGGGCTACTCCAGATGAGGCTGCTGTGAACATTCATATGCAGGTTTTTATGTGAACATAAATTTTTGTGTTTCTGGCATATACAAAGATTTATGTATTGAGCACAATTGCTGGGTCATATGGTATTTGCATGATTAGTTTTACAGGAAAATGCCAAAATATTTTCCAGATGAGTGTACAATTTGACATTTACACTAGCAAATATATGAGCAGTCCAGTTTCTTCACTTCCTTGCCAGCATTTGGTGTTATCACTAATTTTTATTTTAGCCATTTGATCAGCATGTAGTGCTGTCTCATTGTGGTCATTAATTTATGTTTCCCTGATAGCTAATGACATTGAATGTCTTTTTATTTACTTATTTACCATCTCTATATTCTCTTCACTGAAATGTTTGTTCATGTCTTTTGCTCAATTTCTAATTAGATTTTTTTTTATTGATGTGTTTTGAGAGTTCTTTATACTAGATACTGGCCTTTTGCCAGATATGTGATTTGCAAATAATTTTCCCAGGATATAGCTTACCTTCATAGTCTCTTCATGCAGGCATTCCCAAGCAAAAGCTTTTCATACTTTTGAGATCTATGTTAGTCAAGGATCTCCAGAGAAATAAAACATATATATGTTTATATATTTATATATGAATGTAATACATGCATTATAAATAATGTGCATTATAATATTATATTAAAAATATATATGTAATATACATTATGTCTTTGTTCTTAAGGCTATCAAATGATTGGATAAGGTCCATCCACATTATGGAGGGTAATCTGTTTTATTTAAAGTCTACTGATATAAATGTTAATTACATCTAAAAAATACCTTTCCACACTTAGATTGGTGTTTGACCAAACCAGTCGTCACCATAGTCTAAACAAGTTGACACAAATAATCAACCATCACAAGTTCAATTTATCAATTTTTCCTTTTATCAGTCATGTTTTTGATGTTTTATCTGAGAAGTCTGTGCCTAGCAGTAGATCCCCAAGATAATCTGTAGTTTTCTTCCTAAATGTTTTATACTTTCGGTTTTTATATTTAAGTCTGTGCTGCACTTTGAGATAATTTTTGCATAAGGTATGAAGCTCAAGTCGATGCTCATTTTTTTGCCTATAGATGTCCAATTGCTCCAGCATCATTTGTTGAATCATTTCTCCACTGAATTGACTTTGTACCTTTGTCAAAAATCAGTGGAACATATTTGTTTGGGTATGTTTTGTAAAAGTATTTTTGTGACATGTTTTCATTTTTCTTGGGTAAGATACAAAGGCATGGGATTGCTAGACCATTGAATATATTGATGTTTCGCACATCCTCACCAGTACTTGGTGATATGTCTTGTTCATTTTATTCTTTCACATTAGCTGCGTAGTGACATCTCATCATGATTTTAACTTGCATTTCCCTGATGACTAATGGTGTTGAACACTTTTTTATTTGTTTATTAGCTATTCCAACAGTTTCCTTTTTGAAGTATCTGTTCATCATTTTTGCCTATTTTAAAAAAAGTTGGGTTGTTTGTCCTTTGAGTGGGTTGTAGGAGTTGTTTATATATTCCACATGTAAGTCCTTTGCCATGTGTGTTTGTAATAATATAATATCTGCATATATAAAATTATATATAATTTTCGCCCAACTTGTTGTTTACCTACTCATTTTTCACCAATGTCTCTTAATAAGAAGAATTTTAAAAATTTTGTTCATTTTTTTCCATTATTTTTCTTTTGTAAGTTTGCACTTTCTGTGGCTTCTCTAATAATGTTTTGCGTACTCTAAGACTGTGAAGATATTTGCCTATAATTTTCTTTAAAAGAAGATATATTCTGAAGTTATTTGGTGTAATGTTCTAAAAATATCAATTATGTCAAATTGTTTGACGGTGTTGATCAAATTGCTTATATTCTAATTAAATTTGTCATTTTTTGTTAATTACAGGAAGGAAGAATAAACAATAACCAAATATGATTGTGGAATTTTCTATTTCTCCCTTTAGTGTCATCAATTTTTGCTTCATTTATTTTTGCAGCTCTCTTATCAAGTGCATATACATTTAGGATTGTTTCTGTCTACTTGATGAATTGAGCATTTTCTTGTTATAAAATATCCTCCTTTACCTCTGATCATGATCCTTGTGGTGAAGTCAACATTGTCTGATACAGCACTCCAGATTTCTTATGAGTAGTGCTTATAAGGTATAATTTTTGCTATCATTTTTCTCCTAACCTATTTGAGTCTTTACATAACAGTGTGTCTTACATAGGCAAGAAATAGTTGCATCTTGCTTCATCATACACTCTCACAAACTTTGCCTTTTAATTGAGTGTTTAGCCTACATTTTAGGCTATTGATATATTGATAAATTTGAGTTTATGTTTATATTCTTGCTATTTGTTTTCTGTTTGTTGTAAATGTTGTTCACTATTTGCAGCCCTCATTTTCCTTCTGTACATTCTAATTTCCATCTGGTATCATTTCTATTAGCATGAAGAATTCCTTTTATCATTCCTTGAAATATATATCTACTGACAAACTATCTTATATTTTACTGCTCAGCAAATGTCTTTATTTCACCTTCATTTTGGCCAGATAAAGAAACCTTAGAAGGCAGTGTTTTTCTTCCTCCTTTGGCATTTTAAAGATGCCGTACCCTTGTTCCGTTTTGCATTGTTTTTGTGAAAAAGTCAGAAAAGAATCTTATCATTGTTTTCTCTACTGTAATAAGCCTCTTTCTTGGGATGCTTTGAAAATCTTCTCATTATCTTTCATTTTAAGCATTTTGCCTATGATATGCCTTGGGCTTTTTCCTGATCTATGTGTGTGTGTGTGTGTGTGTGTGTGTGTGTGTATTTATCATGCTTGAGGTTCACTTAGCTTTCTTGGTTTGGTGGCTTTATAGTTTTCATCAAATTGGGAAAGCTTTGGAAAATATTCTTCAGATATTTTTTTCTGCCCCAACCTTTTTCTTTTCTTTTCTTTTTTCTCACACCTCAACTAACTGTATGTTATACCACATGATATGATCCTACTTGTGTCCGAGATACACATCAGCCATTGTTTCTCTGTATCTTTCAGTCTGGGTATTTTCTATTGTTTTGCTTATTACATGTTTGCTGATTCTTTTCTTCTGTAGCAGATGGTATGCTCTTTAAACATATCCACCTAATATCTCATATTAGATTTTTTTTTTTACTGTTACTCTCAATTTTTCATTTGGTTCTTTTTTGTAGAGTCATTTCTTTGTTAAGAATCTCTATCTATCCATTTGCTAAATTTGTCTTTTCCTTTAAATTGTTGATCACATGTACAATGTCTCTTTTAAAGTCCTTGTCTGACAATTCAAACATGTAAACTTCTGTTGAGTACTTTTATTTTCTTCTGAAAATGGGATATATTTTTCTGCTTCTACATATGTCTAGTGATTTTTGCTTGTGTGCTTGCTATTCCTGATGCTTTGATTTAGAGGAAATGGATTATATTATCTTTTTCTAAAGACTGTTTAATTCTGACAGTTAATTTCTTGGTGGCTTAACATGATTTTGTGAGCCTGGAGTTCAGAATTTATTAGGGTGGGTAAAGGTAGCCTTTAGTCTAGATCAGAGTAGTTCTACTCCTGAGTCTTGGCTTTCTGGAATCTCTGTTAAGAGGCTGTAATGTTCATAAAGGTGTCTACACCCTGGATGATTAGAATTCCACTTCCTCTCAGCTTTGTATGATCCAAAGAGTCTCTATTCAGCTCACAACTGCCCCATAGCTATTCTCTGCTTTCTGTTCTCCAACTTGGTGCATAATTCATTTCTATACCCATTTTTCTTTCACTTCAAGAATTATTCATTTTTCAAATAAGTCAGGTAAATAAATGGAAATCTATGTGAGTTTACAGGAAGCAAGACCTATTTATCAACTATAGTATTTTTTTTACACACTAGACTGGAATTTTAAACTGGTGCATGAATGTTTAAATGCTTAATCTGAGCCAGAATGTAAACACCTTTGCCAGACTTGGGTCCTGATGTCATGTCTTAAAGAAATTCTCAAAAACACAAGGTAAATTAAAAACAATTGTGAGAACAAAGCTAGTTATCTTTTTGGAGGTCGTTTTGGGATTCCTCACTAGAAATTAAAAATAATGTAGCTATTTAATTCCATTCATTAAATAAAAGACAAAATTCACCATAAGTTGAGATCTTCTAAATCATTGGAAGGAGTAAATATGCTGAAGTACAAGGTAAATATCATAGGTCATGTCCTAGATAGCCTGGGTCATGTCATTCCAAGATTGTAGAAACTATTATCTATTGAGACCCTGCTATGTGAGTGCCAGTGCCTGAACCAAGCATTGTACTTTCATTTAATCCTTAAAACAGTCTAAAGTAGACCCTATTATTATTTGTGTTTTGAAGATTAGGGTTCTGAGGTTTTAAGAGGTTAAGTAACTGGTCTCAGGGCTAATTAAGCCCTTGCTTTGTAGTCCACATGAAAAATTCACTGAATCCAGATTGTGAGCTCTTAACACATACTACCTCACTAATCTTAGAATAAGGTTCACATATTTATCTGGTGCTTTCAATGCTCTTTCGTTGAGGAATATCTCCTTGATATTTATTTCAAATAAATATTAAATATCTTCATGATATTTATTTTGATCATAAATATTTTATGAATCTCAAGGATTTAAATCTTTCCTTGTAGTTTACATAAAACAATTCATGGAGAGCACTTAGCACAGTATTGATACGTTATAAGTAGTCAGTAAAAGTTAGCAATTATTATTCTATAAACACAGAATGTAGCAGTGCAAAGAGGAGCACTTTTAAATTTGGGCATTTCTGCAAGCATTTTATATATAAAGGAGGTAATCTATGTAAAATAATCAGTAATTGGAAATACCAAAGAGCTCAGCAGAGAATACAATTAATATAGGATAAAGGTGAACAACATTGAAATTAAAAGATAAAAAAAGAGTATTTCAAAATTATCTGAGACAATTATAAAAGGACTTTAGAAAAATTTAAAACATGATTGCAGAACAGAAAGTAAGATGAGAGAAATACATAAGAATCTGCAACACATGAAAGAGCTGGGATTGAAATCTGGTTTAAATAATGTGAGATTTAGGTTAGCCTCAACCTCCTAACTTTTCTGGAGTCAGAAACTTACCCTAACTGGAAATGTGAACTGTGGGCTAGAATTTGCTTCTGAGTGCCTACTTTCTAATTTGCTGTTATAATTAAAGTATGATAAAATGATAAAATACCTAAAATAAAAGTATGAAGTAAAATTGTTGTAATAAAATGCATTAAGTTTAGTCCTGTTGGACTTGCCTCTAAAAAGTCGAAATTTTTTTTAAGTGTGTGATCTGAGGAAAATTTTATTTGTGTGCATAGAAAAGGGCCATATGGATCTAGTTTGCATGAATGCAAAGAGTGTATCCAGATATTAAAATCATATTTTCGGTTAACTAAATCGTTATTGTAAAGTCAGGTGGCTGATTTTCTTTGTGCTTCAAAATTGATCTGAAAGCAATTTCAACAGAAGCTCCCCAAATACTTTAGGCATCATTGGTTTAAGTATATAACCTATCAAGATAGAGTATTTTGAAAGAAATACTTCTTAATTGAGTACATAAGCCTTAATAAAATTAAGAAATTTGCGTCATATGTAGTTAGCAAATGAAAATGAGGTCTAATTGAAAATATTTAAACAGAGTAATCCTTTTGGAAAACTTTATTGAATAAAAGATGTTTTCACATAAAAGAACTTTAAATATTTAACACTACCAATTAAAATGCCACAAAATTAATATTATAAATGGTTAATAATACTTGCTTCTCACATATTTGATTCTTATGATAAACGTGTTAGGGAAAATAATAAAATCTACTGGTTTAAATAAAATGAAGTATGGTTTTGTAAGAAGCAGTTTGGTATTAAATAAGCTTTCTAAATGCTCACCATTTATCTGCAAGCTTAATTCAAACCAAGGTTATTTTGAAGTATATCACAGAGATATGGGCAGTAGCTTAGATGCATTTCCTACAAAAGAACAGATTAAGTCCAGTTATATGAAATTCGGAATAGCTTACAAAATTGAAGGTAGAGGTTCTAATCTGACAGTTGCCTGATAAAATTTGGAGTCAAGGCAAATTTTGTTAAGAGCTCTGGAAAATGGTAGCTTCTAATAACATGTATTTAATAAACACAAATTATTTTTAAAAGAATTAAGCCCATATTCTTCTAATTCTACTATAGCAACTTCTCTCAAGTTTTAAGATAATAACCTGTTAGAAAGAGCAAGTGTATAACGCGATGGTAGGGACTGGTTTACAAAGAAGAAGCCAAAGACTAGAATTCATTTATTTTATGACTCATTTGTTTGTTTGTTTGTTTGTTTCCTACAATACTCACGATTGACCTTCATCTTGGGCCTGTCTAGGATATAAGGTGAGCTCTGGGACTTGCCAGATTCTCAGCAAGTTACTTGTGTCTCCTTTATCCATTGCCAAGGAAATATATCCTTAAATATACTGTGGTTTGGGATAACAAATTCTTCCTCAATGAGATTTTTGGAGAATTAGCTAATCTTTATGACATAATTCATATAAAATAAAATTCAATTATATTAAGTGTTATCAATACAATATAATGATATTAAATCCAATGAGTATGGTAATTGTATTTACCCTTGGAATTACAGACTGAAGTAAGATCCAGAGCATTTTCATCCCCCTAAAAGTTGCCTTGTACAAATTTCTAGTCAATTCTACAACTCCAGAGTGCACCAGTGGCAAGATTTTTCTGATTTCTGTTCCCATAATTAGTTTCATTTGGTCCTAAAATTCAGGTAAACGGAATCAAAATATGCATTTTTTTGTGTATGGTTTCTTTTGTTCAAATTAATTTTTTCGAATTTCATTCATGTTTTGTTTATCAGTAATGCCATTCATTTTTATTGCTGGGTGATATTTCACTGCATTAATATATCACAATTTGTTTATTCATTTTCCTGCAGATGGGCATATGAATTGTTTTCAGTTGCTATGAATATTCTCATTTTGTGGACATATATTTTTATGTACTTGGGATAAATATCTATTATTTATTGCTGAATTTTAGGGGAGGTTTAGGTTTAGCTTTATAAAAAACACCTAGCATTTCTCCAAAATAACTCTACAATTTTATACTCCTACCAATGTAACCCTTAGCGTTTTATAAGAGCTCCAGTTGCTCCACATTCTTGCTAACATTTGGAATTATCTGTATTGTTGATTTTAGGCATTCTAGTAAATTGAAATGGTATATCATTGCAGTTTAACTTGCATCTCTCTAATAACTAATGATATTGAGTACCTTTTCATATGACTGATGATAATTCATATATCTTTTGTGAAGTGTCTATTCAAGTCTTTTGTCCATATTTACTTAGTTTGTCAGAGGTCTTTATATATGCTGTATATAAGTCCTTTGTCAGATATAAGTACTGCTAATATTTTCTTCCACTCTGTGGCTTGACTGGCTTGTTCACTTTCTGAATGATATCTTTTGTTGAGCAGGCATTTGTAATGTTGATGGACTTCAATTTAACATTTTCTTGAATGTTTAGTACTTTTATGTCTAGAGTAATAACATTTTGTGTCTCATATGAGAAATATTTGACTAACGCAAGGTTTGAGGATATTCTCCCGTGTATTTCTAACCTTTATGTTTAGGTCTACGATCCGCCTCAAATTAATTTTTAGCATGAAGTGAGACAGGAGTCAATGCTTATTTTTTAAGGAATCTATTCATTTCATCTGAATTACCAAGTTTTTGGCATAGAGTTGTTCATGATATTCTCTCATTATTTTTTTAATGTCTGCAGGATTTGTTGTGATAACCGCTCTTTCATCCTGATAGGGATAAATTGTATTTGCCCCTTTTCTCGTTCTTTCTCTTTCAATTCTCCTTTTTCTTGGTGAGTATAACTTAGACTTTATCAATTTCATGAATCTTTTCAAAGAACTAACTTTTGGCTGTCTTAATTTTCTCTACTTTTTTATTTCTGTTCTATTTCATTGACTTCTGCTATTATTATTTCCTTGCTTTGCTCTTATTATTCTAGGTTTTTTTAATGGAAACTTAGGTCCTTGATTTTAGATATTTGTTCTTTTTGACATACCTCTTGTGCCCCACCCAACCTTAGCTAGCCACTGAATTACTCTTAGTCAAAGTTCACAGTATATCACAGCTGTTATTGCAGCATTTGTGTCCTGCTGCCACTCCTCAGCAGGCACCAACTTACATTTGAGGAACACTCCATGTACCGCAGGGGGAACTCCCTCACCTCTTCTATCCTTCCGCTAGGCATCAGCCTACTACTTCTATGTGCTTCGTGAATGCCCTTGGGAAAAAGTGTGTGGCTGGATTCAAACTTGTTCTGTGGCTAAGCCTCCCTGTCATTCTAATTCATCATGCCTCCCCATGTGACAATTAAAAGTTTGTTAAGAGGGCCGGCCCCATGGTAGAGTGGTTGGGTTCAGTGTACTCCACTTCTGGTGGCCCAGGTTCATGGGTTCAGATTCTGGGCACAGACCTACACCACTTGTCAGCCATGCTGTGGCCAGTGACCCACTTACAAAATAGAGGAAGACTGGCATAGATTTAGCTCAGGGATAATCTTCCTCAAGCAAAAATAAAGAAGATTGGCAGCAGATGTCAACTCAGGGAGAATCTTCCTCAGCAAAAAAAGAAAAGTTTGTTAAAAGTTCAACTGGTATATCATTTATCTGTATTAATATTGATACAGATACAGATTAATACTGTGTCTGTATTAGTATTGCTGTGTAACAAACCACCTCAAAACAGTGGCCTAAACAATGTTCATTCTGATTCATTGATGAGACAGTTCTGCTCCACATGATGGTGAAGATACCTGTGTGGCTGAATTCAGCTGGTAGTTGGGCTAGGCTGGAAGTTCAACATGGCCTCTCTTCTATTTCTGGGGCCTTGGTACAAACACAAACTATCAGTCAAGGTGCCTCAGTTCTTTTCCATGTGGCTTCTATACTCACATGGTGTTTCATCTTCCTGGGCCTCTCCACATGATGTCGCGATCCAGCATTACTTTCTGCTATCATGGTAGCCAGCCTCCAATAGAAAGTGATCCAAAAGGAAAAGCTCCATTGTGCAAGCACTTCTCAAGGCTCCGCTTGCATAACACTTCTAACTTTGTCTTGATCGAAGCAAGTCACAGGATGTAGGCTAGGAGGGCTGGTTCATGGTGGAGCACCCTAGCAAGTTTCTCCTTATTCCTGAAGATCTACAGCAGTAGGTCCTCCCGCCACTCAGTAAGGAATGAAAGCAACTGTAGATATCTTCTCTCCTAGGAAGTATCTGTGTTTTCTTGTCTAGTCTTTTTATTTTACTTTGTATTCACAGCTATCTGAGGAGTTAAATAAACAGAAATGAAAGGGATGATTTCATAGATTGTTTGTTTTCATCGTTGAGATGGGAGCAAAAAATCTCCCTGACTCTCCCTTAATGCTTCAGGACCTCATAACTTTCGCCTTATTCTAAGTGAACAATCTTATCTACAGATGGCACAGAGGAAACAGAAGCCAACAGAGGTGATTTCACCTCAACTTCTTTTCACTAGACCTATGAATGCAGTTAATGTAACCTAACATAATATCAAGAAGCTAACATAATGTATTTTCTTACCACAAAGGCTTTCTTTTTTTCATTTTTCTTTCTTTTTTTTTTTTTTTTACACCTTACCTGGAAATATCTTCTCTCAAGTCTCACTTTATCTGCCTTATTGCTACTTTTCCCTCAATTTCTACCTAGATGCTCCTTTTTCTGCATAGTCTCTTGTTATTTAAATGTGTACTAGGTACCATTCCTTGGCTTCTATTTCACTTGATGCTTTCTCCACCATAGAGATTATCACTGCATATTGCACTTGACTATTAATCTGTCTGTAACCCCCTCCATAGCTCCATGTACACATACATCCTAGGCCATGAGGTCCAGGAGGTAGAAATTATATCTCTCCACCTCTTTCTGCCTCACACTTTTATCCCCAGCACCAAGCACAGTGCCCAAGACTCAGCCTGCATACAATAAAAATGTTGAATAAATGGAAGTGTGAATAACACCTCTCTCATCTGATCATGTTACACCAGCATGTTGCAAAACTCAGGCTGTGAGATATTAGCCTAGTGATAAAATAGTTAGTGGCCAAAGTTATCCAAACAGAACTATCCATGCCTTAGCAGAAAATAAGGAATTTTTTTTAACTTGGTGCATTTCATATAGCATAATTAATAACTTCAGAAGAATGATTCTTGAGGAAGGAGAATAAAAAGGGGGTACATTCTGCTAGGAGGTGTCTCATCTGAAAAAAGAGCAAATGATGCAGATGTCTTCCTGGGGGTGATTCCCGTTCCACCTTGAGGAACATCACTAATAGGGGTGCATGTGAGAATGGCGTGACGTGTGGGAAAAGGCTGGAAATGACTGATTGAAAGAAACAGATTCTTAAATGTGGACTGGTTTTATATATTCTACATGTGCTTAGAGTTTAGCTAACTGGAAATTCTTTTCTTGTTCACTGAGGCAAAGCAGCAATTCACTAAGCAGCATCCTGACCTCCTAAAGAGTTTAATGCAGTTTCCAAAAATGGACAACACTCCCAGTTAATGGCAGTGAGCACTTTGGGGGAACTGACTTTACAAATACATTTTTACCCAGTGCTTTAAAAATTCAGTACATCACTAATGCAGAGGGATGCTTTAACCCTTTCAATCATGGACTGTGCCTTTCTAAATCCCAGAAATGGTTAATGTGAATGAATTACCAAAGAATAACTAGAACTTGAAAAGACAAAAAAGGTATTTTAAGAGAACATTTTAGATCGGAGGGATTCCAAAGATCAGCTCACGAATTATGCAAAACATCAGGCCCGGGTTAAGTTTTGCTTCCACAAGAGACAACAAGTAGTTTGCAGCAGAAGCCTTCCATTTTTGTCAAGATGTCTTTCTTCTATTCCACTACCACCTCCTCTTTCACTCACTATGTTCCAGCCTCAGAAGCTTCCCTCTGCATTCAAACTTTCTAAGCTTATTCCCACCTGAGGGCCTTTCTACCTGCTGGTGATGCTGTGAGGGGCATCCCAGTCTCATATCTCCTCATGACTGACTCCTCCATTCAGGTCTCAACAGATATGTTACCGTGAGTGCTTGTCTCAAGTAACTCCTTCCCCCACCACGCTTACTTTATTATATCACTTTGTATGGATTTCTTAGTACCTATCTGAAAATATCTTGTGCGTTAATTTATTTCGTATTCTGTTCCTCCACCCTTGAACCTAAGCTCTGTAACAATGACGTAGCCGTCTTACTTGCTGTTCAGTCGGCAGAGCATAGAACAGGATCTGGCACTGGGAAACACTCAGTAAGTGTTTGCTGAGTGATTGAATTATTTACCCATATGATATCTGCGATGCCAGTCTGGTTGCAATGTTTCAAAAGAAAAAAATCTAGAGTATTCATTTAAACGTCTATTCAATTCTAGCTGACTTTTTTTAAACCTAAGCCTTTTTTATCTTCATTCTTTAGAGCATTTGTTTGAGAAATGAAAATGATTCTGTAACTATTCATTGACATACATGTATCAATATCAATTTAAAAGTGCATCAATATTTTTATTCCTGTCTGCCTGCATTAATTCATACATCACTATGCATTCTGCTTCTTGGCATCCGCTGATTCCAGATTCTCTGGTTTGCAGCACAGCGTCATTGGCTTTGGTGCCATATGGCTGCCCTTCTTTGGTCCAAGTTTTGATCAGTCAAGAGAGAGCAGACTGACTTATGCCATCTCAAAGATAAAGATTTGGTGTGGAGCTAATCCACTAAAATATTTTCTTGAAGAAAAATATGTTCTAAGCACCAAAAGGGGAGCACAAGCTGTGCTAAATATATATTTAAAAAATACACTTTGTACTTAATGGCCGTCTCAGAGACAAATTGACAGAAACTTGTTTTATCCCTTAAAGCAAATCCTCCTTCCAAAAGTTTGATTGGTGCTGTGCTCATGCGTGTAACTAAAATTATTTTTATCAGCCGTACTGAGGGCTTTTATCCCCTCAAGTAGGGTGGTCTGTTCTTTCACTGAATGAAATCTGAAGAGCCAATGTTGAAGGTTAGTGATTTGAAACACCACCACCAAATATGAGGAAATACTTTTAAAGATGCTCTGATTATGATCTAATGGTGTAAAATAGTGCATCAAGAAGTCTGGCCCGCACCCTTCCTCTGATTCCAGTCCAAATTCTGCTTAGTCATTTACTGAGAATTCATTCTCAAAAGCAGTAGAGACAAGTACAAGAACATACATAATAGCATAGAATAAATGAGGATAAAGATGTGTTGGCACAGAGAAATTTCTAAAAATTATTAAAATCAATCGAAGGGTAAGGTTAAGAATGAAAAAATTTTTCCAGAAGGTTGTAAAAAATGATTAACAAACTTGACCTTGAGATTATTATTGGTTGAAACAGAAATAGTAAAAAGCTTTTTCAAATCCATGAAATACGTAGTTTTCAAATACCAGTTAAATAAGAAAAGAAAGCTTTTTTAGCACTGAGGTTTGAGAGAAATATCTGTCATCAGGCTTCATAAAGAGGACATAGGCCTTAGCTGAACTTGCCCTTAACAACATCTCTACAGTCAATAGTGGGAGTTGTGATGAACCATCCCTTAAAGTAAGAACAGATGCCATTGCAGTTCTCAAAAACAGATTCTGTTGGGGCTGGCCCTGTGGCCGAGTGGTTAAGTTCACGCGCTCTGCTGCAGGCGGCCCAGTGTTTCGTTGGTTCAAATCCTGGGCACGGACGTGGCACTGCTCATCAAACCACGCTGAGGCAGCGTCCTACATGCCACAACTAGAAGGACCCACAATGAAGAATATACAACTATGTACCGGGGGCTTTGGGGAGAAAAAGAAAAAAAATAAAATCTTTAAAAAAAAAAAAAAAAAGCCAGATTCTGAGATGTTCCATAGGTTTGTATTCTAAATTTGTAGTTTGCGATGGTGTTCTGAGTTGGTTTAGGGATAAAAGAAAGGGTATTGGCTAAGGGTGTTTCAAGAACTCCACTTAAGAAAAGTGCAAGTTGGAAGTGCCATTAAATAAAGAAAAAGGTTTAATTATGTTATTGTGTTAATGTCACCCAAAATTCTCCACTTTGAAATTTTAGCAATGTTGTAGCTAATATACAAGACTAATGGGACATGGATGTACACTCATATTCCAACTCCAATACTCACTGGGTGTGTGAACATACAGAACTTACTTAATTTCTTTGCTCACAAGTTTCTTTTTCTGTATAAACAAAAAATGAAGATAGTCATATCTGCACCATATACCTTAGTAGGAGTTACACGAAATAGCATAGGTGAGAGCCCCTCTTCCCCACACTGACAGTACCTGGCACATAGCAGGTACTCTGTAACTAATCGGCCATGTTCCCTTTGCTGCCTTATGCACTGTATCAGAAAAACATTCTTCGAAGATCAGTGGTTTCGAGAGAAAAGATCCTTTCAGCAACATGAATTGGAGTAAATCTTTCGTTGAACTATAGTAATAGCAATTAGTAGATGAAAAGGGCTGATATGTGCTTCGCTGTTACTGGGCCATCTCTACCCTACACTGTACTGTCCTTTCTCCTCAATTCCATAACTGCCTCAAAAAAGGAAAAGATATGCCAAACTTTTCTCTTGCTCCAAGAAAGTTTTAATTGAAAACAAGAGTGCTGGGCTGAATACAGTTTCAGCAGATTCCCAGTTAAATTAGAAGGGGCTTTTCGTTTAAGTCCCAATGTTGATATGTCACTGTGCTCTGTCACTTTGAAAAGCGATAGTGCTTTGTTATCAGCACGGAGCCCTGGCAGGCTTCTGATGCAGACTTAGACTAAAATAGAATGCCAGGATGATGAAGGCGCTGCTTACCTTCAAAAGCCTCCAGGCTGCAGATGTGGGCAAAGGTGCTGACATATTGCCCCGTGGGTTTGATAATCTCCAACTGATCATTTTCACATTTCAGATGGTAATTTGAAATTTTAAAAGGGTTGATAGGTTTTCAGCAGAAGCATGAATATTACTGGTTCCGTCCGATTTATGCCATTCAAAGACTTTATTTCTTAGGCAAATTATTAATATTTAATTCTTGCCCTTTCACTTGCAAATTCTATTTAGGAACTCTTTAAAGAACGAATACTGTAACTTGACCATTTATAGAGGGGGCTGACCTCCCAATAAGCATAGTCATTTACTGAATAAACATTGTTTGTGTGCCGACCTTCCACCAAGCACTGAAGTAGGTGCTGGGGATCGAAAGACACATAAGAGTCCCTGTCCTCAAGAAGGGTGACATATACAGAAATAGGTAATTATAAAATAATGCAGCAAGTGAAATATTATGCATAGAATATTACTGAAGCACAAAAAGCAATTATCTTGCTATCTCTTAGGAAGCAAGTAACAGAAATAGAGCATGTCAAACCAGTATCCTTGTTCCTAATTACTAGATCAGCAAATTCTATGTATGGCTGAATATTTATATTGATATGACATTACCTTTCTTGGCTAGGAACAAGATTGCTCTTCGGAATGGTTGATCAGGCATATTCAAATAGAGAATCTTATGGGAAATGTGGAAACGTATTTGAGGATTTGGAATTACTATTTCTCCTCACCTCTGCTCTCCCACCCCAAACACACACACAATTTAGCTCTCTAGTCACTGAATTTTCCTATGTCTTTCTGTTGTTGACTACACAGAAAGGAAATCCCTCTGAAATGCTTGCTTCCAGCACTTCCGGGCTCCTTCATATGGACTCACTTTCATACTCAGCGTGTTTCTCCACATTAAACTCTAATAGATATAGCTAAAGAGCATTTAAAAGAGAATACATTGCGAAGAAATATATATGTATTTTAACACATTTGCTGATTTTTAAAAATTTTGCATAAGATCTTCAAAGCCCTCCCCTCTGGGCTAGTGTTTTGGTAGCACAGTAGTGCTGTTGTGAGCTGTAATCACTGGGCATTTTTTTTTTCACACTCATTTCAAAACACTAACATACAAATTGAAAACGGTAATAGGTTCACAGCCTCTCAATTTACATGTAAGTGTCGTGCTGTCTCTTCAGAGCACTTGATCAAGTTTAACAGATTTGGATCGTTTAAAACTTGGTTTTCTCTAATCTGCAGCTTCCAAAATATTTGAGTTCTATCTGGAAGCAAATACGTAAAGATAGAGAATGTCTTACATCTTCAATAAAAATTTTCAAAAATGAATGAGCCATATGTTTGAGTCCCCTCTCTGTGAGTGATCCCCAGAGTAAATCCTTCCTGGCTGGGCTGAAGGTCACAGCACGGCGTATGTTCCAATCCAGAGGGCTGCATACATGCACACTGGCCATTCAAAGTTAAGGAAGTACCTACTTTTTCCATATTGATGGATGCTGCCATTTATATTTCATATTTTATTTGACCATTTCCTTGTCTACCTTTAGTCTTTCAAGTTCCTAAGGGTAGGAATTTGTTCATCATATCTACAGTTGCATCTTAGTGCCTGGACCAACAGTAAGCACTCGAGAAATATTTGCTGAATAAATAAATACCTGTTTAGAGGCTGTGAATAAAGAAAAGGACTGAAATTGTAGCCAGACTTTAAAGTCGACTCCGCATACACTGAATACTACCTCTGAAAGCAAAAATAAAAAATGATAATGAGGGCATAGATAAATAAATGTGGTCCTAGATGAGTACAGCAGAAAGGTTCCAGGGAGCTTTATAAATACTTCCCTTTACTGTGTTTATTAACTGGCGTTAGGGTGGGAATACATATCACAATTTTCCCTTTAAGTAGCAAACTTTCAAAAGTATCACTCCAGACAAAACTCATATAGGAAATAAAGTATAATGTCTTACAATGTTATTTGGGACCTGCATTTCAAATAGAGCACTTATGCCTAATTTATTCTTAGGCGTGTAAGTAATATGTGTAAATGTTAAGTAATACATACATTATATATGTTTATAATATGTATATGCTACATGATTAATACATATGTAATACACATTTATATATAATGTGTCATAATCATCCTATTAAACTGTTGTCCCCTTTGTCAATAATATTATTACTTGATCCCTCTTACCCTCTACTTACTTCTCAGTTGTGTTTTTAGGCAGTTGATGGTGAGGGAATTAGTTGATTTTCCATCTCAAAACAAAGCCAAATGAGAAATGACTTTGATGCCTCTGTGGAGGTAATGGAGGCTGCCCAATTTTGGTAAATAAAGATGTGACTATTTTACCGTGTCCTCATTCTTTCAGTATTGTATAAAGAATACTCTTAAAATGTCAAACACATCATAAGAGTACCCTATAATATCTCTAGTCATATATCATAGAGAAACACTAACAAGTTGTAACTGTCAGAATGATCCTCTTTACTAGACAGAAGAACAAACAGCAACAAGATGTATGAGATCAGCAATTTATAAGAGAACTGCCTTTTGTTTCTATTTTTAAATTCTCTGAGGGCTTAAACTATGATTTTATGGCTATTTAGTGTATGTTTGTGTGCATGTGGCTGTGTTTTCTCTCTAGTTACATTGAGAGTTTATTCAGTAATTTTATCACCATTTTGACAAACATTATGAGTTTGAACACTTGGTACCAAATTACTTACTACGAATCAAGTTTCATCTTAATTAAAGACAATCAAAAGAAGAAGAGCTGAGTAGAGGCAAGTGCATTTTAATTTTTTCAAGATATATTAATTAAGAAAAATTATTCTGAATCTGTTTTCATTCTTCCTTCTATTCTACCCTACTTCTCTGCAAAAATGCATGCACATATAATTATTAAGACAAAATAAACATCATTTGTTCAGAGTTCAGGTCTGGTATTCATGAATTTATATGGTTGGTGGTTGAAAGATAGGATCATCACTAATATTAAGGTGGTTTTATAAGGGCAAAGAAACAAAATAAAACTGAATTAGATATGGCAAATTGTATGGAATTAAGAATTGTTTGAAGTATACCTTTTTTGTAAAATCTGAAGGTCATTCCATGTGTTACTCATTTTGTTCAAAGGAAAAGCAACCCTGAATAATGCATTTTTTTAAATAGGCAATGTTAATTAGAGGAAAAAAATTAAACAAGGCAAACAAAACAAAAACCCAGAGCATGAATATCAAAACAGGAAAATCCATGGCACAATGAGAAGTAATTAAATCATCCTTTGATCATTCTGATCAAAAACCATTATAAATGTGGTATGAATGAACCCATTATAGACAATGTGTTGTCTGAAACTGGAAATAAGATTTTTGATAGACGACCTGAAAGTCATCACTGGGAACTATTAAGAAACCTAGAAATTGTATCTTAATTCACTCATTTGCAATTTATCGTTTATCTATTGTCGTAGGCTGGACATTCATGGATTGTTTGGGATAAAAAAAAGAATAATACATAGTCCCTCTTTTAAGGGCCTTCATTCTATCAAGAGAAAGAAAAATATAAACAGGTAATAGCAATGCTCTCTATGTATATACAAAATGCTTGCAGATACTGCCTATTTATTATATACCCATGTCAGAGTTTGCATGCACAAACCAAGTCAGGGATGCTGACCACCTCTTTGAAGATTTTCAGCACCATTTTCACTAAGCTCTTCATTGTTATTTGATAGTTATTAAACAACTGAAGGGAAGAATGCAGTAAAAACAAAATGTTTAAATAGTCACACAATGGCCATTTCAATAGAAATTTTGCTAGCTCATAAGCAGCCAATCATATAAACTATATCAAGTTATTTTGCAGCTGATTAAACAGTTGTAAGCAATTTTTTCAATGACTGTACTAAGAGTGCTAATATATACTTCCAGGATGGAAGACTGGGGTGCAAGATTGAGATGGAAGGCTTATTTGAAATCCATCTGTTATGGATTTCAACTCCACCAGCCTATAAAATGATCTGAACCACATAATCTACTCTAATATTCTCTCCCAGGTTCATAGGGAACAGCAGCGCAGACCCAAAGGTGCAATGATTTGGAAAATCTTTTCATGTAGTTCTCCTGAATCTCAAGGAAATCTAGCTTGCCAGTCTCAGAAGAATCTTTCAGCCGCTATTGCATCTGTGCTTCTGTCTGGGTGGAGCCTAACCAAAGCATGACTCCATATTGGAAAACAGCATGCAGAAAGGCCAGTTCACAGTTTCAGAGGGAGTTGGGCAGGATGCCAGTTTGGATCTAGGTTCAATAAGGCCAAGTTGCCACAGTTTACTTCTAGGCTCTGAAGCAATCCAACTTCCACTTGCCCAGGTCTTGATTTTTTGGAAATTTGATGATAGAATGGTCTAGATGTACAGATCCTCCCCTCATATAAGTCTCTTCCGATTTCATATGCCACACTGACTTTGTCTTTAAATCCAAACACAGTAGAGTTCTTTACCCATCCCCACTATGAATCACACTCATCTTGTGTTTCTTTCTAACTCTCCTGAATTTTTCCTATGTTCATTTAGATTTTAAATTCTTTAAGGCAAGAACCACATACAAGATTTTGCCTATTTTTGTCCAAAATCCTGTGTGCTTAACAGAGAATCTGGCATATAGTGATTGATCATTAGCTTTAATGGTTAATTAATACATATTATTGGGAAAATATTTTGTTATCACCATAGATTTTTTCCAGACATATCATATATATGTATACACATGTGTAGATTTGTATGTAAGGTATGTATTTATGTATATATCAGCAATATATTTGTATGTAAGCTGTTATCTGCATGTATCTGTATACATACAATCTCTATCAACTTCACTAGTCATAATATCAACACAACAAAGAATACAGCTCATTAAAAAAGATTTGTAATCAGTGAATTAAACATAGTATTACCATATGACCCAGCAATTTCACTCCCAGGTATCTGCCCAAAAGAATTGAAAACAGTTGTTCAAACAAAAAATTGTGCATCAGTGTTCATAGCAACACAATTCACAGTAGCCAAAAGGTAGAAGCTAGCCAAATGTCCATCAGCTAATGAACAGATAAACAAAATATGGCATAGTCTGTACAAGGAATATTATTCAGCCATAAAAAGAATGAAGTGCTGACACATGTGACAACGTGGATGAACCCTGAAAGCTTTATAGTAAGTGAAAGAAACCAGAAACACAATGCTGCATATTATATGACTCCGTTTGTGTGAAATACCCAGCATGGGCAGATGTGTAAAGACAGAAAGAAAGCAGACTAGTGGTTGCCAGGGGCTGGAGGGAGGAGGGAACGGGGAGTTAATGGATAGGTGGCTTCTTCTGGGCTGATGGAAATATTTTGGAGCTAGATAGAGGTGATAGCCTCCCAACGTTGTGAATATACTCAATACTACTGAATTTTATACTTTAAAATGATTAAGACAATAAATTTTATGTTATGTGTCTTTTACCACAACACAAATGTTTGTGCCAGAATTGCTATTTAACAGAAAAAGATTTTAAAAAACTCAAAATTTTGAAGTCATGATACTTTTCTTAGCTCTACTTACCAGTTATGATTCAGATGACTTACTCGACTAAAATGAACTAGCGTCAGTCTGTTGAAAACTCTGTTCTGTATCAATGAAAATCATTAATTCTGTTAGTGAAAAATGATTCAATGTCCTCCATAATTCACCTATTCCCTTTTTTGATTGTAATAACTAATCTGATGGACATCTTCCTCTTTGAGAAAATGACAGATTTTTTATTAAATACTAAAATTCTAAATATTTTCTTTGATAAAGTTAATTTTTCAAAGAAAATTCTTTAAAAAGTAATATTTACCTGCCATTGCATTATAGTTCATGCTTTAACATAATCATTAGTTTACAGTTTCATGTCATTGGAGGGAGAAGATCAATGTGTAAACTAATATTATAGAAGATGGAGTCCCAGACACCGTAAGACAGGTATCAAGTAATGGCGTAACATTACTAAGGAGAGACAATGTTGGGATTATGACGGGTCTGGAGGAGCTTCACTGAAAAATGTAAACTTTGACTGGGACTAAAATAATTGAAAGGATTCTGATAATATACTATAGTGAGATGGAATGGTGAACATTCCAGGTATCTGGACAAGATAGAAAATGGTTCAGGGATTTCAATATTTCCTTTGTGAATGACTGATAACAGCTTGCTAAATGTTTTCCAGCACCCACTCTAACACACCCTGTTTACTCTGAGCTGAGAGATCTTTCTAAAAGGCAAATCTGTTCAACCAAATAATGATGATAACATGCATTTATGTAGTGGTTACTCTGCTTCAGGCACTGTTCTAAGGACTTCACAATTAAGGGCTCATTTAATCATCACAATAATCCTGTAAGATTTTTGCCACCCCTGGCAAAATCCTTACAAGCATTTTAAGAAAATCAAAGTCTGAATCATATCATGAGCTGCCTGTATATTCTGGTTCACATTCAAACCAAATCACTATTTATATAGAAGAGGAACAATAACTTATCCAATTGTCTAACAGATGCTTATCATATGCCACATATTTTCTCATCTGTCCATTTTCTTGTCTATGCCATTTCTGTGGACTGAAGTGTGCTCATACTTTTATACCCCATCTGTGTTGTTGCGTCAGTCAATAGTACATTCTCTTTTACTGCTGAGTAGTATCCTATTGCAAGGAAATATCGGACTCTCACTTAGTTAACACTATTCTATGTCCAGGTTTAGGCTATTATTTATAAAGCTTCGTTAAACATTCAAATACAAACCTTGTGTGAATGTATATTTTCATTTGAGTTGGGTGAATGCCTAGGAGCGGAAGTTCATTAGGATGCTGTATGCTTCACTTTATGAGAAACTGCTAAACTAGTCTCCAAAGTGCCAATGGCATTTTTCATTTCCAGCAGCAATGAGTTTTAGTTTCTCCTCATCTTCACCAAAACTTGATAATATTAGTTAACTAATTTTAGCCATTCTACTGAGTACGTAGTGCTATCTTATCGTGCTTTGGGTTTGCATTTTCCTAATGACTAATGATGCTGACTATCTTTTCATGTGTTTATTTTCCATTTGTAAGTCTTCCTTACTGAAATGTCTAAAAAATCAAAACCCCATTTAAATGGAATTACTTGGCTTCATATTAATGAGTTGTAAGACACTTTAGATATTCAAGTTACGTGTCCTGTATCACACATATGTATTACAAATATTTTGACTCAGGCTTAGGCTTGCCTTTTATTTTGTTACCAGCGTCTTTTGAAAACCAAACATTTTTAATCTTGATGAGTCCAGTTTATCACCTTTTTAATGTTTTGAGCTTTTTATAAGAGTCTAAGAAATTGCTTAATCCAAGGTTACAAAGATTGTCTAAATTCTAGGATGACACATTTTTTTTCTTTCTATGGCTTTAAAGATGTCTTTCCATTGTCTTCTGGTATGAATAGTTTCTGTTGAGACATCTCTTTTCTTTCTTTGTTTCTGTTTGCCTGTATGCACTGTTTGCTTTTTCTCATTAAACTTCAATATTTTCTCTTTATCACTGACTTTAGTAGCTTCATTATGATATTTCTTGGAATGGTTTCTTTATTTTTATACCGCTTGGACCTCTTTTTATTTTTCTTGAATCTGTGGGTCTATTCTTTTCAGCAACGTGGAATAATTCTGGCAATTATTTATTCAAATATCCTGTTCCAACCCTGTTTTAGGAATCCAATTACATAAATTCATGCTTAGTTAATATTTTTAAGTTTTTTCATTTTTAAGCTCTGGTAGCAAGGGTCTTGAGAAATCTTTAGACTAAGACTTTAAAATACAGGTAATAGCCTCCTGAGGACTCTACCTGATGCCCTAAGTATTATTAGGCCTTTCTATTCTGGCGGGTGGAACTAGGACTTATTCCCCACCTTGTGGGAGCTCCAGGAATCTTTCTGCTCACTTGTTTCTTGTGACTCTTTGCATGGCCTCTGGTAGTTTCCTCTCATCAATGCACAAAGCAATACTCAGTGAAAGACGTGGAAAAGCCCCCTGAAGTTCTACAGAGTTGGCTCTCTCTTCTCTCTTATTCTGGACTGCAAAATCCAGTTTCCTTGATCTGCCCTAAACTTACTCTCCATCTCCTCAACTTAGCAAGATGACTGGATTCTGCTTAGGGTAACCCTCAGTTTCCTGGCCTAGAAACTGCAGTTAGTTGGTACAATTGAAGGGCTCATCTGATTTGTTTCACTTCTCTCAGGGGTCATAGTCCTGTGCTGCCAGTTGTCAAGTGTTTGAAAATGTTGTTACATATATTTTGTCTGATATCTAGTTGTTTAAGGCAGAGATTTTTTGCTATTCCAATCCAGCCAGGGGTTGAAGTTCTAGTCTGATTTAACATATTGAGTATAAAGGCTTGTGAAACAAACAGCAAGAACTCAAAAAAACACTCTTGATACTTAAACAGGAGTTTATTTTTTACATGAAATTTCTCAATTATTTCTGTAAGTACAGTAATCGAAATTAGAAAAATAAATCTTTCATTGGGAAGTAGCATATATGAAAAAAGAACAAGACTAAAGATGTAATTTTGGGGGAGTTTTCATACACAAGAGAAGAAAGATTTAGAAAACAGTAGAGAATTATATGTTAGATGAAAATATAAACAATTTTAAGAATTTGGAGTCATTCTGATTATTGATTGATGGGTAAACGAAGAAGTTTGTCCTGGTTTTTTTGTCCTAAAAATTCAGCAGGTTCTTGATTTAATTTTTTTTAAAAGGGATATTTTTTCCAATGAAGTGACATTTGGTATCAAACATTTGTGCCTCCTGACAAGATAGTTACATGGTGCCACAGCGAGTGCCCACGATTCAAATGGCGTCCTGACAGGACGGAACATTTTAAAATCTTATTTTTCACTGTCTGTATCATGAATCACACCTTGTTATATGCACAGTGATTGGGCATAGGTTTCACACAAAAGGGATTTATAAGGTGTAATACCATAACATCCTATAAATAATTAGAAGAGTCAATTTATTTAAATAGATTGGATGTTGTTCAAAATAATAATCTAGACTTCTTTTATAAAGGTAAAATTAAAACTTTGAACTGTGATTTAATTCTTTCAATACACATGCACACACATATACATATATAAAATGATTGAAATGTGATACTAGATTAAATCAGCTATCAAGCCAAAAAGAATTTTAATAGACTCATTTTTAGCTAGGTAAAAATATTGTTCAACAGATGTAAAACTGAGAACCTTTAGTCCTAGACATACATTAAAATACATCCTTGACTCAATCTTTGATTGATAGTTCACTGGACGATGAATAAATTTTATGATAAAAATATAAGTGAACATCTGAGTTAAAATAAAAACTACAGGTTTATAAGGCATTATAAATTATATTTAAATTGCTAAACTTAAAATGATTGGGAATCATAAAGAACTGATCATGTTAATTATCCTGAGAAAGTTGAATAATTATCCATTTAAACCCATTTGGAAATGCCATACAGAAAAATTTTAAAATGCTCTAAGTAATTCATTACATCATTTTTAGAAGGAGATGTCAGGGAAAAGTGTACCTCAAAGATGTAAGAATGACACCATCAGATCTTTGCTAATTTATTGTGGCGTTAAAGTCATGTCCAATTATAGGCCAACTTTGGTTACATTCCTGAGAGCTATCCATCATTTATCAAAGTTAGACTAACTTATAGTAAAATATATGAAAACTCTAGTCTCTATTTTAAAATATTTTTCCTAGACTTACAGCAATTCTGTTTATGAAACTAAAATATAACATGTATCTTTAAATTATTTAATGCTATGGTACAACTACTTTAAAAATCACTGAAGTCTTAATCTATATAAGATTGGGACAGACATAAACTATGACCTAGACTCTGTAAATACCCTAGAGAAACTCATGTCCATGTGTACCAAATATATGTATAAAAATATTCATAAAAGCATGTTAATAATAATTTGAAATTAGGGAGAAAAAGTCCACATGTTCATCACTAGTAGAATGCATAAATTGATTGTGGTATTGTCGTTACAATATTCTATTATAGAACTATGAAAATTATTTAACTACAACCACACTTAGGAACATATCTGTATTACAAAATATAAATTGAAATAAAGAGGCAAGACATACAAATACATAGAATGTGATATTATTTACTTATTTGTTTGTTTGTTGCCAAGGAAGATTTGCCCTAAGCTAACATCTGTTGCCAGTCTTCCTCTTTTTTGCTGAGGAAGATTTTCCCTGAGCTAACATCTGTGGCCAATCTTCCTCTATTTTGTATGTGGGTTGCCACCACAGCATGGCTCCCAACGAGTGGTGTATGTCCACACCTGGGAACTAAACCTGGGTGGCTGAAGTGGAGCACGATGAAGGGGCCTAGCCCCACTAGGCCACCGGGGCTAGAGTATGATTTATTTTTTTAAGTTTCAAAAACAGGCAAATCTAAACTTTATTCTTTGGAGAGCATACCTAGGTGGTAAAACAAAAAAGAAGAGCACAACATAATTATTACTATAGAAGTTAAGATAGGGTTGTCACAGGGTGAAGGGAGGGGATGATGGTTGGAAAGACACACAAGGATTTTTGGAGTAAGGTGATATTTTTTTCCTTGACCTAGATGACATTAATATGGTTATATACTTCTAAATTATTTGTTAAACAGGAAAGTTGTCTTTGATGCTCTTGACTCTATATATGTTTTTCACAATAACGAAAGAATTTTCAAAATATAAAATTTCTGAAATACTTGACTTAACAATATTAGGTATATAACAGGTCTCAAGCTCTTTACAAGTATTTGTGTAATTGACTTTCTCTACCTCACTTTTATAATTTGCTATGCAAATATTACGCATTTCTCTTTATACTTCTAAGCAGATTGACCTGTGATTTAATCTATATTTGTACAAAATTTGTTTAACAAATGCAGCTCCATCAATTTCCCCACATGTTGCTTTCATATCTTACTATGAAGAATTTATCCCTCTCAAATTAATTGGGAAAAACATGAATTTTATTAGTGATACACCTGTGATTTAATATGTGAAATGTCACTCTAACTTATGGCAGTTGTATTTTTGTTATCTATTCCCAATTTATTGTTTTACCTGTTGAAAAGGGCAAATAGACCACATTGTACTGCTGCTGATAATATAGCAGAAGCACTAATTATTCTTTGATTAAAATATAGGAAACAGGGTTGGGATACTCAGATGCTTTGTGGATAAAGTCAGGAATATAGACTACAGAGACAAAAAAGACAGGAAATCCTGGTCTACAAGATAATTGAAGATAAATGTCTGCAAGAGGGCCAGACACTCATATCTTCCAAAGAGCAAGGATACAAGGTCTCTGCATGATCCTCAATTTCTATAAGAGTTTCTATCCATGAAGTGTCAATCCAAAAGTAGTGAATGATCAACAGTATTGAAGTTCTTCTGTGGGCAATCTGCTTAAAATCTAGACAGTATAAAATCTAAACCATTAACATTGCAACAAAATATCGAAGATATTGCAATGAAGAAGTATGAAGGCAAAATGACTGTAAGAATAGAGTAGTCCTCACACATCCGAGATAAATTTGTTATTTAATTTCTAGGAATCTCTAGGGACACTATCTAATAATCCATTTCTGGCAAAGGAAAAGTATGCTTACTACTTGAGCTTGGATATTTTCTAATAAATGATGGAAAACCTATAGGATTTTTGTGCAATTTAAGTGATGTAGCACATTAAAAGCACCTGAAACAGTGACAGCCAATAGTCAAACAGATTAATATTAATGATTAATGTTATCACCACCATAATTCTCATTGAAGTTTCCTGAAATTGATTTTCTGATTTATTTCTGTGGTTACCAAGAAATTTTTAAGTGCTAATTTGATTCCTTCTGTCTAAACCTGCAGTAGAAAGAAATGCACTGGTTAGGAATCCCACTGCTTAAAATACTATTTCTTGCCAACTAAGGGGGTAGATAGGACCACCGAATGAAATAAAGACTAGAAGATAAGCATATTGTGAAGAAGAGGGGAAACTCATGTTAGTTTGGGAAATGTCACATTTGAGAAACGTGTCGAGATCCAGTGAGCGATTTTTGATAGGCAAGAATACACTTAGGGGGGAGATATGAATTAGGAGAAAAGTTGATTTATCAGTATTAGATACTAATTTACACTGGGAATTATGGAGAATATGTAAATAAAATAGAATTTGTGAATCAAGTGGCTAAGGGTCAAACACAGGGACAGTTGTTAAACTACTGTGATTTTTGAGAAGGAGACAAAAGAAAAAGGAGAGAGAGAGAATAAAGAAGGAAGAGAAGGAAGGACACTATTACATGAAAGCCTTGCACAGCTTTCAGGTACAGCTGGATCCAAGGGCTCCTATATTAGCCTCAAGAAACTTACTCTCCCCATCTCCCAGCCAGACTTTTCCCTTTGTTGGCTCTATTTTCAAGCTGGCTCTTTCCTCCTGGTGAGAGACAGCAGATCTTTCTGGGCTTAGATCCAGAGGAACGCACAGTTCAGACAAATATCCTGATCCTGTTTCATATTCATTGCCCTGGATCATTTGTCTATTCATGAATGACTGATCATTGTGGCCAAGGAGATTCAAGGCTCTGGCTAGCTCATCTTGGGCCACCAGCCCACGCCTGAAGTCAGCCTATCTGAAGCACACGGACTGAGAGTTCAATAATGAGACAGTTCACCAAAAGAAAGGGCAAGCAGCAATCCCTTCTGAGAAACAGCAGATCTGAGAGATGAGCAGAGCAGGAAAATACAGAGAAGAGAGGAGGAGTCAGAGACAGGTGACGGAAAGCAGGAGAGATGTTGTCTCAGAAGTTGAAGAAGAAAATCGTAAGAAGACAGGAGTCAAGGTGTCAGATGTCTTAAGTCAATGAGAATAACAGAAAACAGTCTTTCAGAGTTTACTTTGGAAAGTTAAGTGCTTGAACAAGGGCAGTTTCGGTGAAGGCAGAAGCCAGACTGCTGTGAGGACAGAGAAAAATCTTGAGAATTGTAGATAAGCAAGAGAGATAGAACAGTAGTGAGGTAAATATGTTGTGTCAAGGAAAGATTAAACACATTACAATCTAATATATATTTATCTGCTACTAAAATGCCCTTAGCAAATTGCATTCATGAAACTAATGTTTATTATTGAATTAAATCAAATTATCGCCTCTCCGATTTGCAGGAGACATAAATATTTAGCAATTGTAATTCTTCACATGTGTGTGGTAACTGCTTTTTTTAATAACGTATAGGAGGATATCAGCCAGGAGATAGTAAAGGAAAATCACCAGTAATTAAATATAATCCTTGCCTAAAGAAACAATTTTCCACATATGTGCTATTTTATGATAATATATTTTTCTCCAAAACAACCCCACAACAGTTTCTTTAAAATAATAAAATTAAAACTCCAAAGTTTATTGTTTTTCTGGATTTTTGCCTATTTTTTTGGTTGTGGAAAGAGATTTGTGAGAGGTCTGCTTTTAACAACATGAAGACATTTTGGATAATTTAGGTTACTTTTTAAAAATAGTAGTAGTGTCGTTTTCTGCCATGTATATCGTATCCTCTGTGGGTAGAAAGCTGTATGCTTGAGCTCCTCCTTCTCTATCGAATAGTCTTTTGCAAAATAGCTACATTTCCAGGTGATAAGTGTCAGGGAACTTCTTATTAGCCAGAGGGAAGTGGCATAACTGGAAGAATGCCCTGTTTCACAAATATTTTCTGCTGCTCAAAAGTCTGAAGAACCACAAGTTTCAGAATTGAAATTCTCCAGTGATTTCCTCTTTATTTTAAGTGAAAGTTTTGGTTTTTTTTTAATGAGAGAAGAGAGCAGGAAATTATACCAACAGGCAAAAGGGTTTCCCTTGGCTTTTTTCTTTCTTGTTAGTCAGGCACTAGGATAGAATTCAGATTCTTTTGTTTTCTGAGATACTTACTCTGCGGAATCTATTATTTGATAGTGAAATTTGAAGCTTTTGGGGAGTTGCCTGACAACACAATCAGCAGTGTCCTTTTAAGCACTTATAGCAGCTGAACATACCTGTTTTCTTTCTATCTCGTTAAATGGGTTATGTTTTTATCATGTCCAGATACTTCCCTTTAGAAATGTTTCTTAAGAGTTCCCCTCCAACGTACACATACCCTCCTACCTATTATGAGTTTGGGCTACAGCTCAAACTTTACCTTTAGCTAATTTGTATGCTATTCAAATAGCAAACCAGCTCAGGGGTGTCGACATTTTTCTTGTATGCAACATTATGTGGAATAGATTTTGGGTATCTTACTAGTAGTGATTATAAGCCTCAAAACAACACAAAAGTCAGTTACACTTGTAATGCAATTAGCACCACAGAAGAGCGGTGTCCCTGTATCTGTAGAAACGATCATACTATTCACTTTGCTAAACTTCCTCTTTGACTAGAATTGTTTATTGCTCTGACCATACACTTTTATGTCACTTAGCAGGCACAGGTCTCTCATTTTCAAAAGGAAATGTGCTTTTCCTTTGCCACTCACAGCCCCTCTCCTTTTCAGGCAAGTGATGATTTCCTGCACGGTTCCTTGCTTTCAGAGAAAGTGCATCCTGGGAAGAACACTAAGGTTTCTCCCAGCTTCACGATGCAGATGGCATAACCAGGAAATTTTGAAGCAACAATGTGACAGATTCTCTTGCCTTTGCCTTTTCAGGATCTTTATCACCATGGGTTGACAAGCAAGTGGCTAAATGGATGATGAGTGAACTATAAATGTTTAGTAGGTAGCACTTAAAGAGAAGTGGAATTCCAAGTAACAAGAAGAGACTGAAATATGCTGGAATTTAGACCATGAATTGCATGCTAAGAGGACAAGTACCACTCAGACCTGGCCACCCATTTCTGCTGTACCAGACCTCCTTGTTGGAAGGAGTTGGAAACATCCCTCAAGCAGCCAGAGCATAGATTTTGGTCCTTGGATTCTTGAGTAGATATGAAGAAGTACTAAATCTCCTCTTCAAAGATAAACTGAGGCATATTTTAAAAATGTAAGAGTTTTTTGAGCAAAAATTGATTCTACTCAGGCAACATCAAACCGGAAGTGGTTAGGCATGTTCTGACGACAGGAACCAGGGAAAAGATGTATATAGAAAGTACAGACAAAAAGCAAAGAAATTATTGACTGGCTACAGCTTTAAAGCCTAGTTGGCTGTTTGTGATTGGTTGTCCTTAGTAGTTTGATTTTGTGACGTTGAAGCACTTACGGGCTTAGATGTTGGTTTGCTTATGTAAGCCACCGTGACATTAGAGCCACATCAGTCTAGTGGCTTCCTTATTTAATTAAACATCCCCAAACAAAGGGTTAGGGACTGGATTCTTAAAATTTAGTATGCATTAAAATCAGGTTGGAAGATTGTTAAAAGTGTGGATTCCTGTTCACCATCTAATTCAGACGTGAGCTAGGAATCTGCCACTTTACAAGCCTCCCAGGTGAGTCTGACGCAGTTGGTCTGGGAGGACACTTTGAGAAATATTGTTGGAGGAATTTAAAGATTCTCCTCTTCAGGCCAGAGAGACCGCTTGCTGCCTGCTGAGATTTGTTTAAATAGTACTAAACCCCTGATTCTATGATTTGTAGACCACTTTAATGAAATCCCATATTCTGTAACCCATGCTGACATTGAAAATTTTATTGACATTCAATTAAAATGAGAGAAATTGTTTGCTTATAAAAGGTTTTTCCGACTGCCAATTACTTTCAAGATAGTAGACTACACCAAAGAGGAAAGTAATTTATCTCTTGATAACTATTTGTTGACCAGATTTCTCTGAAATTAATCTGTGCCTTTGAACATTACTGTGGAGCAAGCAAACAAGCTTGAAATGTTAAACAACTGAGTTGGAAAAAGACACTGTATTTCTTCCAACTAGGAAAATACAAATGATGCACGATGCATGAGAGTATGTAAATTAACTTTAAATCCATCTTGCTCAGCTTAATGGACATATATTTTCCATATGTTATTAACTGTTCGTGTACTGTACTCTAACAGGTTTAAGTGCATACAGAATCCTGTAATAGTATTTGTATATGTCCATAATTCATCCCCAGACTGTGATAAATTTTGTTATTCAATGTATATCATTCCTAGAAAGTATTTATACACAAATATAAAAGGTCATGTGCTCTGGGGCAGAGAACATTATATTAAAAATAAATCTGAAGCATTAAATTTCCACGGAAATCATCACTGTCTTATAAAATAAATTGAGGTGAGAGTAAACACCTTTACCTCAATTTTTTCTCGTGTATGTCTGGGTAAAAAATAAATACTTAAAAATTTTTTGTTGAATGATAAAATTTCTCATTGAATGATATGTTGAATGAGGAGAGATCAGTTGCATTTAGGAAATTAAAGGCACACAAAACCCTAGCTTTTGCCAATAATTAAAAGTAACTAAGGAAATACTTGAGAACTTACCTATGTATGTAGTATCATGATAGGTACTTTATATTCCTGATCTCATTTATTCTCTCGTGAAGACTGTGAAAGGATAGAACGATTTCCCTCTTTCAGATGCTGAAGCTATAATAAGAAAATTTGAATAAGTGACCCAAGGTCATGTGGCTGAGATGTAGCAATACTGAATTCTAATCTGAGTATTTCTGATTCTCTCTTACTACTACAACTGGCTGCTAATAAATCCAATTTTGACTCGTTTCAGTTCTTCCTTGAACATGCTTGCATTTCCTCCTAGTGAAGCCGTGCCTACATTTCTGTGTGGTGAGGGTGACTGAGTCAGATGCATATGTTTGTTTCAGTAGATAAGGTCAAATGGTTTTTCAAAATGATGGATCCAGTTGTGTAGGAGTGTTTCGATTCCTCCACACATTGAGTAACCTGGACACTGTTTTGTTTTAAAAGTTTTAGCCATTTTCGTGGGCAGGTAGTTATATTTTAATGTAATTTTAATTGGCAGTTTCCTGATTTTTAATAAGATTCAGCCACATTTTAATGTATTTATTGGCCATTTGGATATCCACTTTTGTGAAGTATTTGCAAGTGTTTTTCCCATTTTTTATTTGGAATTGTCTGTCTTTTCTTAAGGATTTGTATTCTAGATACAAACTTTTTTATGGTTATAAATGTAAATATCTTTTCCCTTTTCACTCTTATGGTGTCTTTTGAAGCACCAAATGTCTGAATTGTATTAGTCCAGTGTATCATTTTTCCCTCTTATCATTAGTTATTTTGTGTCTTGTTTAAGAAATTGTTGCTAGAACACCAGAGTTATGAAGATGTTATTTTATATGATAGCTTAGAAAGCTTATTCTTTTGCCTTTCATAGTTAGACCTACAACAATCTGCGATTAATTTTATGTGTGATGACATAGGCATCGTGTCCTTTTTTCCTTTAATATGGATACATTTGGTCCAGCACTATTTCCCTCCCACTGCTCTGTAGTATCTAACTTCTAAATAGAGTGTCTAAATATACCTAGGCTTATTTTCAGGCTCTGTATTTTTTCATTATTTTTTCAACTTTTGTACCAATATCATCTTCTTTTAATTACAGTAACTTTTAAATAAGATATGATTATCAGTAGAGCAAATCCTCCTCCAGCCCTTTCCATTTCTATATGAATTATAGAATTCACTTGTCCAGTTTCATAAAATTATTTCTTAAGATTTTGATTAGCTTTTATTTGAATGTATAGATAAATTTGAGGGGGATAAACATTTTGGTAATGTAGAGTCTTTCAATCCATGAACCATCTTATATAACTCCATCTTTTGTGTATTTTTTAATTCCTCTCAATGTTTTATAGTTTTATTTTTAGTGATTTTGCATTCCTTTTATTATACTTATTCCTAGATATTTTTAGTTTCGGTATGTTATAATTTTTCTAGGAATTTATTTATTTCACCTAAATTTTCAAATTTCTTTGAATATACTTGTTTATAATATACTTTTGTGCTCTTCTTAATATCTGCAGTCTAATAGCTGTCTTCTTTTTTGTTCTGATATTGATTATTTTTGTCTTTACTGTTTTTTCCTTTCTTTAGTCAGCTTTCAAAAGTTTTCTCAATTTTGTTAATCTCTTCAATGAATCAGACTGTAGCTTTGACAATTCTTTCTATATCTGTTTTTCTATTTCATTTCTGCCTTTATCTTCACTGCTTTTCTTCTATTTTCTTTGAGTTTATTATGCTGGGTTTTTTCTGTTTTCTTGAGAAGGATGCTAAGGTAACTTAATTTCAGCCTTTTATTATGTATGCATGTAAGGCTCAAAATACCAAACAAGCACGATTTAGTTACATTTCACATATTTAGATAGGTAATGTTTCAGTATCATATGCTTCAAAATATTTTTAAATTTTCATTGTGATTTCTTTTCTAAGTCACGGCTATTTACAGCTTCTTAATTTGCAAACACACAGAGACTATTTTGGGGCTGTTTATGTCTAGAATAACTGCACTATAATTATAGTTTATATGATTTCAATCTTTTGAAATTTGTTGATAAATAATTAATGGTTTGTAGAGAAAGCAGTGGACTGTTCATGATAGAATAAATATTTGTTTCACGTACAGAGAAAACGTAGCAAATGAAACAAGGGAGGGACATATTTTATGAAGTTCTTCATAGCAGTAACGTAAAAGCAGGGAGAAGTGATGGGAAGGTACTACCTGACTCCCAGGTGAGTCGTTCTTATGTGACTATACTCAAATGGTAGTATTCTTCTGATGCTTTCCTTACTCCTTCGAACTCTAAGACGCTGCTGTGTCTATGCTCCTCATCGGGCTCACCTTATGTTAAAACTCTATCATACAAATCTGCCATATTTAAGTTTCTTAAGGTGGAGAACTATGTCTTTCCTGAGCAGAAAATTTAAGGTCCCTCTAGTTGCCCAGTTTTTGCCATTCCACCATGTTGGAGGCAGAGGAATCAATGCTACAATGTGTTCCACTCTTAATTGTATTGCCAGAATAACAATTTCTGCATTGACCAATCCTGCTATGCCTTATTATAAAGTTGCTTGGTGAACTCATTTTATATTTCATTATACAACTGAAATTATGAAGCATCTATGTCCTGTCCATGTGCATCCATAAAGTATATCCACCTAAAAATTATTGACAATGCTACTGTATTTTCACCACTGTGAATAAAATCTTCCCTTGACCTAAAAAAACTGCTATGTTATGAAATATTTTTCCAAGTCATTTTGAGGATAAAGTTCAAGCTTCTTTTTTTGTTTTTGGGGGCTTTTTTTATATGAGGAAGATTAGTCCTGAGCTAACATCTATGCCAATCTTCCTCTATTTTTCATGTGGGACATCGCCACAGCATGGCTTGACAAGCAGTGTGTAGGTCTGTGCCCAGGATTCAAACCCGTGAACCCCAGGCCGCTGAAGCAAACAGCACGAACTTAGCCACTATGCCACTGACCTGGCCCAAGTTCAAGCTTCTTAAAATTTCACAAAAAGACTTTCATAATCTGCTTTGTCCCTAGCTTATATTTATGATTCAGCATTACAGACAGTTGGTGCCAACTTACCACCTAATTTGCTGCTATAAGGTAAAAATCCCAAATCAAGTCCTTGTAAGGAAAGTTTTAATGTTCCATGAGCACAGTCATTAATTCTAGAATATCTAATTCATAATTATAAAAGTATCAACCTTTATCAAAAAATTCAAAATCAAATATATGATTGTCAATATATTCAGTATAAAAAGTAATACTTTATAAAATATTAAAAATTTAATAAAATTAATTAACTTTTAAAGTATTTTTATGCATACACAGCACTGGTTAAGATTCTTACAACTATTCAGAGGAATTTGTTTGAAGTCTTCTTTTCTGGGTAAATCTTTCTATAACAAGCACAAGCATTATCTATTGATCTCATGTGCTTTGAATTGCTTTCAAAAGTAGGGTCACATGTCTTGAAATTTGTCATTACCAATTAATATGCACCAGTGCTTCTGGAAATCTGTGCATAGTAAATCCCAGGAAAAAAATTTATGGTGATGTTTTTCAATGGTCCCTTGAATGATCCCTCCTTAATTTCAACAAAGGCTTTGCTATGGTTTGTAAATGGGGTTCTAACACTTCCAAGGAAATCTCAAGCCACAAGTCAATGTTTCTCATACTCCAGGTGTTTTCAGAGTTACTCTGGGCGTAGGAAGAAATTTTATGAAGCTTTTTCATTAGTGTGGGCGTTAAAAAAACCGGAGGTGTGAAAACCGAGCTATTCTATTATGGAGGTTGCCTTTGATCAACTCTAGCTTTTCTTCATCTCAGTGTTTTTGCCTGGCTGTTTGTTCTACCTGGAATGCTTACCTCACGTTCTCCCACCTGTCTGCCCATAAACAAAGTTTATTCCTTTACTAAAATTTAAAATTAGGCACCACTATTTCCAGAGAACTCTCCTATACTGTGCAAACAGAATTACGTGCTAATCGTATTTTATTGTCTCTGTTTTCCCAACAATACAGTGAGTCAGGTAGGGGCTAGATAGAGATTCTTCTCAGGAATCTTTTTCCCCTCACCTAGCACAATGCCTCATGAATTATGAGAATAAATGAATGAATTTTTAGGTGTTTCATAAGTTGGCAATCACAATTTAGCATAAATTAGTATTCTTGAAATGTGTAACATACTAATATCTCTAATAATTGAACCAATATTTTTGACCTACTTAACTCCTTTTAGCTTCTGACAGGCTAGTCTTTCTGTATTTAATTTTTTGAAACTTATATCAAGTTAGAGCATTTATTTATTAAATTTATGTCCTTTGTTATTCATTTTTTGGCCATCATTTTCATTGATTAAGCGATTGAATAGCTGCTTGTTCTTTGATTTTGTTTGAGTACAAAACTATTCTCATATGTTAGTGAAAACAAATAATTCAAAAACTAAAATAATTTCCAGAGGTCTAAAAGAATAGGTTTATCAAAACAAGTTTATAATCTTATAAATGATATTCCCTATGTAGTTGGCTTCCATTAGCAAATTTTAAAATCTTTTATGTAAGGTGTACTCCTTAGTACTCTGTTTTTCTCCATTTGTTCTTGATCAAGTTTATACAAGGGAGTGACTTTCCTAATTGTCTATCTGTCTTTTGAGAGTTAAGGATTATTTTCTCACAAGAAGACAAGAGCGGAATGGTATTACTGCTCAAATTACTATATCCTTTTGGCTTAAGAGAGTTTAGGTGGGAGTTAAAAAAAAACTGATTGAGTATGAATATATTTAGACGGACTGCAGAATTAACCTTTCTTCTGTTTATGTTTGGATACTCTTTTTTCCTTTGGAATAATCTAAGTAATAAGCTGCGGTGATGCAAGAAAACTGAGAGGGGACATCAATTTTAATTTTAAAACATTAGAGGTGGAATATCGTCAAGTTATCCCAGGAACCATGAAGGCGAAGCACATAGGATAAATGTCGTGCAACAGTTGAGTGCTTGCACTTGGGTACAAATAAATTAATGCCCCAGTGTCAGCATTCACCTGATTATTTGGAATTTGGTCTTCCAAAAGTGAAGTCTAATACAGTAAATATTCTCATGACAATTGGCTGGAGGCAATATTTGTTTTTCTCATAATATGATTTTGTTTTTTACTAATTCCTTCTTTTCCTTCAATTATTAATTACCATACAAATCAAATTGTAACAAAACAAAGAAGACATTCAAAAGAGAGGAAAATCATCCTTGCCTCACTACTGTAGAACATCAAACTTTATTTTCCATGGTTTCTGTCAGTCTTTAATAAATATGTTTGTGCCTGTGTGTATAATTATTGACCCATTATAAATATAATTTTATTTTATATTTTTTCCCCTTTTAACTTATTTAATATTTATCGTCAGCAGCACTTGGAGACCCCGCCCTCTTGGTGCTTATTGCTATGTTATAGTTTTTAAGATTTATTATTATCTCATGCAGTGCTTCATGTTATTCTTTATCTTCTAATTTTAATTGTAGGCTATATATAATTTAATTCATTTTACAACTTCCCCAAGAGAAGGACACTCTGCATCTCCACCATTCTCTCTTCTATATAGTGGTACATAGAACAACTTTGTGCATATGGATTTTTTTTCTTCCTCATAGTGCATTTTAAAAACCAATTTAGAAACTAGAAATTAGTTATTTTCATGCTCTATCTGGGGAACTGCACCCTCTTAAGATTAAAATTGAACTGAATTTCTGCCTGTATTCTTTCTCTTTTTCTTTCCTTTGATTAACTTTTCAGGTTTTTATCAATTTTATTAGCCAGGCATTTTTTAAATCTGATAGATATTCAACCATATAGCTAAATAAATGAAAACTTAGATGTGACGTGAGGAGGCAAGTAACGTTAATATGCTGACATGTGAGGAGGTACTCATTCATGAGAGCTGCAGGTGTAGTTAAGACTGAAGTGTTTAGAAAAGACTTCCATGCCACGCCCTCCCCCACAAACAATAAAAACAACCCACCAACTGTTTAAGTGAGACTGTGGAAGTGGGAGGATTTCAGTAGTTCTCTGAATGACAGAAAGAGAAAGCATGTCAGACTGGCTTTGTAGGAGTTTCCCAATGCATGGATGCAATGTTGAAGCAGAAGTCAATAAATGACTGAATGGTTTGTGATCATTTCCATTTGATGAAGGTTTTGGAGGATAAAAAGCACCCAAACTAGACCTTGATTAGACTTTGTACAAATAAATATTTGGTTAAGCATGAGGCAAAGCAAATTACCAGGAAGCCACCAAAGGGAGTGGAGTTAGTTCCAAGGTGGGCCCCCTTTTTTTTTTTTATTTTCTGATGTACATCATAATATATTTTGAATTCTGTGTAAATTACATCATGTTCACCACCCGAAAACTATTTATAGTCCATCCCCTCACATGTGAGCAAAATCACCCCTTTTGCCCTCCCCCCTTCCCCTATGGTAACCACCAATCCAATCTCCAATGCTTTGTGTTTGTCATTGTTTTTATCTTCTACTTATGAGTGAGAGCATATGGAATTTGGCTTTCTCCCTCTGACTTATTTCACTCAGCATAACACCCTCAAGGTCCATCCATGTTGTCACAAATGGCCAGATTTCATCATTTCTTATGGCTGAGTAGTAGTCCATCATGTATAAATACCACATCTTCTTTATCTATTCGTCCCTTGATGGGCACCTAGGTTGCTTCCATGTCTTGGCTATTGTGTATAATGCTGCAATGAACATAGTGAGATTTCTCCAAAGAAGATATACGGATGCCCAACAGGCGTATGAAAAGATGCTCAACATCATTAGCTATCAGGGAAATGCAAATCAAAACTACAATGAGGTATCAGCTCACTCCGGTCAGAATGGCTATAATTAACAAGACAGGAAACAACAAATGTTGGAGAGGATGTGGAGAGAAGGGAACCCTTCTTCACTGCTGGTGGGAGTGCAAACTGGTGCAACCACTATGAAAAGCAGTGTGGAGTATCCTTAGAAAATTAAGGATAGATCTACCATATGATCCAGCTATCCCACTGCTGGGTATTTTTCCAAAGAACTTGAAAAGACAAAGGCATAAAGATACTTGGGCCCATTTCTTATAGTGATGCAAAGGCCATTGGAACCTCAGAGTGTAGGACTTCTATGGATCATGAGGAGCAGAACCAGGTTAAGAAAATCTTCAGAGAAATTTACCAGTGAGGGACTAAGAAGGACTTTAAATTTTAAATTTTGTGTGTCAGTTGAAAAATGGAAATTGAAGTAGCTAATTATATCTCATTTCTCCTTAAGAATATGATGTGGCAATTTCTTCTAAAAATAGAATAAAAGGAAGTTAATGGGACTTAACAATTTTGACTTGGACATTTATCACTTGAGAAGTCCTCAGATGGCCAAATTTTTTCTCCTGTGGTGAATTTTAGTCCTCTCTGTCTACTTCTTCAAGAACAGTTTAATCACAGTGTGTAGCATTACAAGTACTTGTATTTAGTCATCAATCTTCCTGTTTAGTATTTTTGACACTAGCTGCAAACAGACAGCCTCCCAGGTCATTCTAACTATCCAGAACCCCTGTGAATCCAGATCTTTTGTATTCCCTCAAAAAGTTTCAGTTATGGGTTTCATTATTCCTTAACCTAATCAAGCCTGTTAAATTCAGTTATCCTAAGTATTAATGAGGCTTGTTTGGCACCCTCACCTAAAAGTGGTTTTTATTCTGGAAGAGAACAACTCCTTCCTAACCCAAAAGTTGAATCTCTACTTTTGTCATCTACCAAAAGCAAACCAAGAGGAATGTGGAGGTGGGGAGAGCAACAGCCTTTTCACAATGTTCAAGAGCACACATACAACACAATTCTCTCTTTGGTGGCTTATAGCAGACTTGGGACTTGACAGAGAGAAAAAAGGCTCCCCAGTAAGTTCATTTGATTATGCAACATAGATGGCCACAGCTTCTTTTAGGGCCTAAAATTGATACGAGTTTGCTGAGTTTGCTTCCCATCAGATTAGCCTTTTTCCACAAGACTTTATTTCTACTGTCTTCTACCTTCAAAATTTACCCGCCTTCTTTTAATCTGAGAAGGAAACGCTAATGAAAACTGGTAGGTGAAGTTTAATTCCTAAAAAGAGCAGGAGTGACTATATTTTGCCCTTTCCCTGACTGTCAGTAAGGTCCCATTCTTCTTTAATTTAGTTGTCGCTGATACTCTCTTATGGACTTTTTGTATTATCTATTAGATAAACATGTTTACTTTAATTCTGCGTGTCTGTGTGTGTTTCATGAAAAATTGGGAAAAGGAGATACAGTAACATCATTCAGAAAAAACCCTAACTTTCCAGAAATGAGATTATGAGTTTTGTTTTTAGTTTTTGTTGTTGTTGTTGTATGTCTTTTTCAGATTATTACTGAGTGCTTGCTCAAATGCAATACATGTGAATAATTGTTACATTTTTAATAAAGGGCAAAATATTAATATATGAGACCAGATTACTTATAGGAAACACGTTTTAAAATACAATTGTCTATTTCTCAGTAAACGCTTTGCGTAATATCTCATTTTTCCTCCACGTGGTTTTAATATAATCAAATAAATCATAATGTGTAGGAAAAAATTAGCAACACATGGAAGAAAAAGAAAGGTTAAGGTATTCATATGAACTGTAAACATTTAATTTACCATATTGAGTAAGATAATTTAGCACTTACATCATTTTATCTGTAATGTCATCACTTTGTTTTATAGTTGTTTGAAGCCTTGGTTGTATTTTTTTGTAGAATTATGTATCTTGAAAAGACTATGGCCATTTACTGATTCTGTTTAATAGAAAATAAATCAGACATGTAGTATCTTGTTATTTTAGTGGGTTAGAAGGTCAGTCTTTCTGCTAGGACCTATGAGATCACTAATTAAAGATCAGCAGTAGCTGTCTTGACCAGTAGCTCATCCATATCCCAAAAGGAAAATTTTATTTGCCAAAAAGAAAGAAATTCATTTCCTGAATTGTTGCCATCCTTGAAGGGATGCTTGAAAACCTATTGTATTTCTCATTAGTAATGATTACCAGTGATTATTACTGAGTTTTATTTCTTCACCATAGAAGGCAAGAGATCCGGCCTTGCTCTCTAAAGAGAACAGCACAAAAACCCTAGTTTTAGGCTTAGAATAGACATTTGGGTATTATTGAGCAAGTCAATTAACTTATCTCTGTGGCCTCAAATATAGTTGTGGCTCATCTCCAAGGCTGGAGGAACAGCAGAAGCTAGTACATCTCTAGGTATTTAAAATTTTAAGGATGAATCTCCTATGAATACAAGATGCAATGATTTTTTATTGTCATTGTATACATTTGCCAAAAAGAGATTAATGAGATGAGAAAAGATAGCTATTAGCTTTTTTGATTGGAAAGTGAAATTGCATTTTTATCACTGAAATGCCTTAGACGTTCTCTATAAGCTAAAAGAAATAGTGGCAGCTTACTAAAAAGTAACTGTCTTGATTAAAAGACTATTACTTTATGTAAGGATAACCCTCTACCTTTGCAGGGGAATAGTTTAGCTCTTTAAAAAGATTTTTTTCTTACTAAGAAGTCGTTTAGAAATAACCTTTTACCCCTTCATCCATGTACCCAGAAAAATAGAAATAATCACCTGCTCAATCATCTCTGATTTCTACATTTATTCTGTCAGAAGAAAGCTTGCATACTAATTGAAGCAATGGCTTTTGTGTTTCAATAGCTAATCATGTAATTATGTCTTTCCTAGACACTGTTGGGTCTATTTGAATAAGAGAGATCATGAGTTCAATAAGTCCTTCACAGTTTCTCTTGCTAAACTTCTAATAAGATGCGATGGGAAGAAACACACATCTCTGCCTTCACAGAAACTAGACTAGATAGTTGTTTCCAAAATTTGTCACAATCTGTTCTCCTGGATGGGAGTTTCATGGAGGTCACATTTATGATCTGCATTCTAGATTATGTATCATATGTCTGATAGAGAAGAAATGAGAGGAGTGGAAATGGCAATTTTATGTCCTCAAGGACAAATTTGGTTGCTGACCATTGTGGGAAAACTTAAATTTGTTAGACGTGGTCTAACTTTGACTTTATTTCAAATGTGTTTGAGCATTGAATCTACACTAAAGAAATGTCTGAAATAATGGAATAGATCTTGATATTGAATGTAATTACATTATAGAGTATGGCGAATTTCAAAGTATTAATATATGTTTGAAGATTTCATAAACATTTGGGAAAGATTTATTATATGAGAATACAACTCATTTTTTTTTGTTTATGAGAATTCAACTCATATTATATAAAAGAAAGCAAAGCCAGGGCTTTATTGTTGCTGTTTCTGTATTTATTTTATTCATTTATTTAACTTTTGACACTAGTAAACTTTTCAGAAAAAGCTTTCCTTGCATTTGATCATCAAAGAGTTATACCGAGCTTGATTTTGTTGTCATTAGGCAAATAATATGTATTAAAAATTTCCATCAGCTTAGATATTCATCATGTGGATAACAAATGATCTTGTCGTTGGCAGCTGAAAATTTGGCCTAGATTCATTGACCTAGCATCAGCTATGTGCTTCCAGACAACAGCTGTATTAGAGTTCTGCTATCAGATTCTTTTCCATACTGAAAGCTTTACATTGCATCTCACCAATTTGTCAAGGCCTGTGGAGTGATCAGCTTATCCATTCCATAGCATAGAGGGTAAGGATATTTGGAAAATGTCCCCATCTATTACACAGTCATAAATACTTTTTAGGATGTACAGTGTGATATTTTTTAATTAAATGAAATAAAGTCCAACCTTAGAAAAAGCCAAAAAACATGGCTATCTCCAAAGCACACACATTTCTTTTGAAAAGCATTTGCCATAGCCTTTGTTCATCGATTCTGTTATATGTGAGCCCTGTTTGGGTTGGATATTTGACTCTGCCTTATTAATTTTGGCAGAAGCGTTGCTGTCTGTAGTGTCTCCCAGAGGTCCTGCTTCTTCAGCCTCCATCTTTAATTAGAAAAAGAAAATCGAGAAAATGGAAACCAAGCAATGACTAAACTTTCCTTTCTTGCTCTGGGGCATTTTTGCCAGTTAAGTAAAATGAGTAAAAATTTGGGACATTTAGGTTGTTTTTCAGATTTTTAAAAATATTTGTTTGCCACTGTCTTATTTCACAGCTAATGAAACGGTAATTCAGAGATGTATAGTTGTGCCTGAAGAGACCACTCCACAGATGAGGTTGCTCAAATGGGTGGGCAAAGCCAATGGGGATGAACGGATGACAATTGCTTTTTATAGAGAAAGAAGAAAAGTGATTTTGTATTTTCTTAATGCATAGTAGGAAAATATTAAAAAATATAGGACCTAACATTTATTAAAGCAGGACAATCTTTTGAGACTGAATATTAAGCAACAGTGAAGTACCTTGACAGATATTATCATTTCCAATTAAAGTAATTAAATAACCCTTTTTATTTAAATATTTCTATTCTTATTCAGAAATGTGTGCTTTACAGAGCACAGTTTAATTTAATTCAACACACATTTAATGTTCATCTAATGTGTACCAATAATTGTGCTCGTTGCTGAGAAGACTAAATAGGATACTGTCTGCTTTCAGAAAGTTTATAGTTAAATCTTTCAGAATCAAGTCAGGAAAAGATGTACTATCCTAGCGATTTCCAAGAGAAAGACTTTAATATAGAACTGGTATAAAATGAAAAGAGCTGAGAAGCCAAGCAAGGGTCAAAGAGGCAATCTGGATTAGTGAAAACAGGAAGCTACTGCACTCCTTAGGGACCAGTGTGAAGATGTTCCCAGCAGGAGGTAGGACCATGGAGGTAAAGGTGATCTCACTGGCGACAGAGACAGAGAGGAGAGGCAACAATTTCCAGAGATGCCTGGTCACTGGAGGAAGGAGAGACAGGAAGAAATTTTCTGGTTTCAATCTCTTCTTTCTAGTTTCTTATCAGTGCCTCTCAGGAAGCCACTTGAAAGGGAACCTCAGAAATGTAGTTCCTTTGATACAGAGCAGAGAATGTAATGACAAAGAATAGATCTAAGAACAAACAGGCAAGTAATCTAAGAAACAGTTGAGTAGAACAGGATAATATGTAAAAGAGGTAATTTCAATAAACTGTAGTAAATGCAACAGAGAATGATGCTCAGACTCTTTGAGAGTACATAGGAGGGCCACCCGATGATGCCTTGTCAATGATTGGTAATTCACGGTAGGTTTCACAGAGGTGATTGCATCTTGTCTGAGGAATAAGAGACATCCAGGAAAAAGAAGGGAGATGAGAGGAGGGAAATGGTGATGGATGAAAATTGTTCCAGGTAGAAGGATCCATAAGTAAAATGATTAAAAAATAAATAAATAAAAGTACTTTCCGGAGTTTAGAGAAGACAAAAAATGGTGGGAGAAGAAGAAGAATCAAGAAATAGTTTATAAAAGTGTGGGCTTTATCTGGAAAGCAATAGTGAGTAATCAAAAATTTAAGGAGAATGACATGACTGCGTTTAAATATTGGCCAGTTTGGTGAGTAGAATGTGAGGGATATATATGGAGGAAAATCCATTCTGTCTTGTTGGGTCTTTTTTTTTTCTTTCTGAATGTACGTGAATTTAACTTCATTTATTTTCATAATGGGTAAAAAAACATTTAATTTCTGTTAATCAGAGATCATTTGGTGGGAGTGGGAAATAGAAGAAATGATCCATGGGGAAGAATTGTGTTACTTCCTGCCTACTAATTGATCATCAATGGTAGGAACCACTGGAGCTATGCTTGTATAGGAAAGTATGTATGGAGTTCCAAATCACAAACTTAAAAATCATCTTCACAAACACAACCTGTTTGTAAGTTTGTAAATATGTTTGGGTATATCGTGTATGTGTGTGCAAGTGCGTGTGTGAGAGAGAGAGAGTGCGAGGAAAATCTTGACCGAAAAAAAAAAGAGGTAGAGACCGATTACAGAAACCAGGAGAAATACTGAAGTGTGAGCTTGCTGAACTTCCTTATAAGTTATTAAAGCACCACCTTAGTTAAAATATATTAGTGTTTAATTAGGTAAATATTGAGGCTTTGCATGTGTGAGAGCGCAGAAATATTAAGCTATAGATAAAATAATAAAGGATCTAGATTTTAAGAGCTTATTCCCCTTCTCCAAATGAGTTTTGAATTTTCTCAGCATATGTAGCTCTTCTGGACAAGAATGACAAAAATCAAATAGTCTTTGGTTTATGAAGGCACAATTGGGATTATAGTTACCATAGCAATCTAAACAATGAGTCTGTATCTAAAATAAATTTTTATAAACAGTTTTTGATCCACATCTGGATCATTCAGAATGTGTATACATTAAGATGATAGATATTTACTTTATGACATTACATCATTCACTGGTATAGCAGAAATGGCCACATTGCCTATTCTAATGATGGCAAAAATTTTTTATTAAATTCACAACTCTGTAGCATTACAAGACTGATTACAATGAATTCCATGACATGTAAAGGATTCATTATTTTTTTGTCCTTAATCATCATCTTAGTACTTTCTACATCTTTCTTTGCATGGGGGAAAATACTAACCCTTTTACAATTCAATTTGTCTTGATTTCTTTTCTCAATCATTTTTAGCTAAGTATTATTTTTTCTTTTAAAGTACCATTATGTTTTGTTCTTATTATAGAGTTTTACATGTTTATTGTATACTAGTCAGAAAATCCAAGTATATAGAAGGTAATACATCTTTAATCTTATCACCCATGTAGCACTCTTAAGTATATAGCAAATTTAATGCAAGTTTCTGCATTGTATGAGTGTGTGTTTTTGTGCATATAGATAGAAAAATGGATATACATTATACATCATTGCTTTTTTCTTTTACAAAATTTAGATTATACTTATCATCCTGTTTTTTATCAGTTAATATTATATTATTATCATTTTCCTAATGTCATTCTAATTCTTTTAAAACTTCATTTTTGATGAGTTCCTAAAAGTCAATCATCTGGATGAAGCATAATTTATTCAGCCATCTCTCTCTTTTTGGGCATATATATTATTTCAATGTTTCAGAATTATTATATACATCACTAAGACAAATATACTTTTGCATAATTTTTGAGTACATCCTTTAACTTCTATAAGTAGAATTACTGGGTTACGCAGGTTACTATAGTTTTAAAACATAATCATTATTTATTTTCCAACTCTTACTCTTTGTTAACTAGTCTTGGTTTCAACTCACCTAGGTTCTATGACTTTTCTGGCTGATTCTTTCTCAGGATAAGAAATGCTTCCAAACCACGCTGAGATGAGGTCACACCCAGAGCTATGTAACTTTCATTTTCCAGATAACTTCTTAATGTGTCTTACTGCTAAAATATATGGATCTCCTCAACTTCTATCTAGTTTAGTCTAAGCCATCTCGAATTGGGCATTCTAAAGGTAATTAAAGAAAAGAAGAATATGCTGAGAAAGGATATCTGGAGACAATCTGATACATTCATCTCCAGGCATTTCTGTTATCTTCTAGACATTATCTAAATAAAAACCTTCCCATTTCTTCCACATCAAGAGGCCCGAATAAGAGGCATAATCTTAGATTCATACAACTGGAAGGATGTAAAGGCAGGACTCTAAAGATTGATGGAACCCATCTCTCTGGAACTAATCTCCAAGGAATAAGATATCCTGATTCTTATGAAAGTCTTTTTTAACTATGTAATAAGCTCTTCTTCCCTGAAATTCTCCCCTTAAGATAAAATCTCTAGTATTTCATCTACAAATTAAGAGTACAATCTTCTCTTTTGTCTTCAGTATGAATGGGAAACTTTGGAAATGTTGCATAAAATAATATATTATAATCATGGAGACGGTTATACAGGTTGTAATGTCATTTTTTAAAATCTAGGTAGGTTAAATATTATAGACTATCTGAAATCTATTCCAGTCAGTTTTGAAAGTGTAGCCAGACTAGATTAGTCAGATTAACGTTAGCCCAGTTCACCTTCATTTACAGACAGTCGTCCCATATGAGTTTAAGCCCTTCTCATTTTACCATTTAAACTCCTATGTCTTGAATCTGGAAAATCAGACCTATATCCTTAAATTATGAGATTGTCCTATCTCACATTTATCCCTACTTACTCAGACATGAAAAAATACTACAGATTTAAGAGTTTGATGTTTATTGGTAATTATTCTTTTAGTGTAATCCATTGTGTTCTAAAGCCCTATGTTAGAAAGAAAAATAAAGTAGTTTCATTTATCCTGAAAACGGGTTGTTTCTTGGAATCCTAGGGAAATTTAGGTCAATAATATTTATAACTACAATTTCAGAAACATTTTTATCTTGATGAACACACACACAAAATCATTTCCCTAGAATAATTGTTCTATTTTTGTTTGAATTCTTGTGGGAGCATAGTTAGATAAAACGTTATCACCATCATAGAATGCCATTCACTTGACAAGGGATGTGTCCCTTCTTCCTTGAACTATTTCTAAAAAGAAGTTTATTGAAACATTTGATCACTTCAAATAATAAGAATAGCTGCAAGGTTCTCTGATGTTGAATCTGGTATCAAATTCAGCATTTACAGTATTTTGAAATCAGCCTGAGTATCTTTTTGACGACTGGATTCTAGTTACTTAGACTGTGTATTGAGCTATGAATCTGAGCCACTTTTGCAACAGAAAGAAAATATTCTGATGCCAACGTAGACTAAGATGACTGAAAAATCACGGGAAGATGTAAAATGAGCTGAGAAAGAGTAGAATTAACAAACAGATCTACTACTGACTACTTGTGTAAATACATGGGTCAGCTTCTCTAGCCTTGAGTGAAGCCATTTTGCAAGTCCAAGTCCTCTGAGAAGCGGCCAAGATGGGGTTAAACAAGCAAAGATTTTTTAAGGGAAATATCTACGTGAAAGGAAATAGAGAGGAAGTCAGAAAAGTCAAGAAAAGCCATCAAACTATGATGTAAGTCTGACCCTGGGTGAAGGAGGGAAGCTTAGAAGGATGTGTGCAAGTGTCCTGGACTGCTGTCTAGTCTAAGGAATCATTGAGCTAAACGCTGTCAATAAAGGAGTCCTGAGTCTTGTAGGAATGATTCTTTTTAAGAATATCTGCTGCCCTCAGTCATTGGCAGCGAGCAACTCATGAGTGGTGAATTCTCATAGCAAATCAAGCAATAGATTTCAAAGAACAGCTGGAGCCCTTGGTCAAATGCAACCCCATACTAGGAGTCTGTAAGGTGCATTCTTTGGCTGCCACAGCTGCAATACATACACCTCTAAAGGATGTGTGTGTCCATGCCCATGTGCAGGTGTAGGTATGCATTCAGAGGCCAGAGTAAGGCAACAACCACCTAGTGAAAGGAAATTCAGAAGATGGGCTGCAGTCTTAACTGTATGTGTGAAGATAACTGTAGCTACTTTGATGAACCCCAAAATGTAGAATAGCTTAAACGTAATAAAGAAATGTATTTCGTGTCTTGTAAACTATTAAATGCATGTTCTTAATTGGTGGGTATCTCTCCATCGAGTGGTGATTTAGGGATCCAATCTTCTTCTATAGTGTAGCTTAATCAAAGCTACCCATGGTTTTCACGGCCCCTGCACTTTGTACCAAGCTGGCTGAAGGAAAAATGGATGAAAGATAGCACATGAGAGAGTATAATGGGTTATGCCTGGAAGTGAAGCATTTCACTTCTTCACATATTCCACTTTCTATAAATCAGACACAGGACCATACCCAATAGAAAAGAATCTGGGAATTGAAGCCAGGTGTGGGCCCAGGGAAAAGAAGAAACAGATTTGGTTTATAGCTAACAGTTTTCGTCACACTTTACAGGTGTCTACTCCTATGATCTAGGTTAACTCACAGATGTTCTAAGGCCTTAGTTTATTGGCAGGTAAAATGGAGAAAATTATGCCAATCTTCTTCTCCAAAAAGATACTATAGAAATCAAGTATAACAATGGATCTAGTGAGATTTTTAAAAATTTCTACCTCATTATGCAATTGCAGAGCGATAATTATTGATATAAATTCTTGAGTAGACTGATGTACCTCATTACTTCATAGCCATCTCTTCTGTGTGCCTAGACCTATTTGTTCGAGGGCCTACATGTGCTCTATATGTGCCAGCGCTTGAGGAAATCCAGCCTGTTTCTGTCCTCATGGCCATGGGTAGTGCTTTTAAGGGAGTATATTAGTGGAGGGACAGGGGAACAATGGTCCTCTTTACGTTAACATGTGAAAGATGAGGCAACAAGTGTGACGATGTAGGGCTAAGCATTGGGAGAGAAACTTCCAGGCTGGGAGTCAAAGATACATTGGGGCCTCAGAGAGGAATTTTTCATGATGTGAAAAAGTGCTGCTGAAGTACAATATTTGTGTGTTGGAAGAGAGGTTAGGATGGATTTAGAATGGAATAGACAAGGGTCATACAATTCAGGGCCTTGTAGGCCACCATAAGGCATATTCATTATCCACAAAGTACCCTGGGAAGCCTCATGCAATCTTTATATCTGAATTTCTTGTGTTCATATTTGAGCAATATATCTCAGGTAAAGGTATTTTAAAACATCTTGAATATATAAAAATATAGATCACAAATTTTAAAATAAAATAAGTTTGCAGAAAAGCAAAAGTTTGTCCCATTAGGAATGTCTGTAAATTTTAGAAAAAGCCTCAGACTATACTCTGCCTTAGTTTTCAACTCTATCATAATCCTGCCACAAGATCCCTAGATTTGATGCTCTTATAGCCTCATTGATTCTTATGCAGTAATTACCAACGCAGTTGAGTTAACCATGATAATTGCGGCAGAGATAGTAGCCCTCAGCAAATTTCCACGTCCTGCTCTACATTTCTCAGTCTCCCCTGTAGTTATGCTAGGGTTGTGTAGCTAATTATAATGCGTGAGCTGTGAATTGAAATGACAGGTATTATCTCTGGAACAAGGGATAAGATCTCCATAGCCTCTCTTGCCCTCTGTGACCCTGGAAGGCAGGTACTGATAGGGCAGCATCACAAGCTGGTGCAGCTCTCATCTATCTAGGCCCTGGATGTCTATGTGACCACAATGCCCAACCCCCACCCTCATTTGATATGTGTGGAACGCGTAGTGTGGTAAACAAGTCTTGTTTCATTAAGCCAATAATGAGTAGTTTCATTAGCTATAGTTTTTTACTACAGCATAACCTACATATCTCATCTAAAAGGTCTTATGTGCTTCAACACATCTAACAAGCAGAGAAATAAAAGAGGACCTTATTTGTACAGGTATCAGAAGTAAAATCAGTCTATACAAAACCCAGTGCTAATAATCCTGAGAGTTATTAACTAGAATAAGAACAACTTTCAGAAAATAATGTCTAGGGGAAAATGATAAATTTGGCAGGATATATTTAAAATAGCTACCACACAAGTCCCTCCTTTGACTTTATTTTTAATGTCTTTGTTTATTTAAATTGAGGCAACAATTTACATTTAGTGAAATACAAAGCTCTCAGGACATAATTTAGTCAATTTTCCCGAATATATGTACCTGCATAACTAAACCTCCAATCAAGACAGGATATTTCCACCAACCAGAAAGATCCCTTGAGCCCCCTTTCAGCCAATCTCCACCATCACAGGCAACTCTATTCTAATTTCTATCACCACAGAATAGAATAGTTTTGCCTATTCTAGAATGTTGTATAAATGGAATCATATATTGTGCATTCTTTTGCCTATAGATTCTTTTCTTCAACATAATGTTTTTAGAATGCATACGTGTTGTTACATATCATCAATTTGCTCCTTTTTTAAAAATAAATATTGCGTGAATATACCACAAGCTGTTTATCCATCCTTCTGCAGATGGACATTTGGGGTTTGCAGTTTTGAGTTATTATGAATAAAGCTACTGTAAACATTCTTGTATAATTCTTTTTGTGAACATATGTTTTTATTTCTCTTGGTTAGAGATCTAGTTGTGGAATTGCTGAATCACATGCTCAGTGAATGTCTAACTTCATAAGTAGGTGCCAAAGAGTTACTCAAAATAGTTATATTATTTTATACTCCCAACAGCAATACAGAAGATTTCCTGTCGCTCCCTATGAATCACTGTTTCAGAGGCATCCTACCAAGTTATTTTGTGTGTGTTTTTGTTTTTGTTGTTTTATTCTTCACCTTTGTTCACTTTAATATTTCTAATTTTCTTTGTGATTTTTTTCTTTGACCCACAGGTTATTTAGAATTATGTTGTTTTATTTCCAAATATTTGAGTCTTGTCTGCTTTCTTGTTTTTATTCATTTATAATTCAGCTATACTGTCATCAGAAAATATACCCCATAATATTCAGTCTTTTGTAAGGTGTGGAGTTTTACTTTATCTTGCAGTATGCAGTCTATTTTGGTGAATATTTCCTGTTCACTTGTTGAACATAACATTCTATATACATCAATTATCAACATCATTTACATATTTACTGATTTTTTGAGAGCCTAGTTGTTTTATAAATGCTGAGAAAAAAGTTAAAGTCTAATTATTGAGGCATTGTCTATTTCTCATTTAATCTGGCTGTTTTTGTTTTTTTGAAAAATAGAAACTGTTATTAGATGCATATGCATCTGTGATTGTTATGCTTTCCTGATGAATTTAACTATTTATCGTGAGTAAAGTTTTCCCTTTTATATTTGGTAATACTCCTTGTTTTGAAGGATACTTTTTCTGATTGTACTTACTGTTTACAAGGTATCTTTGCATTCTTTTACTTTCAATCTATCTGTGTTTTTACATTTAAGGTGTTATCCTGTTAAGACAGAATGCATTTAAGTGATACTTGTTTGTCCAATTTGACAATCTTTGGCTGTTAATAGGAATGTTTAATCCATTCACATTTTATGAAATTACTCATACAGTTTGACATAAACTTTTTACCTCATTATTTATCATTTTTTGTCCTTTCAATTATTTGTTGCTCTGCTTTTCTTCTCCTGCATTTGATTGGTTAACTGAACATCTTTTAGTAATGCATTTTATTTACAAAATATCTTTTTAGGAAGTCCTTCTGTTCTTTGTACTTTGTTAATGGCTGCTCTAGAGATTATAATATATATCCTCCATTTATCAGTGCATACTTAGAATTGATATTGAACAACTTTATACAAAATACAAGTACCATAAAGCAGTATCAATCCATTTACCATCATCCTTTATGCTGTGGTCAAATGTTTTAATTCTACATCTGATAAAATCCTCAAAAAAAAAAAAACAATTATTTTTACTTTAAATAATCTTTTAAAGAAACTAACAGAGAAACAATAGTCTTCTATATTTATCCACATAAATATAGATCTTTTTATAGATCCAGCTGTCTTCAGCTGGAATGCTTTTCCTTCACTGGGATGAGCTTCATTTAGCATTTCCTGTAGTGAAGATCTGTCTATTTATACACAGTACCAGGGCCCATAGTGAACCGTCCTCCAATCTTCAGTGGTGCCATATGCAGAGCTCTCTCTGATCCGATACCGTGACCAACCAAAGTCAGCCACCTTAGCAGCACCAAACTCTAGGATCCGTCTTCTCAACTTACTGATGCTGCTGTGTTTTGAGGCTCTACTTGCCTCTACTGCTGTCAGGAAAATGGTCACTGGAAGAAATCCAAGAAACTACAGAACTCCCATTTTGTTCTTCCTCAGAAGTCATGGTCCTGAACTGAATATTATATGCCTGAAACATTTGTTTCACATGATTTGTGCAGTTTTGTTGTTTACACCAGGAGGACAGGCCCAGTATCACCTTCTCTATCATGGCTGGAAGAGGAAGTTACAGTTTAATTTTGGATGGTTGTAGTGAATATTTTATTTCTTTTTATAAAATAGCTCTGGAATGAAAGATATTTGAAAAATGTCAGGAATGGGAAGGCAACTGAGAAATGGAGGGAAAGTGAATTTTGGACAGGTGTTTGAAGCCCCACTCAAAGAATAATTTTGTAAATTTCTTTTAAACAAAAGCTATGCACATAAGAATTAATATTCAAGTGACAGGCCAAGAATTGTTATTAATGTACAGTTTTCTCCTAAATGCTTATTGCTATAGTATCACTTTTGCTTGGTATGGATCAGTTTTCATTGCAGTATATTAGCAATCAGCAGTTATTATTTGGCTCTAGTATTTACAAACTATAATTCATTACTCTCTCATCTTTTATTTATGAGATAGTGTTAAATGAAAGAAACAAATCAAGCATTGTTTTTCATTCAAAGAATTCTGTACACTAGAGAGTATTAAAACTAACAGCATTGGTGTTTTGTTTAAATGTATTCTTTCAGGTCTCTTCATTGAGGAAGGACCTATATACTCTGAAAAAGATTAAGCTGTTTTTCTGAGTTCCTGGTGTGTAGTGTTTGCCCATACACCCGTCTGATTCACTGATAAGAGATACTTAGAAGAGTACCACTTAAAAAAAGCCAATCTCACTCTAAAAATAGTCTTAATTTAGATGTTCGAAGATGAATGAGTTTTTTTATACATACCAATACAACTCAACATGCACTATTGTCAAGTCAAGATTCTAAGAACAATAATAGATTTCCATTTGATGAATTAGAATTTAACCAACATATCTTTAAAAATTTTGTCTAATAACAGAATATATAAGAAAATATAGATTGGTATAGTGAAAAGTGCACAGAACCAGAATTCATGATCTCCCATTGCTGCTTATAACGTACACAAATTTAAGCATGTTATTCAAGCTTTAGAACTGTTTCTTCATCCACTAAGAAAGGGGTAATATCACATGTCTTGATTACATCATAGTGTTTTTGTCAGCATGATGAGAAATATATGATGCTCTAGTATCTGAGTGACCTGAAGTACTCTAGAAGAGAAATAACAGGATTTTTCATCTAGTCTGTGCTCATCATTGATTTACTAAGTTGCCTTGAGAAAGAATTTAGCTCTGTTTCCCAAAGTCTTCAATGATGGCTACAATACCTGTTCTTTTGAGCTCAGAAGACAATTGATAGAAAAAGAGAGATGCAGACAGAATATAAGTATAAACAGTTTAAAGAAACGTATTTATAGATCTGAAGGTATTGTTTTAATTGTGATTGTGTGAATTTTTTTTATAAAGGACACTTTCAAATTAAGCACACAGATATGTTCTAATTTTCTAATCATTCTGTATTTACCACAAAGACAATTTCCTATCATATAATTACTCACAACATTTTAGTGTGCCCATATTCATTATTCTATTTGTGTAACATCTTACTGCTCAAATCAGTGGCATAATGTTCCCGAATGATAACTTGAATGGTATATTTAAATTTGTCCAAATAAATATTTATATAAAATTCTGCAACCTCAAAATAATTTCCCCTCATAGTGTATTTGTTGTTTAAAGTTTTTCTTTTTTTCCCCAGCAAATCTGCCTGCCACTAAAGGCCAGATGAAAAGAATTTCATATCCACTTCTTAAATACTGTTTACTGAAACATCAATGAAGCGAGAATGAAAGGCTCTGGGGAAAGGTCTCTGAGCTGAGATATGATAATTTATCAAATCAAAACTAAACCGCATGTAGAGTCCAAGTTTATAACCTGGATTTAAATTACAGCACGGATTTACTTTTTATCTTTCTGGATCTTTAGAAGTCACAGCTCTATCTATGACGCCTGTACTTGTGCAATGCATCATTCATGTCAACATTCATGCTGGGTTTACAAGGTTGCATAATATAGGAGGGATCTTAAGCAATAAAATCTCTTCTCTTCTTGTGGAATGCTACTCCAATAGCCTGCTTTTACTTTTAATTTGAAATCCTAGAACTGTGCCACTAAAACAAGTGGACAAAGGTAGGCACTACTGTAAGGAAGGAGCTGGAAGACTAAACATTTCTCGGTAAATAAACTGTTTCTTGACTCCTTCATGGATACTTAAAATTCATGAAAACACTCTTCAAATGTGCAAAACTGAGAAGTATTCTCTTAGAAAAACAGAACGTGTTATTCATTATATAGAAATCCAGAATGTTAGGACTGAAAGGGACCCATTAAATCATGAAAATTAATTTGCTCAGTTTACAGATGAGAAAACTGAGACCCTGACATGTGAAAGTTCTTGTTGAAAGTCAAGGTTAATATCTGACACAGCCAAAATAGTGCCTATTCAGGGTTTTCCCTCCATCATGCTGTCACTTTCTGGATGAACTTTATTGTTACTATGATAAAATATGTAGCATATTGAAAGCTGGTTATGTGCTTTGTACTATGCCAAATCTTTCATGTCATTTATTATACCAATCCTGAGACATAGGAGGGATTATTATATCCATTTGGCAAATAATGAAATTGTGTCACACAGAAATTAAATAATTTGTCCACTGCCATGATGAAACGGATATGAAACTCAAGCAATCAAGCCCTTTAAGCTTCTGTTATTGTAGATAATGCCCATTGCAATGTGACTGTATATGTGAGTGTGTGTGTATGTGTGTGTGTTGGGGGGTGTGGATCTGAGCAATGAGGCATAACTGGTAATTACGTGCTAATAAATTAGACGGTGTTTCTACCCTTTTCAGAAACAGCTTCTACCAATTGTCTACTGACTTGACATGTGGACAAATGTTCCCACCAAAGTTAATAAAAATATAATTGTTTGAGAGTACACTTATTTTAATTATAGAGTAATTAAGATTATGATTTTAATTCAGCAGTTTGGGTGAAAGTCTCTCAATACTGTGCATGTTGAAGGGGGATGATAGTAAGGGCTCTGTTACAGTACGTCATTAAAATATAACAACAACAATAACTAGAAGAGCCTTTAATGCCAATTCTATTTTCAAGACAGGCTCTTCAATGTTTCCAAAATATGGGAGAGATAAGGAATGTGGCAAATCAAATCCTACTAACCAGATAGTTAAATCAACTCACACTAGTACCTCATTTGCTTTTGACACTGGAAACACTTGGCTCATTGCGCATAATCCAAGACCTAATAGCAGTTTGGCAGTTCGTCTAGCTTTGGGAATTTCATTGTCCTCTGAACTCAGGAAATGAGCTGAGCCCAAGAGTATGAGAAAAGAAGCAAATTTCTTCACTTGCTTCCCAGATATTGCTGAGAGGGAGAGCCAAGCTACAGGCAGTAGATCTTAGTATATACTACAAAGTATGACATCAAAATAAAGGGTCTAATTAGGTCTCTCAATGAAGGCCAGCAGAGGTTATTTTATGTCACCATCCACACCATCCATTAAACTGTGGAGTTGCTTCCAAAGAATTACTGCACCAGTACCTATATTCCAAAGAGGGACAGGATGTTGAGCAATGCCTCATAGGATAATGGTGAGAAATATAGTGTAATAGAACGCACCCTGGGCTTGGAAAACCCAGATTCTGGTCTGGCTGTGAATCTGGCTATGATCTTTCTGTATCTTCATTTGTTCTATAGAATAAAGATAACAATAATCAGGGATTGACTTACATTACAATGCAAGAAAATCTACCTCATAGAGTTGTGGTGGTCAAATAATATTAAAAAAGATACTTCATGGAAAAACCACTTCTAAAAAATGCTAAGATGTTATTAAATTGCAAAATATTATTTTGGTAAGCCAGCCCTAGTGGCCTAGTGGTTAAGATTCAGTGCCATCACTGCTGTGGCCCTAGGTTTGTTTCCCTGTCAGAGAACTACACCACCTGTCTGTTGGTTGTCATACTGTAGCAACTGCAAGTTGTTGTGATGCTGAAAGCTATGCCACTGGTATTTCAAATAGCAGCAGGGTCACCCATGGTGGACAGATTTCAATGAAGTTTCCAGACTAAGACTAGGAAGAAGGACCTGGCCACCCAATTCTGAAAAAACTGGCCGTGAAAACCCTAGAGCAGCAGTGGAGCATTGTCTGATACAGCGCCAAAAGATGAGAGGATGGTGCAGAAAGACCAGGCAGGGCTCTGCTGTGCTGTACACAGGGTCGCTAGGAGTTGGAATAGGCTCAGTGGCACTACAAACAGCAAACAATTTTGTAAGGACTCATCTTCTTTCCCAGTTTATGGAGCATGTGTACATTTTAGTTATCAGCTCAATCAAGACTCTGAACTTTTATTATCGAATATTTGGCATTATTAGAGACAGTTTCTGGTATCAGTTAGTTTTGACTCTAAAATAAAACCGAAGCAGAAAGCCCTTTTATAAATGAATGGACCATGTCTATACACAAGTGTAGCTGGAAATGTAACCGCATACATTGTAAAGAATCATGATTATATCAATAAATGTGGAGGGAAATATTCCTGCTGGGATTGGCTGTTTTCAATATTCTTTTAATAATCTATGTTTATACAATGAATGCTTATTACTTTGAGAAATAATGAGATTTAAAAGATATTCTTATTTATGTTTCAACAAATGAAAATATTATCATTAGATTATAGGTCAAAGAAACTACAGTAATATATTTGCTTAATCTTGAATAAAAATTCATTCTAAGATTTTTTTCTTTTACACACTTTCATAGTGTATCAAGCCCAGAGCCTATTTAGATCTTATGTTGTCCTACATAGCATTGCTGTGAATTTTAAGAAGGTTATTCTTCATCTATAGATAGGGCTATATACATTATAAATATGCTTGTGTATATATATGCATGTACATGTGTACATACAAGCAGATATATATATATATTCCTTTAATACTTGCCCAAGTTACACTGATACTATAATAAAAATGTATCAAATATATTGTATAATATTTAACTATTTTCTGCATTTTATTACAGTTTATATGACCTTTCTAAGGACAAAAACAATTAAAACTAAAGATGTTCTTTACTTAGGACTTTAGATGCAAAAATCCTAAATAAAATACATGTAAATTGCATTAAAAATAGATTAAAATAAGAAAAATTTTAGCGGATCATATTTTATGTGGATAACTTAAAGATAGTTTGATATATCTAATACATAACATCAGTAGTACAGCTAAGAAAAATATCCAATCATTTCAATAAATGTTGAAAATCTGCTAACATTCAACTGATAGGATTTTTTTTTAAAGGATACAAAACCTATGGATAAAGGAATATGTCCTAGGCATAATTACAATGTATGCTATATAGTTTGTCATACCTATGTAAAAGAATAGATAAATACATCACAGAATAACTGTAGCAGACCCAGTTGATGCCTTGCCAGTGTCAGCTTGCCCTTACCACTTCAATGCGTATCCACCCCAGCAGTGGCCTTTAGCAGTGATTGCTAGAACTCAGTGTGTAAATACATGAGCTCCTTCATTTTCTGATGGGACAGCTCTGAGGGATGTATTCTACCCTGGCTGTTGGATTTTCTCCAGTAAGATTAAATTCCAGTTGCCCATCCATTGACTCTCTTGATGATGTATCCTTTGGATGCTTTCACTACCCTGTCTCATTTCCCCACATCCCTAACTATGGTTCCTTCACCTTTGAAATAAACTACTTGGCCTCCTTTTTGTCTCAGGATGAGCATCTGGAAATGCTCAAACTAAGCACCAACAAGCATATTTAACAGTAAAACCCTAGAGATATTCACAATTAAAATCAGATATGAATGAAGGATACCTTCTAATACTTTTATGTAAAATCATTTTCTCTAGTTGTGCCCAGTGCAATAACTTTAACAGTAATTAGAAGTGTGGTATGTGATAAGTTATCTTTAGTTCCACATAATAGGATTACTTTTACTACCCAATCCAAGAGAATGTATTGCGAAACCTAGAAGATGTAAGAAAGAGGAGCAAAGTTGCTGGTTCATAATCCTTAACATTACTGAACACTTCCCTATGTACCAGGCACTATTCTAAGCCCTTTACATGTATTGATTAATTTTCACAACAATCATGTATTACGTACCGTTTTATAGGAAAAAGAAAAAACTAACAGAAAGGAAAGTTAAGTAATTTGCTTAAAGTCACTCAATTTGCAAGTAAAGGAGCTTAGATTTAAGTCCAAGAAGTTTAGCTCCGAGCCTGTGTTCTTAAACACTAAACCATATCACCTCTATACAAACTATCTCACTGGTAAATGTTATGAAAAATCCTTTTCACAATAACAAGAAAATCTATAAAACACTTTTTAACAATATTAACAAGAAATGTGTGAGACCTATGCAAAGAAAATGTCGTAGTTACCGTGACATAAAAGGCATAGATTAATGGAAAGACACAATCTTGAATGAGAAAACTAAATACTATATCCCGAAGATGTCAGTTGTCTAAATTAGTTTTAGAATCTCCCAGTCAGAATCTCAATAGGTTTAGCTAATTGACTTGGAAAATTTATTTTAAAGAAAATCTGGGAATACAAGTGAAAACCTAAGATATTTTTGAATTAGGAAAATCAGTCCTCATTCAAGACTGATTTTCCTATTTTATTATTAAACTGTAATACTTAAAATAATATAGTACCAGCATAAGAAAAGACAAATATCTTTCGACACTTTGAGTACCTGCAATTTGCAAGGCACTGTGATAAGTATAGAAGACACATCTGGAAAAGAAAAGCAGACATGATCTTTACTTTTATGGAACTGGAGAATAAAATGGCAGACAGACAAAAGGACATGCAATCACAATACAACACGTTAAGTGTTGCAATAGGGGAGATATTACATTTCAAGAGAGCTCATGGAGGATGTGTAATCCAGACTTGGAGAATGCCTTTTGGGACAAGCTGTATTTAATCTGAGATCTGAGAATGAGTGGAAGTTATTCAGGTGAAGGTGGATTCCAGTGCCGAGAGGGCCTGTTGGCAGGTGGAGATATGATTCTGAAGCTTATGAAAGGGATACGAATATTTGAGAATTGAATGTTTGAGAAGGAGGTAGCAAAAAAAACTTAAAGAGGTGCCTCTGGAGATGCAGGAGAAAACCCAGGAGTGTATTGTGTCTGAAACCAAGGAAAAAGTTTCAAGGAGGAAGTTGTCCACAAGCAGGAAACAATGCCAAAATCAGAAGATAAGAAATGAAAACTGTCCATCGGAAGCAATAAGGAGAACATTGATGCCTTGGGAATATTATTTCTGGTGAAATCAGGAGATGGAAGAAGAGATTGTACCAGACTGATAATAGATCCTTGTTTGAGGATGTAAAGATAAGGAATATTGACAACATATTCAAGTAGGTTTTCTGTGAAAGGAAAGCAAAATGAAAGGACAGAAGTCACATAGTGACTTGAATCCTAGGGAAAGTTTAAAGGTGGGAGAGATTTGAGCAGATATAAATGCTGATAGGAAGGAACCGGTAAAGAAAGGTAAGTGGGACATCTAGCACAGCAACTTAAGGCTAACCCATTGACTGAGAGGGACAGGCAGGGATCAGATGGGCCCACTGTAAAGGCGGGAAATAAATCTTACACCAGAGTGACACCACTTCAGAGGAAGAAAGAAGAAAATGATGGTGGAGGAGAAAGGAAATTTTGTGGCATTATGGCAGAAAATTGAGCAAACTCTTATTTGATCATTTTTACTACATTGTTAAATAGATCAGATTACCTGAGAAGTAACTGAGGAAATTGCAGTTTGGAGGAAAATAGGATGAATATTACACAAACATAGACTAAACATGTGGGACTTCAGAGTGAAAAAATTGGGAATGAGCCATGCTCTAATCAAAGTGCTCAAAATTATGAAGAGAATTAACTGAAAGTGCCAGGTTCAGTTACTTCGGGTACAGGAATCCCAAGGAGTGCCCAATGAACCTGGGTTTGTCATAAATTTAGCATAAGATAATGGACTACTCCAAGGCACACAATTAACAAAGAAAAGAATGGTACAAATAAATCTAGAGGTGATTTGTTCATAGTTATTTAACTAGCTGCACTTGTGTATATTATTTTTATCCCAAAATATTTCTTCTGAATTTTAGCAAATTTAGTACCCTAAAATATAAAATCTATTTCCATTTATAGCTGTAATGCCATATTTTACTACTTTGTAAATCAGGCTGAGAGATTAAGTCTAGGATAATGGATTGTGCTTCAGTTTTTGTCACCCATGTTTGTTTTCAGGACATGTAAACGTGTTCTGATAATGTAGTATAGATTATTTTAAAATTGGGGAGAGACGTCCTGAAACGACAGCTGTTTGACACATTTTAACATCCATTGATCTTTCAAAACTGTAACAGGCAAACAGTTTATCTTGAATGCACTTTTGGGAACAATGTGATATTTACAGTTAAAAGCATTACATCTCCATATGTATAATTCATAAACTGAAAATTATTTAAAGCCCAGAAACCCACTGACTGATAGTTTTTACTCTCAATTTCCGTTGCTTTGATGCTTCTAATGAATCTCCTTCTCTGCACAATCCTGTTGTCTTCTATTACATGAAGCTCCTCTATAAATTCAAACCAGATCTATAGGGACCTGATAGGGAGAAACAGCACAGCTTGGTGGTCAAGACTGTGGCTCTGGAATTGGACTGTTTGAGTTCTGATCTTAGTTGCACGACGTACTGTCTATGTAACCTTGGACAGTTTTGTATCTTCCTTGTGGCTTGTTTCTCATCTAAAAATGGGACTAATAAGTTGTCTTTCTCATAGGATTGTCGTGAGAATTAAAGAACTAATGTATGCAAGAGATGAATGAATGTTCACTCATGTTAACCGTAGCAGAAAGTTATTTCTTCTGCTTTTTATTAATTGAAGTATGGTTTACATTCAGCAAAATACATGAATATTAATTGTGCAGCTCAACATATTTTTACATATGTACATATCCATGTAACCACACTCAGATCAAGATATATTACATTTCCATATGCCAAGAAAGTTCCTTTGTCTTCCTTCCCTGAAAATACATGACTCCTCTTTCCTGAGAGAACCCCTATGCTGATCCTGTTATCATGATTTAACTTTGCTCTTAAACTTCATATAACTGGAATCATACATCATGTACAATTTTGTGACTGGCTTCTTTCATTCAACATGAAGTTTTTGAGATTCATCCAGGTTAATATATGTCCCAGTAAGTTTGTTTTTTTTCTTTTTGCTGCATAGTATTCTCTTATATGAATATACCACATTTTAGAGATTCATTTTCCTATTAATTGACATTTGGGTTATTTAAATTAGACATTTCGGGGCCGGCTCTGTGGCCGAGTGGTTAAGTTCACGCACTCCGCTGTGCCGGCCCAGGGTTCGGATCCTGGGCGCGGACATGGCACCGTTCATCAGGCCACATTAAGGCAATGTCCCACATCCCACAACTAGAAGGACCTGCAACTAAGATATATACAGCTGTGTACAGTGGGGGGTTTGGAGAGATAAAGCAGGAAAAAAAAAAAAGATAAAAATAAACAAATAATTTAGACTTTTCTTAACCCATTATTTTTTTCCAGTGCTTAAATACTTTTCTTTAATGTAAAATGTAACTGGTCATTAGTTTTAAAAAAGGGTAGAAAAATTAGTCAGCCAGAGAAGACAGTAAAGACCATAATTTGTTTTTTTTTAACACAGAAGACCTATAACTTGGACTTTTAGAAAATACAACATTTTAAAAATGTTATATTTCTAATATAACTTAAATGTAATAAAATATAAAAGAATTTTAGTGTGTTTTTTGTTTTTTAACCTCAGAGAAGAGAGTGGTTCCTATACACACCAAACAGAAAGCAAATCTTCACAGACAGGATTATAGCATGATTAAAAAATAAACATTAATTTTTTCTTTTGCTGTAACGTCATAAACCAAGGAAATTTATCACTGAGTCCTTGGGCCCAGAGTGTGCAGAGTGTCCTCTGTTCCTGGGTATCCTCACTGTAAGTACCAATTGTTGAGGATTCTCTAAGCCCTCTAACAGAGAGGAAAAGACCAAAATGTCATGTCTTTCTCCCCATTTGTCAACCAACACCAACAAGTACTTCCTTTGCCTAATTTGTCTGTAGACTAAGGTGACTTTAGCAGGAGCCATAAGCTAATGCTGAAAACTTCCATATTCTTGATTACCTTACTCATGCTGCTTCTCACCTCTAGGTTACGCAGATGATTGGCATCTAATTTTCTAAGTCCATTGACTCCTTTACTTGTAGTCTCACAAAAGGTGAAGCCACTTGTCAATCTACAAGCATCCTAAATGACTCTAAATTGTATTCTGTAATGTCATAAGGGCAACACGCTTGCTGCATGAAATGAGTAGTGACAGTTGACGGAGAAAGCAATTCAGTGAGATAATTAAAAATGCACCTGTGATCATATTATCAATAAAAATTAAAGTGGTCTGTCTCAGCTGAGTCTCTGCTGTCATGTTCTATACATGAATTCTAAGACAAAGAAGCATTTATTGTGCCACAGTGCTTTTAGAGGATGGATCTTACTCTTGGATATCGATAGATTAGAAAGCATTTAGTCATACTGAGTGAATGCCGATTTTTTCCTTATCAGAGAAAGGCAGACTTTAAAATCGTTTTTTTAAGTGGAGGAGAAAAATCAACTTGTAAATATGCAGTTTGCCAATTGATTTACTGACTTTACTTAAGAACCCATTTAAAGAGAGTAGTGTGCGAATTTCAGAGGCAGTGGACAGTTCAACCTCCTTGCTAAGTGGCAGGGTAACAATTCCTTATGCATAATTGTGGTATTGCTAGTTGAATCCCTCTAGTGAAATAAAGAGCAAAACACAATGCTATGCTAAGGAGCAGCCCTTATTTTCGCTTCATAGTCTTAATTATCTTTCATAGATATTTGTAATCTCTATTTATAAAGAAGCATATGTTAAGAAGTGTAGATGTGCTATTTAAGCTCTAATCAGAATGATTGCCATTTAATGATTGTAGCTAATGCCCTCAGAAAAGAATGGGCAGTAATACTTGAACTTTGATTCTACTTGTATGTTTATAATAGGCTAAAGCATACTTACTTGTGGTGCCTCTTAAGCTTTCTCCTCCCCAGCACCAGTCTTCCCTCTACTCCAGCATTTGGACAATGAAGGAGAACAATGCTGCAAATTCTCCAAAGAAGAGCTGTCTCTGGGAACCTGCATGCTGTGTAGGGGGCTGATCTGTCACAGAGAAAAGTGAGGGAGGAATTAAGATGGTGTAGACAGGTTGGCGAGCAAGAGCCTCTTGGGAGATTTGAGGTGCTACTAAATAGTAACAGTTATGAAATGTTAATAAAATTTCCTGTTTATCATGTAGCTGTGCACACATATATTTGAAGAAAAAGTGAGTAAAGCTTGAAATAACTATTTAAGCTGAATAACTTTAAATGCAAAACCTCGTTGACCCTGGGCTCCTAGGGTCAAGGTTTCCTAAGCATTATTTTAATCATACACAGCTATTTTTTGTTTGTTGATTTTTATTTGTTAAGATGAAAGTAAAATGTTGAATTATACTCGTGATAATTAAAGCAGACTCTCTTTATGAATATTAGTTGTATCTATTAGAATCCTTTGGGTTGCAGAAAACACAATGAAAATTGGATTAAATAATGAAAAATATGTTTTCACTTAAGTACAAGGAGAGGGGCTGTTGGGTTTCAGGCATGGTTGGATCAGAGCTCACACTCTGTGTTTCTGTAATTCTCTTGGCCCATCCTTCTTCTGTTGACTAGAAGTAAATAGGGCAAACATAGAACTGAACACCAGACCATGTGGTGACTTTTATGGGCCCTAGACATTTTGCCTTCACAGAGCCCTTTCTCCACTGAAAAATTCTAAAAATTACATTTATAACTGCATTGGTATAAAAAAGAATATAGTTCTGGTTGGATGATTATTATATATTTATTATTATTATTATGTTGATTTTTTCTTCTGATTTTAGAAGAAATAAAATTAAAACCTTGGTGGGCTCCTAAATGTGTTATGGGCCCTGGGCAGTATGCCTACTGCCCCAATGTATAAATCAGCTTTGCTGAACACAACAGATATTTTTGGTGTTTTTCATATGATCTTCAAAATATCCCTGTGATGTAGGTATTCCTATCCCTGTATTCCATGATGAGAAAACCAAAGATCAGCAAGTCTAATTAATAGCTTGAAAGCACACTGGTAATTATGAGCATTAAGAGTTAAATTCATTTGTGTTGGACTTTGACACCCTCCAGTTTCCACTTTGCCAAGTCCAAATTTTTTTCTCAGTAGTAAATATTAAAAATACACATTATCTTCCTGACTGTCTACTGTCCATTCTGCCCCTTTCCATATTCCAAACTTTCACTACTTACCTAAATGCTACCATCGTCATGGAAGTATGTATTGAGTGCATATTCCAATTTATACCAATTTGCTTACTCCTTAAAATAAAATCTGTCATATTGGCATTAATACATGTCTTCAAGAGATAGACTAAGACCCAGAGAAATGAATAACTTGCTTAAGTTGACTCAGGTGGCAAGCTGTAGACTCATGTGTGACATATGAAGGAAGCCTATAGATATCATGAATAATGCTCTGACTATTCTAACACTTAACAATCTTTTCTTCTCTCTAGTATATTGTCATACACAGCCTGTGTACCTCATGTTTTAGTATTTTGTCATATGCTTTTTATTTTTCTCTAGTTATTGATATTAGTCTTCTCTCCTCGACAAGACTATTAATATCTTAAGACAGATCTTCTACGGCTACAGCACTATGTACATTCTAAAACACATGGCATATATTTTCATGTATTATATAGACTGTCTTTGTTGAAGAAAATATGTCACTATAGCTGGAGCAATAGCAGGAAATTATGAAAAGTACGAACAGCAGTACAAACTTTGAAACATAGCATTTTTAATAATTTCACCATTAAACCTTAAATTTCACCATTAACGTTAAAATGTTGCACATTTTCTTGGTGTTTCAACTGTTTCATGGCCTTGCATGTTTATGATATGTAATAAATCCACGATCTTTCCTTGTATTCATTCTGAGATCTGAAAGAAAATTCTTTTAAACTTGGAAAAGAACTTATATTTTGAATATACTTTCAGTTTTTACTGAGTGTATGTTTTCTTTTAAGAGAACAGTTCAGCCTTTTCCCCCTCATGAGCAATGTCTCAGGCGGAAAAACTTAAAGGGAAAATACACTTATTTTAATGTCAGCGTTTGATTTAAGAAAAGTGTGAATGCCACCAATCACCATCTTTGCCGTTAGCAGAAGGATTCGCATTTTATCCACGCCCCCTTGGACTGATGGATTTAATCCCTGAAGCGTATGAATGTCCTTACTCTCTCAGTGTGCCCAGGAATAAATTTTGTGGGCACTATCTTCACGGCCTTCTTTTTTTTTTTTTTTTTTAAAGATTGGCACCTGAGCTAACAACTGTGGCCAATATTGTTGGGTTTTTTTTTTTCTGCTTTATCTCCGGAAATCCCCCCTGGTACATTAGTTGTGTATCTTAGCTGCAGGTCCTTCTAGTTGTGGCATGTGGGACACCGCCTCAACGTGGCCTGACGAGTGGTGCCATGTCCATGCCCAGGATCCGAACCAGCGAAACCCTGGGTCCCCGCAGTGGAGCACGCAAACTTAATCACTAGGCCCCAGAGCTGGCCCCCTTCACAGCATTTTTGATAACAAACTTCTGTGGTAGGACAATCGATCCCAGATTCTTTTGCCATCAACTTTTATCATTATTTTTGCTCATGAAAAGAGAAATAATTATGTTTGCATCAGCCCATGATATGATACTCTTTCTGAGTAGCCTGTCAGATTTACCGTCATCAAATAAATTGTATACCAAGTATTTATTCGATATTGTCAAATTTGTCTAATCCTGCAATAGACTTCATGGGAAAATTTACGTTATACTTACTTGGTGTTTAAAACTGCAGTGCTTTCCAAATAATTTGTATCTTTCTGGACAGGGAAAATGGAGGAATTCAGGAATTTCATTTCCAAATTTGCCACTCAATTACTTAAGGCTTTCAATCTATAAAATGAGTGACTGCCTTCATTTGTCACCAATCAAATAATTTCTGTACTTTGGAAGACCTGTGTATAATAGTGTTTAATAGCGTTGGTTCAAGTTTGCATTCTATGTAGACAAAGCAAGTTAATTAAATACACTGGCTCATTTTTACCACTTATAAAACTTGCGTAGCAATACTACGTAACTCTCGATGGTGTCAGAGAACTAAATGATATAACATTTGTAAAGAGTCAAGTCCTCAATAACTGGCAACTATTATTATTTTGAAATGATTCTGAGTTCGTTTTCATAAAATCCACTAAAAAAATGAGTATTTTTTATCAGTTATCACATTTTCTCAAGGGATTGAAACGTTTTGATTTGCTTTCCTGAAAATGGAGATGAAATATGCTAGAAGTGTTTCATGATATTAAATGCGAGAGGCATGTGTGTATGTGTATATATGTGTGTATATGTGTGAGACAGACTTATTTGTTTATCACCTCATATAAGAACTATTTTAGAATGATAAAAAATGAGTAAGTAGTTCTCTCAGAAGAAGAATGGTCTAACGGCATTGAGTAAAGTACACATTCCGAAAGAAAGAAACATAAAGAAACATATAAACCTTACGGACCATTGTGTGAATAGTCTCTCGACTCCAAGAAGCCACATCTGACTAGCCTGTGTCTTTATGTCTTATGATGGAATTATCCTTCAAATTTTAGGGCATATTCATTATCACAGACAAGGAATTGAAAAATAATAATTTTCCCAGGATGTAAAAGTGGATCAAAAATGAAGTGCATAAGCAAATACCAGATAGAACTTACCTATACTTCCAGCAGGGGCAAAATCCTGAGGATTACACTTCAGCATCATCTTTATTGAACAGAAAAGAGAGCTGTGAACTATTTTGGGTTTTTTAAAATCTTTTGTCAACATTTCAGAGCACTGCATTTTTATAAAGATATTAATGTTCTATAAACAACATGTATCGTCATTAATGCTTAAGAAATGGTAACTGTCTGGAATGGAGGGAGTAGGGTTGGGCAAGGAAATTAACGGTCAGATGAATTTAAGGCAAAATCCACTGTTTACTAGCTGTGTGACCTTGGGCAATTTACATGACCACTCTCAGTCCCACTTTTCTCATTTTCAAAATGGAAGTTTGTTGCAAGAATTAGAGATAATGTATGCAAGTACTTAGCACTATGCCTGACGTATAATATGGCCTCCATAAATGATAAATGTCGTTGTTTAGGTTTTAGGTATTTTTGTTACTCAGCTATTAACCTCTTAGAATGTCAGAATCCAAAACCTTAAAGGCATTTGCAGAACTAAGAAGATGCTGTCCTTTTACTTCCCTTCCTTATTGCCTGAAGTCATTTGGCCCTTGATTAAACGTTGATGCCTTCTTTGATACACATGCAGTTAATCTATAGAGTAAATCTCATTGATATTAGAGAGGCTTGGACACAAATGTCTTGACTGGTCAAGTTGCTATCAAAGCAGTTTACTCATTCCTAAAGCCATCATAGGACTAGAGAATGTTTGTACATAATCAAAGAATGAAATCCAAATTCTTTGAGACTATTGAAACAAATATAAACCTAAGTTTTTTAAGATGGTGAATTTTTCAGGATGGTACACATATGGTACGAATGTAAATGTCATGTTTCCCTTACTGTTATTAATTTTTTTTAGACTAGTGGCTATCAATTCTGGGGAGCTTTTAGAAGATACACAGATCAATCCTTACCCTAAATTTTTGAGAACTATTATAGAAGAGGTTATAAAATCCATTTGACTATTATCAAAGCTTGAGAAGCGTCATTCCACTTCCTCTACCATTGATCTGTTGAAACACATTTATAATGAAAATGTACAGTTCTAATAGCATCCCTTCCATATTCTTCATTAACTTAATATTCTTTGCACTATGTAATATAATAAGTGACCAAACCAGTTTTATTCTTATTTTTTGGGTACTGAAATAAAGATATGTTTCAGCGTCTAATAGATTATTGCACAAATATCAGTTCTTTCACTGACTAATTATTGTCATGCCTAACTGTTTTGGGCCTCACTCCCTTCAACTATAAAACGAAGATAAACATACCTGCTTCACATCATTGAAATGAATAGTGAAGGAAATAGTGCAGGCAAATGAACATTCAAGGTTTCAAAAAGCTTAACTCCCTGTTGTTTCTTTCTGAGTGGGATGACCCTAGCTCCTCTTTTGCCTGAGACAGTCTTGATTTATACTCTTATTGTTACAGCATAATTACTCTTAACTCCTCCTTTTACCCTTAAAAAGTCCCACTTTGTAAGAGAAACTATACAGTAGTCCTACATATAGACATAAGATAGTCTGTCTATCTATAGAGATAGATAGTCCTGCATAGAGAGTTGTGGGCATCCTCAGACAACGCTGTTGATCTCAACATAGGTTATATCCTCATAGACAAATCCCTACCTTTATGGTTAGAGGCAAGTACATATCAGAACCACAGGTAGTGCTGGTGACTATTGACATTTGACTAGCACTTTAAGAGAAGTAATTTGGTTTAGTGGCTAAAATGAAAACTGTAGAGTCAGAGGGTCCTGAGGTTAAACACTCTCTCTTCCAATGATCCATGGTCTCAAAGCATTTACCCAATCGCTCACTTAAAGCCTGCAGCTATATAATACCTTTCTTGCATTGCCATTGTATGGTTTAGAAATAATGCTATAAAGGATGATCAAAAATCGATAGTTATACTTATTAGTACATGCTTCTTATATGAATTGTCAAATTCTCTTCAGTATATTGATTACTATGAGCAAAATAGTTATACGTAGAGAAAAATTCAACAAACGTTTATACCCGTTTGTTATATTCTAGAGGCTGCATGCTAGAGTTGACGGAAACAAAGATGAATGTGTTCTGGTCCTTGCTATCAATGAGCTTCCTATCAAGCTGGGGAGACAGATGTGTAAACTAAAATTAAATCTATTTAAATATCGCCTGCCCTCAGTTATTTTCTTAACACATCACTGTATTCATTTTCTCCACAAAACTGATTACAGACCTCAGTTATCCTGTTTGTTCATTTATTTCCTGGTATATCACCTCTCTTCCTTCCACTGAAAGCAGACCCCTGGCTTGACTTCTACACCCATATAATTCACAATTTGAAAAGAAAAATGGAGAGTGAATGGCATTATCTGCTTGCTGATCTTCATTTTCTCAAGATCCAGTATATAGATATATATACATGTGGAGGGAATTTATGCATCATGAGGAATGAGGAGATGGGCAAAGTAGGATTTAACAGATTGGACTGGAGATCCTGTTCTGACAGCTAGCTCACTGTGCAACTTTGGGGCAATCATGTGACATTATTATGCCTGTTTTCTCATTGAAAGAGGAAAGATTTTAAATTTAAACATTTCTAAGTTATCTTTTGATTCTAAGTTCAGTTCTAATGTTCATAAATGTCCCTTCTAATGTATTGGTAGGTGTAATATACAATCAATGAGACTCTGTTTTTCTCTTTTTAATATACGGGAGTTCCACAAAGATTCCACTTAAAGAAATGATACTGCTTTTAAAAGTGTGAAACTCTCACTATGGAAGTAGCACTACGTATATAGCACAGACCAAAGCCCATTTCTAGAGCAGTATGCTCTTAGTTCATCTGCATCAAAGGAACCTGGAAGGTGGGCTGACGTTTCAGATTCCCTAGCCTCACCGAAGATCTAGTGACCCCAAATCTCTACGGAAGCTTACAATAGGCATTAAACAAACACCTATACTATTCTAATGAAAACCAAAATTTGGGCATTCTTTATCTAGAACCTACCAAGTCAGGGATATAGACAGTGAAAACTAGGTGACCTGACGCCCATCATTTTGTGAGACTCTGTCTAAGCAAGACTCCAGAGGTGGGCAAGACTTGGAGACAGACAGAGAGAGATTGAGTCCTCATGACATTGGTTGATCCCCAAATTCAGTCATATATGAAGCTAGCACTATTTCAGGATTTATAAGTCTATAAAAATTTATCTTTGCTTGTTCTGTTTTAAGTAAGATTTCTGCCATTTGCAAATGTCTCTGCTAAGGCAGACTTTCAGTCAACGTCTTCCATAGAAGCTGTTATTCCTGTAGAGATACATGCAAAAAGAGCAAGACTATACAGGTTGTTTATGGTCCTTCCCTTTTATTGATCAGTGACCTTCTGGTATTTATTTTGTCTGATCACTTTCCATGCCACACTGTTTGTTCAACATTTTGAGTGTCAACCATAGTTAATTGCAAGTTTTATGTTATTATGGCTATTGCTATCTCCTCTGGATGTTCAGAAAGTAAAATAATAAATATAAATTGAATTATATCATGGAAATATTTGGGAACTGTGTTAATCAATCATTGTCTGGCTAGAGTTGGTAGGATCACCCCTGGGTGTAGTAAGATTGATTGTGGCATCTTTTACCTAGAGCCTTGAAAAAATAAAACAAAACAAACAAACCACATCTAAATCTCATGTTTAATCTATATTGGCTAGTCTAAGTGTTTTCCTGCTTAAAAGTGAGAGGATGGACAAGCTGAGTTAAAAGGCCCCTTTCAGCTTAAAACTTCCAACCTTCTAAGCTGATTAGGAGCCTTTGCACTTCAAAAGAAAAACTCTAATAGATTTGGATTGAGTTGTTTTGCAGCAGTGTATCAAATGTTTAGCACCTACTTTACAGTGATAATTGGTCACAGCAAGTATTATTCAACTTTATGAATCATTATTTTAATTAACATGAAATGTACCAAATTATTTTTTTTCCTAAAAGATTGCAGAACCTTCTGGAAAGCTGCTCACTGAGTGATTAACATTGGTTACCCCAAGTGTGAGAGTGAAAGTGGCTATAGATTGAGGTAGGGATAGAACATTAACTTCTTTATATGCCCATATATTATTTAACTTGCAAAAGAGACTGTTTTGTAATTAAAATAATGAGGAAGAACAGAACATTTAAATTAAAACCTAGGCATAGAGCACCATCCTATGTCAATATATCAGATAGGTACATAAGATATTCGATACATAAATATGTCACTGGTCTACATTTTATGAGTGGAAGTTTCTGGTGTTTTGTAATATACTTTTCATTTATAGGAAACATGATTTTAAAAGTAAAACTGTAATAAAAATGTTGTTAAAATGTAAAACTCAAGATATACTTGTCCCTTTAAAACATAAAATATGACAATTTAAATGCTTAGCAGTAAGTGTGACAGCCACAATGCTGCCTGACTGAATTGCATTTTTGCATGAAATATTACTTGTGAACGTCTAAAGTAGACTCCAATTAGTCTGAAAGTTTGGTAAAGAAAAAATGGTTCAAATGCATCAAATTGTTCAAAACAAGTACATGGAAACAATACATTTCCTACAATGAAATTTCAAAATCAGAATCTAATGAGATTAGAAAATTCAGTCAGAAATATAAGGACATAATATATAAGGGCAATTGTAAAATATAGCAATTTTGACATTTCTTTTGTATTGTGGCTCTTGTTTCTATTTAAGAAATAAGTTATTTAATATTAATTTAAGGGAGTATTCATGTTTTTTTCTTTGAAATGAGAAAAGTATTGATTTAGGTAAAATGTCAACAATTTGATTTATTATTTAAAATTGAAGTTTTATGATTCTGGTTGTCATAAATGAAATATGATTGGTTTATAGGCTCTCCATGAGACATTCTCCTATTGCCATTGTCACTATTAGCACTATGATAAGTTCTGTGAAAAGAAAAATCCATTTGTTCCTTTGGTCTTCATTAATATAATTATATCATATGTATGCCTATGTATATGTCATCTTTATGTGTGTACACATATAATTTAATTCACAAATTGACTATATATATAATACTATATATAGTATGTAATACTATATATATGTAATACTGTTATATATATAATACTATATATATAGTCAATTTGTGAAATAAAATATCTCTATAGCAGTGACATGTTGCTTTTCAATGATGAAAGTGAGGAAGGATAAAAAAATACAGACACACTGAAGCATAAAGTACTTAATATTTTAAATGTTATAGATTTATCAGTCCTCCTGCTAGACCCCAAGACCTACACATTACAACTTGTTATTTCTAGAAATATGGAAATAGGTAGATAACTCCACCCATCTGAATTCTGGTCTATAAGACATTTGTGAGAAAAGATCCAGATCCTAAAGTCTAACCTCTTATGCCACCAGTCATTTATGACTAAGGAAAAAACCTTTCCACATTAAATCTATACACTTTGATCTTGCCTAATTGTAAAATTTCCCCTCCAATAACTGATTAATTATTTGAGACCATGTGGCACCTTCACATTGATTCCAGTCCCTCCACAATGATAAATGATGAGAATGAGAATTTGGTTATATTTATTTCCAATTCCTATCTCCTGAATCCCAACCCAGTCTAAAGGGCAGTGGAGAACATAGCCATATCTCATTCTTCTTTTATTTGAATTGAAAATTTGCTCCAATCAAATAAAGCCAAGGGTTTGGAGAAGAGAACCGCCACCTTCATTTCAAAATATGTATCCACTTTTCCACAAGGTGAATAATGTGTGAAAACACTTTCTTTTCAACTCTATGAGCTGACTGAAACAAGTTCTATTTTAGCCTCTGTAATTAATAAAATGCTTTCAATTATATTTAATATTCTTAAAGATCTCAAAGTTTCTGCTCAATTCAAATATTCTAAATTTCTTTAATAGGATGACTTGAAAATGTATGAAATATGACTTTTGGGGAATCCATGAATCTTCTGCCAATAGACGATACTTTTTTTTTCCTTCACTGGAAGATAAAAACAGTAGAGTCCAGGAGCAGCTAACTTTGAATATTAAACATATTTACGAAAGCAGAAAACTCAAAGAGCGATAACTTTAGAGGTGACCATCCATATATGAGTCTACAGTGTGACATGCAGTTGGGAAAGCTCACCACCTTGCAATTTTACTACAGTTACCATTAGCTCCTTCAAACTACAATCGTGGCCTGAAAGCCTGGCCGCCACCGCACTTCCTTCACAACTTCTTCCAAGACGCGTACTTGGAGTAAAAGACTCTCCTGTATTCCCTACCACTTCTATCCTCTGGGACTCCTAGGGCCTCACCCTTTCTTTTCTTTTACTAGAAGTAACAATCAGCAAAAGCAGAAACCTCCTTTCATATGTCCACATCCAGATGATATTCCCCACGTCTCAAGAATAATTCCTGATCGTATAGGTTGGTGAATTTGTGCTGTGGTCGGAAGTTGACATATGCCACCATTACATTTGATTTCTCATTATATCCAAAGTACCTAAGCAAGTCAATTTACATATAGCAAAGCGTAACAAGAGCAGATATTCTTCCCTACAGAAGCTCAGAGATTCAGGCATGTAAAAAACTTAAAAAAGAAACCTACCCACATTGAACCCCAAGTAAGTTAGCACTAACTTTATATTTTTCTCCACTGCATGTCCATCATGATATTTACTAGAATAGAGCTTTGTTCATCGTAGTTACTAGCAATCAAAAGACTCTTTCCTCTATTATCAACAAACTGTTTTTTTTCTTCTAATATATGTTATTATTTGGAATAGGAAATACTGTTACTATAAACCAACACTTGGTAGATTGCCTCTGTCTCAAGCTTGGGAAACTTCTTTTTCCCTAAGAGGCCTTTCCAGCACCCAACTAGACCTGCCATGCAAGAGCTGGTTGGCCATTTTGATCGAAAACTCTGATCTCTGAAGAATATTGGCAGCCTTATCCTTAAAGTTACAGCTGCTAAGAAGACAACAGAGCTTCAGATTCTTTCTAAATCAGCACCGACCAATAGCCAATGCAAATCACATATGTAATTTAAATTGTCCAGTAGCTGCCCATAGAAAAGTAAAAAGAAGCATATACAGTTATTTAAAAAATATATTTGTTTACTGTAATGTATCCAGTATATCATTGTGACATAGACAATATTTTAAAATATTAATGAGAATGAATGTCTGTTGTGTATTTTACATGTTCAACACATCTCATTTTGACATTTCCAGTGCTCTGTGGCTACAAATGGAGCTCTTTTTTTTGGTGAGGAAGATTTGCCCTGAGCTAACATCTATTGCCAATCTTCAAATTTTTGCTTGAGGAAGATTATCGCTGGGCTAACATCTGTGCCAATCTTCCTCTACTTTGTACGTGGGATGCTGCCACAACATGGCTTGATGAGCAGTGTATAGGTCCACACCTGGGATCCAAACCTTCGAGCCCTGGACCACCAAAGTAGAGTGCATGAACTTAATCACCTATACCACCAGGCCACCCCTAAAGTGTGGCTCTTAATCATCTAAGGCTGTTATGCTGAATTCACGAGCTATTTGATAAGTGAAGGACAATGCTTCCCAATGGGATTTTGATGTAATCCCTTTGTTGGGGATATTTTACTCTAGATACACAAGACAATGTGCTGTCACTCTCAAGTTCATTGAGGATCAAAAAGTTACAAAATGACAGATTTAAACATAAATAATAAGCCTTGAGAAGAAGCCTGCTAACATGCCAGACTTTCTCTGAGAAAAATAAAATTGAATTAAATTTCAGAAGTATAGCCAAGCCACCTTTCAATATATGTAGAAACTAAAATATGTATTTATAAAAATAATTATAGGTTAAAAAAGAAATTATAATTAAAAATACCAATTATTTTGAACTAATTTAGAAAAATGAAAACATTGGGGGTATCAGCTAAAATAATAAGAAGGAAATATATAGATTAAATCCATGTTTATGAAGTAAAAAAACAAAATATTAATAATCCGTATGTCCTACTTAAGTTAGAAAAAGAATAGTAGTGTAAGACTAAAGAATGATGAAAGTTAGAAATAAAGAAAAGATATAAAGAAGATAAAGAAAGGGGCTGGCACCGTGGCCGAGTGGTTAAGTTCGCGCGCTCCGCTGCAGGCGGGCCAGTGTTTCGTCAGTTCGAATCCTGGGCGCGGACATGGCACTGCTCATCAGACCACGCTGAGGCAGCGTCCCACATGCCACAACTAGAAGAACCCACAACGAAGAATACACAACTATGTACCGGGGGGCTTTGGGGAGAAAAAGGAAAAAATAAAATCTTTAAAAAAAAAAAAAAAAAGAAGATAAAGATGAAGAGAAGTAACAACATATACATACACAAATATACTTGTATATACACATGTATTTATACACATATACACACATCTATATGGAGAAGGAGATAACTGTGGATGTAGTAGAGATTATTTTTTGAATTCCAAAGAGAATATTATAAGCCTCTTTTAGCCAATATATTTAAAATCTTAGAGGAAATGAAATTTCTAAATATGCATAGATTGCTGAACACGATTCCAGAAAAAACTCTAACAGAAAATAATTAGAGGAGTTTATCCTCTTTATCTATTTTCCAAGACTAGTAATATTCCATAGTAAAATTGGACAATTACAGGAAATAAAAGGTATAGGCCAATTGCTCTTATGAACATATATGCAAAATATTAAGTTAAAAATTGCCATACCAAATATATCAATGTATTTTAAAATTATTAGTTATCAAATGGGTTTACAGGAAATAAAGTGGTTTAATCTAAGAAAAATCAGTGTAATTAACTACATAAACTTATGAAAGAAAAATACTATATGATTTTCTAAATAAATGCAGAGAAGTCAATGCCTATTTAAGATTTTTTAAAGAAACTATTAGAAATTTAAAATGAAAGAAATTATTTGATGAAATAATGTTATCTACCAAAATCTACAGCAAACATCATACTTATTTAAGAAAGATAAGAAATATTGTCATTCCTATTCAACTTCTATGATTGATTTTAGCCAAAGCAAAAAGACAAAAGAACTAATAAGAATTTGATTTGAAAAGAAAAACATAAAACTATCATCATTTGTAGATGGTGTGATTGTCCACATGCAAAATCTAGGAAAGGCTGGTGGACACAAGATCAATATACAACATTCAGTAACATTATTTTTTACCAGCAATAACCAATTGGAAATATAATGAAAATGAAATAGATACTGAGAAATATATTTAACAAAGTTGTATGGTACCATTATGAAAAAAATTAAAATGTTGCTAAAAGATATGAGACTTCATGAGCTACTGAATTTTGTGATATGAGAAGATATATATATATATATATATACACACATAGATGAGAAGACTCATGAAGAATAAGTTCAACCCTTCTGCCAAGTTGATCAATAAATTCCATGAAATTCTTATCAAAATTGCAACAGCATTTTTTTCAGCACTTGACAAGCTAATCCTAAAATTTACATGCAAGAAGAAAAACTGTAGATTAGCAAACAACATTTTGAAGGTGAAAAAGAATGAGGAGATGGAGAAGACAGTGTATCATAAGTTGTAGCAAGTAAAATCGGTGAGGTGTTTGGCACAAGTAGACTGCTGGAGAAAAACAAAAAAGTTAGAAAATAAAGCTTTTGGAACTTGTTTTAAGACAAAAATAGTATTCTAAATATGTGGAGAAAGGATGAACTATTGACTGAATTGTCTATCAATAGGCAAGATTCCTCTCTCACCATATGCATTTCTTAAGGAGGTAATATGGACAGGGCTTGGTCACTCGTGTGAAAAAATGAAACCCAGGTTTCTGTTTTGAATACATTAAGTCAAAATAATTTGTCAGCTATTACCTGTACTTTAATTAAATTATATGGGCTTCCTAATGCACCCCAAATTTACTTTTTTTCTACCTTGATTTGTCCTCTGCATTTTCACTACAGTGAATGCTATTGAATAAGTGTGAGATATGATCAATATTAGTCATTTTGTTTGGAACACTGACCTGGGAAGAAGAGAAGCTAGGTTTTATGTCTTAGTGTAACCTATACACATGGTGTATAATTTAATATTATTGTGAAGTCTTTGGGGAAAGAGTGTGATTTGTAGTCACTGTGGCTGGGTTTTATTACAATGGTTGCAGTCTAATGGGAGCTCTGGGAGAAAGTCACCAAAATTCAGTGTTCTGTTGACACCCAGCTCCCTAAATTAGGACATTCTGCCTTGATTCCAATGGAAAGAAATTCCCTCTGGGATGTAACTACACTGATATTGGTAAGAAACAACAGCTTGTAAGGGCTTTCATCAAGCAAAATCTCACATAACCAAATGTTTGGTCCCTTCTGAAGAACCAGAACCCACTGGGTTTTGGGTGTAGAGGAGGGCAAAGATGTGGAGGAGGTCATTATTCTCAGGAATTAAGACTTTAGAAATGTAGTCTAAGCTCTCCTGTAGAGAGTGGTAAGCTCCTTTGTATTTCATGTGGTTGGGATCCAGTGTGCATTCTATATAGATACTTTATACTGCTCTCATCTATTTACATATTGCTGGTAAGTATGGTCATATTCATGTACTTGACCAATAGTCTCACTTGACTCAAATAATCGGTGTGCCATATTCTTTTCTGGCTCTTATTCTTATGAAATATCATGTTGCTTATGCCCAGGAAAAGTTTATTATACACTCAAGCAAATTCATCATACATTTTTCATCTCTTGAAAAGAAAGTATCTGTTATTTTATTGTGAAATTTGGAAGTTCTAAGAGTTGCACCCTTTGTAAGTTATTTAGCTTTTGTTTTATTGGAAGATAGATTGTGTCCTCTAATACTAAAAAAGTTGTAGCTGACATCCTGATGTTCACCTGGTAGAATTCTGCAGCTTGTTAAACTGTACAGCTGTATCTTAGAATCTAAACCATACAGAGCATAGGGCAAACTGCAGAAGGGAATAAAAGTAAAAGAGCCAGAGCTTAGCCATTTGAGGGCAGAAGATCTATCTGTAGCCAGTGGTGTTTGTAAACAGCATGGAAAACATGATTAAAAGTAAAGAATAGGGAGCCAGCCCTGTGGCATTGTGGTTGAGCTCATGCACTCTGCTTTGGTGGCCTGGGCTTCACTGGTTCGTATCCCAGGCGTGGACCTACACACCTCTCATCAGGCTATGCTGTTGTGGTGTCCCATACACAAAGTAGAGTAAGATTGGCATGGATGTTAGCTCAGGGACCATCTTCCTCACAAAAATAAACAAATAAATAATCAGGAGGTAATCGCCTCACAAGAAAGCTCATTTTAATCTGTACTTTATGCCCCTGCCCTAAAATATATGAAGTAAGTACATGACATTTGATGTACAATTGCTCCAGATGCTGCAGTGGACATGCTTAATTAACATCTCTTAAGGCAAGCCCAAGGAAGTCAGGAGCATGGAAGTCACCTTTTCTTGTACCTTTAAGACCTGGATAAGAAAGAACACATAAAATACTGGAATGGTAATCATGTTGAAAGTTACTGGTTGCTAAAAACTCCTGTTTCCTGCAGATGGATTTTGTATTTAGCAGCTTAATGTGATTCCCAGGGTAGGAATCAACTAACAGATGGAATTTGATAGACTCTCCAAAGTTAAGGTGATTAGACTTAAGAGCTGGAAAAGTGGAAACAACATGGAAACTTTCATGAGTTCAAGCAATAAAACATACTAATAAATGTGTCTCTTGCTGGGTTAGACTCCAGACAACTCATGCAAAGGACTTAATTTTAAACACTGAGAAATATAAAGTCACAAGGAGCTGAATATTAGGCAAAACTTAACAGTTTTTTTTCTATAATTCAACAGCTTCAAATTGAAAAGATAGTGAGTATGATAATATAGATAAAAGTAAGTAGTAAGAGGATTAATCACAATCTTGCACTATTTCTCCTTTTACTATATTTTCTCTTGATTGTAAACTTTCAGTCTTATCTCAGAAATTGGCAGAAGTAGATGATAGACAAGCCACTCTAAACCCTGTAAGTACGTGTTCTGGTTCTTTTTCTCTTTTGCCTACCTCCCCACCTCACACACACACACACACACACACACACACACACATACACATGCACACGCTCCCCTTCCCACCCACTCTCTTATCGAGAGAAAAAGAGAAAAATATATCACAGAGTAAAGGAAATTCTGGATTTTGTAAATACGACCTCTTTTTTTCACTGTTTTATTGCAGTTGTGGTCATTGCTTTTTTGGGGGCTCTCTCTAATTTTAAACTTCAAGGATTCAATGATCCATAGCTACCTGATTCTTAAAGCAAATTTCCAAAGGAATGTTGCTTTAATCCTTCAGTTTAATCACCTCACAATTGGGACAGCCAAGGCAGAAAGTTGGATTAATATCGGTACCTGCGGGTCAGTCTGACAAGGCCACAAAGGCTTCCATTGCCATTTAATCTCTTGGAAAGTAGATGCCAAAAACAATCTTATTTATTTTTTAGTAGTCAGTTCCTTAAAGCATAGTGTCTGAAAATCATATTTAGCTCCCTTAAAGTGCACAAGGGATAACGAAGAAAATTGATCAATCTTTCTTTCCTCTTTGCTAGGCAACAACTGACAAGAACTGTGAGAGAGGGGGAGGGAAGAGAAGGTGTCTCTAAACATCTAGAATGCACAGATCCCAGGAAAGCAGCAAAATTTCCATCTGTGTTTGTCATCTGCTGCGTTACTTGCTAGACTCCCAACGTGTGGGTGCTGTTGTTGTTTCTATTAGGTTTTTAAGGTCACAAGCCTACTTGTCCTTGAGAAGCTGAAAGAATTCTTCATTTAGAGAGATCAGAGAGAGGGGAAAAAAGGGTTTGAACATAGTGGAGAAGGATCTGTGGAACAGGCAGCTAGCAGAAAGGTGCCCTGGAAGGATCATGTGCACAGTTTTATTGCTGGGATGTTTTCATATTGTTTCTACTTTCATTAAATTAACAACTTAAAAAAATCTGGCTTAATTCATCTATATATCTTAAAGCTAAAATAATTCGAAGTGTGTTCTAACTGCTTTAAATATATGATTTTATAATGATGACTTCTGGTGAACCATTTATTGCCTTTCTGTAAAATCTTTCAGTTACAAATACATGAATATGAATACCCAAGACGATGACAAATGAGGACTATTATTTCACATTTCAAATAGATGTCAGTTCCTTTCTTCACTGTATAATTCATTGGCAGAAATTACTAAAATTCCAGACCTCTAGTTCTAAATTCTTTTTTTCTTTTAAAAATCCCAGAAGATGCCTGAAGGTAGAGTTATAATACAGAAGATATTTTGAAGTCTTTCGTAGTTCTAATATGGAGAGTGTATTCACTCATTCTTTGTAATTAACAGATAGTAATTGTGAGTTTACTCTTTGCAGATCATTGTGCCACATTACTGAAGACATAATCATAAACAAGATATGGATGTTCAGGGGGACAAACAATAGAGAACAAAACAAGTTGATAAATTATGATAAGTACTACGATGGATTAAAATGAAGTAATTTGATTAAAAACTATATCTGGAAAGAGCAATGAGGTAAAGGTTCTAATTGAAATACAATGGTGAAAGAGCTTGAGGAAATAATATTTAAACTGAGATCTGAAGGATAAGAAGTCAGCCATGAGAAGAACTAGGAGAGAAGCATGTAGAAAGGCCCCAGACTCCTTATTGTGACTTTGTTAAAGTAACGTTTAGTAAGCAGAGCCTTGGGGTGTCAGATGGTGAGCCAAGTTTCAGCAAAAGATCTCAAGGGAAAGTGACATCGAGTATTACTCACAGGACCTGAAGGAGGTATATCGCATGACTTGAGGGGCCACACAGAGCAATAGACCTGGGATATGTGCCTTTATTAGGGTCATTGGGTGGAGCGCTTTGGGGTTCCCGGCTGAGGCCAAGATTGGTCAATTCAAACCAAAAAGAGAAGGGTTTTGGTAAGCTTAAATGAGGCTTGTGGTGTTTTGGGGGGCAATTAGCACAAGGAGCTGATCACTAGGAAGAGTGACAGGATAGATGGTGGCATGGGGCTGTAGGTCTGGCCCTTCTTGGTGACAGATCCAACATCATATACTTGTAAGGCCTGGGCTGCTATCTTGGAGTTTCATATGAATGTATTTTATCTGTCAAATCTGGACCACTTACTGGTAATTTTGGATATGGAGAAGGTGCTGGCACTGGTGGTGGGAATAATGAGGGGAGTGGAGTCTGTCACAGATGCATCAGGTGGAAAGCAAAAGCTGTAATCTAGTACACAGAGCAGAAACCACAGGAGCAAAAGGTCCCTAACCTTTGGATCTAAGCAGGTCATGCTGGGGGTATTGCTAGCAAGTGCCTCATTGTGGCTGGTGTGGTTTAGAATAAATGGTTTGGCTTGCCATAAATGTGAAATGATACCTAATGCTGTCAGGCGTCAGCAGGGAACTTACTCAAGGTTTTGCAAATGTTTTGACAGAGACAGGGTTCACAAGGCAGGCAGTTAGCTATTCAGAGAAATCGTATTCTAGAAAGTCCTCAGGGCCCATCAACTGGAGGCATTTTTGCAACTTGTTCTCCAAGTTGACATTCATCTCCCTCCTGGTGCAGGGAGAGCTAGGGTTGGGGGAGGCAGAATCCCAATGTCCAGTGAGGCTGGGGCACGTTACCTCCCTTGTTGTCCCTTCAGTTGTGCCCTCGCCTCTGTCGTTCAGTCATCTCCGATGAACTCTCAGGCTGGGGAGAGGTTGTCTGAGGCATTATCACACTTAGGGGTGATGGTGGCCAGCCAGGGAGAGGGTGGCCTTCCCAGGTGGAGACTCACAGAAAGGTAGGAGTGGCTGGCTGGTGATAAATTCTGAGTATACATGTTAGAGGCTCAGGATGCAGTTACATGTGTGGTCTCTACTGCTAGCTGAGCAGATCTCAGAGAGCTCCATCACACCATCAGAGGTGCACCTTGCAAAGGAGTGCACTATATGTGTGACCAAGTTTTGTGGAGACTCTATCCGTAATGCAGGTAGGTTCTGGGCACAATGATGGCCTAATTGTAGGGACATTTTGTGGATGGTGGTGTGAACGAAACTGGGAGCCCTCTCCCTGGTCTCACAGGCAAATCCAGCAAGCAAGCTGCATAGGCTTAAAGTCAGCACAATGAAAATCCATGCTATGTTGTGAAGCAGCCATGCAGGCCATCCTAAGCCTTTGTTGGAATGACCTTGCAACCCCTAGTCTCAGGACTGAAGACACCAGCAGGATGAATCAGCAACAGGAAGAGATAATGGACACCTCGCTCTCACGTCTCCCAGCTGCATTTCTTAGAGATTGAGGGGAAAAAGTAACGATCCTGGTCCTTGCCTCCTTCCACACACAGATAAAACCATCACTCCAAGCCTTGTTTGATGAATAGCCAAAAAGCTCTTGTTCCTGTTGTCCTTGAACTACACGACTATTAGATGTGTAAGCCCTTTCCTGCACGTACACCGCTTTGTTAAAAAGTATGTAAACTATATCAAACCTATAGACCTTGGGGCAGTTTCTTAGAATACGCTGTTGGATTGTTTCCTGGGATTCAAATTCCTCACTTTGATTATCAAATAAACTCCTTTAATTCAGCTTTGGCCCAGACTCTATTTCAGTCGAAGTAGCTTTACAATCTGGCGATTGCCCCCATTAAGACCATAGTAGGATCATCACAGCACAAACCCGCCAGCCGGATGGGTCTAGTTTGGTTACATTGAGGGGGCCATTCTGCCTGGGATGTAATTTGGGGCATGGTGTAAGGAGAGAGTGACTCGTTTAAGCATGGCTTCTATTGGCATCATTAAATGGAGAAGGATGTGAGCTCTGGGTCAGAATCCACATGCCATGGCACACTGGCCGAAGCCTTTCTAACAGGACCTGCCAGAATCTAGCACTCAGCCATCCTGTGGTGCAGTTGTGCACCTGGCTGATTTTGTTCCAGTCTTTCCTGGGCCAACGTTAGGCCTGAGGGGTCCACTAGCAACCCTATTATCCAGGCTGTACACAGTAAGAGCAATAGCTACAACAAAGGAGAGCGCTTGCACCTGACTAGCTCACAGGAGCCTCCTTTAGGGTAAGCAATCTGGATACTGACCAGAAGGTCTTGGAGTGTGCTTGCTTTGGACTAATAGGTCCTTTACTGCTTTGCCTAAGGTGGGGAAGAGGCTTGGCTTGCATCCCGTGATACTGACCTCTGGATTCCAGAGTTCCTTTGTGCATTTCATTTCCTAATGTGACTGGCATCTACTAGGCAGCAAGCCTCTTTCTCTCTAAGAGCCACATAGTTCTGCCAATGGGTCCTGGAGCTATAATTTCAATCTCCTGCAAATTTTTTGATGAATTTGATTTAATTAACCAGCCTTTGTAATCCAAATAGTGAGGCAAAGCCATTGGCCTTAGCATCACGGCTTTTACTGGACCATCGTCAAGGCCAATAAAATCTGTATAATCACGATCCCTAAGCCATTTGGATGGGTTTTGTCACCTTGGGCTCTCGATTATAAAACGATCATATTGCACACTTCTATCTTCTACACGGGTTTAGCTTCCTTAGTGTTTAACATGCAACTCTCAACCCAGATCTCAATACTTGATCTAGACTGTGAATTCCTAACCTAGAAAATATGGACTGCTTTCATGAAGCTCACTAGTGTCTAGAAATAATGCCGACATTTGCAGTTTTGCAGAACTTTTGAGGGTCTGGGTATTATGGGTATTTTCATGGATAAAGCCCTAGCTCTCACCATGTTGTCTGATGGTTCAAAACCCACAAATGATTAAGAACACTTTTTACACCAACTTTCCCTCTCATTCTGATTGTACCTCATGTGTTTGTTTTCTGTATTCTTTGATCTCCTTATCTGCCCTGATTCTATTAATTCTCATCCCTAGGCTACTTGACTTGAGATGGGTTGATTTTTCTACATTAATTTAAAAGTCATATTTTGGCAATAAAGAGTACAATCAACTTCCCTACACATAGTGTATCTTGCAATTTTATTTGAAGATTTTTATAATTTTCTCTCCTGTCACACAATCTTTTCCAGTTTTCTCATACATTATGAAATAAAGGTATGTACCCTTCATCAAGCAAAGTTAGTCTCAAAAAATAAAATCTTCATGCGGCCGGCCTGGTGGCATAACGGTTAAGTCCACGTGCTCCTCTTTGGTAGCCTGGGGTTCACGGATTTGCATGCCTGGCACAGACCTATGCACCACTTGCCAAGCCATGCTGTAGCAAGTGTCCCACATATAAAATAGAGGAAGGTGGGCAGAGATGTTAGCTCAGGGCCAATCTTCTTCTTCAAAACATAAACAATAAAATAAAATCTTCAATCAACATAGCAAAATCATTTACACAAAACATTGTTTGAGCAAACATTTATGAGACACTACACTGGATTTGTAGTTGACAGTTTAATCCTTAAGATACAGAAACACATTTATTTTCTTTATTATAATGAATATGCCTAGGAAAAATAGTTTCCCCATTTTATATGTATTTAATTATTCAGACATTTGCCAAAGTCTCATATTATTACATGATTTTTTGCTATGAATCATAGCTAGACGGTAGCTTACAGAAACTTTTATATTCTGAAAACGTTGTAAGGATTAAGTGTTTACTAACCTACATTTTTTTTTTAATTTAAATAAAATCTGGCTAAATCCACCAAGTACTTTGAAAGCATAATTGTTCCTCCATGTTTTTTAGATTAAAAATCATATATGATCATAATATGATGCAATACGTATTTGTCTATGAAATGTTCTTACTTCAGAATTAATTCATATTTGCAGTGATTTTTAAATGCATGCTATTCTAGAAACACTACCAATGATAGTGGTAGGGATAATTTACAGTAATGATGGCCTGCTCTGTTCTCCTTGGGAAAAAAATATCCTGGGATGGGATGGAGGGAAATGTACCTAATTTGTCCCAGTCATAACATTTTTCCCCTGCGCTTATATAAAAGTAGTTAAAACTATATACTTGGAAAACAACTAAATATGTGGAAAAAGTCTGAATGCTTACTTACTAGAATTAAACATACAAAACATATTGCACAAAAGAAACATTGTATGGAAACATATGCCTAAAATTCACATCACGACGAAATTTTTACCAAAAAAGAAAAAGGAAAAAAATTGACCCGTACAAAACCTTCTCCAGAGCAGGAAGTTCTTTGCGCCCTAAATGTGTGTGTAACCTCTTTAGTGATTCTGATGTTCAGAAAGTTTAATTTTCCAGTCTTTAAACATGAAGACTGAGATATACAACATAGAATTATATTTTTCAGTCAATATTAAACTATCAGTTCTATTAATTCTAATATTGAATCAAATAAAAGTTACAATTGCACCCAAGAGAGCACTTGGATAAAACTTTGTTGAATCTTTCAACTGAGTTTAGAGAAAGAGACTAACCTGTAGGAATATACTGACTTTATATGATTTCCTTTGAGGTAAAATGTTACATGTGGCATGCAATTTAAAATTTATCAAATAGTAAAAAATTCGGCATTAATCTTGTACATTAATCCATATTTTCATATCTTAACTTTGGAATGGAATTCAATGGAATTAGGAAGTGTGATGAGTAAACAAGCACCGATTGCTTTACTTTTTCTTTTCTCTTCCCTTGCTCCCCCCTACTCTACCTACTACTCCACTCATTCAGGACCCTACTGCTATTCTTGTTTGAATGGGTTAGTTACAGATTCCAAGAGATAGGTCATTGACTTTACACAGACTATTGCACTATGTGACTGGGAATGCTATTTTGAACACAGTTTTCCAATTCATCATGCCTATCTTAGAGTAGTTCTCTGATCTATCATGCTGTTTTATCACTATTCATTATGTTGCTTTCTCTCCCTTTTTCCTTCCTCCTTTCATTTGGAAATATTACATGTTGGTAAAGAGCTCAAGATCAAAAATAAAACTACAGGGGTTCAAATTCTGACCCCAAAGTTTACCAGTTGTGTGACTTTGGGCAAGTTTCTGAACATTTTTGTTCCTCAGTGTCCTCACCTATCAAATGAAAACATAATTTTGTCTACCATATAGGGATTTGAAAGGATTAAATAATACAGATATTTATTACAGGTATAGCGCACAAGAAGTACTCAATAAATGCTGGCTACTACACCTCTTATTAAAGTTTGAGGTGATAGCGGCCCACTATGACCAGAGAAAGGCCTTCAAGCATATAAATAACATATTTTTAACTCTAGTTTCTGTCTGTCATTTAGTTTGGGCTTTCTAAAGAAAATACAGGAGAACCAGGATGCCACAGATAAAAGGTGAAAGGGTAGGCCTGGTATTCCTTCCCTCTGTCACTTACCAGTTTATTGGGAGGAATTGAATTTTAGTACAATTTGTATGGTTTTTCTGGTCTATATTTTTTGTTCCTAATTATTATCTTGAAGCATGAAAGCATTAAAAGATATTAAAACAAACACTGTCTTTCCACAATAAAATAAAATTTTAAAGAATTCAAAAAAGCAACAAACTTCTTTGGGATCTGCGTTTGTAGTTTTCAATAAGCAGGTCCACTCCAAACCCTCCATTGTTTCATTGAACTAAAGAAATACTTAAAACGGAGTGATGTTCTCAAAGTGTGGCTACATGTGCAGTATTTGTCAAAATTAAATTTCCGTTATATGCTATGTGCTTGATGTTATGTGCTATGTGCTATGTGTTGAGTTAAATTTATTAGATTTATTCCATTTTTAACAGCTTAATGGAAAAAATGTAATATTTTAGACTTGGATTATTATTTTCTTTAGTATTTGGCCACTGGTAATTGAACTGTAACCAAGTTTACCTAATAAATATAACAAGTAAAAATAAAGGGTTAAGTGAATCAGTCAAGGTTGGTCTTCATCAATCAGCCAAAGAGAACCCTTGGAAGACTATCAGTTTAAACCATGCCTGGCTCACTTCCTCCATGTGGTTCCTCTTTCTCCACTCTAGTAGCATCCATTTATGCTTATTTATTCTGTTTGAAATCTATGGAAGATTATTTCACAGCAGCTTCTCATTTTTATAATGTTTAGTATAGTGAACACAGAAAGAAATTTTGTGTTTTTTCTGCAGCCCATGCCATGCTTTTTTGCCCTTTTATATTGAAATATCTAAAAACTCCAAAATTCACTTCTTTTCTTCTTTGAGAAAATTCCAAATTCCTGATTTGGTTATTAGAATCCTCATTTGTGCTTTCAGGATTCACCAGCCAATCAACACAGCTCGGTGATGATAGTATTGATCTTAACAAGCCTCTTGGGAAACATGGAGAAAGTCAACTCCAGATTTTTAAAGTAATCCTAGTGGGACAAAGTCACACATCTGTTATTTAACCTGTTGTTTTGGAAGTATTGTTAATGTTCTACACTGTTGATATTGTTAAATATGCATCATACTGTACATATAAATAAACATGAAATTATAGGAACTTATAATTATATATCATTATATCTACATGTGCAATTTCCATTCACTGCATACTTGTTATAAATTCTGCATATTGTCTCACAAAATAATAATGAGACATTTCTTACATAAATTGCAGCAAAGGATCTTTTGTTTTATTTACCCATCTATGTATCTCAAAGTCACCCAACATAACTGGTAAACAGAAAAATGGTTGCTTAGAATGTCAATTCTAAATTAACCCCTTCTGCTAGTGCCAGATGTTACTGCATTTATGAAAGGGAAGCTTCTGAGGAGAACAAAACATAAATGTTTAATGCCCTTATTTTTTAGCATTGCTCATTAAAACTCTTACTAAGAAATGGAAGAAAGAGATGAAAAATGCAATATTTGTTCATTCTGTTGGAAGTGGAATAGGTCTGTTTCCTAGAGCTGTCTTCTTCATTCCTCACTTAGGCAATGATTATACAGATTCTATTTAGACAATGAAAGATTTGCTCTACATGCATTTAACAACCAATAATTAGCATGCATAATATATATATGACATTATTCATATCTGATTTACCTATTTTTTGCTCAACATCTAGCAGTGGAAATAACACACAATAGGTGTTAAATAAATGTTTGTGGAATGTTGAATTTCACAACACATTTATGATGTAAAATAGCTAAACATATATGCAGTTAAGGATAAACTATATATAATCTACATTTTAGAATTGTGCAAATACATTGTATGTGGTTTTGGTGCATGACAAATTTTACTTCGCTTTTAAAAACGTCTTAAAATCCTTGAAAGCTTATCTTGAGCATTCTTACTGAAATAATGGGAACACTTGAATTTGTAATTAGCAGTGGGGAATTCACTGTAATTGTACTAGAGTTTAATTATGAAGTTATGTTCAAGATATAATAACTCAGTCTTTACATATCACTGTGGTGCCCTGGGAATCATTAAAACCATAGCTATTTTAGGGGCTGGCCCCATGGCCGAGTGGTTAAGTTCGCACGCTCCGCTGCAGGCGACCCAGTGTTTCGTTGGTTCGAATCCTGGGTGCGGACATGGCACTGCTCATCAAACCACGCTGAGGCGGCGTCCCACATGCCACAACTAGAAGGACCCACAACGAAGAATATACAACTATGTACCGGGGGCTTTGGGGAGAAAAAGGAAAAAATAAAATCTTAAAAAAAAAAACCAAAACCATAGCTATTTTATAACAAAATACTACAGGGGTATGCCGGAGCTAACTCGTACTGGATTGTTAGACAGAGTTGCTGGCATGTATTCCCAATTCCGTATTCATGACCTCATATTGGTAGCTTGAAAATGGCCACATTGAGAGTATTTCCTCATGGAAATGGGCAAATGCTACCCATCAGGACTTTTTTTTAATCCAGCAAGCCAAATGACAAACATTTTCCAGCTCATCACCAGGATTATCTAACAACGCAAAGATGCTCAGTTTGGGCTGTGCACTCAAAAATGGACATTTTCATTTTTCATATTTCACATAATAAACATTGTTACATATATTTATTATTTCTGTAAGAATCTGTTGTATACTTCTTTCAGAAGATATAGATAATAGAAATATAAAAAGTGAGTCTAACTGAAATTTTAAGGGAAAAAGGATGACTTGGAATTAAGACATGTAGAGAAATGGAGTACTAGAAAGACGCATTTTTAGCAATGAGTCTCATGTAGAGTAATACGCTGACAAATGGAGCAGTGATGGATTGAAGACTAATGCGGCACTCAGGGATTCATCTAACTTTCTTTTAAAAGCCCTTTAGGCCTTTATATCTACCTAGAAGCTTCACGAAAAGAAATCTTTGAAATAAGTTTTTGAAACTTCCTTCCCCTTTAAGTTCAGGTTTCAGATTAATTCAAAGAAATGCACCTTTTAGTTTATATCAGTCTTACCTGTTAAGATATAGCCATATTTATTTAAGCAGTTTGAGAAAACAAATAAACAAACATGCTTCTCCTATCCCTGCACTTGATTTACACATTAAATACAGTTCCCCCCCCATGTTGGTAATTAGCACTACTTGTCTTTGGTAATGAGGCCCCTTTGACTGCAATCTACTAAGGAAGCCTGGCATCTACACAATATTTCATTGAAACATTTATTCTACATAATAGCTCCCCAGGCATAGGTTTGCTTTCCTCAAAAAAAGGGGGAGAATGAAGGGGTAGAATTGAGAAAATGCTTTTTTATTTTATAATTTTTAATATTTCCCAATCATGTTTCATCTGGCTTTGCATATCTCACTTTTATAAGTGCATAGTATGGAACAGATATGGTTTCGATCCCTTTTGTAAACTATTACCATATTATGTTGCCCTTTGGACTTCACAAATCATTTGGAAGTCTAAAGAATCCTGTTTTACTTTTAATATTTACTTATTAACACAAACGTGGTAGTGTCTGAATATGCAACCCAGTGTAATGATTATAAAATGAGGGTGAGCGTGTAACAGTGTGAAATAAATGGCTTGTGAAGATGTTGGAGTTGTTCACATCAACAAGCAGGTCCCACAAAATATTATTTAACTTTACAGGGCAGTGCACTAAGGAAGTTGTAAAAGTCTTGTCTTAATAGCAGTATTAATTTCCACTCCATTTGGATAATTATTAAGATGTATCAATACCCCGTGTCTTATGGATATTAAATTTCCAATAGGTACACAGAATAATAAAGTTCAAAAAGGCTTCAGTTGATATTTTCCACAAAAAGTTAAAGTTTACATCAAAAGCATATGAAGTCCATATTCAAAAATTGGAGTTTTATGCTTATATTTTAATTTTGAAAGAATAGGCTTGTTTTAAAATTTTTCTCAGATCTTTGAGCAAATAAAATGTGGGATATTTCTGGAGTAGAAATAGCTTAATAGTCTTCAGGAAATTTCATTTTCTATTGTAAAGACTAAATAAATAATTTTTTTCAATTTCTTTTAGGGATATGTGAACATCATATTATCATTATGCCAAGTAACTGATTATTGACTTTTGTGTGTGGTAAGATCAATAATACGCTATCTCCAACATATATGAGAAGTTAGAATTAAAACATGGTTATAGTGTAACAGAACATAAGGATGGATTTTTCTGACTCAGTTTCAGCGGGGGCAACTAAATGAGATGATAGGATCCCAAAATGAGTAAGTCAGACACAGCTCGCCCACTCCTACCCCATGAAAAATTTACAAAAAGGATCTTTAAGTCTCTAAATCCTTAGCAAATCAAGAACCAAAAAATAAATCCAAGAAAGGATAAATGAGGAGAAAAGTCATTTGAGCGATAATTTTGTAAAGAGGAACACGAATGCTGTGACATTGTTTTACCCTCCCCTCCTCATAGGTTAAGCCAACTTCTTTGGGAATCAGTTTTTTTTGTATCTTGTTTTAGTTTACCCTAAAATTTACCATATTCATTATTAATGCATACTTTCATGTATACTTATATATAGCCACATATTCACAAATATTTTTGCTCATCATTCAATCTTCTATTTTAGACATTAAATTTAGAAAGATTTATTTTGACAAATTTTTTTAGTGAGAAATGGTTGTTGGTAAAAACTCTCATTATTTCATTTCTATTTTTAACAGATAATTTTCACCCTAGAATTCTATACCCAGTAAAAGTGTCTTCTATCAGCACGTTGAAAATACTATTCTACTGTTGTTTGGTTTCATTTTTGCTGATAAAATGATAGCTCTCTATTTAAATGCACACATTTTGAGTTGATATGTCTTTTTGTCACTTTTAGGATCTCTTCTTTGTTTTTTATTGTTCAGCTTTATTATTATAATATACTAGGTATAGTTTTTTGGTTTTTTTAAGGTTCTGCCAGGCTTTCTTTGGGCTTTCTGTGTCTGAGATGTCATGCCATTCAACAATCCTGGAAACTTTTTTCTATTGTATGTTTAAATATTGCCTCTATTCTTTCTACTACTTCTTTCTAGAAATTTAAATAGTAACTTCTCATTTTATCCTCCACATGTCCTGCTCTTTCGCAAACTCTCCATCCATCTCTTCTCTCTGGGCTGAATTTCTTCACATACAACTTCTAATATATTCAGTTGTGTCTGCACTGAAATGTAATCCTTCATACTGAATTTCTAAAAGCAATTATTATATTTTTTATTTAAAAATATTTATTTAGTAATTTTAAGGGTTCTTTTTTGATTTAATACTCTCTAGTTCCTTGTTCATTATTTCAAATTTTTCTTGAAATGTAGCAGTTTGTTGATTTGGTTTCTTAATTTTGATATCAAAACTCTTTGTGAGTTTGATTCTTCTATCTTTTATTTCTGATTGTTCTTATTTATGCTGCCTTGGTTCCATACTTATTTGTGATTTTCCACTGCAGGTTCATTTTCCTAGGAAACGTTTTCTGGGAAAATTATTTGAGACTTTATTGAAGTTGTATTTCTTTAGCGAAAAATTATCATTGATCTCATAGTAAACAAGGGATCCCACCAAACTGGGATCTACCTTAAATTGTTTTCAGGATGTTTTTTGTTCAAATAGGTTGTGTAAAAACTTGAATACAAACTGAAGAATTACATGCATTCAAGCCTGTGATTATGAAAATTCTGGAAAGTTTCTGGGATTTTTGAATTTTTTATCTTTCTACTTATTGCCAAAGTCAAGACAGACAAATTTTCTTTTTGTAGATTTTTGTGTCTATTCTCATTAAAGTTTAAACTGAGTTGTTATTCCTCAGGGCCTAAGATTTATCTGAGGTTTCTAATATACTCTCTATGTGTGGTGAAACTTGGGCTTTATCTCCTGCATCTGCACTTTTTCACAAGAGAAGCTCAAGGTTAACAAGATTGGGAGATAACAAGAAGGCAAAAGCTGACTTTGGCATTTGCTAACCTTCCAGAACTTCTGCTTTCACTTCATTTTTTAGAATCTGTAGATTCTTTATTTCTTGCTAGCGTTGTGATGTATTTAAAAAGATATGTATGCATGAATGTGTATGTGTGTGTATGTTTGTGTATTTGCAAACATATATACACACAGATATATGCATACATTTAATATATATTTCCCATGCAGCTGTTTAAATTGTTTCTATTAGGAGAATCATACAAGTTATAAAGTCTGCTGTACTGCCAGAAACAACTCTAAGGGATGTTTTTGTAATGTAAATGCTTAGGCCTCATGCCATATCTACTGAATCAGAATATCCATATCTAGGATAAGAATTTAAATATGGCTTTTTAATAACAAACCCCAAAAGTAATTCTCATGTGTACTTTTGGTTAAGAACAAGTTCTATAAGATGTACTTGAGGCCACATCTGAATAACAGGTAAAAGAGAAAAAGAGCAAATATATATGTATATAGAGAGAGAGAGATTGAATATTAGGTTGAATATATATATATATATGCACGTATATATACACACATATATTACACATACATGTATATATAAATACATATGGAGGTATATACATATGTGTGTATATATATATTTATGAAGCATTTAGCCTTAAGTTTTTAGACCATTTTAAATGAGAAAATGTGGAACCCTTCTGCTTCTACTGCCTATGCTTACAAGGACTCTGATTCTAGACAAAGTGGGTATTGGAGGACCTCCTAGAAACTTTCATGAATTCCCCACACAAAGGCTCTAGCTCATCACGGCAGGTCCCTTATATCGTCTCAGTTTTCCAGACAATTATGACTTGCTATTACACAGGTGACATCCATATGACAGCTGGAATTCACTACTAGCAGCTTGGAAAATTACAGCTTTTCAAATTTCTCATTGACATACTGAGTTTGGGATAATAAGCAATATGGGGAATTGTCTTAATCATCAGATACTCTGTTGATAATCTTCAAAATAATCTTGGATTACTAAAAACAAATTCAATTGCTGAAAAGTTTCAAATATCACCCCAGCTCAAAATACAACAACAAACTATAGTTCCATAATGATAAGATATTTTTCCCCCTGTGGTCACTGTTCTGTTTTGTTTTTATTGTTTTTGCTTTTAATCTGATGAAGAAAGAATTCACTGTTCCGGAATTCTGGAGAAGAGACAGCTATTGCCAGTGGCAGTATAGAAGTGAGGATAATTTCAAACAACAGCAGGCTTTCTTGCACATTCTTTTCCATTTCATTAATAACATGGTCCATAAAGAGACATGCTTTGCGAAGCTGAAAGTGGGGGTAGGAATTCCTCAGAAAAAGCAGACATCTGTGCAGATGATTAACATTTTTTAGATACACCATTCCCCGTTTTCACTGGCTTCTTATTGAAATGCTGATAGAAGATGAGGCAATTATTAGCAACATCATCTACCAGCCACCCTGTTTTTAATCACAACCTATGCCGGTATGTATGTGTTTGTTTTTTTATTCCCACACTGAAAAGTGTAAATTTTCTGAATATCTCTGAACTATATTGAGAACGTTATAGCTGGCCTGCATCTTGAAGGATTCCCTTAGATATTAGAGCAATGTAAGTAAAAGCTGGTCTCTTTTCTTTCCCACTGTATGTCTAACTCTTAGGACAGTACCTGGCATCTAATGAGGGTTTATTAAATGCTTTTTGACTAAATGAGTAAACGTAATTGAATCCTTTCATTTTCCAGAATTTTACCACTTCTTACTATTTCCACTGCTACCAACCTGATTTAAATGCAAAGGGCTCCTACCTAGTCTTCGTGTTTCTCCCTTTCTTCTCTATAGCCTGCTATGTCACAGCAGCAGAGTGATCCTTTTAAAACACAAGTCAGAGCCAATCCTGATGGCCCAGTGGTTAAAGTTCTGTGCTCTCACTGCTTTGGTAGCCCAGGTTCATTTCTCAGTCCTGGAACCATACCACCCGTCTGTCAGTTGCCAAGCTGTGGCGGCGGCTCACATAGAAAAACTAGAAGGACTTACAACTAGGATATACAACCATGTATTGGGCCTTTGGGGAGAAAAAAAATGAGGAAGATTGGCAACAGATGTTAGCTCAGGGCACCTCCTTCTTTGCAAAACAAGCCCCAAAGAGCACAAGTCAGCTCATGTTACTCTCTGCTCAAAACCCCTCAATGGCAAGCAGCCCGCCTCATGGAAATGCTGAGCTAATGCAGCCTGTCAGCCACTTTGTGGCCTGGCCTCTGAGCACCTCCCTGACCTTGCCTCTTACCTCTCAGCCCTTTCTTTTATCTGCCCCAGGGGCACTGACCTCCTAGCTGTTTCTGGAACAAGGCAGCACATTCTTACCTCAATCCCCTTTCCCTGGAACGCTCTTCCCCCAGATTCCTGGTTCTCTCATATTCTTCAGGCCTTTGCTTAAAAGTTACCTTTTCAGTGAGGCTTTTCAGGACAAGCATATTTCAAAGTGAATTCCCTGCCCCATCCTAGCACCCCATAGCAATTGTCACTAAATGATGTGTTTTATTTCTTCAGCTGTTTTTACTGTTCCTTTGCACTAGAAGTACCTTGGGGCTAGGGATTTTTATCCATTTTGTTCCTTCTGTGTTGCCATTGACAATAACATTGGCCGAATGCTCAATAAGAGGCTCTCAACAAAGGAATTAGAGGAATAAATGAATGTAAAAATAGAGGCCCAGGTGTGCTGAGTGGTTTGCCAAGGGGCAGATTGATTGCTAGTGTTAAAACCTCATGAGAGTCTCAGACAGTGTGAAGCAGTTGGACATAGAGCCAGCTTAGCATCTTCAAAGTGGGGTTTCTTCCCTCACAGATATTTTAAGTAAGTGTGTCACAAGGATGAGGTACAATGGGAAGATGAAGTACTCTCTTCCCTATTTTAGCAGGGAAGATATTTTATCTTTAAGATACTACGAGAACTAGAGAGAACAGATGCTTACAAGTTCTTCAGTAATTTGAGTCAACTTTAACTTGATAGTAACTCTAAGAAAATTTTAAGTGTAATCTTTCTCACACTTTTCCTTTCTTGACATAGTGTTCTATTTTGTTTGTTGGTTTGTTAAACGATCTGATTGCTATGTACAAATATTTTTTTTAAAACCCACATATATAGAACATAATATCCCCTAACATCCCTTATAACATTCCTTTCATAATAGAATTTGAAACCCTAAAATAAGTAAGTAAATACAAATGGAAAGGATAGTATCTAATGTAAAGGATGGTTTATTTGTTTATTTATGTGGTATATTTTTTCCAGCTTTGAGAGATATAATTGACAAATAACATCGTGTAAGTTTAAGGTGTACAATGTGTTGACTTGATATACTTATATATTGCAATGTGATTACTACTATAGTGTTAGCACATACCTCCATTATGTCATGTACTTGCCATTTCTCTTGTGTGGTGAGAACATTTAAGATCTACTGTCTAGCAAATTTCAAGTATATAATACAGTATTATTTACTATAATCACCATGCTCTACCTTAGATGCTCGAACTTGTTTATCTTATAACTGGAAATTTGTACTCTTTGACCAACATCTCACCATTTCACCCACCCCCAGCCCCTGGTAACAACCACTCTACTCTCTCTTTTTAGGTGTTCAGTATTTTAGATTCCACATATAAGTGAGATCATACAGTATTTGTCTCTATCTATCTGACTTATTTCACTAAGCATAATGCCCTCAAATTTCATCCATGTTGTTCTAAACAGCAGGATTTCTTTCTGTATCATGGCTGAATAAGAATCCATCATATATATATGTATATATATATCATCATATATGTGTGTGTATACACACACACACACACACACACACACACACACACTACATCTTCTTTATCCATTTATCCAGTGATGGACACTTGGATTGTTTCCATGTGTTGGTTATTGTGCATAATGCTACAACGGACTTGAGAGTGCAGATGTCTCTTTCAGATCCTATTTTCATTTCCTTTGGATATAGACCTAGAAGTGAGATTGTTGAACCATATGGTCACTCTGTTTTAACCTTTTTTTTTGAGGAATGTCCACACTGTTTTCCACAGCAGCTATACCAATTTACATTCCTACCAACAGTGCACAAGGGTTCCCTTTTTTCCGCATCCTCCCCAGCTCTTGTTATCTCTTGTCTTTTTGATGGTAGCCATTTTAACAGATGTGAGTTGATATCTCATTGTGATTTTGATTTGCATTTCTCTGATGATTAATGATTCTGAGGACCTTTTCATGTACTGTTGGCTATTTGTATGTCTTCTTTGGAAAAATCAATTTGTCAGTCCATTTTTTAATCAAATTGTTTTTAGCTATGTAGTTGTATGAGTTCCTTGTATATTTTGGATATTAATCCCTTATCAGAATATGATTTGCAAATATTTTCTCCTATCGCATAGGTTGCCTTTTCATTTTGTTGATTTTTTTTTTTGCTGTGCAGAAGTTTTTAGCTTACTATAGTCCCATTTACTAAGTTTTGCTTTTGTTGCTTGTGCTTTTGATGTTATATCCAAAAAATCATTGCCCAGATCAATGGCAAGGAGTTTTTTCTCCATATATTCTTCTAGGAGTTTTTTGATTTCAGGCCTTACATTTAAGTCTAATCCATTTCAAGTTTTTTTTGTGAGTGGTAAAAGTAAAGCTCTAATTTCATTTTTCTGTATGTATTTCTTTCCCAACATCAGTTATTGAAAAAACTATTCTCTTCTATTGAGTATTCTTGTCTCCCTTCTCAAATATTAGTTGACAATATATGCAAGGGTTTATTTCTGGGTTCTCAATTCTGTCTCATTGATCTATGTGTCTGTTTTTATGTTACTACCATACTGTTCTGATTATTATAGCATTGTAGTACAGTTTGAAATCAGGAAGTGTGATGCCTCCAGCTTTGTTCTTTTTTCCCCAGATTTCATTGACGATTTGGAGTCTTTTGGTGTTTTATACAAATTTTAGGACTTTTTTCTATATCTGTGGAAAAAAATGCCACTGGAATTTTGATAGGGATTGCATTGAATCTATAGATGGCTTTAGGTAGTATGGACATTTTAACAATATTAATTAATTTTATCCATAAACATGGAATATCTTTCCATTTGTTAATCTCTTCCTCAGTTTCTTTCATAAACGTCTTGTAGTTTTCAGTGTGCAGATCTTTCACCACCATAGTTAAATTTATTCCTTTAAGTGTTTTATTGTTTTTGATGCTATGGTGAACAGGATTGTTTCTTTTATTTGTTTTTCAGATAGTTTGTTGTTAAGTATAGAAATGCAAATGATTTTTATAAGTTGATTTTGTATCCTGCAACTTTACTGAATTTGTTGATTAGTTCTAACAGATTTCTGGTGGAATCTTTAGGATTTTCTATGTATAAGATGGTACCATTTGCAAACAGAGAAAATTGTACTTCTTCCTTTCTAATTTGGATGCCTTTTATTTCTTTTTCTTGTCTAATTTCTCTGGCTAGGACTTCCAATACTATGTTGAATAGGATTGGAGAGAGTGGACACCCTTGTTCCTGATCTTAGAGGAAAAGCATTAACCTTTCACCATTTAGCATTATGTCAGCTGTGGATTTGTCATATATGGCCTTTATTGTGTTGTGGTATATTCCTTCTGTACCCAATGCTGAGAGTTTTTATCAGGAAAAAATGTTGTGTTTTGTCAAATGAGTTTTCTGCATCTATTGAGATGATCACATGATTTTAATCTTTCATTCTATTAATGTGGTGCATAACACATCGATCTGTGTATATTGAACCATACTTGCACCCCAGGGTTAAATCTCACATAATTATGGTGTATGATCCTTTTAATTTACTGTTGAATTTGGTTTGATAATTTTTTGTTGAGAATTTTTGCATCTATATTCATCTATACTATCAGGGATATTGGTCTATAGTTTTCTTTTCTTGTAATGTCTAAAGGGTAGTTCTTTAAATTCAATAGAATTGAGTTTATGGAAAAGTTTTCTATATTGAGCTTATTTTTCTCATTTCCTTAGGTCCAAACAGTGGTCTGTACACCTGTGTTAAGGAATCATTTCTTACACATTTGACAGTGTACAAGCAGCAGGGTTCCTGACAGCAAAAGTAATATTGTTCCACCATACCTCTGCTGTCTAAGACATCGAGCAAACTATATGAAGGGAAACGAAAATCCTGCTGCTAAGGATTAACCATCTATGAGGTAAAAATGTAAAAAGGGAAGATCACTTGTTCCAGATCTCAAGGAAACAGATTCCTCAATAACATGCATAACAGGCTAGCTTTAATTAGTATTGTCCATGTGCAAGATAAACATGAAACAGACAACCTAAGCATGATAAGAGGCATTAGTACATGGTTCCAGGATTGTCATAGAGAAAGAGATGAATGGGCTACAGTTTCACTTACTAATTTATCATCAGAATAGTCTTTAATTGAAAAGCTGATACCAATTAGGATTCATCAACTAAGCTTATAGAACACTATCAAGTACAAAAACTCCCAAATTGTCATGCCAAAGGCCAAATCATTTATTTATTTGTGTGTTGTTTTTTCTCATTCATCATTTTACCCAGAAATATTTTAAAACAGTATTAAAAGATACATATAATAAAGCAAGAAAATTAAGTTAGGATTGTTTTGTCAAATGATATAAATAGAGGACAGAGAAAATAAGGTCAAGAAGTAGGATAATTTTGCATTTCACCTCCAACAGGGCATATTATTTCTTAAATGAACATTCTGACATTTATGTACATCACATATTTGTTTATATGGACATAATTTGCAAGTACCATAAATTAAAATAAATAAAAAATAATACATATAATAATATTATAAAATAATACATAAATAATATATAAAATTCTTCATAGTGTCCAGTCATATGCAAATTTAGTGAAACCCAGAAGCACTTACAATAAGTATGGGGCAGTGATTCTCAATCACTGGAGGGTGATTCTGCCACCCCCCTACCCCAGGGCATTTGGCAGTATCTGGAGACACTTTTGATTGTCAGAGCACCACTGGCCTCAGGTGTGTAGAGCCAAGGACGCTGCTAGTAATCTTGCAATGTCTAAAACAGCCCCACACCAGCATGAATTATCTGGTCTAAAATATCAATAGTGCCAAAGTTGAAAAACACTGTCGTAGAGTGCATCTTTACAAAACACAATGCATTCATTGATCGAATTCTTCCCTAGGCCTCAAATGGGGAATATTCCTCCCTTGGAACAGTTTGTCTATGTTAAGAACAATGTAGTTTAATATATAGAAATTATGAAGTAATGTCATTCTTTTTCTAAAAGCAAATGTTCAAGAGTTTCTTGGAGTCGTGAGCAAAGACAAAAGGCTGTTTTGCATTTTATCGCTTGTAACTTCTACTCCAGTCTTCCTTGAAGGCAGAGTCTCCTTAGAATGACTAGAAAAGGGCCAAAGATAGTGATTATCTCATATGCCTTAATGCTGAAAGTACTGTCATATCCACAAAAACATCTGTATTCACTACAGTGTAGAGCATCACTTGAATCAAATTAATTCATTCTAGCAGTTTATTGAACATCTGCTAATTCTACAGTGGAAGGTAGGGCACAATTTCTCAGAACATATTTTGAGTCCTTTGAGTCTGAAAGTTAAATATGGGAAAACATAGAAAGGAATATGGTTTGAAGGATTTTTATTTAATAACATAAGCAAAAGCCTTAGAAAATATAAGCTAGGTACTTTTCATATCCACCTGAGGAATTTTGTTATTTTCAGGTGCCCTTTTCTATAAGGTCTCTGATGTCTTTTTAAAAAAACTAAAATTCCAATAAACAAAAACAATGTATGTCGTATTCTCTAATTAGATTAGTTGTTCATAGAACAAAAAGCAGGCACACGAAACCAAAGAATACATTGAGCTGCAAATGCGAAACACAATAAAACTGAGCAGTGTCAAGTCTATTGTCAGTATTTGACCAAACTGGCTTACTTAGTCTAAAAGTAGTCAAATCATGTTTTTCCTTGATTCAAACCATAATGAAGATAAAAATCCACATGGTGTTATTTTATCAGTATAATTAGAGAAATTGGCATAGTGTACAGTAAACCAAAAGGGTGACTATAAATTCAGAAACACTAATCAAAATAGGTACATGTTCCATCTTACTTCCAAGATTGTTCCAGTTATTTACTGATGTGTAAAAAAATGCTCTAAAATTTAGTGACTTAAAACCGCATCTTTTTACTGCTATTGTGGGCCAGAGCCTCAGGAAGGGCTCAGTTTGATGCCTCTTTTACTCCATGGGTGCCATCTAGGGTCAGTTGGGAACCAGGCTGGTCTAGAAGATCCAGAATGGCTTCATAGGCCTGTCTGACACCATGATGAGGACACCTGGAATGCTTGACTCAGGTGGGCCCCCTCCCTCCATGTTTTTTCATGGCCTCTCTGTGTGGTCTTTCCAACACGGTAGTCAAACTTCTTCCATGGCAGCCAGGACTCCAAGAGACCAAAGCAGAAGCTGTCAGTCCTCTGGAAGGCTAGTGAAGCAAAGCATCACTTCTGCCACATTCTGTTAGCCAAAGCCATCACAGATCAACCGAGACTCAAGGGAAAGGAAAAATGATGCTACCTTTCACTGTAAGGAATATCAAATAATTGTGACCATCTTTAATTCTCTAGAATGTAATAGCTCGTGTTTAGTCTCTGAAGTGATTTAATAACAGTGTATATGGAGTGATCCTAGTTAGAAATACAGAACAGAGTAGAAGTAGAAACAGTTGACTATTTAAGATCATGTCCATGCCTATTATTTGTTCATTTATGCCATATGATTTGTCCAGGTGTCTCTAACCCATGTGACATTTTCACCATATTTTAGTAACAGATCAAAGTCTCTTAAAAAGAGGTGAAGATTAAAGTACATAAAATGGTCACTATGAAAGTCTATTTTATATTGAGTTCAGTTGTCTCCTGTGATACGGACTTCGTATCATAATTGTACTGGTGGCACATTTTGAAGAGTTTATTTTTAAAATCACTTTAAGAAAGGGTACTGGTCACTAAGCCAAAAAACTGCACATATGTGTATATGTATACACACACGCACACACATATGTATGGATATGCATATATAAGCACACAGATATATATGGATATAAACAGATACATACACACGCACCATATATTGGCCCAAAAATCTTTAAGGAAATAGTTACACAAACAATATTCTATTTCTTTATATTCATGTATAGGATAAAACACTAAATAGAAATGTTAAACTAACCTCAAAAGAGGGTATTCCCAGCATGGCTAGAGATCCGGTATTTTGATCAGTGGCAACATTCTCTGTTATTGCAGATTTTGATTTACAGCTTCAAACAGGCTTTGAAAAATATGATAGAACATCTTTAATTAAAACCCCCAAACTCACATTCATGGATAAATAATAATCCATCAGCTATTTTCTTCTCTAACAGTACCCCAGAGATCTTGAGTCTTAATCACTTCAGCCATTTATACCTGCATTTTGGTTTTATTTCAGTCAAACCATTTAGTGGAGTTTATCTAAATGACTGTATCTTTTTTCTTATCACACATTCAGAGCTGTAACACAGAAACTAATTTCAGGTGCAAAATTGAATATCGCAGAGGCCCAGACATCAGTAGTATAGGCGCATTAGAATGAAAAGTTACCTGTCACTAACGGATATTTGTCTCTGTAATGAACTGAGGCAAAAGGAACTGTGGCTATAATAAAATTAGGAGACACCAGCAGCATTGCAGAATCCTAACTCTGAAAGAACATACAGATTCCTGTGCTCAAACCCTGGAAGGGGGCACATTTCCAGTAAAATATATTTTGAAATATGTTCCACCACTTATTTTGGATAATAGGTAAAGTGAATCCCAAACAGAAGAAAACACCCTTGTAATTGTTAAAATACCATAACACGAGGTGGTTGTTTGAGTAGAAACAATTTTACCACTTATAACAATATTCCTCAACATATTCTCAAAAGGTTGAGCAATAGCCTAATGGCACTGTATGTGTCATGATATCTTTTCTTATACATAGATATTCAAAAGCAGTATGAATGACAAATTCATCCACTTTGGAAAGGTGGCCTTTTTTTTTCCTATTTTAACCATAAATTGTTCCAAAGTGGCTACATTGACGCAGATTTTGTCATAAAATGTTATATAGATACCCTTCCACATATGTCACGTGGAGCGAACAGCTTGGTTATTCCTGAAACTAGTGTTGCATTTATCAACAGCAGGAATGAGTCGTTCACTTTGTCACCTAACTTCTCTCTCCAGTATCACCTCTTGCCTTTTGGAGCCATTGTACTCTATGCTCCAGCTAAACTCAAATAACTTCTTTTCCCTTAATACAGAGTGTTATCTTTCCTTTAGATAATTGCAAACGTAGTTTGTCTGGAACTTTATTTCTACCTTTCTTACCTGACTTCCTCCTATTCATCTTTCTACTTCAAGCTTCATTTTTTCTAAGAAGGCTTTATTTCCTAATTTATAGCCTCCTACACACTTAGCTATCTTAGAAACTGGTGTGATGGACACAGTAATGTGTCACCCAGATCCCCATCAAGGAAGAACTTGTTGCCAGATGCTTGGAGTCCTGTCAGCAGGCAGCCTTCAGCTGACAGCATCTTCAGTGTCACTTCAAGGTCACATGCCCCAAGGTAAGGTGACCCATATATAATGACTGACTGAAGGGGACATCTAGGCCCAGCCATTTTGGTCCAATGAGGACAAGTCTGACAGAGCATTTTAGCTCCAGGGCTCCCTGTAGGCTTGGCTGAAGTTGACATTAGGCCCTGCAAAACAGCTTGACTTCACTCTCTGCCTAATCCTACTTCCGTTTCTCCCTTCCATGGCGCTGATCCCCATGGAACTTCCTAAGAAATATTCTGCACTCAAAATTCTGACTCAGAGAAACCAACATGCTAAATATATTTATGAATCATTTTGCCTTGCTCTTGTCATATTATTGCAATTAAAACACAATATTGTGATTATCTGTTTGTTTCTACTTCTCACAAGAAGCTAAGCTTCAAGAGAACCAGCACATAATAGTTGGTCAATAAATATTGAAGGAATTGAAGGATGGATTAGTGAACAAATGAATCTCTTGAAGATAGATTTGGGGATAATACTGTTTTAAAGAAGAAAAATTTTCTATGACTGATATGTAGATGTTGCTGAACCCATCATTCCCTGGTGACTTTTAAAAAATCTCTGCACATTCTCTTTGAACCTGAGCCATCGACTCTTTTTCCTTACCATGAAATTAATGGCCCCTTTCTACTTTTCTACTTCCCTATGCAGCAATTTACTGTATGTATTAAACCTGAAGTATAGAGAAGGAAACAAAGCAAAATAATTAAACAAGCCAAAGGAAAATAAGCAAAATGAAATAAAATTTTTGTGTGTACGTAAACTGGATAAAGATTCCAAGCGGAAAATGTCTAAGTTATGTTGAAGTTGACAGCATGATAGGAACTAGAGCCATAACGTGGCTTCTACTGGTCGGACTGATGATTCTGATCTAATATTTACAGATAATGATATTATCACCGAGTTGTATTAAAGTGCATAATTCAATTACAATAAGTTGAAGGGATTGTATGAGTCCTAACTGTATGATAAGATAACTCTTTACTTGTGAGAGTTTGGAGGTGCGGACGTCAACTTGTAGTGACTTTACCATGTCATGAGCATGGTGGTCAGCAGGCTGGGTTCTGGCATCTAACTACTTGGGTTTGGATCCTTCTCCACCACTTATTAGCTGCATAACTTTGAGAAAATTTATTTAGCCACTCTGGGACTTAGTTTCCTCACCTGTAAATGGGCTAATAATTGAACCAACTTCCTAAATTGTTGAGATGCTAAAATGAGATTATACAAACAAAGTGGCAATACTTGTGGTTACCAGTAGTGCTCTTCACTTTGGAAGTTAGAGCTTCTGGGTGGTGGAAGTAAATATCTCTGATGTGTTGCCAAAGTAGCCCTACGCAAGAGTTGATCTTAATCAGATGCTGAAGTAAAAGATCTGAGTGAATTTAGCTTTTCTTGCTTTCTGATGGAATGTAAGAGTTCTTAATTTGAGAAGCTGAAAGGGCTGTGGACAGTCTCCTGTTGTGTTTATTCACATGCTATTGCCAAGCTTGTTCAAAATGGCCTTTATCCAGCAATCTCCTTTCAGTAGGTTGTCCCAGATTGAAATGAAAGCAGAAACGGATACCAAGGAATTTATCATGTTGTTCCACCTTATCAGTTGTCCCACCTGATAAATTGCCAGAGAGTGAAAGCAGGCGAGACTCCCAGTCCTCATTCTCCTTTGGCTGTGTTTGCTTGCCTCCAAAATCAAACTTTGTTCATTACAGTGTATTATTCCTTGCTTGAAACTTCAATAAGTAGAGTGCCCTGAAAAATGATTATATTTGTGGGGTGATACTCACTAGCTTTCTTCTTATGCTTCAAATTTTCACTGATTTGAAAATTCTAATGTCTTTACAGGTCTTGTTCATTTTTAGACTAACTACATTATTTCTTGTTCTGGAACTATGCATTTGAGTGCTAAGTCATATTCCTTTATGAGTTCTTCTCTTTGGAGGAAAGAAGAAAATGAGATGTGGTTTATGAAATCATGGAATGTTTCAAAGACATATTCCTTTACATTTTGTTTAAGTGCACATTTCATATAGGATGGTAACTTAGTTCCATATTTAATTAAAACTAAAGGCTAATAATCATGGAGCTGAAATTTAAATACCTTCATACAGTACTCCAATCTCGTATTTGACCCATGGCAAAGTTTATATCAATTTACATTTTTATGTAAATAGTATGTTTTACTCATAATGTAGAATATTGCATTTACAATTTGAAAGGAATTAGTCATGTATATTACTTAATAGCACAAGACTTTTGATGCTAATATTAGTTTATAACTTTCTTCTCAAATTGTAGTTTAGGAACACCTATAAGGATAGAGTTTAACTTATGAAATTCTAATTAAAATACCCAGTAGTCACCTTAGTGGACAATGAAAGATCATTTTGATAAAGCCATGTATCACATTTCCAGAGGTTCAGAGGTAGAGATGCTTTGGCTGAACAAATTCACCAAAAACTGATTCATACGATTTGCTAACACCTTCATTTAGACTTATTTGTGAACTGCCTGCGCATATGTTAATTATTCTCATAATAGCAAGGCTCCATAGAGAGTATCATGATTATTATATAGTGCAAATTTAGAAAGAAGGCAGAAGAAATTTTGTTCCAGTAAATGTTCTATGACTGAGTGAAATTGTTTGTTCCTCAGTGGCATGAAACATATCATCTTCATGATTGTGTCTCCAGTTCTAGCATGATACCTGGATAAATTACTTTTTAAACATATTTGTTAAATGAATAGTAGTCTTTGGCTGTAGGCACTTGTTATGAATTGAACTGTGTCCCCCCAAAAGGTTATATGTCAAAGTCTGAATTCCTAGTACCTCAGAATGTGACCTTATTTGGAGGTAGGGTCGTTACAGAGTTAATCAAGTTAAAACTAGTTCATTAGGGTGGGCTCTACTCCAGTAAGACCGATGGCCTTATAAAAAGAGGAAATATGGACAGAGAGACATACACACAGGGTAAATGCCATGTGAACATGAAGATGGCCATCTGTAAGCCAACAGAGAAGGCTGGAACAGATTCTTTTTCTCTCAGCCCTCACAAAGAATGAACCCTGCCAATACTTTGATTTTGGACTTTAGCTTCCAGAACTGTGAGACAATGAATTTCTATTTTATAAGCCTCCCAGTGTGGCACTTTGTTATGACATCACTAGGAAAGTAATACAGCACTGTAGGAAACAGAAACAACACTGGAAATGAGCAAATCAATAATTAAATCTTACAGACTGATAGGCATTGTTAGAGGGTCAGCCTCCTATCTCAGGTTAGCTGTGAAGTTTGCACCTAGAACAGCACGTCTTAATGCTGTATCACACCACACTGCCATGTTATTGTGAGTTGCAAGAGATACCACAATCAAGTTTTATTAAAAACATGAGTCAGAAGTTGGTGAGCAATTTACATTTTTTAAAAAAGTTCAGCAGATTCTAAAAAGTGCGATAGTCTAATTCCCAACATGGAAGAAAATTCAACCCAGACTATTGAAACATAAAAATCTGCCTGATAATAAAGAAAATAAAGGAGTTATGAAAATTTGCAATTTATCTCTTTAAAAATCCAACTGTCGCGGACCCTTTGACAGACAGATAAAAACCTGACACACCTTGTTAGTCCCTTAGGACGTCACTGTGATTGCAACCGTCCAGTCAATAATTTCTAGTGACATTACCATCAAAAGTTGTAAATTGTATTCAGCTTGCTTTGTGAAAGATATCAGTAAAATAAGAAATAATACTTTTTGAAATGATTTCCAGGAAGAATAGATAAAAATAAAAATCTAGAATTTCAAAGAGTAATCTTTAGTTATGTGACAGAATCTGTTTTGTGAAAGATCTCAGTCTCTGATATTTCAAGTTTTGTCTTCCACTTTTAACACTTCCCTTTCAGCACTCCCCTAAATAAAAGCAGAGTATGCATAAGGATACAGCGCTCCAATGAATCTGGCAGCCCTAAGATATATTAGCATTGGTTTTATTGCTTTAAGAAAGACTACGTTTTCCAATGGAAAAAAAAAATCTGCATCATACTACACATAGTACAAAGAATGGAGAGAGGAGTGAAGAAAGAGTCAGAGTGGGTAGCAGCTTTCCTGTCATTCTTTCTTTTTCCATGCTATTTCCAAGATTTAGGTGCCATGGATCAGCCAGGGGCAGATTTACCAGCCCAAAGTCTGTAGGAATCAGTATGGAAAATTCTGCTGCATAGATTTACTTGACTGAAAATATATGCATATGTGCTGTGTAAAATTAATGACTCTGCCAAATGTTTAAATATTCAAAAAATATTCCAACATCTGCTTCCTTCCTATAGAACTTTTAAAATTTTTCTGAAATTCAGTATTTTGAACAAGGGGACAACATATACATATGCCTTCTTACAAGAGTGTGTATTATTAACATACATTAATAAGTATAAAATTCATTAATATTTTTGCATCTTAGCAAGAGAATTAAGTGAAATTCTTTTAGAATGTTTCTATAACTTCCAACCAAGGATGGGGCAAAATTTGCGAGGGCTTAGTCCTTACACGTGAGTCTGTATCTAACCAGTGTCAGCTAAAAACCCTAATTGAAGGGTTCAACATATCCCATGTCTTAGTTTTTCTCTTGAAAAACAGAACCTAAGAACAGGTTTACATGCAGGTAGTTTATTTTTGGATGTGGTCCCAGAGAACAGGAGGTGGGTGATTAGAAGAAAGAATGAAAGCCTACTGAAGGGGGAGTTAACCCTTCAAGTGATGACCTAGTTGGTCATCACTTAGGACAACAGGGCCTTTTACACTAAGACCTTTGAAAGGTGAAACACACCTCAGAATTCTTCACCCCAGGGATAGGAAAGGAAGCTTTTATTTACCAACTACTATCCCCCATTAACCCATGACCATCCCATGGACTTGTCATTTCCTTGCACTTCCAGATTATCCATGGCTGTGTGTTAGGAGCATCGGGAAGTCAGGGTCAGAAGTATGGCTAAGGCAAGATGCTGTCAGGGAACATACCTGCAGGAAGCTGCTGTGCAGAAATGGAGTCACAGCTGGGCTCATTGAATGGGAAATGGGCTAAAGAGGTTTCCAACATATAGGAAGCTAATTTTTTGAACAAAAGTTGATGACTCTGGCATCTGATTTCTATCCCCTTATTTTCAACAGTAATGTTAAACTTTCTTTTGTGGTAAGTGAAAGAAAAAGTCTAAAATTAAATATCAGTTAAATAAGAAGTTAGTTTATTGTATCAGAAATGAAGTCTGACTAGATTTTGAAAACATGATTTTTGTGTCATATTTCTCACTCTCAAATACTTTCAAGGGTCAGGTAGATAATGTAAACGAGGTGGGTAGGGAACTAAGACATCAGGGACTTGGAAATCAAAAAACACACACACTAAGGCGTTATCTCCTACTCAACTCTAGCTCATCTTTGCTAGATGATGACACGGGCCTTCTATTGTCACATCATGTGATTTTTAGGAAAGGCTTAAAATCTGAATTTTATGTGAAATTTCACAATTTTTTAAATATATCTAAAAGAAAATAATTTTCAGACTCATTACTACCCGTAGGTTGCTAATCATCGATCCAAAGTTTAATTATTCATTATAAATTCTATGTAATGGAAATGGAATATTAATATTAAAAATTAAATTAATTATATCATATTTTATCTCCAATAAGTCAAAGGAAATTATGATTTATTATGTACATTTCCTACTTACACATGCTTGCTGGAAAATAATTGTAAAAGACACTTGAGAATTTTAATAACAGTAGTCCATGCATTGACCAAAGATGGTGCAATGTCATGAGCCAAATCCTTAGCCCTTGAAGTCTGATAAATAAATCAAGCAAGAAGCAACGAAACAAAGTCCAAAACACGTCAGATTTTCAGGAGATAGTTTAAGGGAGTTAAAGTTCTCCAAACCTAATTATGAGTTGGTACTACCCCATAACTTAAACTAAATGTTATTAAACATTCTTTGTCTCTTAGTGTTCCATTTCTTTTTAATGACAAGAAATTCTATGAAGCAACATCCTATTATTAAAGTGTAATGAGAACAGGGGCTGTCTAAATCAGAACTGTCTGACGAGAATGTGTTATCTCCCTTTGGATTATAACGAAGAAAATTACTGAGACCAAAGTCAATTGAGTAACCCAAATAAATGTTGATGATTAACATCGTTTTTAAAGAAACTATTTCAAAAGAAAAACAGAGCTCCTAAGATTAAGATTTGCTCTTTTTTTGTTTTGTTTTCACTAAGGAGATAGTTTGCAGAAGTCTAGACAGTATTTATATAAACATAATTTAGAATGCTTCACGTGAATTTTCATTGATTCAATTTTTACTTCAGGACCCATATTACAATATACAAAACCACTGCTGACCATATTCTGGAGGTATAATTTGAGTACATGAGGAACCAAAGACTGCCAGAATTCTCAGAAGCAATATTCTAAGACTTGAGCAATTACAATTTCATTTTCTAGGCCAATAATTCTAGTGATTTCTCTCTGTTGAGCTGACCCATGTCAAAAAGGAAAGTGAACTACTTTTTTGAGCTTATTAGAAATAAATAACCAAACCCTTTGCCAAATAAGATTGCTAAGAATGTCAGAGGTTGACCTCCATCAGATCCAACTTTGTTTGATGCTAAAATTTCCAGAAAGAATTTTCCAATTTGATGACTTGATGGTGTGGCCTCAAATGTAGTGACCATTTTCATACCAAAATTTAAAAAGCATATTCCTTTTCCATCCCTTGTAAATATTCAATAATAATCAAGAAGAAATTTTTCTGTGAGTTTGAAGATATTTTTTGGTGAAATATCATTGTGACTCTTGCCTCAAAAAGTAACACATATGGTGCTTGCAATTCTTACCATCTCTCAACATTAATAAGTAATATAGGGGAGATATGACAGATATAATGTTTAATAATAAAAAAAAAACTTTCCTTGTCGTTAATTTCCCATGGATTGGGAAATTTTTTTCAAATCAAAACCACATTTTTACTTAAAATATACAAATTTCCCAGTTTTTCTTTGATTAATTATTGTATTTAAAAAAGTAAAGCCAAGCAAATTTTATAAGGGTCTCTTGTGACTTTCTTTGACTGAGTGACCTATGTGTGTAAGCCTTCTTAATAAAGCCACCTTAAACTTAACCAGTTTCCTGAAAAGTGGTTCTGCTTTACTCCTTGTAAATCCTCAACATGATTCTGATCCAACTTCACGTGTGTCAGTTCAGTTCTGAAAAGAAAACTGATTTCCTACTGATCTAGGATCAACAATTCAGTAAGCTTCCATAAGCTTCTGCCTGAGATGCAAACTTGTTTTAAGCATATAGGCGTCTTAAGTCCTTCAAAAAGCGTGTCAGTAGGATGCCTGGCAGTGCAATGTGTCTCTAAGGATAAAGCATGGGTTTTCTTTTTTTTTTTTCTGTTTTTTTCTGCCCAAATCCCCCCAGTACATAGTTGTATATTTTAGTTGTGGGTCCTTCTAGTTGTGGCATGTGGGACACTGCCTCAGCGTGGCTTGATGTGCGATGCCATGTCCACGCCCGGGATTCAAACCAGGGAAACCCCAGGCCACAGAAGCAAAGCAGGCGAACTTAAACACTCAGCCACGGGGAAGGCCCCCAGCGTGGGTTTTCTTTGAAGGGTCTCTCTCTCTTTCTTTGTTTTTCCTTCTTCCTCTGCTGCCCCTAGTCTACCTTGTCCTATGTTTTGTGTGCCCTCCTCAACATGTACATCTACACCCCTGAGCACACACATGCTCACGCACACATTCACATACTGACATAGATGTGCTTTGGTTGAGCACACACACATTATCCTTCTCTGACTCTACTCCAGTGACTATTTCAATTGCCTCTGAATCTGAGAGCTGCCTTTAGTGAATATTTCAAAGCAAAGCATTGTCTACAAGCGTGGAATTATAGTGATTTCCTGATCCTGCTAAAACTCCACTTTCTCTCTTCAATGTTAGCTGTAATCCTTTCTTTGTTATGCCACAGGAAATATAAGAAATCAAATTAAATTGATTCTTTGAAATGTTTGAAGGCTTATTCTTTTCTTAGGTATTAAAGTGGCTTCATCATTCATTAAAGGATACTTTAGAAATTCCATACGTATTACCTAGCATTGTGAAATCTTAATATGATAGCTAATTTGTATTTGAACAAAGCATTTCGCCCCTTAGGCAGAGGCGTGGGTCTGCACTGTTGGGCTTATTTTTCAATGTTATTTAGAAGAACAAAAGATCCTCAGAGAGAACTACGAAGTAAATAAGAAAGCTCTTCAGTAAATCACAAAATTATGCTCTTTCTTGTAGGATCAATATTGCCCTTTTTCAAACTGAGGTATTGGGCTACAAATAATAATATATTCACCCAGGTGTTTAGGGAATCATTTTTTAAAACCTCGTAAGTTTGTCTTATAGCTCCTTTGGCACCTGTGTTAACTAGGCAAGTGAACTACGTTTTAACCTTAAAGGGAAAATGACCAAATGCTTGGTCAATTAAGACTGTATAAATTAGATGCTGACCTGCCTTAGACATAGTAAGTTATTTTCTGTCTCAAAAGGCTTCTTCTTTCTAATGCTAGATTGCTAGATTTCCATTCTCATTCACTCTCTAGTTTGATTCAGAATTAATTCAATAAACAGTGCTTCAAACTGAAGCAGTTTAGACAATAATACATGATATATACCACTTGCCTTTCTTTATTTCAATCTTTCTGTCTTAGTTTTCTTTGATTGGTGTGTTCATTTTCTTCTTTTCATTAGTATTACACAAAAATCAACTCAATCCCATTTTTGTGTCTGCTTCTAAAATCAGTGGTGGAGAACTTTCAGTTTTATTATTGTTTCAAGCTAATTTTCCTAACCAAATGCAATTGAATTTATATGGGAAAATTCACCGGGAAGCTTTCTTTGCTAAAAATTCTATCTGCATTACTCTTAAATATCATTTCAAATACAAAATTTGGTAACGTAAGCTCATGGCAAGGTTTGCCTTTACCTGTATCTGCTTTCACATCATGAGAGTCCGTTTCTGAACTCTCTATTCTGTTCCACTGATATCGTATATGTACATACATATGCATATGCACACACACACACAAATTTAGTGGCTTATAAAACAGCCATTTTGGGTCAGCCCAGTGGTGTAATAGTTGGGTTCGTGCTCTCAGCTTTGGAGGACTGGATTTCATGGGTTTGGATCCTGGGTGCAGACCTACACTCCACCGCTCAACAGGCCATGAGGTGACGGCATCCCGCATACAAAATAGAGGAAGATTGGTACAGATGTTAGCTCAGGGCCAATCTTCCTCACCAAAAAAAAAAACAGAAAAACAAAACCAGCCATTTTATTGCTCATGATTCTGTAGGTCAGGAATTGCAGCTGGGCTCAGCGCTTTTGGTTTGTCTCTTCTCAGTATGTCAGCTGCTGTGGTTCTTCTGCGATCCAGGATGACGTCCTTGGGCCTAGATGCTGGCTGTCCTCTGGGGTACATTATCCTGCTCCCCCTGGCCTCTCATTCTCTCCATGTAGTCTACCATTATTAGCAGTTTAGAAGAAGCTTCCATACTTGGTAGCTTATATCCAATAATGAATACAGCAGTGGAAGAACTTGTAAGGCCTATGCTCAAAATCATATAACAACACTTCTGCTGGCTTCTGTTTGTCAAAGCAAGTCACAGACCCAGCCAAGATTCAAGTGGTAGGGAAAAAGAATCTACTTCTTCGGGGCAGAGTGGCATATGTACACAGGGATAAAGATATTGTTGGTAACTATCTCTTCAGCCAATCTACCATTATATATATAATATATATACTGTTATATATACAATCATTCTCTGCATAATGACATTTCAGTCAACAATGGACCACATATACAAAGGTGGTCCTGTAAGATTAGTACCATATAGCCTAGGTGTGTAGTAGGCTGTACCATCTAGGTTTGAGTAAGCACACTATGATGTTCATACAACAAATTTGTCTGATGACAAATTTCTCAGAATGTATCCCTGTCATTAAGCCACATGTGACTGTATGATAAAATATATCTATTTTTTGGTTTTTTTACTGGTACATAGAAATTAGAATTTTTATATTGACTTTATATCTAGTAACCTTGGTAAACTTACTATTTAATTATAATATTTTGTTAGTAGATTCTTTAGACTAGATAGACAATCATCTGTCTTCATATAATGTTAAAAATGTCCTCTGACTTTCATCTTTAATTATTTGGTAATTAATCATTCTCAGCCTTTCTTCATCTCCATTGCCTATTGGCAGTTAGCAAGAACCTTCTGACTCTATTGTCTTTATAATTAATAGTTCCTCCAAACTCTCAAAAGGCTGAGATATTGTCCTAGTGATGCCATCTCTTCTACCGGCATCCTATCCCAGGTCACCACAGAGAACATTTCTGCTGCTGCTGTGTGCCGTGGGCTAGTCTGCACTATGTCTTCTATCAGTAATGGATTTCTCATTGACAGCCAGCTGGTAGGTAATACTACAGAATATTGTTTTAGTGTCTGCTTTCTTGGAATATCACAGGTGTCAACTGTCTTAGAACAAGTTCCCCAGGAATCAGACTCTGAGATGAGAATTTGGGGAGTGCCCTCAGATCAGCATCTGTACGGGGAATAAAGAATGTAAGAACGGGCAGAGGAAAGAGTAGAGCTGTGATGAGTGACAACAAAAGCCTCGGCCAATTCCATGTTCTGGGGCTAGGATGTCCCTTCAAGTAGGCCAGAAATTTATGCCTTTGCATCAAGCAGTCATTGGATGCGGGAAGCCTTCAGAGGTGAGGAGGGACCTTGGGCAGTATCTATCTCTTTTGCTCAGGGAAATTTCTGGAGCAGGATTTAGCTAATAGGCTTGGGTTACGAATAGTTCCAACACCTACGAGAATGAGCACATTAGTCCTGAAGGGGAGAACTGAGTGGTGCACACAGCATCCATTACCTTAGGATTCCAATTACAAGTATATTAGATCATGTCATTGTGTCCCATACCTGTGTTATACTCTTTATTGTGTATTTTTTCATCCTTTTTTCCTCTGTATACAAATTAGAATGTTTTTATTGACTTATCTTTAAAGTCACCAATCCTTTCTTCAATTCTGTACAGTCTGTTACTCAACTTATCTAGTAAGCTCTTAATTTTATTATTGCATTTTTTTATATTTTAGAGTTTTTATTTGATTATTTTCATACATTCCATTTCTCTGATGCAGCTCTCTTTATTGTCATCTTGAATATTTTAATCACATTTAGTTTAAGTACATGACTTAAAATTCCAACATCTGGATCACCTATGAGTCTGTTTCTGTTTTATTCTCGTGCTACTTTTCCTTGATCTGCCTAATGATATTTTCTTTAATACAGGATGTATTAGTTGGCCTGGACTGCCATAACAAAATATCATAGACTGCACGGCTTAAACAATAGGAACTTATTTCTCACAGTTCTGGAAGCTGATCAGGATCAAGGTGTCAGCTGACTCAGGCCCCCAGTGAAGGCTCCCTTCCACAGAGGACCGCCTTTTCTTTGTCCTCACATGGGCAGAGAAAGAAAGCTCTGGTCTCTCTTCTTCTGCTTATAAGGACACTAATCTCATCATGGGGGCTCCACCCTCATTACCTCGTCTAAACCCAATCACCCCCAAAGGCCCCACTTCCAACCATTACACTGCGGGGTTAGGCTTCAGTATATGAATTTGAGGAGGACACAAACATTCAGTCCATAACACTGGACATTGTGTGAAAAAATGTAGAAACTGCCAAGAGGATTCATTCTTTCTTCTAGCAGGCAGGTAAAGTAGGGACAGAACATCTCAATCTAAACAGGAACTGTACCGGCTAGAGGATGGGTTCAGATTTTATAAGTCTCAGCTTGCCTCTGGTTTTCCCCTACTTTAGAGTGTATGCTAAGAGGACCCTAACTGAGAGCCTGTGTATCAAGTCCTCTCCTTCCTAATGGGTTCTCAAATCCAATGTCCAGTCCTTAGCAACAGAAAGCTGCCAACAGTTGCTTTCAACTTTTCAGCCACTTATGTTTGGCTTCTTCGCCTCACACCTTGTAAAGCTTAAGAATTGCAAAGGCCCCAAAAGGAAAACTGTCTCAGGGTGCTGGGTTCACTCCTCTGTTCCTTTCTTCTACTCAGGATCTTGGCTCCTGAATTCATAGCTACCTTGGTTGATGTAAACTCTAGTTTTTGTCTCCCTAGCTGTCTGACACTGACTAGGAACTTAACAGTGTGACCACTTGTCCTCTTTATGCCTGGGTTTCCTCCTCTGTAAAATGAAGATGTGTACTTATCTCACACACTTGTGAGTACTGAACAAAACAATGGCTATAAGCTCTTAGTACACTGCCAAGCATATAGTACACGCTCAACAAATATTATTCTCAAATAGGTGATTTAAATGTGGTATTAGGGGCTAGCCCAGTGGGGTAGTGATTAGGGTCGCACTCTGCTTTGGTGGCCCAGTGTTCACAGTTTTGGATCACGGGCATGGACCTCCACACTGCTCGTCAAGCCACACTGTCATGGGGTCCCACATACAAAAAATAGGGGAATATTGGCATGGATGTTAGCTCAGCGACAATCTTCCTCAAGCAAAAAGAGGAAGATTGGCAACAGATGTTAGCTCAGGGCCAATCTTCCTCACACACACACATAAAAAAGTGTTATTAATTATCAATAGATTTCTTTTTTTTTTTCAAATTCTCCACTATTTTTCTTTTACTTTAACACTGGTATCCTCTACAATCTTTTTGGTTTTTCATTCTTGTCCATAGACCTAGATCAGACAGATGCCAAGAATGTTTCAGGATGACTGGGCAGCCAGAGTCAAATCTTATTAGCTGCAACATCAAGTGAACCCCTATTAATAAGAGTACAACTGATTGAGTTTTATGAATGTTTTCTTTTGGTTAGCATCATTTTCACCTTTTGGCCAGTTCAATATTCACTATAAAGCGGTGTGACAAAACCTGTATGAAAAAGAACATTAAATCCCAAGTGGTGTATTGCTAAGCCAGAGGTGTGGGTTGTATTCCTGAGCTCAGATTATCTTTTGCCTGTAACAAAGAGTAAGAAAACATTTTTGTGGCATTTGAAATTCGTAGTACCGCAGATGAGGCACACAATGACATTTCCAGCCATTCAAGTTTTAGCTACTCATGTTCAGAAATATTTTATGACTTACCCAGTCTTAGTGTTTCGCCTGATTCCTAAGAGAAAGGAGAGGGAAATGATTAAGAATTATACATTTAAAGCTTTATTATTGTTATTTTAACATTATGCACATGTTTATTGCCTGTCTTTATCTCATATGAAACTGGTATAAAATTTTTGACAAAGAAAATACAATTCTCTACTACTTAGAGCTCTTTTTTTTGTTATAGAAAATATGTTTATTACTTTTTAAAAATCCTGTTTTCCTCCTGTGTAGAGAAAAACCCAGTTCTTCCCTACTGTGTGTTTCTTCCCTGGGTGTCTCCTCTACTATGCTCACAGCACACTTCACTTCTGCTGCTTCTGGTCACCAAATGTATGGAGGTTTTTCTCCACACCAAGCAAGTCTCTGTGATACCAGTTACAATTTAACTCAATTCTGACACTCTTTCTGGAAATAGCATCAGATCTCACAGGTTAAGGGCTCAGCCCCACAACACTGCCCCCCTAACATACATGCATACTTCCAATGCCAGTCGCAAGGCCAGGTTATCACCTGTGCTTCTGACCAATTGGCTGTAGAGCGGAGGTTCCAAGGACCCTCTCCTTGGGTTTGATTAATTTGATAGAGCAGCTCATAGAACTCAAAGAAACATTTACTTACATTTACTAGTTTATTACAGGATATGATAAAGAATATAGAGGAACAACCAGATGAATACACATAGGGCTGGGAGGATCCTGAGTGCACGAATTCCTGTTCTTCTGGAATTGGGGTGTGTCACCCTCCCAGTGTGCCTGTGTTCACTCACCTGGAAGCTCTCTGAGCTCAGTCTTCTTGGGTTTTTATTGAGGCTTCATTACATAGGTATGATTGATTAAATCATTGGTCATTGGCAATTGATTCAACTTGTAGCCTCTCCCTACTCCCCAAAGGTCAGGCGGTGGGACAGAAATTTCCAACTCTAATCACCTGGTTGGCTCCATTGACAACCATCCTCTACATTTAGGTGCTTTCCAAAAGCCATCTCATTAACATAACAAAAGAAATCTTTATCATTCTCAACTCTTAGGAAATCCCAAGCATTTGGGGAGCAATGAGTCAGGAAATGTGGAAAAAGATCAAATATATATACAGGAAATATGTTTTGGTCATCTGAATGGCCAAATATATATTTCTTATAAATCGCAATATCACAAAAGGCAGTATGTAAAGGCAAGGCTGCTGTGGAGGTTGTAAATGGGACAATTCTAGGTAGTATTATCAACTGTGTAGACATCATAGATTCTATATTTACAAATATGCAATTATCTCTTACATATGACAGTTTCCTGATAGATAGAAGTAAAGTGTTTGAAGAAGTTGCGTCTGTTTCTATTATGGACAAAGACTTGAATTACCAAATGGCAGCCTTAGCAAAGCATAAAACAGTAAATAGATATCACAAAAATTACACCACTGAGAAGAATCATCCCTGTCAAGGATCAGTTGCATATTTCACCAAACTCTGTGCAGATATGGAAGGGCATTTTATATATACAAATGTATAAACACATAAATGAAATCACTACAATTTTATATACTGATTTTTTTCCTTAATGTGTTGTGGATATCTTTCCATGTCATAAATATTGAGCTACATAATTATTTTAGTGGTTATGTTGCATGTCATCCTATGCATACAGAGTTGGTTACTTTATTTGCTCATCTCCCATTAATGGATATTTGGGTGTTTCCAACTTGCAGTAATACAAATAACCTTGCAATGAAGACCAGTGTATGCATACATTTGTATAATTATCTTTTACTTCCAATAAAATTGTTAGATCCATAGTTATTCATGTATATAAGACTTTTGATGTATATTGCCAAATTTCAAAGTAGATCCTTTAAATATAATAATGGTCTCGAAGGACTGCATTGAAAACCATCTCCAAAGTGTGATAGCACCTATAATAACAAACAGGGAAGAAAGCATCAGCTCGCTGCCCACAAAATTGAAATCTTTTATTCCTCATTTTCAGCACACAGAAACATGCTTTATAATAAAAGACTTTACTAAATGTTTTTGGTTCATTAAAGAAAGCTAATAGTGCTGTAAACTAAAATAGTTCACTTCAGATCTCCTAAGCAATATCAATAGATATTTTATCATGTTTGTGACTAATAAAATTGCAATTATTTTCTTAAGTGTTATTAAACATAATATCGACTAAATTGTTGATCACTTTTGGCTAAATTTGGGTGAAGAGAAATTTTACTGCTCTTGGGATTTTACAGATATATTCAGAATTTTTATTACAGGACTTTATAGTTATTAAACTGTGTGTGTTTTAAAAGACCAATTAACTTGGTTGTGGTCAGATTTACTACAAGAAAAATTTGTTTCTTAAGTAACTTTACCATCACCACGTAGTTGTCGTATGAAAGCCTCGTGTCTGTGCTGGATCACACACAATTAGGGATATTTTGATGCTATATGGTCTTCAATTGTATTTGTAAGTTTGTGTTGTTGATAAATAAAGCAAAAAGCTTTCTCCACTCATCAAACATTTTTTATTTAATTTACTAATAAGTGTTTTTTTAAATAACTTTCAAATAGAAACATCTCCTAAAGTCAAATTTTATTTTTGTTACAGTTATCTTTATAAAGTATTCTCTGTTGTGAATGAACTCATCTCTGCCAATAAGATGTCATTTTACTATTTGTGTTGATGCAGATTTATCAAAGAAAAGTCCTTGGCAAATTCCCATAACTAATAAACTGAGTTTTGTATTTGTGATACCATCAAAACCATGAAGAGAGAGAGAGGGGATGATATACTCCTTCTGTCAAAGTTTCTAACAATATATACGTGGGGATTTTTTCCTAAATATATTCATTTCTAAGCAGAATTGTTGGCTTCTTGAATCTTCCAAGTTTTATCGGCCTGCTCTTTTGATTTTTATTTCTGAAATAGATAAGATCACTTATCAAGTAACTCAAAAATAACTATTGAAAAGTCATTAAATAATTTTACAGAATTTCAGTGAATTTTCAGTAGACAACTAGATCATAAGCTATTTTAAAACCAACTACTACTCCTTTTTTATTGTTTAGGAATAGCTTGATTAAAGGTGGTAGAGTTTTTAATTATCTGAATATATTACTCATTTTACAGTGGGACCAAGTCTTCATTTTCAGTGTTTATGTCATTATGTTGGAGACAAAGGATAAAAACAATATTTGTGTGTGCCTATATATATAATTTATGTGTGTGTGTGTGATCAGAGGCCTATCTTTAGAATTCATAAAGCTGGGCTTACCTCCTTTTACAATAGAATCTTCTTGCCATATCTTCATGTGTGTGCTCATTGGAATTTTGCACAAAATGTTCTGCAAAGTCAAGCCCTAGTGCTCATCATTTGCTTATCTGGAAAATCCTTTTCTTCTCCACCACACTTTTTCTACTTACTACAACAATCTTGCTCACCAAGTAAAAGTGTAAATCCATGGCCCTTCTTCTGTCATATATCCTTTTGAAGCTCCACGCAGAATTAATCATTTCTCCCCCTGTACTCCTATACCAGTCTGGTTCAAACATATCTTCATTACTGATGATCAAATTATAGCCCTGAACTCATTCTTGGTCCTCAAAAGCAAGGACTCTATTTAGTCCATCTATGTATCCACTAGCAAGTGGATAAATGAATGAGTCACTCAAGTACCCTCACATATAAACAGTAGTAACACTTATAGCCAACATTGCACTCACTATCTCATTTGTAATAGCCTCCTTATTTTACAGATAAGGACAGGGAGGCACAAAATAGCTAGGTAACTTTTAACGGTTTCGTAGTTTATAACTAGAAAATGTCAGATACTAACCTAAGTCGGTCTAATGCGCGAGTCCCCACATTTATGAATGTCTCTCATTGCAGATTGATATTCAGGTAAGTGCTCTTATTGTTAAAAATAGAGTGCAACAGAAACTTGAAGAGTTACACAGTGAGCAAAATATGCCTGTTTTCTGTGGTACCTGTTAATCTCCACATGCCTAACTCCAGGCCAGATTCATTTTAGGTAGAACAAATTATACCCTATGAATAACCATCAGGATGGCTAAATAGAAAATCCAGTCAGCCTTCCCATGGGGTGAATGAATCCATCCAACAATTCATTATGGAGCATGTCCTTTGTGCTCAGCACTGTGCCAGGCACCTGGAGGCCACAGGAAAGTCTATCTGTTCTGAAGGCCTTACAAACTGGATGCAAGTGGCAAGACTAAGATGAATGGAATGAACTTGAAAAGATTCTCTTATACAAATTTAAGGTAAGGATTTTTAGATGGCAGGGAGATAAGTAAGGGCTATAGGCCTCAGGGAACATGTCACAGAGGAAATGAATTTTTAGAGAATTTTGGTGGAGAGGAGAAAAAATATTCCAGGTGAAGCCAAAAATTCAAGTGACAGAGAGAGAACCTAAGCTAATTTTTTTTTTTTTAATAGTTGAAGAGAGTTGAAGGATTTCTGTTCATTTCTCAGGATGAAATGATATCACATTATATTTGATTAGTATGAATTTGTTCAAAGTGCTTTCATACTATTTCATTTAATCCTCATGCAAATTCTGAAGAGTGGGCAAGGCTGACATCATTGTTCTTGTTATATAGATAAGGAAACTTGAGTTTTGCAGAGGTTAAATTCAACTGACTTTTAAGATAGAGAAGCATATTACAAAGCACTGTAAATATATACTACTTCCAGATAGTTTCATATGTCGTTTAATCAAGTTTTGTAGAGAGTGTAATTTTGTAATCCAATTTCCCCTCAGGTTTCTTTTGATATTTTTTTTCCTCCTGTGAGTCTGTAAGTGCAAACAACTTTTAACGGCTAATTAGAAAGTATGAACTGGACTTTTCTAGGATTGGAGGCATCAAAGCTAAATTGTGCCCTCTTTAGCAAGAAGAATATGCATGTTTTTGTGGAGATCCAAAATAAGTACGTTTGTAGTAGAATACAAACCTCTGAGGTTTTATTTGAATCTGCTGCTTGCATGTAAAATTAGGATTGATTTTAACATAATGGAAAATTATTGATGTTTGTGGAGTGAATCTATATCAATCTGAATTTACTTTAGCCCAGACTTTAAGATTAAAACTTTAATTTTAGTAAGCAGATTAACATTCCATTTAAATTTTTATCTGTGGCAGATTTCCCTAAATGCCTTGGGCCCTAAAGTGACGGTGCTGCTTCTGTAGCACCAATTTATGGTTGAAGCAAGAGAGACTTGAAAGTGGCTGTCTCAAGTTCCCTCCAAAGAATAGGGTAGTAATCCCAATAATCCAAGAATTGAAGATTATTCTTGCAAGGAGCGGGGTATGTCAGATTTTTGTTCGTTTACTTATTTGTCTGCTTTCTGATCTTACTTGACATAGGTAAGCTGTTAGTAGAAACCCATACTAATTCTCCGTAAAGGGAAAAGGACGAGAACTGTAAGGGCAGCAGACAAAGTATGTATTTTGAGAAGAGTTGTATTGAGAAAAAAAAAAAAGAATCTTTTCCCAGAGAATATCTGAAATTTGTGAAACAAAAAATATGGGGAAATGAGTCCGGGATTTGAACCAATACGAACTAGTTGAGCTTTGTTAGGCTACTTTCTGTGTGACTTTGAAAAAGTCACTGGACCAATCAGGGTCTGAGTTTGGATGCTTCTCAAACAGCAAGAGTAGATGGAAGGAACCACACAGGTCCGGGAAGAGAAGCATTGCTGGGAGAAGACACAGCGCACAAACGTCCTGGAGAAAGGGGAGAGCAGGGCATGTAGGTGAGTATTGCGGACATACAGAATAAGACGAGGAATGATGCCAGAGAAGAGACAGAAGCCAGCTAATTTAGGGCCTTAAACGCCACACAAAGGAATTTGACTTTACTCTGACTGCAATTACATTTACTGAGTGCTCTCTATGTTAACCAGACAGTGTTATCACTTCACATACACTATTTTACTTAATTATCATAACCTCCCTTTGAGGAAACTGAAGATCGGAAAGGCCAACAAGTTTATGAACATAGCACAGCTGGTTGGTAGGAGAGCTAAGATTCCAATTCTGTTCTCCCTGATTTCAGCATCAAGACTCATCCACTCCCAATACTACACTGAAAGATTTCAAATTCAACAGTGACATGATCAGATTTTTATTTTAGAACGAGTCCTCTGATTGCAGAGAGGAGAACTGATTTGAGGAAGGGCCTAATTGGAGACAGAAAGACCAGTTGGAAAGTTGATGGAGTTTTCTAGAAATGAGATGGTGACCTCCAGAAGTAAGGTAGAGGCAGTGCGCTCAAGAGATATTTAGAAGATGCAATCAGTAGGACTTAGCAATTTATTAGGTGAAACCGAAAAAAAAAAAAGCAGGAGATAAGAATGCACCCAGATTTCTTTCTTTTTGTTTTTTGTGGGTTTTTTTTAACGTTTTCTTAACATCCATCCTATACTGTAGCTACACTTAAAGTTTGTTCGCTGGTACCCTCATAGGCATTCTGCTTGTCTTCTGAACATTCAATTACGCTGCTTCCTCTGCCTGGAAAAGAAATCTCCCTACCCCACCCCACCCTACTAACTGTGGCAAAGAAATCCTGTTGCCCCTGCTTTCAAGGTTTCTCCTATTGTCCCCAAACTTTTGTGATATCTTCCACTTCTGGAATCCTCATACCTCTGAGTGTCTCTCTTGAAGAGCATATTGAGAACTACCTTGTATTTTATTTTTTCACTTCAAATTTACTGGGGACAAGAACTATGTCCTACTAGTCCTTAAGAGTAATCTGATACCTTCTTGCATAGCATAGGTGTTAAATCGATATCTGTTGAATTTGATGAAGTAAGTTCAGTCTCTTGTGAGGGCGTGAGATTCACTAATTTAGTAAATGTTGTAATTCATGGCTCATAAATCACATCATCAGAAAGGTCTTTTTTGACTCCTATTTGAAGTAGCTTTGTGACTCATGATTCCCGTCTTTATCTTATTACTTTGTTTTCTTTCTTTTAAAACACTTACTACTATCTGAACAAGACAGGCCCCTTAACTGGCAGAGCCCAGCGCAAAATGAAATTGCAGTCCCCGGGTTAAAAAATTACTAAGAATTTTAGGAAGACAGTAGTAGCAGATTCTTAAATCAAATTCAAGGCCCTTTGGAGAGTGGGTCCTGTGTGAATTCACGGGTCACATGCTCATGAGGCCGGCCCTGGGTCTGAAATTATCTTTTAAATTTTCATATGCTTTTTTTATTTGTTTGTTTCGAATCTCTCCCCCTTCCCCTGAACTCCAGGAAAGTGGGGATCATATTTGTCTTCCTCCCAGTGCCTAGAGGAAAAAAACTGCCAGATTAGGTAGGTACCTAATAAGTATTTGTTGAATAAAAGATTTTTTTTTTTTTTGAGGAAGATTAGCCCTCAGCTAACTTCTGCCGCCAATCCTCCTCTTTTTGCTGAGGAAGACTGGCCCTGAGCTAACATCCACACCCATCTTCCTCTACTTTATATGTGGCACGCCTACCACAGCATGGCTTGCCGAGTGGTGCCATGTCTGCAGCCGGGATCTGGACTGGTGAACACTGGGCCACCAAAGCAGAACGTGCGCACTTAACCGCTGCACCACTGGGCCAGCCCTAAAAGAACGGATTTAGACTGGAGTTCTACATTTTGAAATTTTTGAGGGTAAAATCTTTTCTTCCATGTAATTTCACCCAGTGGTTCCTATCTCTGCTACATGATGTATCCAAGAGATGACAGCAGTGATTTTTTTAAAATTAAAAACCAACCCACGCCGTGTTGAATAGCTCCAATTATCATCCCTAGGATGTGCCCATGGACTGAATGGACCAGGAAGACTCAATTACCACTACTCCCTTAAGGCAGTCTTTGCCTAAATGTATTTGAGAGTCTGTAAGAGCCAACAATTTTAAGAACATTGCTACTCATTCTAGTCAGTACCTATTTTGTGTGGTAAAGATCTTAATTCTCCATCCTTGCCAATCTTGCTTCTTTCAAAAGCATTAAATTAACTTTTATGAAAGAAAAGAAAGAACCTGACGGAAGGCAGTAAGAGGTTAATTTAAGCTATTGTTTCTGTGACATGATGCTACTCCACAAAGTGTAATAACTTCATCAGATGGAATTCAAAACTTCAGGGGAAAAGAATTATGGCCTTTCAGGTATTCAAAATGCCTTTTGAGTTGTATGTGAAAAAGATAATTGAAGAGTTTGGATTGTCTTTTGAGAAGATGTCGGAAGATAGTTTGAATCCAATCAAACATTGTTTTAAATAATAGGAGGTGAATTCTCAATAGAGCTGCTCAGTATCCATTTCTAAAGAAGAGAGAAAAGTGCTGTACAAGAAAATTCTACTCTTTCCTTGGAAATTCTCTCTTTCAGTTTTATAAATGTGATTAGTCTCCTGAAGTTCAAAATCGCGTTTGTATTAGTGATTATATCATTTCTTGTAAAGGACAGCGCATAACTAAAATATAATAAAACTTGTCATTTATTAAGTGACCATGATGTGCCAGACAGAGTGCTTTACTACTTTAAAAATATCTAATTTAAAAATATCATAACAAGCCTAGAGGCAGACACCCTCTCTCTCTCCATGTTACAAGTAAAGAAATCAAAGCTTAAAGAAATTAAATACATTGACAAAGGGCACAAAGTGAAAAAAAGACACAGTCAAGATTACAACCAAATTTCAGTTGAGAAACAAATATATAATATGGTCATCATAACTTTTATCTGAGCAGAGAGTTTCTATCCAGGGTAATTTCTAATTTTGCTTTGTTTTTCAATGAGTAATGAATAGCTTTGTCATAACTAAAATTCCGACAGCATAGTCCATCATAATAAGGTTTTGTTTCATTTTACTTGTGCAAATAATTTCCTTTTTTAATTAATAACCAACTAAATGGGGAAATACGAGTTAAAATCAAATGCTTCAAGGTATTTTATAACTCATTTGCTCAAAATGGCCTTCCCCATCACACAGGACTTCGCAGAATCATCACCGCAAATCAAGATGGAGTATCCAATGCCTTTTGGTATAATTTGAGGTGCTTTGCTAAGCCCCACTGCCAAAACTGTATCCCTCAACTGGTCTTTCCTCTTCTGAAATACATTTAATGAGCTTAATTCCTCTGTTTTAAGGGACTATGTTCAGAGGGTCTTGAGGGAATTAAAAAAATCGTTCCAGAGATTAACAACACAAGTGTCAATTGTCAGAGATTGTCAGACTATATCAATTTATTAGATTATCTTATTATCAAAAACTTGAAGGAATGTTGCAAAAGATAAGTACTCTTTCGGAGGATGGCACATAAGACCACAGAATTCTGTGAGGTTCTCTGAGAGGAATAAATGCAAGAAGAAACATATTTAAGGGGATGAAGATGAGTGTGGACAAAGATAAATTGGAAGGTGAAGTTGGATTTGGTGGCGTGAAAGAGACTAGACCATCTTCCTGTAGTGACTGGGATGTGATAGGGGCCTCGACAAGAGTGGCACAAGACTGTGCGAGATGTGAAAAGGTGGTGACAAAAGAAGGGATTAGATCACAATATTAATAATTGCATTAGGGAGATGACAGTCTGTATTGGTGTCCAGACCTGTGAGGATTAGATGCTGGGAAGGCAGCCATGGGGGCTGGGGTCTTGGCCATTGAAAGTAAAGTGATAGGAAGCCACGTACATAGGAAATTAAGCAATGACTGCACTGGGCCAGGTGTTTGAGATGCTGGGTGACATCATACGATACTTGTCTCTTGCCGCAAAGCATGGTCAGGCTTCTGTTTGTAAAACAGAAATTGATTCTAGATAATTCTGGCCAAGGAAAAATGTAGTATCTGCATGATTTAGGGATAAAATTGAGTTATATATGAAATTCGGCTGTATGCTCTCCCCTTCTCTGTACTCTTTGCTTATTGGGAACCAAGGTATAGCAGAAAATACTGCTGAGTTGTGGTCAGAAGACAGGGATTCACTCTGTGGCCTTGTTATATAGGCCACTTAACCTTCTCCTGGCCTCGATTTCTTCTGTAAAAAGGCAGGGTTGCTTTAAGTGATTTCATATGTCCCTTTTCCCTGCAGGGTCATAAGCTCATTATAAATTTAGTACTTTATTTCTTTGCCTAGAGAACCTTTTTGAAAACTCACATTTAATTCCCTAGGGATCTTTTTCTGCATAGTGTTGGAATTCTTTGTGTTGTTGTGAATTTGTGGTTTAATTTAAAATATTAACAGACATGATGTCAGTCTGACGTGTGGGCGCTCTCACCATTTGCTCCTCTGATGGTAATGCAAGTTGCTGCTTCCCTCCTTTCCTCGGGCATCAGAAGGACACCCCCTTTCAACTTGGCAGCATATGATGATGTAGCTCTCATTTTAGAAGCGTTAGCAAAAGGCTGTTTCCACTTCAGGTTTACTGATCTCAGTAATGCCCGGGGAGTGAGTGGCATGGTATGATATCCTACCATACTTTAGAGAAAAAGTGTAATTTGATTCCTTTTGTTTAGACAGTTCTAGATATTGATGATATTCATGGGAATTATTTCTACACAAACTCACAAAAAATGTTCACAATTCTGAAGAAACTAACATATTTGCTAGCTTAGGAATTATTTTATATTTGGGTGTTAGTCTTGGAAGGCACAATTCTATGAGACAAAAGTCTTTCTTCTCATGCATTCTGATCATCGTGAAAAGGACAGGCAACACCGTGTATCCTCAGGGATTTTACTGTGGATCCTAATGCATTACTGTGAGTGGAAAAGGAACACAAAATATGTCCCAGTCCAGAGTTTAATTTTTAATCCATTTCATGTCTATTTTGATGGAAACCCACTTTATGGTTCATTTCTTTTTCAGGTTAATGGTATATTTATTTTTATAGTCATACACACATACACACACAAAAAGAGGTTTCTCAGCTGTGATGAAAAAGAAGTAAACACATGTATTTGGCCTACTTTTCATTTGATTAAGGCATGCACGCACCTACACTTATTCTAAGCCCCAATTTAGGTCACTGAACATTATTCAGTCAGTTCATCACAGCAGCGTCTGCTCGTAGCATGATTGTGGTCACAGAATTCTGCTGAATATGTTTCTTATGTGTTTGTACACGCACGTGTATGCAAGCGTGCATTTGGGGGGGTCTATGATAATAGTTTTAATAGACAATAGTAAAATATTGGTAATTATTTAGGCCTAGACGTGTATGCATATGTGTGTGTGTGTATATGTGTGTGTATATATTATATATAATATATATACGTATATATGAATACTAAAATATTTTAGTATTATATTAGTATATATAAATTCTAAAATACAACTTCAATTAACCACAATCACAGTTGTCTTTTTCTCAATTAATAATCCCTAAAGCTCCCTATTTTCCTCCTACCCATCACCTCTAAACTCTTCTGCCTGCCCACTTAGGTCCTCCCTTACCTACTCCCATCCTAGCTTACTCCTGCCTTTCCCAGTATGCACCTGCTGCTGTGCTCAGGCACATTTCTTCCCTTGCCACATTATAATGTGATTTTGTCACATGGTCCTCCAATATTTGGTTTACATATTTGTTTTTACTGTCAAACCACAAGCTCTTTGAGAGTAGAAACAAGACCTTCTTCATAGCTGTATCGCCAGACCTCATACACAGTAGTGGCTTAGTAATTTCTTGTAGAAGAAAGGAAGGAAAGGAGAAGGGAGGGAGGGAAGATAGAAGTAAGGGGGAAAAATATCTTTTCTTCCCTGCGTCTCTTGTTTGTTGTGCAAACTAGCTGAGTTTAGAGATGTATTTCATTCCTTCAGATAATTCATCCCTGTACCCACAGTAATCTCCAGGCTTAAAATGCCTTCTGATTTTCTTGCACTCTCTTAAAATTTTATCTCTTCTTCATGATCCAGCTAAAGCCTCAGTTTTATCAGGAAGCTTTCTCCCACATCACCCCCCTAGAATTAGCTGTTCCTTTTCTTAATTCCAGCGGTAAAGATTTTGTGTGAATGAGTGTGCGTGCGTGCATGCACGTGTGTGTGTGTGTGTGTATGTGAGTCTGCATTTATTTGACCTCATCACATAAGCTTCCATTTGTTCTGTGAATCGTTTTCCTAAAAGTAAAGTCTCTCTCCCCCTACCCACAAATACCTGAAGATTTTCTTATTCAGGTTCTGGCTACTCTGGGTTTCTTCTCCTTTTATCTTTAGTAAGGATCACATGTGTGGATTTCTTCCTAGTGTGAAATGTTTATGTACTTTAAATTTTTCTGTGTAGGGAAAGGGTGAAAGGGAAAAAAATCCAACTTAAACTGGCTAGAGGAAACAAAAATATGAATTATGAATGGCAGTGACAAATCATTTTTCTTTTGACATGTGTCAAAGTATCTTATTTTTGGTGTACATTTCCATTGATTTCTGAGTTCAAATCACAGAACTAACTTTCTTTTAATATAATTTCTGCCTGTAATTTATAGCAAAGCTGTGTACTGAATTTCAAGCACTCATTGCTGAAATACCGTATGGACTGAATGCATATTTCAGCATATTGATTTGTGCCAGTAACCTCTGATCTAGAAGGTCACTTCATTTATCTAAACAATTGATGCTGTCTTTAAAGAAAGCTAGCACTTAGTGAATTTGTATAAGGCTGCTATTGAACCTTACTATAATTTCCATTGTGCTGTCTTACCTCACAAATGTTTGACAACAGATTTTTTAAAATGAGTGGGTTTTTTCATATTTTCCTCTCGCAGGCAGCAAAAGATGGTAGTCAGTGAGCCCAAGACATTACATTTCAATCATTCCACATACTTTGAAATAAATGTTTGATTTGGAACCAGTATTAGGCAGAAGGTTTTCCTCTTTATTTTAACTATATCATATATGCCGAAAATAAAATATTTGAAACCTTAGGATTTTTTTTAACTTGAAATATGAGTTTATATATGGAATAAAATCTTTGAAAACCAGTCATCCAGTAAACCTGAAAATCAACTGCTTGCCCGGGACTCTATTAGGATTTGAAAATAATCATTGCTTGGATTTTCTATTATTACTTGGAATGTACATGTTTCTACTTTCTGCATCTGCTGCTTCTTCCTTATGGCGGGTTCATTTACTCCTGTGGTTTGTAATGTTTATATTGCAAGTTCTTCTTTAGTGAGAGGCTTTTCTCAGTAGACGTTCTATGTGCTCTCAGTCAGTTGTGGGAGAGTCCTTTCAGATCTTTTTGGAATTTGCTTCTATTAACTCACAAGATGTGGTACTGGCCTTGAATTAGTTTAATATCATTTTTCTGGCTTCTAAAAAATTATGCTTAATTCAGTATTGCTACATATTTGAATTGATAAAGGATTTCTGCATCAGCTTAGTGGACTGTATTGCTAGCATGGGCCCAAATATATAGTTCCACATGGGAGAAGCAAAACATTCAGATGCATAGGAAATGACCTAAAGTCCAGTTTGATAAGTTCCACCTACTGGATATTATTGTAGGTGACCGTATCTGCGGCAGGAGCAGACAGGTACGTAAAATACTATCATAGGGAGAATAATACTGACTTTATAAAAATACTGTGGAAAACAATATACTGAGACAAGTTTGGTGCATGTACACTCATTTTTATGTTAGCGCATGTATACTCATCTTTGTCTTTAAAACCAGAAAGCCTAACGAGAATAATGCACATCTATCCTTGCCAGGAAGGAGTATTCTAGAGCAAATTAAACACACTTCAGAAAAGTTATACTTACAACAACTGTGTCTACATTTTGGTCAAACAAGTTGTAGTCTGCTGCTTTCTTGATAAATACTGATTTTAAAGGCCCTAATACATTTGGGATATATTGAGTGATATCAAGAAAAGTCTCTAATGAGTCAAACAAAACACAAAAATTGGGAAATTTCTATTTCTTAGAAGGAAATACTTTAAAAACGGAATGACAAGGGCCAGAAAATGTAAGGTAACTGGATACGTATTTTGTATCAGGTTGTGTGAGGGTGTTGTATATTCACGATTTCCTTCAATCCTCACAATCACCCTTTCTACAGATGAGGAAACTCACTCAAAGTCAAATATTAGTAAACAGTGGTGTTGATTTTCAAATGAGGCTTTTTCTAAAACCCCAATTGTCTATTCTTTCCTTAACAAAATACTTCTTAATATAATACCATTTTGTTCTATTTATGATAGTCTTTACTAAGAAGCAGAAACTGATGAAAATTATTCTTTCACTTTCTTAATTGAAATGAATCCCCAAATTGAGAGTGCAGTTAAGTCTCCATTTTACTATAATGTTCTAGGACTCTGAACAAACAAGCACTGCAGGAAGGAATCTCACTGAGAACATATTTGTAAACACAACACATACATTTTAGAATCATAGATGAGCTATATGGGTTGGAAAAATTGCTTGTCATACTTGTAATTTTCTTAAATACTTCCTTATAAATGGTGTTTCATTTGTTTTAGATTTTGCCAGTTCAGTTGAGTGTAGTTCCCAGCTGATCCAATATTTTAAGAAAGGGATACCCAATTTGCACATATAATCATTTCCTTTGCTGTCAGAATGTTAAAAAACAAAAACACAAGCGTGAGAATCATCAGTAATGATTCAATCAGTGCAGTGAGACAGTAAACTGCCCATATTTTTCCTCTCTGCACGGCCAATGTTACTCTGGTGGCTTCGGTTCATAGATTTACAGCCCCACTTCTAGGTAGCTTACCCTACAGGTGGTTCACTACCCTGTGCTTATAATGTCAATAAAAATTAAACATTCTTCTGATTCTTTCAGCATTTGTTTTATTTCTAATTACTATACTATAAATTTTCCCACATATCTAACCCAGATCTTGCAAGAAAAAACTTATGGGAGGGCAAACTGTGTTCTCTTATCATAAATATTGTCATACAATTTGAACAAATATTTATTGAATGATTAGTTTTTGCCGGGAACTGGACTGAATTTACATGTTTTATATAATTTATTTATTCCTTGCAACCATCCTTGAAGGAGATACTCTAATTCTCTAATTTTGCACATTAGCAAATAAAGAAACTGAGCCCCTCAGCAAGGTTAAATAATTTAAAATATTAACAAAAATAATTAACAAAATGTAAATAAAATAAGAAGCAATAAGTAGTGGCACTAGAATTTGAATCGAGTTTTTTTTTTTTTTTTTTTTTTTGCCGAGGAAGATTTCACCCTGAGCTGACATTCACTGCCAGTCTTCCTCCTTTTGCACATGAGCCATCATCACAGCATGGCGACTGAGAGACAAGTGGTGTAGGTCTGTGCCCAGGAACTGAACCTGGGCCTCTGAAGCAGAGCATGCTGAACTTAACCACTAGGCCACCAGAGCCGGCCCTGAGTCAGGCTTTTTGATGCCAGAACTCATGTTCTAAATAACTACAGTATATCAATTTCCAAAATTTGTTTTTATTGTAGAAAAGTTAGAATAAGTCAGAACTTTTCTCATATTCCACCACCCAGAGGTAACCACTCTTATTTCAGTGAAGATGTCTTTTCTGTGCATTTGTTGCTTACGCCTTCTTTGCGGATATGTATCAAACAGGATTGTATGCATATAATCATAAAGCATGTACAAGTGTGTTTATAGAACCATTATTCATAATCATCTTAAAGTAGAAACAGCCTAAATACCACCAACAGTAGAATGGATGAATAAGTCATTGTATATTCATACAGTGGAATCCTACACAGCAGTGAAAATAAACTACTGCTGTATACATCATCATAGTTGATTCTCATAAATATAATGTTGAGCAGAAAAAGCCAGACACAAAATTAGACGTTTCCTATGATTCACTTATTTAAAATTCAGAAATAGACAAGTTAATCTATAGTGTTTGAAGTCAGGCAATGAGGCCTTAACTGAAATTCTGGCTGTGAGAATGAAAAGAAGAGGTAGTAAAAATTAAATGAGAATATGAAACTAATTATTTTTTGTATGTGGGCAGAAAGAAGAAGAGAAGTTCAGGTTGACTCTGCGATTTTAAATTGGAGGGTGACAGGAGTAACAAAAGTTGGGGAAACCAAGAGAAAGTCTGTAGAAAGGATAAGAATATTGACTTCTGAATAATGTTACTCTGAGGTGGCAGTGGAACACCTAGATGGAGAAGCCACCTTGAAAGTTGAAAAATAAAGATTAGGAAAGAAAGTTTGGTGAGAGCTATGTATAATATGAAGTCTTGTCTTTGTAAATGATAGTTGAAGGCATGGTAATGGATAAAATTGCCAAGGAAAAGGCTGACAGAATAGTAACAAGATGATTCTGAGATCTCAGGCAAGTCTTATTTTCTGAGTTGGGAGGAACAAAGAGGTATGAAAAAGGGAATAGAAGAGACATTGGAGAAATGTTAGAAATGACAACTGGAAGAAAGAAGAGAGGGAGGAAGAGGAGGTTGGTTGAGGAATGGCGTTATGCGAAGTTCATTACAATACTCACCAGTTTGACTGCTAAGCTTGTTTAATCCACACAAAGACAGTGTTTTACAAAGTAAGTACCATTATTATTCCCATTTGAGAAAACTGAGGTCCAGAGAATTAAGTAGTTTGGTAATTTTCTCAAGAGCACACAGTTAGGTAATGGCAAAGTCTTGATTCAAACTGAATCTTTCCAGCTCCAGAGCTCAAGTTTTAACATTACCGTAGAGAAGCAGCAGAAAAATGCCATTGCTTTGGAAGGGAATAAAGAAAAGAGCTATCAGGAGAAAGTATTTTCAATAATGAAAGACTTTCAAAAGCAAGGCACATTAGTTAAGACCTTGCAATCATATATGTCTGATAGTCCTAAGGCCTCCTGTGCAACAGACAAGGGAAAGAGAAAGTGGAGGATAATGGAGATGTTTTGAAATGAAAAGGAAAGAATTCATATCAGATATTTTTTCAGGGTCACTGTTCTTCAACTCTATTCGCTCTTATTTCCCCTAGAAACTTGTACATTAATCATTCTCCCTCCCCATGGACTCTCTCCTTAAGTATCCAAAGTCTCTCTCATACCAAAACATTCTCTGTCAATCTCACTATCGCTTCATGTTCTCACAGGCTTGCTTCAATTCCCTTACTTCTGGGAGCGGTATTGAAAACTCAAGAGTATATCAAATTCTTCCCTTTCTCTTACCATTTTGGAATTGTGGGAGGGGACGGGGGAAGTGTCATCCATTAGAAAAATGGGTGAATGTTTCTAGTCAAGGTCTTGATTTTAGTGTAAAGGTAGAACTTTGTAGGAAAATGAGGTTTCTTCACAGTAGAACAGAGGATATGCCACGAAACTGAACTGAAGTCTCTGGGAACCATTGTACTCCATACTGGAACATTTACCCTCAGGTAGAAATCAGGAAAAGAAGCGCTGAAGAGGACAGAGTTTACCGTTATAGGAAAGTACATATTAATTGTGGGACACATACTGGGGAAATGGATATGAAGAGTAGACAGAGATTCCAGTTGGAATATTTACAGGTTTGTAATACTTCCTCAAACCCCCACCAAGCAACCAGATTCTACAGCTCTAATATGAGGAACCTGAAGAAAGACCCATGGACAAGACCAGGGATGAAGGATATCAGGAATATATATTTGAAAAGTATTAATTTATATGTTATAGATTTTCTTGTTATATAGAATCATAATTTTCTCAAAGGTTCATATGTTTCCACTGCGCAGCTTTCTCCTCCCGTCTCTCCTTCTATTCATTCAATTGATTTATTTCATTGAATGGAACCACAGCTCATTGTTTACTTCAAATTCGACGTTCTAAGGCTTCTACTCCATAATCGGAGACAATAAAAACACTGATTCCAGCTGTTCCTACCCCCAAATCAAAGCAATGGCCTGAACAATGATCAGTCCTTTCTCTGTAATGACAACTTTCAGAGGATAACTTTAATATGTTTCAAAAACATTTATCTTCTTAGGTATGTGAACATTCTCTTTGAAATCCTGTTTTAGCTATTCAATATTAGTATATTTTACGTCTCTAAATAGAATGTAAAGGTAAATTTTACATTAACACTTCATATTCCAAACCAAAGTTATCCAAACAATACAAATTTTTTTTTTTTATTTTTAGGAAGATTAGCCCTGAGCTAAGATCCACTGTCAAGCCTCCTTTTTTTGCTGAGGAAGATTGGCCCTGACCTAACGTCTATGCCCATCTTCTTCTATTTTATATGTGGGACACCTGCCACAGCGTGGCTTAATAAGCAGTGGGTAGGTCCACGCCCAGGATCCAAACCCACAAAGCCCGGGCTGCTGAAGCAGAGTAAGCGAACTTAACCGCTGTGCCACTGGGCCAGCCCCTCAAAGAATACATTTTTAATGTACAAGGAAAATAATAGCAAAATTAAACAACAAATTTGCTATTTTTTAGGGCAAACATTATACATGCAGGAAATATGCAAAGCTGTAGTGTTTCCAGTTTGTTAGCAAATTAAAAATTATCTAAAGAAAGAGAAAAGCCAAAGGACAAACATCAGTACAATTTTCAACAGCAACAGAAAAATGATCTCAGTATTGGAAAAAAAGTGTAGATGAAGACAATTATGAAAATGGGGGAAAGTGTGTTTTCTTAAGCAACCGTCTCCCCAGAGTTACGGGATAAAAATTCAATTTTGCAACAACAATGTTAAAGTCTTCCAGAGAGCCTGTTTTGTTTACAGCTTCATTTTGCCTTCACAAAGAATAGTTTAGCATTGCACAAATCCAAACTGTAACTTTACTAAAACATGGATCCTGAATTTGCAATTTTATTAATTGAAACTGAAGCAGATTTACCCAGGCTCGTGTTATAAACCAGGCCCTGGAGCAAGACGCTGCCTGTGCAATTTGTTTCAAGTTGTGTCTGTCTACATATTTCCTTTAGGATTAAAGGATTCTACTGATTGATTTTTATTTTTACTTTGTTTATTCTACTGGTGTTAGATGTACATTGTTGCTTTGCCTGCAACTTCTATGGTGATTGGTGACACCCCAGGAATCTGAGAGTCCATCCTGTTAATCATTCTTATTGAAGAAGCCATTGCAAGTTTCCATGTGGCTCAGTTATGACCTGCAAAACAATAGGATCAAATGAAGTAAATAGAACAACAGTAAGCTGCAATTCCACTGTGAATTTGTTATATCTCCTTTTCCTGAAATGTGTAGTTCAGGGAAAAACTATATCATGATGCCATTTTTTTTCCTCTTGAAGTAATCTGTGGGTTTTAGATTTTGAAAGGAATTGGGAGGAAATGAAGGAGAGTGGTTGTTATAAAAAATGCTTAGTACTGGAATAATAAAGAACTGGTTGAAACTGACAAATTGTTAGAGTGTTCCTGGAACGTTATTGTGAATCCAGAAATACTGGAGAAAGAAACATAATTTTCTTGAATCTAAACCAGGTGAGGCGTAAGTCAATTTTGTTTATTAGGGCACCTAGCACAGAATGTGATGTTAAGTAGGGACTTGGTGAAGACTCAATTATATTCCCCCCTCTAGCTAAGCCACAAAACTTGATTGTAATTTGCTTTCAGTTCTCATTCTTAATATTGAGATTTCGTAGGCTCTTGCCTAAGCCTTCCATTCTTTGCTACTGACACATTCTCCAATTCCTGTGTCTTTAGATACCATCTTGATAATAATGATTCCCAATGTGTATCGCCAGCCCTAACCTCTGCACTGAACTATGGATTTCCACATCCCACTTCCCGCTTGCCATTTGTACTCATGCAACTAAGAAATGCCTCAGCCTAATATGGCTAGAATAGAATCACCACAGCCGATACTCATATAATAAATATCCTAAAACTATGTTCTCCACCAATCTTGCCAAACTCAGTAAATAACACTAAACACTCACTCATTTACCAAAATCCCCAACCAGAAATCATCCTTTATCACTTTCTTTTGCTCACTACCCACATCCAATCCATCAGTAAATTCTGTTAACTCTATCTCCAAAATGTATCCCAGATTTACCCCGAACTATCCAGGTTTCTCCATCTCCAAATCTACTTTAGTCTAAATCACCATAAGCTCCTGCCTGGAAAGTTTCAAAACTGATCTCTCAGTTTTGACTCCTTCCTCTGCTTTCCATCTTCCAGAGTAGCCATAGGCATGTTTAAAACAAAATCAGATAATGTCACTTTACTGATTAAAACCCTCCAATGACTTCCCATTGCCCTTAGAATATAATCCAAACTTCTTAGCAATGGCCTGCCATGAAGTCTACAATCTGGCCCCCACCTACCTCTCTAACTTTGTCTTTCACCACACATTTCCTGCTTGCTACATTCCAGTTACATCGACCATTTCTTCTGTTGCTTTAATGTGATAAGTTCACACAAGCCCTTATGTGTTCACTATCCTTTTACATAAACATTCTCTCTCTTATCTTACATGGGTGTCTTGTTCTGTGTTGTTCAGGCCTGACCATCCAATCTAAAGTATTCCTCTTCTGAGTCACATCACTGGTTTCATTTTATTCATTTCACTAATTGTCGGAAATTATTTTCTTACTTTATGTGTCTACTTGCGTATAGTCTTTCTCCCCTTCACCCTTCCTTGCTGCAAAGATGTAAGTAGGAAACATGTCCACATGGTTACCGCTGTATCCCAGTGCGTAGAACAGCCCACAGTGCATAATAGATGCTAACAATTTGTTTAATAAATGTTAAAAATGCTTGTTTAATGAATGACTAAGGAAAAAAATAATCAATAAATTGCTCTTTACTCATTTTGACACAGTATTTTGTTATTTGCTTGATATTGTACAATTGTTGATTCATTGGATTTATCAACATGGTGAAAATATTTTCCATAGTGTAAAACATTTAAATAAGGGAGCAAGGAGCACCAGGGTAATCTTTCATGGAAGTACCTGGAGGTGGGTAGAGTGACTAGGAGGGATCTCAAAATCTAAGAGGAAGAATGACAAAAAGAGAGAACAAAAAAGTAAAAATCTGTATTGCCCTTTATATTCTGGAGGCATGACGCATAGCAGATGTTAGTTGAAAATCTAGGAGAACCAAAACTCCCCTTTTTTTTTTTTTTTTTTTTTTTTTTTTTTTCTTTGCCTTGTGACTATCATGGGGGAATGGATTCCTTGGGCTTGGGATTTTCAGTTTTAAAACCAGGACAAGTTGGTCACCCTAGTTAAAACTAAGAACTTTTTTCCTTGCTATTTATGTTTGCAATATCGTTCCTTCTACTTTCCTACCTACTTCTACAAGTAGAAGCCTTTAGAAAACTATAAAATAGCTTTGTTTGTTTTGAAAACATATCTTCAGTGGAACTGGGAGAAGAGCAAGTAGATGCTACTGATGGTGAGGAGAAAATGATTAGGAAGGGTAATACGATCCTGGGGAGTAGAGGAAGGAGAGAGGCAGACTCTGTCATTAACTAGCAATTGAGTTCATTAACATTTTATTGGAGGTCATCAAAAGGATGTGACCTCCGGTTGACCCTTGAGCTGGCCTGAGCAAACAGAGGCAATTTACGCCCTCCTCTGCCCTTGGAATGTACGCTCTGCCCACTGTCCCCACAGTCGGAGTTGGTTCAAGGATGCAGCCTTGAGACAGTAATGTGTAGTTGAGACCATTTGGATAGTGTTTGTGACCGAACCCTGTTAAGGTCACTAGATAAACCTTTAAGATTCTGGCAGGTGAGTGCAGAGATCCACTAGTCTTGCGGCCACCCAAGACAAACCTTGCATGTAAGTTCCTTTGCTTATTAAACCTGCCACCTACCAATCTGGGGCAGTATGACTCTTTCTTGGGTCTCTCTCTCTCTCCATGTAAGGGAGGCAGTTTCAGATTTCATGGGGGGAATTCCCAAGGTTGCAAAACAACACATGGTTATGGTTACTGATATATTTGGATTTATTTATATCATTTTGTTTTGTGCTTTTAATTTACTCAGCTTATTTCTATGCATAATATTTTGCTCTTGTTTTTCTAGTAATCTTTTTCTTTTTTTCTTCTTAATCAATTTGGGTATTATATTTTCTATTTTCCTTCTTTTTGTCTGTGTGGTTACCTTTAAGTTTTAATGCTCATGCCTCACTTAACAAAGTATAAAGCTAATAAATATCTTTACCCTTCTCCTAAATAATATAAGAACTTTTAAGAACGCTTTGATGACAACCTCTCCTACCAGCATTTTATATGTTTTTGATGTCCAGTATTTTCAGTCACTTTGGTTTAATTTATCCCAAAATTGATTATTAATATTGCTATGTTATCAAATTTCTGTACAGTCAGTGGTTTTTTCAGATTTACCTATTAGTATCAATTTTTTACTCACCATTCTTTCTTATATCTCCCTTTCTTTCTGTATTCAATCTCCTGCTTCCTAAATTATATCTTTTAGATTTCCCTCAATAAAAGTATGTGGTAGAAACTAATGTTTTTTTGCCTGAAGATACCTTTTTACGCTTCATTAATAAATTAGCATCTAGGGTGCGGCTCCGTGGCCCAGTGGTTAAGTTGGCGCACTCCACTGCAGCGGCCCAGGGTTCTGATCGTGGGCACGGACATGGCACTGCTCGTCAGGCCACGTTGAGGTGGCATCCCACATCCCACAACTAGAAGGACCTGCAACTAAGATATACAACTGTGTACGGCGGCGGGGGGTTGGGGAGATAAAGTAGAAGAAAAAAAAAAAGAAGATTGGCAACAGTTGTTAGCCCAGGTGCCAATCTTTAACAAAGTAAAAATAAAATAATAAATTAGCATCTAGATAGGTAAAGGTTACTGTAATAACAGTTATTTTTCTCCTAGCACTTTTGAGATATGATTCTTCTGTCTCCCATCTTCTACTACTCGGGTTGAGAAGTTTGCTGTGAACCTAATTTGCCTCTCTTTAAATACTTATTTTGTCTTCTGGATATTTTAAGTTTGTGTTTATATGTTTGTTTGTAGGGTAGATTTAGTTAGACCTATGTTGTTTGAGATACATTTAGCTTCCCAAAGAGAGAGATAGATAAGCAGATGGACAGACATAGATTTATGTAGATGTATAGATACATATCACAATTTATATATGAGATATCACAATTCTTGAATTTTTCAAATATTACTCTTTTAAGACTACTTTGTTCATTCTCCTTCTGGCTCCTATCAGACAAATGTCTAATTTGTCACCTAGATTTTTATGTCTCATATGCTCTCTCTTGCCACTTTTTTTCCATTGTATTTCCGTCAACGTTATGGATAACTTCTTCAGTTCTGTCTTCCTGTTAACTCTTTCTTTAGCTGTGGTTAATGTATCTGTTTACTTAGTTGCAAGGGCTATATTTTTATTCCTAAAATTATAGTTGTACTGATTGAAAACAGTCTTGTTCTTTTGATAACATCTTGTTTCTTTCATATTTTTTCTTTCCATCTTTCATTTTTAATAATTGTAAACAATTATTTCATTGTCTGTGTTTAGTAATTCCATTATCTGAATGTTTTTGTTTTTCTAGTCTCATTCTTTGATCCTTCTCCTGACTCTCACTCACTATGAATGTGAGCTCTTGCTTAGCAGAGCTTTATATTTGTAATCTTTAGGTGTACTTTATTGAGGGCGTGCCCTTTCAGAGAAATTTTAAGATTGAGTGCACAAGGTACCAACCCAGGAATAATTTTTTTTTTTTTAAAGATTGGCACCTGAGCTAACAACTGTTGCCAATCTTCTTTTTTTTTTTTTTTTTTTTACTGCTTTTTCTCCCCAAATCCCTCCAGTACATAGCTGTATATTTTAGTTGTGGGTCCTTCTAGTTGTGGCATGTGGGACACTGCCTCAGCATGGCCTGATGAGTGGTGCCATGTCCCGACCCAGGATCCGAACCGGTGAAACCCTGGGCCACCAAAGCAGAGCATGCGAACTTAACCACTCAGCCACAGGGCCGGCCCACCAGGAATAATTTTAAGTTAAATACTTTCTATGGAATTTCTCGTCCTTGTCAATAGTATAAATTCAAGCCCAAAACCTATATGAGAGGTTTTTGTGAGAGACTTTTTAATCTCTTGTCCTTGAAATCCCAAGGCTCTTAGCTGAGATTGATAAATGTCCCAGAAAAAACAAAAGATCAGAGCCTCTGTATCAGTCATTTCCACTTTTTTCTCCAGTTTTGGCTATTGAAGATTTTCTTAACATATTTCTCTCAGTTGTGCGTTTCAAAGAATATTTGTTATATTTTATCTAATTGTCCAAAATGTTTTTGTACTGAGATCATTTGTTGTTGGTTTACAACATCTGATGCATCTTTTTGACTGAAATAGAACTACTTTAATTGGTCTTTTTACTTTAGCTCTGTAAGCAAAGATAAGGAACTCACAGCTAATTATGACTGAAGTAAGAGTTATTTGTATTTCAGCAGAAAAAAAGTAAGACCTAATGTTTAGCCTTTCTTTTTTTTTTCAAAGGAAGGCTATTCTGGGCTTTGGCTCAGGGGCTGTTTATGGAATATATGTAGTGAGGCTTAATCCTGCTAATTCCCTTTCATTCTTGGTGCCTTTTACTATTACCACTCGTCTTCTGCCCCTTCAGTCAAGTCCTGGACTTGCTCATGACCCATACAAGAAATGAGGACTGGAGTTTTGGTAAGAAATGAGGACTGGAGTTTTGGTATGGAGAAACGGAAATGCCGAAAGAAAGAGAAATAGGATGAAATTAGAAAAGAGGAAAAGTTCTCTAACCATCTATGTATGTATCTGTATTTCTGTGTGTGTGTGTGTGTGTGCACACACGCACGTATGCCAGAGAAATAGAGAGTGAGATTCATATGAAAGTATGTATTATATATGCATGTATGTATTTCTGTGATATTATTGGAACTCAGGAATTTCATTGCTAAAATAATTTCCTATGCCTAGAGTAGATACCTATTTGCATTTGTTTTTCATAATTATTTCTGTAATTGATTCTACAAGTAAATACAGAAATAGCTGGCTTATTCCCACCACCTGCCTAGTACAGATATACAGAGAAGGCAATAATACATATTTAATTTGTTCCTCACTTTATTTTCTAACAAATCATGTGATTACAATATTGGAATGATATCCAACTTAGTCTTTTGTTCCTACATTCAAACACCAGGGTTCTTTTATAGAAAATAGATGCCCTTTATGAGAATTAAATGGTCAAATATAGAGAGGTGGGTGGCTAATTATAAATGTTATTTGAATAAATTTGCATATGAAAGGTTCTCAGAAAACTTCTTTTAAGAGAAAAGTTTTATAGGTGCACGTGCTATCTACAAATCATTCTCTTTGGGGTGACTCCATTCCCACATGTATGCTGGTCTCTCTGGAGTCAAAACCAAAGCTCCAAAGTTTTTGATAAGATTTTCTTCTTTTCTCTCAAGCAATTGGTTATCCACTTGTACGTTATCTGTTTTACCTGGAAGGACTTCCATATTTTGTGGATGCCATTCTCAAGACTTGATCAAAATACAGAAGAAAAAAGGGAATGGAAAAGAAATTTGGCCAAAAAAGGAAAAGATAGAAAATTTGGATTGATAAAGCTAGTCAATTGGATAGAGGAGCATGTCGGACATTATGGATCGCTGAAAATATTTTGAGGCACTAGAACTAGAGGTTTTGATTGATCCTGTTCTTCAGCAATGCCAATCATGTCAAAGAAAATGTCCATTTAAATGTCCCTAGAACAGATATTGATTAAAACATTCCCTGCTTCACATTTGTTTCTAATGGGATTTTCTTTGTTAAATTGTGGTTGCCTTTGAGTGAAACAGGAGACTGCCATTGGATCATTGTTCTCAGGAAGCCATAGACCCCTGAAGTCCCTCCCAGCTATATGTGCACAGAAGTGCAAGGCATTCAAGGGTGCTTTGTTGTTAGTGCCTTCAAGTCAATTCCAACTCCTAGAGACCCTGTGTCGTGTAGAGGGGAGCCCTGCCATGTCTTTTTGCACCATCCTCTCATCTTCCGGTGCTCTATCACACAATGCTTCACTGTTATTCATAGGGTTTTTATGGCCAATACAGTGTAACAACTGACAGACAGGTGTGGCTCCCTGACTGGGAAACAAACCCAGGGCCACAGTAGTCAGAGTGCTGAATCTTCGCCAGCATACCACCAGGGCTGGCCACTGACAAGACTGCTTACCACTGATGTTTTTCTGTTTCCTCCTCTACCAGTGCTCCCCCCAGCAAATCAGTATGTGAAGTCCATACTCTATTTTATAAGAAAATCAAAGTAATATATAGATGATTGTGAGGTGTTAATAATTATATTAAAACTGAATGATCCATTTTTATTAATATTTCTAGATTGCTCCCATAATGATAGCTCATTACTCTTGTTAAAACACTTTGCGAACTTTGATACTTGTAGCGGAAAGTGTCCACTAATGACCTGGTCGCAGACTCAGACTATGAACACATGTTAAATTACTGAGTATTACTCTACTTTAGAAGCTTCCGTGAATCACAAATTTAAAAAAAAAAAGTTTTATTTGTCTTAATTGTGTGTTAAACCCATGTTCTTCCTACGAGAATGAGTAGGAGTTGGAATGAACACTTAATCCAAGAAGCTAAAGGTTGAAATAGCACATTCTAGGCTTAGATAAAAAGAATCTAAAGAAGTTTTTCCTCTCACCAAATTAAGAAACGCTTTTATTTTCAATATCTAGATTAAAATTTTTACATTTGTTATTTAAAATTTTATTATTCAATTCAATAATACTTACTCAGGACGTTTAATATATTACACAAAAACAGTAAGAAAGTCTTCAATAAAATGGGTGAATAGATAGCCGATTTATAATCATCTAGGGAAAAAAAAAAACCTGATATGAGTAATTGCACAGAATTGTTTGCCAACCTTTTGAAGCCTAAGTGGGATTGTGGGCACAGAAGGAGAATGAAGGATGAGACGTTGTGAGTATGTAATACACATGCATGCTTCCTATAAGCAGAGTCTGATCTGGCATGGTTATCTAGGCCAGGAGTGCAAAATTACCAACAATGCAAGGATGTCACTTCATTCTCCATAAAAAGATAGAGGCTCTTTTCTAAGATTGTGCTACGATTTCAGTCTTGCTGCTGGGGTGACCATGTTAACGGTTCAAAGCAAATCTGTCGCTGTCCCTCAAAATACTAATTTCAAACTTATGTAGTGCTAATAGAGGGCCAGAAAGTACTGTCACCTTTCCATACAGAATTCAAGCCTGCGAAAAAAAATGTTTTTTAAATCAAAAAAGCAGAAAATGTATTCCCATGTGATGCAAAAAGTCTTAACTTAGCTCAAAAGTCATTTATCAATGAAGGAAATTTTCTTCAACTTCAATTCCTTAATTCATTTTGTCATGAAACTAAAATGTTTCATTGATAATGGATTTACTATTCCTTTAAAATTCAAGCTTAATTAACAGAAACAGGTGCAATGCAGCTATACTTTTCTCTTAAAAGATGGCAGATGAACATAAGGAAAAAGCACACAATGTACTATCTCTATATTAAATGCATTTTTCCCTTTAGCTCAAGCAGCATCTTCTGGACATTCCCCATGCCAAAGACAGCAGGAAGTCATCTGAGTAGGCAAAAATAAACAGGGTCATGGCATGAACACCTGTATCTTTAACACAAGATAGAATTTGTTGACTACCGTAATGAAGTACAAAATACACTGGGAACACCTAGAAAAAGAAGAGTAATTCGTTCCTTCTCTGAGTGTCAAGACAAGCTTCACTGAGGACATGTTAATTGAGGCGGCCTTAAAGAATGGGTAGAAAGAATATTGAGGCAGAGAAAAAGGGGTGAACCAAAGCATTGTTCAAAAAAAAGAAAATGTGTTTAAGATGATGTTAGTATAGGGCGCAAAGGAAAATAGTGGGAGATAAACTGGAAAGGTAGAATAAGGATGCACTGGAGAATTATGGGAGAGAATCGTAGGAAGGTACAATAGGGTGAATGAGACTGAAGGTGCTGAGCGCTATGCTAAATACTTTCATTTTTTTTGTATAGACAATAGAATTTTTGAGCTCAGCAAGGTGATTTCTATGGCATTATCAGAGCTGTGTATTAGGATAAGTATTTCACAATTGTGTTCATGCCAGAACCAAGACTATATTACACAGGAGACTCCATTTCTGCCTACCTTTTAAACTTGAATATAAGAAAATATCAATGCAAAATATAGATATGTCAGTATGTATATAAAAAAGATTTTGAAAAACAACCAGTTATCTAATTTGAACCTAAAATGGTGAGGATGAAACCCTTCAATTTCAAAAAACTAAATGATCGAGATCAAAGTATCCTTATTGCTTATTTAATTTTGGTTCTGTAGACACATTCATAATCTGTGTTGGAAGCCAATTTGAAAGTTTTTCATAGTGTTTATGATTGCAATATCAAAATACTTTTCTGCTGTTTCAGATGATGGTGCCTGTGAATTAACTGAACGACTGTGGTAAGTTGCTTTTTCTCTTTTCAGATCTGCATAGAATGTTTTATTCTTTCTGTGATTCAAAAGGATTTATGTTGCCTATAAAACCTATAAGAACATGAACACTGGGGCTAGCCCGGTGGCGCAGCACTTAAGTTTGCACGTTCGCTTCTCAGTGGCCCGGGGTTCGCCGGTTTGGATCCTGGGTGTGGACATGGCACCGCTTGGCAAAGGCCATGCTGTGGTAGACGTCCCACATATAAAGCAGAGGAAGATGGGCACGGATGTTAGCTCAGGGCCAGGCTTCCTCAGCAAAAAAAGAGGAGGATTGGCAGTAATTAGCTCAGGGCCAATCTTCCTCAAAAAAAAAAAAAACAGTGAACACTGACATGGACTGAAAGCCAGGCATGCCCTAAAGTAGGCTGCATTTTTTCCCTGGGGGTAACCTTTCCCTTTTTCCTTCTGAACTGAGCCAAGACTGAACAAATCAGACAGTCTCCCGTACATGCACACCAGGAGTCTAGGAGAGGCTACTGTTTTCTGAATGTTTTCCATGTCACATGTACCATCTGCTTGCCCAGGGATGACCCTGAGAAAACACCCAAAGGTTCACACCATCAAAAGCAGAACGGCTTGTAAAGAAATAAGTTTTTTTACAAAAACAATAATTTAACATTATATAGAGGTTTGGTAAGAAGCAGCAGATGTTTCCCTCTTTTCTGTCCCCATTTCACGGCAGTGTTAGCAATCACGGCCGTGATGTACGCACAGGCTGATTTTCATTTTTCCAGTTTCATAGCTGATTAAATTCGACTTTGTTGTAGTTGAATTATCATATTGGAAAGCAGACATTGAAAGAGAGTTTTCTTTTCTGTCTTTGTTATGAATATGTTGTGGCTCATTTTAGGGGCTTCTACTGGGTAATATTCTGTGAGGGAGAAGGAAATATGGTATTAAATATTGTAAAAAATGTTAATGATGACAATAAAATATATGCTGCAATAGTTTGCCCTTGAAAAAAGAAAGAGCTTTCCTCTGGCAATCCATCAGGCCTTTTAGGATCTTTTGTTTCTTCAAGTAAAACTAAGAATCTACTTTTCAACCAGATACTGTCAAGAAAGACGTTTGTTTTCATAGTCTTCACTTAATCAAACCTCAATCAGTTAGAAAAGTAATAGCTTGCTGTTAGTTACTGTTTTGGTAGTTGCAAGGTATATTTTATAGTGTTTGTATTGTTAGTGAAACACTCAACACTTACTGGCACAAATCTATTATTCTTATAAGAAGAGAAAGAGGAAAAATAATTTCTCTATCTCAACTTAAAAACGCCTTGGATTATTATGATTACTCACTGAAAACTAAGATAAGTGGGTATAGTCTGAATCCATCTAATTCATCTCTGGAGAAGTTGGTATCCTTTTATCTCTGTCTTGGAAGAACAAACCTAACATATTTGTATATTTTTACAGTACTGGGAAATTGGTGTTTTCGTGGATACTCTTCACATTGTCAGACTAGTAAGAAAAAGACTTTGCATCAGGTTGTTACTCATTTTACTTCCGTGAGGTTTTTCCAGTTTAGAATAGATCAAGAGAAAGTGTCACTATTTTTGTTTATTCAACTCCAATAAAGAAAAGATTATGAAAGAGTAACTTTGTATAGCATCCTGCTCCTACCCATAGACTAAACTGCATGGTAAAATAAGAGATGGCCAGAGTGAGAGATGGTTGGAAGGAGAATAATGAAAAGTTTGGAAGTGTAAGAAAAATTTACAAAAAGTTTGGATAAGAAAGAGGAATGGGTAGCTGGATGGGATGCTGTATAGGATGTTACTTAAGGAAGAGCAAATATTGGGGAAAAAAATTTGTGAGTCTTACTGTATATTACATAGTGATTCTCAAACATTAACTTGCCTATCAATCACCTGGACTATCTTGTTAAGATGCAGACTTTAATTCATTGGGTCTATAGTAAGTCTCAAGAATCTGCATTTCTATAGCTCCCAGGTGATGCCAAAGCTGCTGGTCCAAGAACCACGCTGTGAATAGCAAGATATTACATAAATTATTCTCTCCTTTTGACTCTTATTTGAAGAATTGCAGTCAAGACATTACTTTTCAAGCATTTGATTTGGATTGGATTTTTAGTGTTCTTATTTCACTGTGTAAAGATCAATCTTAAGATTACAGAAAAAATGCCCAGTTTCAGTTCAGCCACACACAAAAAGAACTGAGTCTTGCTAGCTCCCAGGGTCTACTTTCCCTTTCATTAACTGGTTAATCTATGGTAAACTGTGAAAGATCAAAGAAAGTCAATCTGTCTGAGTCAAAAAATTCTCAAGTGAATGAGATGTAAGACTTTGCAAAAAATAAATGTATTTTTCTAATATTGCAATCTATTCAATAGCAGTCATATCATCACCTTGAAATGGTCAACTTATAAAAAGCAACAGTGGATGTGGTGGTTAGAGAGTTCTAACTATAATATAACTAGACATGATCATCATTGCTATGCTTGCAAGTGCTTGACTTTTTCCTCGTAAATGTAGTAAAATGTCATTGGTTTTGTATCATGTTTCTATTTACATTATGAATGTTCTCTAGTCTAATTGTTAAGCTTATTCACATTCCAGGGAGATTATCAAGAAGACAGAATAGAAGTCAGACCAGGCATGGTGGGTCAGTAACCATGAATAATAAAGCCAAGAGGGTAGTCCAGTGATGTAAGGAAATTTGAAGGGCTTTCCAGAAACTGGATTCCCATAAGAACCTGGAAAAAGCCTTGAAAGTAGAAGCCTAAAATCAATCTGAAGTTTTCTGCTCAACCTCTTTCCTCTAGATGAGTGTTTCTTTATCCAAACTGCATGTCAGAATCACCTGGGGAGTTGGGAAAAAAATAGTTAATGCCTGGGCTGCACCCAGACCAATTAACTCAGTCTGTCCCTCAGGGTGGAGCCTGGTATCCAAAGACTGATGCTCCTGCTTCCTGGTGATTCCATGGTGAACTGAGGTGAGAACCAGTGCCCTACATTAGGGCCTGAAATTTGCATTTTTGACAAGCTCCCAAGTAATGTTGATTTTGCTGCCCCATGGACCACATTTTAAGAATCAAGATTCTACCAGTCCTTTTAAGTTTTTCCTCAAGTTCTGGAAGGGTCAGTGTCACTTGGAAGTAGTTATCTTCTCTCTAAGGAAGAGAAGAAAGGAGAGAAGAGAGACCCAAATGGCACATGGTAGGGACCCTGAGTAGAATACTCAAATCCCCATGACTGGATTTGAAGGGCAATGGAAAAATCTCTGTACTCCAAAATATCTCATCTAATTAAATCGCATAGTACCTGAACTTACACTAATTAAAACTCATTTGATTTCAGTACTTTCCAAGCCTGACTATGCAAACATTATCTGATGCGGGTTGGCAAGCCGAGGAGTCGAAAGAAAGATTTCTTGGACTCTCAAGGTCTGGTAGTAATGCTCTTTTATTTAGAGCATAGTGTGGAATAGCATGGGGACAGGACCCATGGGCAGTCAGAGCTGCTGCAAACATGGGTTGAACATAGGACGAACTTTAAGGCATAGGTATGTGAGTTATCTCTTTACAAGACAAAGGAAAGAATACGTAAAAAGTCATTAAAATGGTATCAGTGTAGGTGGGGTCTGGTTATTGGGTGGTCCTATAACTTTAGATAAGAATCAGACCAGATTAAGTCAGGATGTCCTATGCTTCCCAGAGGATGTTGGTGGTGGGGGGAGTCAGCTACATGAGGTTACCAGGCAAGCACAATAAAACTTAAGTCTTTGCCGTCCCCATTAAGAGTTTCTAGAGATAAGGTCATCCCCCTTTCCTCCTGGTGCAGAGAGGGAGACACCCACACAGATGGAGACTTCCTTCACAAGTGCAATTGTCTCTCATCAAACGGCAAGCAAATTCCACTCCTCAGAGCCTCCTTCCCTTCTGCAGTTTTTAAAAGTAAGCAGCCTAAAATAATCCTCATCATTATCCTTTGGTACAATTGTTAAAAATACAGAGGATAGATGGAAGGGGTGGATTGTGCAGGAAACTGAACTTTACCAATCATTCCAGATGATTCTAATCAAAAATGGAGTTTGACAGCCATTGTTTTAGACCACACACTGTTACCATCCAAGGAGGAAGTCATCTGCCCACCGAAAGACATGCCAATAGCAGAGAGGCAAGGTGGTAGGAGAGAAAGGGTTTTATTACAGCTTGCTAACAAGGGGGAAGATGGCTGACTAATGTCCGAAAGAATCATCTTACAGAACAAAGACTATAGGCCAGTTATATAGGGGGCTGGTCTCTGGGTGGGACAGACATCTAGTCTACAGGGAGGACAGACATCTGGTCTTAGTTCCTGTTAATCTTTTGTTTTCCTGGATATGCATCAGAGACCAGAGCAATGACCTATACCCAGATCTTTCTGTTGTCATTGATGATGGCTATCAGCATAGACTCTCTGCCCAGGGGTCATCACATTCCTAAAGAACTCAAAAAAACAAAGTTATCAACTTATAGCAGCTGAGAGGGGCCATAAAACCTACAGAACATGTATGTCTCCTGGAGGGTGCATATCCAGCTGGGTTAATCAGAGGTCATTCAAAGTTACAATGTGGTTTCTTTTCTATACTATGGCTTCCTTTATGTCAACCTTGTTCTGAGCCAGTATCAACACTACCTTCTTTTGATATGTATAAATATTCCTCTTCTTTAAGTTAACATTCATATATACTATTCCATGTATCAACAGAGCTCAATGTAACAGCAAATAGTAATAATAGCTAACAGTTATCTGGTGCTTATTATTTGTCAGACACTGTTCTGAGTGTTTTATGTGCACTAAAACAATCCTAGATAGTATGTGCTATTGTTATCCTCTTAACATATAAGGAAACTGGGGCACAGAAATATTAAATTGCCCAAGCTCACATAGCTGGTAACTGGCAGAACTGGGATTCAAACCCAGGCCTTCTGACCACACAGCCCTGCTCTGCCAAACTACCAATCAATTGTCAATTGATTCATGTTTTCAACAAATATTTCTGGAGAAACTTTTATACACAAGGTGTTAGGAATAGAATAGTAAGCCCAACAAAATCTCTGCCTTTATGAAGATTTTTTTTCTCATCAGAGACATAGACTCTTATTTTTAGAATAGCCAGAATGTTTAAAAAGACCTTAGAATTTGTGACGAGAGGACATGGGATTCGAATACGACCATTCCATTTGCTTTCTGAGTGATCTTGGCAAATCTCTTTACCTCTTTAGCAATCTAACGAAATAATGTAAAGATATATCTAAATGTGTTATTTTTATTACTTTACATCATCATTGACTATAATGAAAGAAGTTTTTTGTGTATGTATGGCTTTAAAAACATAACTGAAAATGATTGATTTTCCCCATGGCAGCAGATACTAAAGGAATCGTGAAAGCTAGATTTGAGAAAGGCATTGGTGGCAATGTTAGTGGTGTTGGTCTTGGCGTTGGTGTTGGTAGTGGTGATGATTTTCATAATGGTGGTGATGGGGATGGTTGACATTGTGAAATTGATGGTAACGACTACCACTCATTAAGCACTTATTATGGCTCAGGCATTGTGCTAAGTGTTTTTTACGTTATTTTATTTAATCCATTCCACAGCCCTGTGGGGTAGTGCAATTATTGCCCATAATGTAAAGCTAGAAAATGTGAGTTTTAGAAAGCTTAAACAACTCAGTCAAGTCACATAGTTAAATAAGTAATGGAGCTTAGATTTGACCCAAAGTCTATCAATTATCTATTTTTGTGTAAGTAAGTACCCCAAATCTTGGTGGCTTAAAATAATTGTTATTCCTTATGATTCTATAGGTTGACTGGGCAGTTATTCTGTTCCACCTGAGATTGGCTAGAGTCACTTATGTGGCTGTATTCACTTAGGCGCTTAACTGGAAGTCTCAGTTCTCTATGTGGCCTGTCTGCATACATGGTGAGTTATCATCTTCCAGAGGCTCTCCACATGACCTTTCTTTCTAGCAGAATAACTTAGACTTTCACATAGCCTGCAGCTCAGTTCCAAGGAGTGTTCACCTCGTGTTCAAGTGTTCAAGTGCCTCACCTTATATCATGCTTCCTAAAGCCCCATTTTTCAAAATAAAATCAAATGGCCAAGCCCCGAGTCAACTAAGAAGGAACCAAACAAGGACAAGAATACCTGGAGGCGTGGTTCAGTCTCCCATACCAGATGTGGCTGACTCCAAGACCCACTGTGCTTTTAATTACTATAATATGTTCCCTCCCTGGAGATATTGAAAGTGAACACGGGAAGAAAACAGACTGTAGTATTGTTGAAAGGACACTATAGACAGACTTGACCTGGGCTTATTGCAACAACGGTGAGCAGATCTAAGTATTTAAGATGAAATTTATCAGAGAAAATTCAGTATTGGAGTGAACGGAAAGGTTCAAAATTCAAGAATTAAGAGCATTTGAAAGGATCTCTCTATAGTCTGATTACCAAACAAAATCAAGGTGTAGTTGGCAAAATTATGAATATTACGACATAGATTTCCTCTCTTTTACTAAGGGAGGATCCCATTTTCACAAGTACATATCTGCGTGCAGGTGAACAACAGGAGGGACGATAATAATATTGTGTCTATTTCGATTGCCAAATTGGGTCTCAGATGAATCCTCAAGGCTGGTTCCAAAAGCATGCAGAGAAGATCTCGATCTGAAAGATTCAGAAGGCAAAAGACTCCTGCTCTTACCAATGGCCCATCTACAACATAGAGAAACCTCTTAACATGAGCTTATGAATAACTTTGGATTTTGAAGAGGCTCGTATCCCGATAGGCCTGTCAGAATGAGTGAGTTAGAAAACAGACATCCCACTTATCCAGAACTTTGTCATTGTGGTCATCAATTTTCCCAGCGTATTGTACCACAACACCCTTACGCAGGGCCAAGGAGAATCTTGATTGTACAGCAAGACCATAATAACACAGAGTTTTGCCTCGCTGCTTTTCAGGCTATATTTTTTTTTTCAAGAGCTCTACAGAGAACATCTGTTTCTAGGACTATAAATTTGGTGCTTTTTACCAGCTCTAAATTTTCTCTATTGCTTAAGAGTGGTAGAGATCAACAGCTTCCTCCCATCATTTAGGGACTAACAATGTAGAAAATTGAGTGAACTCAGTATGATCACCACTCAAGGGCTCTCCCTGTGAACCAAAATCTTTAAATTTTGAAATAACTTCCAAATAAGAAGGCAGAAAGGAACAAAAAGGTGTGTGAGAAAACATGTTTTGCTTCTTTCGGCAGAGAATGGAAGTGGAGTAGCATTCCCCTCTGTCATGAGTGGAAGCAGAATTCATTTCCCATGTTCTTCCGGGGAGTTCTATTTTACTAGTCAATAAAAACTGAATCCATATTGCTACAGATGGAAGAGAGCTAATTTCCTAATATATCAAATAGGGATTTCTAAGTTGTCCCAACAAAATAATTGGGTGCATGTACAAACGAGGATTCACATGGGCAGAATTCAAATTTTGTGTATGCAAAACAGATAATTGTGCAATCAAATAGGTATCTTTGATTAAAATCATTGTATATGCAAATTCATCACTTGCTGAAGCAGTCGTCTTTTGGCACATGCATACATAATTTGCGGTTTCTAATTTAAGGTGGTTTCATGGCAGAAATAGTCTTACCTATTGGATCTTAGGTTTTGCGTATTAGCCAAATACCATTTTTTCATTTTTTTATTTTCAGTGATCATATTACTATTGTTTTAAAGATGAAATTTCTCCTTGTAACAGTAACATTTTTAACATTTCTGAAAATTAGATGGATTTTAAAAGCAGTTAGTACATTAGTCTCTCATTTATCCTTAAAGTAACTCTTAATGGGCATATTACAATAAAGAACGTCTTATAATGAAGTTATTAGGTTAAATGCCATCTTTCAATCTTATTATAAATTTCATTTTGTTATCAAAAACAATAACAACACACACTTACATTTATTTATTATGTGTCGAGCTCCTGCTCTTCACAACCAGCCTGTGAGGCAGATTTACCGTATTTCATAGATAGGGAAACTGTGGCATAAGTCATGTGACTCCCTCAGGTTCACACAGCAACCACATGGCGAAGCTAGGAAATTCAGAGCTTGGTTAGATGGGCTGCTGTCCTCCTTAGAATCAGCACTAACTGCTTCAGTCGCTCCGTTAAGGCAGCTGTGACAGAGCTATAATGAGACCTACTTGGGTAGGAATGACCTCCTCTTTCTTTTCCCTCTTTTATCTTTCTTAAGGAAAAAATATATGAAAAATAAAAACTCAGAACTTTTCCCTTTTGCTTTTCTCTCACTCTCTTGCTTATCTTTTATCTGTCTTCCGAAGACTCAGACAGTAGCAAACTGGTTAGAGCCTCGAGAACCTGGAGGATGGACTCTATGATTGACTGGCAGCGGGCTAGTTTTCAGGGAGCTCAGGAATTTGTTTTCTTATACCTCTTGATAACCATGTTAAAAGCAAAAAGCTAAGGACCACTGTATTCCATTTTCATATGGTCTTTGTTCAAAACCCTCCAATGGCCCTTTGATCATACTCAGAATGAAAGCCCAAGTCCTTACGATGGCCTTGAAGGTTGTCTGTGATCTAGCCTCCTCTCTGACCTCGTTTTCTACCTTCTTCCCCGTCCGTCATTTGTTCAAGCCAATCCTACTTCCCCACTCTCCCTGGAATCTGCTAAGCAATCTCATGCCTGAGGTCTTTTGCTTTTGCTCTCTCTACCTGGAATGCTATTCCAGTATAACAGCCTGTGGCTTCCCCATGTGACCATCAAGTCTCTGCTTAAATGTCATCTTATCACAGTGCTCTTTCTCTCATCTCTGCCTCTTCTTATCCCACTTAATCTATTTTCTTTTGCCTCCAGAGCACTTACCTGCCATAACTATTACAAATTTGTTTATTTGTCCAACTTTTCCTGCTATAATCTATAGAAGTTATAAGGAGGCAGTGACTTTGAATGGAATGTTCCCTTCTGTATCCCCAACCCCTGGCACAGAATAAATGCTTGGTGACTAATTGTTATAGGAATGCATGAACAATCAAATGAAGGAAACAAAGAAATAAATGAATATTCTAGGTTTCTTGTCCAAGGATTCCCTACTTAGCTGTTGTTAGAATGATTGCATTTTAGGTACATTACAAAATGATTTTCTTTACAGTATTGATACAGATAAAGGTATATTAAAGCATTTGTCGCTGGTTACTAAATGTCATGTTACATAGAACTGAAAGTTACTACAATTAAAGATAAATTATTGGAAAATATGATGAGTTTTATTATTTTAGGGAAAACAATAAAAGCAATAGCTACCCATTATACTGCTTACTATGTATCATCTTTATTTTACCATATTTACATATATTATACAATTTAATCCTCACAACAGCATTATAATAGAAGTATTATTATATCCATTTCATAAATGAGAAAACTGAGGCACAGCAAGCTTAAGTTATTTGCCCAAAGTCACAGAAAATCCTGTAGACTCACATTACAAACTTAAAAAATATATATTTTTTCATACTGTTATTTATTGTTCAATACTAACTCTCCCTAATGATCCTGATTAAGGTTCCCACTTTGAAATATTTTTTTCCACAAGAGTGGCAATCTTATTGCATCCCTTTATACTCATTATCTCAGAAAGCTTGCTTTTAATTTATTCTTTCTTGAGTGTTTCAGAAATTATCTTGGAGAAATTAACAAATGCATTAGTGTACACTTGCTGCACACTTTCCTGCACTAATACCTATAATTACAGGAATAAAATGTTTTCATTTTCTTTCCCTGGCAGCTTTAGCCAGGCATATTTAAGACTTTCCTGTTAAAACGCATTTTTTGAATCATGCTTCTTCGTAAATCCGTAAACGAGAATAAGCCTGTGATTGAAAACTAGTTTTGCAATGGAGCCTTGAAATCATTTACTATTGCCTTTCTTTAATATCTGATTGATGCTTAAAACTAAGGTAACTATATGACCTAGTTTACTTGGAGAGTCTCATTCATGTCTGTTTCCCATCGTAATTATTAATAAACATAGATAGATTATTAATAATAGCACTATAAACATTGCTTTCAAAAGTGTCTCAAAAGTGTTCAGCATGGACAATACATTTTATAATAACCTATTTAAAGCACATATGCGATATTTACAGAAAGTCTTTACCCTCGATGTAAAAGGAAAGATTTAATGTCTTTAATAATTTTATTTTAATTTCAAAAGGAATCGGTTAATCAAAATCTGGAGAGGGGAAAAATGCATGCTCACCAAAATGAGACACACTAGGCCTAAACTCTTCATCTCCTTGCTTAACAGAAATTCTCTCAACAGATCTGATAAACCAACTCGAATTATTAAAAGAATTAATTTTTGCTAGAAAAGGTAAAACATTTACTTTATTACTCTAGATCTTTGCTAAATTTCACATAAACACGTATTGAAAGAATTAGAGAAGCAGTAGCTGAAATATTGTGTTCCATTTACTGTTCCACCAAATTCGTTCAAATGTAAACCTGGTCCTTGTCCATGCTGGCTAGCACAAAGAAAAGAAGAAGCTCCCAGTCTTCCTCAGCACCTGCGCTCACACGCAGTCCTCAGTGCCTCCTGGCATTGGACAAGCACACAGCCACAGCATCTTCTGCTATTGCTCAGTTTAGTTCTGTTGAGACACACATTCCTGGAGGACCAGCCTGTAGATTTTAAAACTACTCACCACCATCCTCTGTGAAGGCTCCAATAAGGCTATTGCAACTACCATTCATTTTCCCCACACTTGCCCTCACTCCTCAGTCTGTTTTAATTGCTGGAGTCTTTTCTACTAAAGTATCCTGCTAGGTATGCCATCTCAGAAGATTCAGAGACCTTACTTCAGTGGCACACCTCTGGTTCAATGCGAGGCAGATTGGCAGGTAAACAGCACTGGGTGATGAATCCCATGTGGTGCCTGCCAGAGACTCATAGACTTCAGACCAGTCACTTAGACAGAATTAAACAAATCTAGAAGGTGCCTGGCAGTGCAAATAGACACGGGAAGTTATCTTTGTAGCTGAGCCTACAAACTAGGGCCCGTGTAAGTCTTTTCCATCTAAGTTTAGGGCAGACAAGTACTTGCCTCTTTTTTAACCTGAAAGTCTAAATTTTTTCCTGAGATAAGTCTTTTCTTATAACAGGAAGAAGGCTATATTGGGCTTATGAAATCTTTCAAGACAGCTCTCTTAAAAACTAATGGATATATATGCAAATGAGGCCCCCAGTGGGTGGTCATAATTGTTTTATGAGACAGCATATTTTAAAAGACATGGGGGGCTGGCCCGGATGGTTGGGTTCCAGCACTCCTCTTCAGCAGCCCAGGGTTCGCCAGTTCAGATCCTGGGCACGGACCCACACACCGCTCATCAGGTCATGCTGTGGTGGTATCCCACATAGAAGAGCTAGAACAACCTCCAACTAGGACATACAACTATGTACTGGGACTTTGGGGAGAAAAAAACAAGGAAGATTGGCAACAAATGTTAACTCAGGGCCAATCTTGCTCAAAAAAAAAATACATGGTACTGAAATCATAGGTTCGAGTTGCACCTCTGTTACTTACTTTCTGTGTATCTCTAGATAATTCACTTTAATTACTGGGTGTTGTCTCCAAATGCAAATGGAAATCAAAAGTGACATTCACTCCAAAGTTGTGTAGATTAAATGAGTTAATGTAAATAAAATGCGTATAAACGTATCTGGCTTAAGGACTGGTCCCTCACCCAGCATACTGGGAATAATCACTCTCCTTGGCCATATTCACTTTCACTAAATTTTGTCAGGTCTAGGCATGCACACCCACACACGTGCACACACACATAGAGCCATGCTACAGAGTAGCTAGAAGCTCTGTGGGATGAAATACGTGTACACTGAAAGAACCGGTAACCTTGTTTCACACACTTTCCTGAACAATACGTGTGGAGGGATTGGTTTGCTGTGATTACTGACCCAGGGTAGGCTTAAAGCAGAGGCAGGATCTGCAAAGCATTTTGAGCTCCTTGTGTAAGACTGTCTAGAACTTCACTCTCCTCTCATTTATCTTACTCTCTGGGACTATGTCTGAAGGCTGTTGATCAAAAGGAGAAAAAAAATCTATATCCTGGGGGGAAAATTGTGCACAATAAATATTTAACTGAAACCTCTGGCTGTCTTCACAGTGCTTGTGAGTACAAGTGAAAACGCCAAACAATTTTAAAGACTTTCGGACATGGGGATGCTTGTTACATGAAGACAGAACATACGGATTCATTGTTCTTTTTTATGTCGATATTATGTCTGCATTATGGCATTCTGTTGGAAGACCTGTGTTTGTTCAACCTGTGAAATAACTTGCGCCAGGAAATAAAATTCCTGTCACCCAGATAGCACGGAGAGAAAAAAATGTAAATACTTCAAAGTTTGAAATACTGCGTATAGAAAAATGATGTATTGAATGCATGTATGTTCAATAAATTGTAACGGATACTATGAGCAGCTTTGAAAACTATTTGAGTGTCTCAGGATGTGGAATTGTTTCAGAGGGACTTTATTTTTTAAGGTCACATCCAATGTGGAACCTTTTTTCAACAGCCATCAAATAGAAACACCACTGGACATCTGAAAGAAAATAATGAAGCATGAAAGAATTAGTGATGTGAAAATTCATTATACAGGAAAGTCCCAATAGCAGTATTTAGGGATCAAGGAGTTCATTTTATTGTACAGTTTGGCAAACAACCCACACCTACAATTTACAAGAAATAGTAACAACCAGGGTGAAAAAGCAATCAATTTTAAAATGTCAAGGAATCTACTTACTTAATTTCTAGGAGTTAGCTTAATTAGAAATGTTGTTACAAGTGCCAAGACCCTGGAAGAAACATATTTTACAAGTTAAATGGAAATGTGGTGGATTCCTACTGCAAGAAGTCAAAGACTTGGCTTCAACATACCAGGTGATCAGTGTTAGAGTCATACACAGATTATGTTTCTACATTGACTAAGCCCTTTGGATGGAGCTGTTTGACCCACAGAAATCCTGGTCTTTTGCTCAAATGTCATTTTCCAACATAACACTTTTCATACTCAAAATAAATGGGACACAAAATTGTACAATAAGCAGCACGGGAAATTGAAAATCCGGATCAACCATGTTGAATAGCACAGCCTCAATTTTCTGGCCAAAGTCTTCCCGTAGCTTAAGCTTTAGAAGAAAAAAGTTTTCCATATTGAGTTCTTCCTAGTATTCAGGCCTGAAATTTGGTCTGCTTGTCCACTTTTTGGAATTTTCTCAGTATCTATTGTAATGAGGTTTCTGAGCTCATTACTGAATACTGAAGAATGTGTATTCTGCACATTATGTTCTGTGTATAATGTGATGTTTCATTGGGGCCTGGCTTTCTTTTTTCCTCCCCAAGCCTGTGAGTAAAATGTTATACTGCTTCATAATGAGAGACCGAAGTGGTTCTCTTTTAGTCTTACAGGCCTATTAAAGGCTTTTGAACATGACTCTATTAATTTTTCTTCCTTTTAAGACTAAATTCATTTTCAAGACATAGACTGTTCCATTTCATATCTTAAAGCTCTTTAGTGTTTAGGAAAAGTCTCTTTATTAAATGCCAATTTTGGTAGAATATCAGTAATTAAATACTTACTGTCAAATTTCTTTTAGGTTGAGTTAATGGGTTTGGGCTCATAGGTGAACCTTACTTCATAGTTCTAAACATTATTTAATACAATCAATACATTTCATGGAATAATTGCATGCATATCACAATTTAAAAGATAATTTGATTAATGGAGGAAGGTTTGAATTTTTATAGTCACAGATGAAGTTGTCTATATCTTAAGTCAGATTTTATAGCAGAAGGAAACTGAGGCAGCTCAAAGGTTAGTGAATGCCCCTGCAAGAGCGGTTATCCAGCCATTTGATTTCTGGGAAGAAAACAATTTTACATATCTTATACATATAGATAAAAGTAGAAAAACAATTTTGAATGTAGACTTTTTTGCAAGACTGTGCACTGAATTGAGATTATTCAAAGGTTTTCAGTAATGAAATATGTAATATAATCAAGAGGAATTACAGTATGATAAAATGTTAAGATCTAATAATGATAAGATCTTCTTTGAATAATTTCTCCTTCCTTGTGCATTACAGTATGAAAATGATTTAATACCACTTCCTTTACAAGAGAATCTCTTCTCAATCTTCACAGGCAGCATTTTATTTTTATTGTGGTAAAATATACATAACATGAAATTTGCCATTTTAACCATTTTGAATTATGCACTTCAGTGGCATTAAGTACATTCACATTGTTGTGCAACCATAGTCACTGTGCATATCCAGAACATTTGCATGATCCCAAACTGAATTCCATGAACGTTAAACAGTGGCTCCCCATTATCCCCTCCCCCAACCCCTACTAGGCAACATTCTGTCTTCTGTCTCCATGAATTTGACTATTCTAGGTATCTCATGTAAGGGGAATCATAGAATATTTGTCCCTTGGTGTCTGACTTATTCCACCTTCCATAACGTCTGGAATATTCCTCTATATTGTAATGTGTATCAGAATTTCATTCCTTTTTAAGGCCGAATAATATTTCACATTCACATTTTGTTTATCCATTCATCCATTGATGGACATTTGGGTTCTTTCCACCTCTTGACTATTGTGAATATTGCTGCTACAAGTATTGATGCACCATACATTTTAATTTTATTATGTATGAAGGATATAACGGACTTTTGATATTGAACAAAATGCTTATTTAAGTTTTATTTGAAACACATACACACACAAAATACAGAGTTGAGTTTATTCATAGGCCTATATTTAACTTGTGCTATTATCTTTTTAAATAATAATTGAGAGCATGACTAAATATTTCTGTATATGATACTTTTGCTCATGATATCCATTTCTTCAATAGCATTTTTTCTATCAAGACATTAAATTTTCTTTGATGTCTCCTCTATCATTGTTCTTTTTTTGATAGCCAGTCATCATATCCATAACACTTCTTTTTTTCTTGGATAGTCTTAAGACAATGAGAGCATTTAGAAAGCTTGGAAGATGAGAATGATGATGCTCAGGACCATACCAAATATTATATGAAAATTTCTGCAGGTGTGTCTCTCCCATGCTTGAGTATTGTTTTTCTTTTTGTACAGATTACTTTAAAAGAGCTTAGGTAAATTTGGCCATACTATCAATAGTCAATGACTGTCCTCTGGTTTCTGTGCTTTGACGTTCTTATTCCGGGAGGAATAAATCTAAACTCTCTCTTGTATTAAAGCCTTCTAAGATTTGATCTAAATTAAACAGTTCATCATTATTTCCTTTCACTTATCTTATTACCCTCATTTAGTCAGCATTCTCTGGAGAAGGATAACCAATAGGAAATATATATATGTGTGTGCATATGGACATTTATTCTAGGGGCCGGCTCCGTGGCCGAGTGGTTAAGTTGGCGCGCTCTGCTGTGGCGGCCCAGGGTTCGGATCCTGGGCGCGAACAAGGCACTGCTCCTTAGGCCACGTTGAGGCAGTGTCCCACATCCCACAACTAGAAGGATGTGCAACTAAGATATACAACTGTGTACAGGGGGGATTTGAGGAGATAAAGCAGAAAAAAAAAAAAAAGATTGGGAACAGTCGTTAGCCCAGGTGTCAATCTTTGGAAAAAAAAAAAGAAATTTATTCTAGAATTGTCTCACATGGTTATGGAGATCTAGAGGTCCTCTCATCTGCCATCTGTAAGCTGGAAAACCAAGAAAGCCTGTAATATAATTCATTCCAAGTCTGAAGGCCTGAGAACCAGAGAGCTTGGTGGTGTAAGTAATGGAGTCTGAAGACCCGTGAACCAGGAGCTCCAATGTCCAAGGTCAGAAGATGGACATCCCAGCTAAAGAAGAAAGAAAGAAAATTTGCCCTTCTGCTGCCTTTTTGTTCTCTTTGAGCCCTCAATGTTTTGGAAGATGCCTGCCCACATTGACGAGGGCAGGTCCTCTTTACTCAGTCTACTGATTCAAACGCTTTCGGGAATGTTCTTACAGACACACCCAGAAATAATGTTTTGCCCACTTTCTGAGCATCCCTTAGCCCAGTCAAGTTGACACATAAAATTAACCACCACATTCTCATTCAACTTTGTTCCTATTAAACTAAATTACCTTCTGGAACACACTTCTAATCTATGTCATGTGGTCAAATCTATTTTTCTTTCCTCAAATGTTGCCTCTTTGAATTCTCTGAGATGTAAGTATTTATTTCCTTCCTCTGAAAATCTATAGCAATTTAAATATACTTCCCTTTTGGCTTTAATATTCCTGTTTCAAATTTGTTTACAGAAGCAACATAGAACCATATTTATTGTTTAAGCTGAAGCAGTTCAGGTCCTGAGCCCATATTTTTATCACTGTAGTACACAACCTTTCTAGGAACTATCAATTCAAGAAATAGAAGTTGATGGCTAAGGGACAAAAGTGGTCAAATTGAGGGAAGGATGGTGGTGGTGACAACTAAAGAGAGTCAACATTAAGTGTTGGCAAAGATGTAGGGGAAAACATGTCTTCATATCATGTGGCAGGGCTGTAAACTGATGTTACTTTTGGTGGTAGCGGTGGGCAATTTTCAAAGATTTAACAAAATGGATAGCGTGCCTTTCTCTTTAGCTAAGAAATTCCACTTACAGATCAATCCATTGCAGCACTGTGTGTAATATTCTGAACGTATGAGCATTTTTTCTAGCTTACATTGATTATACTTATTTATAAATATGGTGTTATTACCTTGAGCTTAAGCTAGTCTGCTAGTTTGATTTCCAGTAAGCCCACACACACAATGGAACATGTAAGAATAATCTTTTGGGCTTTTTCAAAGTACCATATTCATTGTTGCAACCTACCCTCCCTCCAACTCTATGTTCCTCACTAGGAATGCGAGTCTTAAGCTCTCGCGGTGAGAAACACTGCTGCAGTAAGCGGCTCAAGTTAACCAAAATATGGGACATCATTCAGTGGGTTGTAGTAGGTGAAAGGATGAGGATCAACAAGAAGTGAAAGGACTAACATTTATTCTCTTCTGCAACTTTTCTGTGCCAGATTTGTGCTGGTACATTCCATGCATTAGCTCATTTAAACTTCACAAGATCCCACGAAGTTCAAACTGTATCTTCTACTGTAAAATTGAGGAAGCTATGGCTCAGTAATGTTAAGCAAATTCATGCGGGTCACACAGTCAGCGAATGGGAGAGGGAAGATATAAATGCAACTTTAACTTTTCACTGCAAGGACCTTGATCAGTTTTTGAAATGTTAAAGTCACATTTGGCAGAGAGTTTTGCAAATCAAATGCACAAAGTGAAACAGGATCCATATTGAGTAGGTTTCAGGTCCTTAGTGAAGATCACTAACATGTGTTCCCTGGTTTAATCATGCCAGCTTGAGCTCTCCTATGTCAACCTAGATGACCCTCTAGTTGTTGCTCAGATGGTCTACTGGGCGTTCAAGCATGATAGTAGTTCTCTCTTATGACAGAGGTTAGAGAGAGAAGAAAACGTACCCCAGACTATCCTACTCTAGGAAAAGAATATATAAGAAGACTGTGAAATGGTACAAGTGTCACCTTTTCTTATTACTGCAATTTGGTGTTTCTCAGATTCCTTTGCAAATTAGAGTAGTATGTGATATATGAGCCCATGATCTCCTCTCTCCACCCGAGAAATCGGAGCTATTCTTTTGTCTGAAATTGTCTCTGGCAGTTTTGGTGGGACCAGCTCACATGTCTTTACCAAGGAAAGTCTATGGATTTAACTTCTCTCTATCAGCTATGTCTTCCTAATGCCACAGTTTCAGTCATAGTTACTCATTCAAAAATATTAAATTTTAGACTTTCATTGAATGATACAGAATCCTGTACCATGTAACACAAAATAGAAAATTTTCTAAAATTGCTATCAAAATAGCATATTTCATTGGTAACATTTAAAAGTGAGAGATAATTTATTGAACTAGAGATGATGTAATTTTAGGCTAAAATGTCGATGAGCTTAAATATGACTATCTTCCTCTCTTGTCGTTTAGGAATATTTTAAATTTTTCAAAACACCTTTGTATCTTCTTCCTTTTATTTACTGGAAGATATTAAAATCTAGTGTTCTTGAAATTATATTTTTGCCTGTACTCAAACTTGTTTTCCTTCTAGTTAACTTTTCCCTCACTATAATTTATACAAACTCTTTCTAGTTTTCCATTGTGAAAACTTCAAAAACGTTTTATCAGAATATAAAGTTTTACATAAGATACATAAATAAAAACAGTACTACAGTAATATTGGTTATATCAACTTTTTATTCATAAGCCAAAGAATCATTTTCTGTGGCATAAAGTCTTTCATTTTTTCAGAAAGATGTTTTCTTAAAATTTATTGTTCAATGTACTATCCTGAGCTTTATTTTATTTGGTAAAATTTTGCAGGTGATATTGTTTATTGATCATGTTGCTAGGGGGTCTGGGAAAGAATTGTAGACATTTTATTAAATATACTTTTGAACAAATTTTGGATATAATCTTTATTAAAAATTATCACGACTATTTTTTCTCATTATACAGTAATGAGAAGTTACTCAGTAATACATAGTCAAGAGATAAATTCAAGAAATACATAAAAGTAATAAAAAAAGAAATATCCTTCTACCCACAGATCTCTTGAACTTTATGTTACCCTTTGTATCTTTAGCTCTATACATTTTTATTACATGTCTGTTTTCTAAAAAAAAGAGTTTATTTTGTTCTTTTTGTAACCTATTTTTTTACTCAGAAGAAATATTTCCATGCTCGTAATGATTCATTGTTTTAAATTGTGTATTTTTATTTCTTAAAATCATTACCATATAAGAAATGTAGCGGTATGATCATCGATGAAATCTTTCAAATTCATGGATTTTCTTCATTGTTGTGTTCATGGCTCATTTTACAAAAATTTCCGGCGGATTAAAACAGAACCAGGCTATTTGTTTCAATTCAGGAGTTAGCACTTTCTTCTACTCTGTACAGCATAAGTTCTTAAATGGTGAATTCCAGTAATTTTGCTTGGCACTATAAATTAAGCTTTCTCTTGCTTTTGCTTTCTCTTCAATAAAGTCTATCTCTAGGAAATGAAAATCATTTGCTATCTACAGGTGACATGCTCTCAATGATTCAAGAATAGATAGATCAGTGTTGTTTATTTAGAAGACTTTCAAAATCAATGTTTTTCAAAGAGAAAATAAAACATCTCATAAATCCTCACCAAAAAGAACCCTTGTTTTAAAAAATCCCAATCCTTGAGATTTAAGCCTTATAGTCAATTGTACAACCAATGAAATCTAAATTACTTTTTAAAGTTTTCTTTGATAATAAAATTGTTCAGTTGCTAATTATTTTCCAGTAATTCATTCCATAAATAATTTGGTGGTTAGTGTGTAGATAAGGTATCCATTTTAATTCTCATGCAATAGGCTTAGTCCCAGGAATTAGTAAATCCTCAGGATATTGGTAAGAGAATATTATTTTAAAGACTTATAAGATTATATTTTAATATCTTCACAGATCAATGCTATATTTATATCAAAAGAATTATTTCATTACTGCAACTCTGTTCAATTACCATAATTCTAATGAATGGATATGTTTAGTTATATTCATTACCTTACAAATACTGTATTATATGTCTCTAGAGTTTAGACTTTCTAAGGGGTATAGATTTGGGAATGAGGCCTCTGGTTGTTCAGATACCTGTTTGAGAGACCCACGGAGGTACTGGGTTAAACCATAGATCAACATCACACAGAAAGGAGGTCAAACCTTTGGATCGTCCTTTCCCAGCCTATCTGTTTAAGCCCATTTAATAGTCTATAATCTTTGTTTTGAGAAAACATAGACATCTACGAAGAGCTCTTGATTATAATGTCTTTTAACCCAGTGTGAACAGCTGTCCATTTCATTATGTTGGCCATACTACACTTTAATGAATGGAATTTTACAGAATTGCCTCAGCTAAAGATAGAAAGCAGGCTGACATCCTCAGCAGGAAAGGATAATTAGGGAAGTCATGAATTAGATAACTATTTTCATTTTCATAATATTATGAAGACATTATTTCTTTGATTGTACAAAAAAATCTGCAGTCTTTGTTAAGGCTAATACCACCTGCATGTGAATGATGATGTATTTGAATTTACACTTTTAAAATGTCGTGTTTTGAATCACACTGCTGGACATGAGGCTCAGTCAATATCTCCAGTCATATAATAGAGACACATGATTTTAACTTGAGTGGCAACTGCCCTATCCACTAGAACTATAAATAAAACTGTGATTCAGTAGTTTTCTTATTTGTCCTCTCTGCTGAGGGTATAAGCTCTGCCTGAGCTCTAGCATACAGTGTTGTCCATCTCTGTATATGACAATGGCATCCTTAAAGTTTTTCAGGCAAGATAGAAGTCATCTTGGACTCCTCTGTCTTTCTCGCACACACTCATATCTAATCCATCAGTGAATCTTGTGAGTTATACAATCAAAATATACCTAGCACTTAACCTCTTCGTACTTCCTTCACTGCCACCACTCAGGTCTAAGCCACCATGAGGTCTTTTCTGGATTACTGACAGCATCTCCTCCCTCACCTTTCTGCTTCTGCCTTTGAACCATCTACACTTGATGCTGCTCACAGCACAGACTGAACCTTTGAAAATGAAGACAAGTCATATCACTCCTCATCTCGAAACCCTCTGCTTCACATCTCACGGAGGACAAACCCATGTTCTTATGGCAGCATATGGGGCCCTATATAGGTAGAACCTTTGCTCCCTCACTCTTCCTTCCTCACACTCTACCTCCCTTCCTCCCCTCTCACCTCATGACTTGTTCCCTCTGCTCTAACCATACTCCTCACTATGCCTCTGCCACTCCAGATGGTCTCCCAAATGGAGCTTTTCCTCTTCCTTCTGCCTAGAATGCTCTCCCCTTATATACCTACATGGCAGACTCCCTCATCTCTTTCAGAGATTTCCTCAACATCACCATCTAGTGTGATCTTCTCAACCATCTTCTTTAAAATTGTAACTTCCCACAACCCAAAATTCATTCCCCTCTCCAATACTTATCAATATCTGACATACTTTCTCTGGCATTTTTGTGTGTATCTGACTCCCTCCATTATAATGCAAGCAATTTTAAGGAAAAAAATTTTTATAGGTTTTGTTTGCTGCTGTAGCCTGGTGCATAAAACAGTGCCTGGTATGTGAATTGTGAATGGACTGCACTTCTGCACAGACTTTATGTATGTCTAGAAGTATATTAGGCAGCTGATTCCACAACAGAGAAAAATTAGCAGCTTATTAGTTTAGAATCTAGATTTCTATTCTCAAAGCTAATTGCACATCAATTTCAGAGAGGCCATAGGCCTTGATCTGAAGTTCAGCACATGAAAATGTTGTAAAACCATATTGATGGTGTGAATTAAGACATAAAATAAAATAAGCTGTCAACGAACACTTACCACAAAAGGCCGTATGCTAGACAGTCTGGGGATTTAAGGAACTGCAGAGGATGGTTTCTTTTTATCATTTAACTAACAGGACAGAAAAGACTACCTAAAACAGTAATGCATAATAAATAATTAAATATTGACAATAGACAATAAACATGTTCATTCATTAGAATTATGGTAATTAAACAGTTGCAATAAGAAAATAATTCTTTTGATATAAATAAATATAGCATTGATCTGTGAAGATATTAAAATATAGCCTTATAAATCTTTAAAATAATATTCTGTTAGCAATATCCTGATATTCATTCTCACTGGACTTTTGTTCCCTCGGCTATCAAATGTATTTGATGGAAAAAAATCACTAGTTTTTAACATTTTATTTGTTGAGATTTTAAAGAATCTTTTAAAAGTTCCCTTAGAGGATCTAGGGTGGTCACCTATAGGGAAAGCTCTCTTATGGAATCTAGAGCGGTAACCTATAGGAAAGGCTGCCAAGTGTCTGAACTTCAGGCCCCGGACCTTGGCTATGTGCCAACATCATCCTATGTGGGAGGAAAAACTATTCCTCCACACTCTAGGTTCTTCTCGCTGGCCTGAGAATTAAATTGATATGAGACAGATTAACAGCAGAAAATCAAACGAATTCATTAACATGTATACATGGAAGAAACTCAAGAAAACTAAGCAACTCACCAAAATGGGCAAAGCCATCACCTTAAATACTATCTTCAGCTTTAGCAGGATGTTGTGGGTGGTGGTTCTAGAATTCAAAGAGGAGCAAGGCAGTGCATATCGAGATGGAAAAGCAAATGTTTAGTTAACAAATGTTTGCCATACCTTACAAATAGTTTAGTTGTCTATGGTGATGTTCCTTCCTGAAACAGACCTTCTATCTTAAATTCTTTTAGGCAGTTAGAGGGAAGATCAAATTTTCGTCTGGAGTCTTTTGATCTTAAAAATAATCAAGCCAAAGAGATACTTTTTAGGGTAGCAAATTCTGATCCTCCCCAACCCCTTTCAACAAGAAAATCTCTGCATGTATGAGTTTACCTATTGTACTGACACTTAAGATTTTGTTTGAGCAAAGAGAGCTAAGCCCCACCCCCCAAAAAATAAGTTGAAACTACACCAATGCTCTAGCAATCTATGATTGGTTTAGTACTTCTTTCCTAACCCTTAAAAATGAAAATCTATACTCATAGGCAAGACTAAATTACCTCTGAAGTATAATAGGAACTTTTGAGAGGCCATTGTTTCAGGTCCCCGAGTTTGTGATTCTGTTCTTCAAGTACAAGGGGTACAAGGCCAGCTCTTATATGAAGATTTCTAAGTCCAGGTCCATTACAGTTGTCGACAAGGTACAATACGTTTATGATTCTTAAAGGTATTTATGATGCTTTTTGATGGGCTGACCAGTAATTGTTGTTGTGGTCTTGTGATTCCCCATTTTGGATGACAGAAACAAGAAAGAAACAAAAAAAAAAATATGTTTTATATCCACTTCTAATGTGGCAACAGGCACATTAACAACAACAACAAAAAGAATATTTTACGGCTGATTACTCTTCCCTGGAGCCCAGAAGTACCCAAGAAAAGGGTAGTAAACTGGGAGCTTGAATACCACGTAGTAAACTAGAGCTGCCTCTTTTTAATTTGAAAACTTCTTAAATTCTGACTAAAAAGGTTTACCAAGAATATACTTTCTACAACTTCCCACTTTGTACATCTGATGAGAAAGATTTCCTTAAACTTACTTTATCTACCTAGTATTTTCCTTCAAACATGAGTTCTTCATAGAAATTTATAGCTGGCTTATACTATTCTTTTGAAAAACCAATAAGTTAAGTCTTATAATTAATAACACATTTGTTATCCCATCAAGGAGGTCCTAATTTATAGATTTCAAAAGTATCATAGATTTTAAAAATAAGGAATGGAGATGCTGTTGACAAGCTGTGAGCACATATTGACCCATTGGGAGCCAGCCAAAAATTGTTTCTGGGGGCTAGTGAATTTTGAGAACAGGGAATATGCCCTTTTGTATCCATCTGGGACAGATACATCTTTTAGAAATGAAGTTATACAAGATATGTTAGTTGATGTTTCTCTGACAATGCTGACAGTGAAGTACCACAAGGGACCCCATTCCTGCTTTCACGCATCGTCTTTGAACTGTAACATCGTTGAACTGTAGCTATCACACTGTGTTGTTTGTAGTTGGCTGAAGCTTTTAAAAATAGTCTTTGCCCTTTTTAAAGCATAAGGGAAAAGCATAAGTATTTTTCTTTTTTTCTAGGATCTAATATATACTTATTTGTGTTTTATGCACCTATGTATTTATTTATGCTAAAGAAAGAATCTAGTACAATTTTTCTAAAATGCATGACTAAGGAAGTTTTGAGGGAAAACTATGGAGATGCTATATAAATATTTAATATGTCTTGACTTCCCTATCATATATTTGCCTTCACTTCATCTATCTGTGGTAAAAGGGAAAGAGTGTTCCAAGTGACTTAACAACAGATGTTTAATTCCACTCAATCTTTAAATTAAAAAAAAAACAATATTTGAGCATGCACGTGTTCTCAGCTAAACTCTTTGTTTTGGACTCAAGAATGACTGTTATCTTTTCCAAAAGGAGCTAATGGATTATGGTAAATGTGTAAGTATCCAACATATAAGAAAATTCAAGAGAGAACGGGATCTTGATTGTTGGGCACTCCTGGATGGTCATTTTATAAGAATGTTTTGCACATGGTAGGCATTCAATAAATAGTTGTGTAACATACAGTTGATAAATACTAGTTATTATACAAACAAAATGCCAAGGGGGAAATTGAACCTTCCAGGTAGATATGAAAAAATTTGTCACTTAAGCTCAGCCTTAAAAACTCAACACTAGGATTGAATTTAGCACTGAAGAAATACGGTGTGTTTTAAAGAACAATGTAAAAAAAAGTAATCAGGTATGAAATTGAGGAATGCCAGCAAAGGAGAAAATATAGGGCTTATAGAAGAATATACTCTAGGAGAAAATTACAAGTGGCTTAAAATATAATAAGGAATCACTGAATATTTATCAGTAGCAGTATGACATGATCAAATGGATAGTTTTGAAAGATATCTCTGGTGATAATGTGGAGGATAAATTGAAAGGAGGGAGAAGGCATTTTCAACTGTAAGGATTGTATGAAGAAAAGGAAGCTCTAAGCATTTAACTTCCCACCAAAATTTAGTTGTAAGCATTTGACCCACAGTGTGGCCCTCAACTGATCTGTCTTTCTGACGAAAAAGAATAAAATGCATTTAAGCATGCTGTGATTGGCTGTATTTTTTCCTGAAAATGATCCATTTATGTAAAACAAGTTGAGAACCGAAGTACTAAACATGATATTTGGTCATGTGTCAGATATCCTAACCAGCCCATCCCTATTTTGCACTGCTATTCTCTCTGTTTACTTCATTTTACTAGAATTTAAGGTAAATTCTAACAATGATGTATGCATCTTGCTTTAGTGCTTTGCCTCATTCTGTATTTCTCTGTAAGTGAAAGATATTAATAAATAATAGCTTATCAAATCTACTCCATCACGTAACACAATGAGGAATCTTTTCCTAGTATGCTATTGTTAAAAATTATAAAGCTATCCATAATCAAGCAGTAATTTGCCATTATTTACGGAGAATATATAGACTCAAAAAAGAACCTGTAATTCCTAAATAACATTTACGTTTTTATATTCATTTTAATATCTTGGCTAGATCTTTTTTGTACTGCACTAGAGCTTCGTTTTATTATCCTTATTTCACATCTAATACATTCAAATTGATAATTTTTAAAACATTTCTCCCATTATCCATTTTACTTCAAGATAATTTCCCAATTTACCTAGTACAGAGATTCAAACAAATTTGCATCCACACTCCCACTGGCCCAGACACAAACGTGGCCTTGTTAAATCAATGATTACTCCTTCAAATAGTCATTTTTAGGAAAAGCCATTCAGTATAAATTTTCCAAAACATCCCCTTAGAAAATGAGAACTTATTTGCCTAATCTTGCCTAATTCCAACCTAGAAAATTTCATAGGTTCAGATTTTTTTTCTTTTATTTGTTCTCGTTGCACTGAGATAAAGGACTGCCCAGTTTTTACCTTTTCTCTGTTATGACTTTACCAATCACCTTTTTTCCCCCTCTACCATATAACTGTCAGTCTACTGGAAATAGTCTTCTTCCACTGTCTAATGCCCAAAATGAAAAACATCAAACTGTCAGATTGTTAGAATCACTTCCATTAGAGGGCAATTTAAAATCTAAACACTGTATACCTACCATAAACATTAAATTTGAAAACATAATGATTTTTGTTATGAAACTTGACTTCTACAAGGAAAACACCCAGAATTTTTAGTTCATATGCTGCACTGTAACCGAAGTATTAAGGCATCCTTACTAGAGACTATTTGCAAAGATGTGAAAAATGTTTTTAAAAAGTTATGATTATGTTGCATTGAAATGGAATTCTCTGTATATTTCTGCTAGTCTGGAAGGGCTGTGAAATAAAGGTCTGTGTCTTCTTTCACTGTTTCACCAGAGCCCAGCTTACTGCCTCTGCATGGTAGACACTCAGTATACTTGCTAAATAAATGAATGAATGGATACATGGAAATCAAACTGAGTCAGATGCCATTAAAGCCCTTACCAGCATGAAATGAAGTCTGATTGGGAAAGTCATCTGAAGAAAATAAGCTTAAAAGGAAGTTGGAAGAAGATCTATAATTCCACAAAAAGCTGACTGGGCTCGGGAATTCACAGCACATTTCCGAGTGAATGGTCACTAGGTTTAGTGGATTTCAAGTTCAATTTAATTTGGGAAGGTAAAAGTTGCTGCATCCCATCTATACTGCAGAACTGTTCTTTAGCTGTGTCTTTGCCCATTTAGCTACATATTTGCAAACAGTGTTTCTATGAAGATGAGGAAAGAGATGAAAAGGGAGATATTGTCAAAAATCGCCACAACCTCTTATGAATGGCCACTTTTATAGAAATTGAATGTGAAGTCATGCATACCATTAAATCAATTTCTTTGTAGTCCCCAGAGTGTCCTTTCCTCTCCTTTAGAGAAATCATAAATAGCTTCAGCTAATACAAATAGCTCAAAGACACATTTAGCCTAAGGCAGCTTAAATGAGATTTTAACCCTAGACCTTTCTTTTTAAAAAGCTTACTTTCTAATTGGATAGTGCCTTTTATAGAAAACTGAAGGATATAATGTTGATTAGGTTCATACAATGAAGGAAAAGTTGCCACCCTAAGGTCAACATCTGTTGACTCTGAAAATGACAACCAGTATTCACAGTTTGAGATAATGACTGTCTGTGACAGGAGTCATTAGAAATTCTACCTCATAATTTCCAGAAAATTTATAATAAATGCAAGTGTAGCAAAATCTGAAGGAGACAGTTTTTCTCCCAAAGTGCTTTTTGTAAGTCCTGCCCACACAGCTTGTAGGTTAATAGAGGTGCGACGGTAAGGTTGGACACAATCAGATTTGATTGTGGGCTTCTCGGAGCTGGTTCATTCTCATCTTGAGTCCCCTACACAAGAATGCAATTAAGAAACAAGCAGCTTAATGATGTTAATGATTGGTACTCAGAATGCAAAGGTGTTGGATTAATCACGAAGTCTGAATCTGATTCAGGCACAAGCCCTTCTCAACATGTACTTTTTATTTCTACCAGTCTCGCTGGGTCATTGCTGTGACTCCTGAGATGTAGAATGGCTAAGCTTGTGGACAAATTGATTTCTGGAGCATGGGAGCCAATCAGTTCCTTTGTGACTGTTGGCATGGGTAGCAAGTGTATACTCAGGGTTGCAACTAGAGGGGTTCTCTGTGAAGGCGAAAAGTGGACATTTATTTTAATTCTGAGCTCCGTAGAAGCTACCTTTCCAAATTCTTCCTGGAAGAAGTGAAGCTAAAGTGTTTCTATGAATATTTACTAAAATATTATAGATATAGATACAGATACACATATCTACATATCTGCGTATGTTCCTTCTGTGATTTCATTATAGTAACTATTAAATTTTCAATCATCAAAATAATACATGCTATTTGAAATAAAATCGTTTCAGTACCTGGAAAAGTAATAGGCACATAGTGTAATATGAATGATTTGGATCTATTTCTATTTCTAAGTAGACAACAGACTGAATATAATCAATTTAGAACTAAATGGAGATAAAATAAACGTACCTATCTAATGTATTTTTCAAAATGTTACAAACGCTTTTGAACAATAACACAGAGTAGGAGAATTTGCTTTGTCAGAAAGCTCTTTGGACAATAGATCTTCCAGTAGATGTGGTCAGAAACATGTTTTAATTCCTTATTTATGTAATGGTAAAAATAAATCCTGATAGAAAATCTTCGTCTCTCTATAGTCTGTTCACAGGAAGAAAGAAGAAGTCAGATTAGCGGAACGCCAAAGCAGTAGTGTATCGGTTAGGAAAGTGCATATTCCAGAGAGTCACAAAATACAAATTTCACAGTACATAGAGAACAGAAGTAGTTGTGGTAGGTAATGTTACCAGAGAAAAAAATGAGACACATGTAAATCTCAAGTCTAACCAATAAATATAATACTTTTATAATGTCAAATATATTCCAATTGCTTGAGACAGGGTCATTCCAAAATAGTCTGCCCTATTGCCCTCTTAACTGTGTGATGGTTTTTTATTTTAAAAATTATTGAGCAGCACATCCTCTGATTTAATAGTGATACTGTAATACCTTTGGCCAAAAGAACTATATTTAACCATTTATTTCTTTCCCTCATTCGTTTGCTACTTAGAACTATTCTGTGATTCTTCTACTGTCTGTTAAGATTATTGGCCACGTTTTAGGTCTTCTGGAAGCTGCAAAGGGACTTATATATGATTTCCCAGGCATAGGACCTAAAGCCATTTGAAGCATTCACCAAGCCCTACATCTTGCCTCATTTCAGACCTAATGACAGCATGCACATTCCTTCCCTGTGTAACATAGGGTCAACGGAAGTGCACAAACCTTTAGGAAAAAAAATGGGTAAACTGAAATGAATTTTATGTGGTTTAACTTCCCAGCTGCAAGAGCAGAAGCAAGAACTTAAAATTCAACCTAAGATTAATATCTGACATCCCACAAATCCCCATGGAAAGAAAACATTGAGTGCACATCAGCCTCTATTTCAGTTATCCATATATTCTCACAGTATTTATAGAACCAGATTTTGCTGGTGTCTAAATCAGCCATTTGCTGGCAACTGTTAAAATAAGAGACTTCCTCATTCCAAAGCTCTCCAATATATAACCGGAAAGGAATTCAGGCATAAGAGAAGTAAAGTCTACTGATGGGTTAGCAAATGAGGAGAAGGAAGGAGGGAGAGCAGAAGAGTGCATATTGCATTGAAGAGCCAAATCCCCTTTGGATGTCTTATACCTGTGACTTGACCCTGTTTTACAGATTTATTTGCCTCTCATTTTCTGTTAGTTGACTGTAACTCTGTCTTCCTCACTAGCAAGATGCCAGCTTTATACATTACCTCTTATACATAGCGGTAATTCAGAGAATGTTTTTGTATTGAATTTGTTAGAATGGACCTTAGAGATCATCTAGCACAATGTTTTTATTTTTTAAATAATGAAAATGAAACCCAGAGGGAGAATTGTCTTTGCAAATGTGGAAAAGCTAGTCAGTGGTACTTGGGCTCAAAACGGAGTTTTCTGACTCTTAAACTATGTTTCTTTGACATGTGTGTTCTTATTAACACGATTAGCTCTGCTATATTCACACTTCTTCTCCCCTAACTACAACTTTCAGCTGTAACTCACTTTCTCTAAATGTTATTGGAACAGGGAAAATGACACCTTCAAGTCATCTGTATTTAGTAAAATGTATGTGCAAAGGGTGGTAGGCTCCCATGTGATTCATAATAACAATGCTCTGAGGATTTCAAGTGTGTATTTGTATTTAAATTGGTTTGTTTATTATAACATAGGCTGTGATGGTTTTTGATAGGCATGGAAAACAAGACCAACAAGAATAATCTACAGTAGATATCCCTCGACCACTTGGTTAAAAACATTCCTCTGACAATTCTTCTCTCTGTCCTTCATCAATTTTTCACCTCTACTATTTTGGCAGTTAAATTCCCTGAAATATATTTTTGTATTCATTTTCTGCCATTCCTCTTCTCATGTTCTTTGCTAAAACTGCCCCAGCCAGGCTTTTATCCCTATCTCTCTATCAAAACTTGTCAATCTCACCAGTGTCCTCCAAATAGCTAAATCCAGTGCTCCAGTCTCAGAGAGTACTTTGTTGGGGGCATTTGACGCAGTTGGTCACTCCTTCCTTGATGCATTTTTTTCTTGGCTTCTGTGATAGCTCATGCTTTAAGTTCCTTCTCTTTCCCTGGTTTTTCTTTTGCTCTCTCCTTTACTTGTTTTTCATCGTCTTCTGACCTTTTAATGTTGAAGTGCTCCAGGACTCAGTCATTGGTTCGCTCTTATTTTCTGCCTTGACTCACTCCCATGTGTTCTCATCCAGTCTTGTGGCTTTAAAATACCTTTTTTGGGAGTCTTCTAAATCACTCCTAAATTTCTATCTTCAAGCCAGATCTTTCTGATAAATTCCGCATTTGTATATCCAACTGTCTACTTAACTTATTCACTTGGATATCTAAAAGTCATCTTGAATGCAACATGTCCTCAAAGTAAGTCCCTGAACTTTCTCACCTTCTCCATCATCTTCTTCAGATGGTAGCAATTCATCCAGCCAGCCACTCAAAATAAAAACCTTGACGTCATTCTTAACTCCTCTGTTTATCTCATATGTCACAATTGAGCACAATAGGAATACTATTAGCTCTACCTTCAACATATATTCAGAATTCAATTCTTACCACCTTTACTCCTAAAACCCTGGTCCAAGCCATTGTATCTCCAGCCCGAATTTCAGCAATAGCTTCTAAATAGGTCTCCCTGCTTTTATTCTTGCTCCTTACAATTCATTCTTAATCAAGCAGCCAGAGTAGCCCTTCTAAAAGTTAGGTCATCTATGTCACCCTCCTGCAATGGCACGCCATTTCATCCACTCTCTACAATGGCACCTCAACATATGGTTCCTCATTTCCTCTTGACCTTGTCTCTTGTTTTCTTTTTTGTCCTCTCTTCGTTTGTTGCAGTCACATGTTCCTCCTTGTTGTGTTTTGAATAACCAGGCGTGATCTTGCCTTAGAGCCACAGCACTTGTTGTTCCCTCTGCCTCAATTATTTCTCCCCACGCATCTTCATAGACAACTCCATCACTTCCTTCATGTCTTTGCTTAAATCTCACCTTCTCAATGAGCAACACCTTTGATATCCTAGTTACCTATTTCCCTTCTGATGTTCCAGATCCTTCTTACCTGATGTCTTTTACTTTTATTCCATGGCACTTTTTACCTCCTGGTATATTAGATAATTTACTTATTGAGTATATTTATAATTTATTATCTATCTCTTCCTATTAGAATGTAATTTCCACGAGGGCAGGAATCTTTGTTTTATTCATTGATGAATTCCAAGTTAGAAGAGAGCCTAACCCAATAAATATATATATATATATTTTTTTCCTTTTTCTCCCCAAAGCCCCCAGATACATAGTTGTATATTCTTCATTGTGAGTCCTTCTAGTTGTGGCATGTGGGATGCTGCCTCAGCGTGGTTTGATGAGCAGTGCCATGTCGGCGCCCAGGATTCAAACCAACGAAACACTGGGCCGCCTGCAGCAGAGCGCGCGAACTTAACCACTTGGCCATGGGGCCAGCCCCTAAATATATATATATTTTTAAATTCATTGTAAGAATAAATAAATTTTAAAGAGTATACTTTAATATTATAAGACTTTATGAGTGTATAACCTCTGTTGGAATGCTAAATTATACATCAAGATACTGGAAGAATCATGACAACCACAAAAGGAAGTAAAATCTTCTGTTCCATGAGGTCTATCTTAGTAAGAAAACTTTATCTTGTTGTGGTAGGCAGAATTCTAAGATGACCCTCAAGATCCATGCACCTATACATGCACTATTCAACCCCAGACTTGTGAATATGATGGGATAATCGCTGTTATGATTTGATTATGTTATATGGCATAATTGACCTTAAGAAGGAAAAATCATTATGAGTGATACTGACCTATAAATAGCCCTGTGATCATTTACAAGTTTCGTAAAAGGAACCAGGCACTTCCTAAAAATGAGAGTTAAGTGTGAGAGAGAGATTCAACAAAAGGGGATTCTCTATTGCTGGCTTTGTAGATGGAGGAGGTCATGTGGCAAGGAACTAAGAATAACCTGTAGGATCTGAGAGCTACTCCTTATCCAAAAACCAGCAAGAAAAAGGGACCTCAGTCCTACAACCACAGGAACTGAAATATATCAACAAGCTGAAGGAGCTTGGAAGCAGATTCTGCTCCAGAGCCTCCAGACAACAAAGCTGAGCCAACATCTTAACTTCAGTCCTGTGAGACCCTGAGCAGAGAACTTAGCCATGCAAAGCCTGAACTTCTGACTTAGGGAATTGTGAGCTCACGAATGGGTGTTGTCATAAGCTGCTAACTTTCTGGTAATCTATTCACAGCAATAGAAAACTAACATATTTCTTGCTATTGTTTTTTTTTTTTACTTCTGCTTTTTATTCCTCTGCTTTACTTTTAAATTGCAAATCACTTAATGCTCATGTCTTAATGTGGAAAAACTTTCAGAAGCAAGAATTTTTTTCAAAAAATAATGAAAACAGGTTAAGATAAACATAAATAAAAATCCCATGTGAAGGGAATAGAAAAAAAAAAATTGAAGCAGAGTTAAATGACCACATTTTTCCAAAGCACTTCATGCTGTAACATAAAGAAATAGACTGTAGCTCCAGCACTCTCGATAGTTAGTTTGACCATATACAACATATTTAACCTACCTTGACCTTATTTTCCTTCTTCATTAAATGAGGGAATTTCACTAAAATAACTCTAAGACTTATTCCTGCTATGAAATTCTATGGTTCAGTAAAATTCTCTGGGTCTAAGATAGTCTGTGAGTCTCTACATTCATATAGAAATATAATATTTTCCATACAATTTAAATGTTGAATTTTGTATGCAAAATAACACTTTAAGAGTTTGATGACAGACATTAAAATATGTTGGCACTTTGTAACCTGTCAATTGAGTCAATATACTATAAATATATCAGTATGAAGTCGATGCCAAATAAAGTTTTAGTATTTCAAGGAATATCTTCCTCTGACTGAACTTGAACTTCTGCAATGAAAATTTAATAGCATTGTTTTGGCCACCAGAGGGCTCCCACATGATTTATCCTTGCATTAAAATTTTGAAAAATTATTCAAATTTTATCACTGGAAATTAGAATACTGAGGATACAATAATATATCACCAGGCCATACAAATAACAAGGAAACTTTTCTTTTCTGTGCACACTGTAATTATAACAAATTTCTTATGTTGTATAAAATCATTTAGTAAAGACTCAATCAGAAACAACAGAGAATTGCTTCTGTTCTTTGATACATGGCTTATTTGCAAACCCTTTTCTACAAATTTAAAAAGAGATTCTTCTCCCAGACATTTACAGTTATTAAAACCCTGAGAAAACTCAAGATATTCTGTAGATTATGGTACTCTAATATGAACTGTATAGGCATAATTCATGGTAATCCTTAATCTGCCATACTCATAAGAAAGTCCTTACATTTATATTTGGTAAATTATTCCAAGTTGGCTTTTACTTCCAAGTATTATTTTCTGAATGTGTTAGAAACCTGCTGAATATACAAAGAAAGACTAACCAGCCATTTTTGTGTGAAGGCAACAGAGCAAAATCTTTGTCTCCCAACTGGTTCCAGGAACTGAATCAATGCAGAATTTCATGAAAACAAATGAAGTCCTTTTTTACGATTTTCAGGAGAAAATTTTAATATATTTGCTTAGGTATTAAATATAGATTACTGGGGAATTTTAACGAATAACCTCAATTTTGAGGAATCTGTTTAATCCACTGAGAGAGAGACAAAAAATGTCACTTGTACGTGTATTGGCTTTTATTCCATATTTGTAGTGGTTTAACACCCTTCAGATAAATTTGCAATTTACCTTTACTAAATCCTTAATCTGTTAGGTTTCCTTTAAATAGTAACTCTTGTAGTTAAACGCACTGAATAGCTGTGCTTTGTTTCTTGATAGTAGAGGTCTTCCAGTGTATGTCTCTGTGTGTGTGTGTAGTTGTATAGTTGTATCTCTGTATGTTTATATTAATCCTAGAAAGAAAGAAATATTTTGAAAGTGAGAGAGAAGGGATATTAACTATTCTTGACCATAACATCTCAGAAGAAAGAGAATGGGAGCCAGCCCAGTCGCACAGCAGTTAAGTTCGCACCTTCCGCTTCAGAGGCCCCGAGTTTGCGGGTTCGGATCCCTGGTGCAGACATGGCACCAGTTGGCAAGCCATGCTGTGGCAGGCATCCCACATATAAAGGAGAGGAAGATGGGCATGGATGTTAGCTCAGGGCCAGTCTTCCTCAGCAAAAAGAGGAGGATTGGCAGCAGATGTTAGCTCAGGACTAATCTCCCTTAAAAAAAAAAATAAATAAATAAATAAAAATAAACTTTAAAAAAAAAAAGAAAGAGAATGATGTTTGAAAATCCTTCCATGCAGAGAAACAAAGACACCCAGTTTGATAATAACTACTATTTTTACTATGCTTGTCGTTTTACAAAAAGGACAATAGCACAAGATATTTTGCAATCAAGACATTGTTTCCTCTTAGCCAGTGTAGAAAAATCAAATTAGAATGTTAATCAGCCCTAAATAAACTTCTTCATGACCAGTTTGGCAAAATTTAAGGTTCAAGTGACTCCCAGGGCAAGACTTCTCAGATGCAGGTGAGGGTGTTGATGCGGGTTTGCCATCACATCTTTGGAGGGCGTTTTCACGATGACAGATTGTCAAAGGTCCATAATCTTGATCCAGAAATTCTGCTCCTAAGAATATGACATAAGAATTTTTCAAGGAAGCACTCTAAGTAATTTTTAAATAGATTTTTTGTAGTATTATTTGTGTTTATCACCTACCCAAACAACATAAATTTCCGACAATGTACAGTTGGTTAGTTAAATTATTTTGCATAAGTACTATGGAACACTATGCAATTGTTAGAAAGTGAGATTGCACTGAATGTGCCCAAAGGGAAAGCTCCCAAAGATATGTTATTATGTGAGGGACAAAAAGCAAGATGCATAAAAATGTATATAATGGAGAGTATCATCACTTTTATGTAAATAGTTAAAAGAATGTTTAATAGCTATTTATACATTTTACTGAAAAACCTCGTAGGAAACTCTTGACAATGGAGGGAAAAGATGGAAAGATGGATTTTGCTTTACATTTTTACTTTACAGCATGGTTTGCATTTTTATAACAAATGCATATATTAGGGTGTTTTATTGTTTGACTGATTGTTTGTTCTTGTTTTATTATCAAGGATTATCTTTCCAATAAGATTATCGGATATTTTCTGTTTTCTGTATATCAGCATTATGATACCATTCTAATAAGAATAATATGGCTCTCATTTATTGAAATATTATTATATGCCAGGCTACCTCATTTAATACTCACATAGGCTCATTGGGCTATGTGAGGTATTTGTATTATCTCCATTTGACAGATATAGAAATGGAGGCACAGAGAGTTTAAGCAACAAATCCAAAATGACAGATGGAGCCAAACCATGAACCCAGCTGACCAACTGCATAACCTACACTCTTATGCTTTATAATCTGTTGCACATACATACATTAGAATACATGTTTAAGACATCAGCAGCCCACAAGTCCTCTTTAAATTGAAAAGAGAAAATAAGACAAGCTCTTCAGTGCTCTTTATTCTCCAGCTAACACGTGTCTCTCCAAGGTGCCTTGTTTGCTCCACTGAAAAATATTTTTTGTGCCAGTGTTTCTAGGCTTTATATTTTGTGTCCCTGATTGATAACGCCTCCCATCTAGTGAGGTTCACCTGAACACCTGAAAGGAAGTTCAGATAGTGTGTCCTTTGTGATTTGAAGAACTAGAATAGATAGAATGCAACGTTATTGTTCTCTTTCCCAAGCGCCTTCTTCTTTTCCTCCTTTCCTTTCTAGGCAAGCTCAACAAACGTTTATTAATCAATTTGAATTCTTCTAGTACATGTCCCAGTGCAGGCTATATTCAGAAATTCAAGTGCCAGCTATTTTGTGTTTGCTTTACTTTTGTTTCATCCCTTCATGCTCTGTTTTTTACAAGATATCTTTAGAAATTTCAGTTTCCTCTGTAAGTCTGCAGAAGTGAAATGAGGTACAACTCAAATCTGTACGTTTTGCTTCTTGTTGGCAGCCCTTCTGAGTAAAGCTTGATGATGGAAGGTATTGAGAGAACTGATGGAGGGATGTCTGGAAATTGTCAACAAATGTCCATGTAATCCAATCTCTCATGCCAAAGGTAATTGAGAATTGACTTTAGGGTACCAGTTGTCCTGCGATCTTTCACAGAAATGACTTTGCAACCTGAAAAAAAAGATTACCTGAAGCACTGAAGTTGAAAGATCATCAGAGTTCATTTTTGATGACAGCTGGACACATAGTTCAGAAAAGGATCTTAAAAGATTGAGATTGGCTAACCTAGTCATCTGAAGGATATTGTCCTTTTGCTATTTTAATAAGATGTTTATTGTTGTTTTATAAGTTGATGCTTTATGCTCAGCTTAGATGATACCGTAGTATTTTTCTAGAGATCCTTTTCAAATCTGATATTTTCAACTCCGCATTCAAAATAAAAGACTAATTAGAATGAAGTACAGTATAGACCTCTTTCTAGTCCCTCTCTGAGGCAAATGCTTTGTAAAAGAGATATGAAGTTTTTCATCACCAAAGATATTTATGACCGACTTGTATTGGAATTAAAATAGAAGAATGAGACCATGACGCTTTGTCTAGGGGTCAGAAGAAATTAGAATGTTGACACAAAAGGGGAAGCAAATAATTTGGCATTATGTTTTCGTTTGAATCCCAGCTGATTACACAAAGAGTTTGGAGAGTGTTTCAAAAAGATTCATACAATACCAAAGGATGTATCACACTGTTGAGAAAGTCAGAACAAGGGGCCTTAAAGTGCAAAAATAGAGCTAGAAATTAAATTAGCGTGCAGAAATCCACACTCTACACCTCTGCACTTGTAAGAGTTAGGCTGCCCATTGGCTGCTGAGCTTTCCAATTGTCCAAAGAAAGGTGAGAACATCTTAGACTCCAGTCTAAGGTTTATTATTTCCCTATGATAAAAATGAACTGCTTGTTCAGGAGAAGCACATCTTTGATGATGCTAAGACCAAAAAGAGATGTTTGCCAAGGATTTTCATAGGAACCTTATGCATTTTATCTTGGACATTATCCATAGAAGCATCTGTACAATGATACCTAACAAGTTTTATATGGTTAATTTTTATATTTCAGTGTAAGCTTATGCGTTGGGAAATGGTCTTTCCTCATTTGTGATGATGGTCATGATAACTTTCACCAGAACATTTCTTTATGTCTTATTGTACCACTGAGATTTTTGTTAAATAAAAAACATTTGTCATTTTACCTGGCCAACCCTGGTTTGCTAACTCCCAACATTGAACTGTCTGCAAAATCAGGTGTATTAGATAGCACCTGAGAACATACGACTTTGGTTTACTTCCTGATGAGTTTCATGCTTTACATAGTGCCCTGTCCTAGAAATATGGCAGCCTGAGGGCTACCATGCTGTCTGTAAGGATGAATGTGGGCTTTCTTAGATCAACACAGGATTCACAACCACTCTGCAGCATAGCTCCTGGGTCCCTTTTCATCTCTACCTTCTTATGCATTTGTATGGCTGAAAGGAATTTCTGAAAAAGGAATTTCAGGGACCAGGATGACACCTACCCTGATGCTAGGTAGCCTTGACCTCAGGGTATCCCTGTAATTTTAATGTTGAATCCAGACAATGCTGCCATTTTATATGTCTGTGTTTATGAAATGACTTTCTACAATGTGTGGGCTCCAGGCTGAGTATTGCAGAAATGCTCATTTATGAGAGACGCTGATCTCATCTCCAGAGGTGATCAGACATATTTGCAAATAAATATAACACAGAGAAGTGTGTGATAGGTGTCACTTAAGTGGTATATACAAATTGATCTAGAAATCAAGGAAGAGAAATATCATTAGCACTGAAGGTGATGAGTGGAGGCTCTGTGAAGGAAAAAGAATTTGAACAAAGTCATGAAGCAGTGATTCTCAAACTTTAGTACGCAAAAAAAAAAAGCAATTATGGAAATAAAAACAATTCCAATTTCAGAGCTTGACCCACAGAAAGTCAAAATTACTATGCTTTGAACAAGGTTCCAAAGTCAGAAATATAAATAAGTTAAGCGGCACTTCTATGCTACCCTAACAGCGGCAGTGGTCTTGTTGGGAGCCAAGGGGGCTTGTCCTAAAGCTTATTTGAAATATTCCCTATATGGAGAGAAAAATAGCAGCTTATGGCACGTGTCCAAGATAAGGGGTGACAGTGAGGTGGCTGATGGTCTGCTAGTGCTCTGCCAAAGAAGGAGTAGACCAGTAAATTTAAGCTAGTCCTTGACGCTTCTTGTTATTCTATGTTAAGAAGCACCTTGCCATTCTACATTGAGGAGTTCTGAAGTGAGTTAACAGATGGCAGGGTGTTCGTTAAGCAAAATATTTAAGCAGAAGAGTGATACGATCAGATCTTTGTCTAGGAAATTTGGTTTTTCTTAAATGTATTTCCATCCCCACTGATGTTTTGATTTTTCAAGATAGATTGCTTCTTTTTAAGGGTGCTATGATTGCTATGATCCAACCCCCGCCCCCAATTATACTAGTGATTGGCTACAAAAGACAGACTATAAATCTGATTATGAATATCTGTACTTAGACACTGATCACCTCAGAAACCACTTCCTATCAAAATAGGTTTAGCCTCCTAAATTTATTAAAATTCAGGGAGACCCAAATCTCAACTGATTATTGGAAGAAGAAAAGCCACACATAGGTTGTCATCTTGTAGAGGAACTTTCATGAAAAGAACACCTTAGTTAGAGTAAGTGGGGATCTTCAGAGCTAATACAAACCACGTGAACCTCCATTACACACAAATGTTCAAGAGATGCCACATAAAGCACCAAATAACATCAGAGAATAAATTATCTGAGAGATGTTATTTAATCTAGAAAATGCTAGAATATTCATTTTATAGGCTTCTTAGTTTGTCAAGATCATTACAAGTTCTAATACTCAGTGTGTCTTAAGAGAAGAAAACTTGTGCTTTTTCCACATCAAATGTCGACTAAAGGGGTGATTTTCACCCACAGTATTTGCTCACCCACCCAGCATACTAAGGCAGTCTTTCAATCAGCAAGTCCTTTATTCTTAATGTTACTGTTTTACTTAAGAGATAATGTCAAAGGAATTGAACGTTGTGACTGGATAATGGTCTCCCGCTGCAAGATAAATGCTTAGGCGTTTATTGAAAATAAATGTTGGAGTGAAGCCAAGACATTTATTTGTAAAGTAGAAAACTATTTTCTAGTCACAACTTCCAGTGCCAGAGACATTATAGCTTTCTTACCAAATGATTTTTTAAGTAAATTGAGATCATCCAAAGGAACAGAATACCTAATTTGTTCTCACCTCTATAACAGGTAACATTCTGGTTTCTTTTCCACAGTTACCAAATCAAATTTAGATATGCTGTTTGTTTGGTGGGGAACATTGAAAGAGTGCATTAACAACATATTCAATCAACTCTCTAGCTTGATTGTACAGACTTGGTTTTTGCTTTTTTAAATAAAGTAGATTTGAATATGCATGCTGAAACAGAAGTATAAAATTTTGTGATGCATTACTGAAATTTGTTTTGCCACTTTATGGGCAGGATTGGTTACTGATATCTTTATGATGTGTCTGAAAGGCACATACGCAGTAACTTAGGGAGCTTTTAGCAGCAAAGCTAATGAACTGGGATCCAAGATAACGATGATTTTGATTCTTCCGGTCATTGAGGAGTGCCTTCTCTATGTGAGAGCAATGTAAGTGAATTTCAACAAACACTACTCACACTTTTCCTCAGTGTTGAAATTCAACAGAGCACCATTTAACCTAACTAGTTATTAATGGAGTTGAGATGCACCATGAATCAAGCTCTCACCCTCTTCCCCAATAGCTGATGCTATATATTTAACTTATAGTCACATTCGTCTCGTGATATAAAGTAACTCTATATAGACTGCTTGTTTTTTTTCCTTGCCATTCTCTGTAATAGCTAAAGAAAACTGAAAATTTATAGCCAGAACAGGCTTTATAGAAACACAACTTCTACATCAATGTAAACACGGAGAACCACTCAGCAAATGGTTTTACCCTGAAGGATAAAAAAGAAAATAGAAATATAATTTAATATAATGTTGAAGTGAACGGGAATTGTTATTCTTCATTGTGACGATCGTGTTATAAGAATGCCATCCAGTGTGGTATTTATACACCATGGACTACTACTCAGCCATAAGAAATGAGTCAAAACATCTCAAGAGACTTCCTTGATGAACCACTCTCCTGTCTGGAAAATCAGTAGTTGCGTGTGAGTCCGAGCGAGTGGCTGCTCAACCTACCAACTCCAAATATATGAATCCTAGGACATCATTTTTATCCCTGATCATGTAGTCCCCTCCAGTCCCCCACGTCCTGTTATTAGTAGCAAAGTAGTTTTTTCAGAATATCCTCTGGCTTTCTAGCTAATTCCTAGAAATATTTTTCTCATTGATAGAATCAGCAATATACATTCATTGTTCCCTATAAATAAAAACATATGTACGTCTCTTGGTTTTTTTCCTAATTATATTGTTTCAAATAAATATTTCTCTGTTAAATAAGACTTTGCTTCTTGAATAAAATGTAAAACTTGATCAGAATAAAGAATATTAAATGTGTTCATATCACTGGCCCTATTTTGGGTTGTGTCTACCACATAAAATGTTTAAATTTTTAAATTTAATTTTTTAAAAGTTAAGCTGATTTTCAGGATACAAAAACATTGTTGTGGAGACTTTCCAGATATCTTCTCTCTCTATTTGTGAATTTTAGGCATGAACGAAAACTGAACACAAGCATCACAATACAATATATATATATATATATACATATATATATATATATACACATATTTCATTCATTAAAGGGAGTTAACTCTCTTGATATAAGTTGTTCAGCTCTCTTGCCAATGTAATAAAATATTCTTCATAGAATTAATGCACTTGCCAATTGAGAGATGGGCGTTTCCAGTCTTCTTGGTTATCTGGGAGATATTTACAGCACCTTAAGATACACATCATTGATGTGTACAAGCTCAATTAGGAAGAAAAGTGAGTTTAAGTTCCAAAAGAAAGTTGGAATGCTCTCCCAGGAATTTACATAACCTGTCTCTTCTCATTGGTATTGGGCCATAAATAACACAGGAAATATGCGGTAGCCGGAAAATTGAAGAAAAGAGGCGCATCCTTCCCCCTTTCATTTCATCCCTATTTTTAAAGGGAGTAGATTTGTTTCACTTCATTTCATTGTAGAAGTAGACCTGCAATCCTCAAAGTGTCTCCTGTGCATGATTTTCCAATGGAATTTTTTTGTTGTTACCTTGCTTTTTTGAGATAACATTTTATCGGATTTTATTGACTCTGGAAAAACAGTTTCTCCATTGCATCAGACTCTAATATTTGCAGTTATTTATATTGCTAGGTTGTGTAGACTCAAACGTCATTTGAAGAAAAGTCAGAGACATGCCATTTGTGGGAACTGCTTGGATGAATACTCAGGTGACCAAACTTTGTTAAACAACAAACTGTATATAAAGATTCCTGAAGTGTTTTCCTTAGGACTCAGTATTCCCCCAAAAGCTGTGTTTTTTCTTTAAGCAACAAATCCACTATTTCCCCCTGTATACATGTAGTGAATCATGTGTCTCCCATTTCTTTGACCAAATTAGAAAGCAAAGAGCTAAAATATGCATCAAACTCCTCCCTTGGAATGGGTTTTATTCACAAACATTGCTCCTGTTTGCATTTTTCTCCCCACTTTTCCTTTCAACCATGTATCATCATCTCGAAAAAAATAGTAAACAAATTTACTTTCACCATCTTCTCCACCTCTTTCTAAGTTTTAAGTAAAAAGGGCATAAAATAATCTGGGACCCAGGAGAAAACTACATAGAAGTATGTTACAATAAGCCAAGTGTGAGACTTCTAAAAAGCAGCGTAGTATTCCTTAACTACCCCTTGGCCATGACATCTCCCAATCTTTTCATTATTAACAAGAATATTGTTCAATATTCCTGTCATCTTTGTCAACAAATAAGAGGCATAAAGTGTAAGGGAAGCAAAAAATTTATTTGAGGTCTCAGAGTTACAATTCGTGGCGCGTAGATTCAGGTAGAAACCCAAAGAGTGTCCCGTTAGGGAGTAACAGTCAGGGGCTTTAAAGGTGAAGAGGGGAGGTTGTATTACAAAGACTTTGAATTGGAGTTGGAAGCAGACAGCTGGTCCTGGCTAAACTCTGATGACTATTGATTCTATCTTCAGAAAGTCCACAATCCCCAGGCTTTGTGATTAGGTTGTCTGTTCTCCTGCTGACTTCTCAAACAATTGCTTGTAAAAACAATTGCCATTTTAACCCACCCAGTCCAAAGTTTGGCCCAGTCCGAGGGTAAAGACAGCAAAGCAGTTTCTTTGGAAAGGCAGCTCTGACTCCGTTTTAAAATGGCTCCACTAAAGTCAATTTTGACATCTTCATGCTACTCAAAGACTGCATTTTCTTAAATCTTAAAGTGCTTTCTTGAGAATTATTCCAATCTGCATATGATTATTTTCCTTTGCAAGTACAAGCAGATATTCCTTAATCCAGGAAGAGGAACAAGAAATGATCATTCCAGAAGTCAGCTGCCAAATCAGATCTGTCCAAGGTCAGATTGGGCACAAGCACTGTTACCCAAGGTCTAAACTCAAGGTCCAAAACCAGCATGTCAATGAAAGTGGGTCAGCAGAGCAGTAAGTGGAAATCCAAATGCCTGGAGTCAACAGATGCCCATCTGACATCAGCAGGCCAAGTGCCAGAGAACGAGGCTGTTAATGGCTATTCTGGAACACACGCACTGGATGGAAATGTAGTCAATGAGAATTGGGGTTCACAAGGGAGAAGATGAGACACTAGCTGACTCCTGGGCCGTGGGGAGATACTGAGGTCATAGTGGAGCAGCAACTGAGTCAGGGGTTTCTGATAAAGGGCTTCTTTTAGAGCTCATCTGCCTAAAGTAACACTCATCTCAAGGCCCTGGGTCAAGCTGAACCCACAGATGGAGGTTAAATGGAACAGCTGCAGGAGTGAAAGGCCCATGGGGCCAAGAAGAAAGCCAGAAACACCTTCTTTTCCTTAAATGACCACAATCTACAGCTGCAATATATGTTTTTATGATATACTTGTTTACTATAGTTTTATTGTCTCTCTCTTGATTTGAAAAAGCAGTGGGCAAAGAATTTTATATTTTCTTTTAAAACATGTTTATACCCATCTATTAATAGGAAAAGATTTTATAAGTATGCCTCATTCTGTACTGAACATAATGAAACTCGTAAACTATACATATTGCTAGAATAATGGAATGCATTTAGCCTCAAAATTTGCTCCTGTCACTATTTTTGTCACTGGTGATTTATTCTTATGATTAGTCAAATAAAAGAACTATATTTTTTGTTCAAGACTCTACTAGCTCAAGAAAAATCATTTACCAAAGAAATTAATATTTATCTCTAACTTAATATTTCCTTTTTACTTTGAATTTTATTGGTATTAAATCCTATCAGTAAGGAAATATAATTGTTTTCCCATGATGTGTCTAACAGCTTTCCAGCTGAGGCCAACCCTATTTAATTCACAGCTCTTTGGTCCTAACAGACCCTGAATTCTGTACCATATATTCCCTCACAGTGTGATCAGACACCCAGTGAGTCTCTGGCGGTAATTAATATATTACATGGGGATAGATCTTATTAACTGAACAACTTTGAATAATGTATTTCAGGTTAACAACTACTTGCAGCTTCCTGTGGCATTTCCACATTTGAACCATTTCTTTGTGGTACATAATAAGTATAATTAAAAGGTTGAAAAAGAGATTCATACCGTCACAAAATAGTTTAACTTACTTCTAAAGAGGTCTTCAATGCTCTGAGAAAATAAATTAGTTTCTTCATATTACAGTCTCTGTTTTTCATTTGTTTTCGTATTTGCAAGTAGGATCATAGACTCTCTGATGTAACATCTATTTTCCTTTCTTGTATGGGAGGCATTTATTCATACATTTATTATTGGCTGTTAATTTTCTCCCATCTTGATCAATCATCCTGATAGGTCAGTATCACTTTACTATCTTTTGTGGTTTTTTTAAAGTGCATTAGCTCAAATTAAATGTTATTTTTCCCTCCTTCCTAGAGTGCCATTTATCTGTCTCTCTTACTGAGACTTTGTATTGCTAATGACTTCTCACAGTTACTCTCATTTTGAATTAAATTTGCATGCAGTTTATTCAATTAGAATATGTTAGTCGCTGAATGATAAAGGGCTTCTAAAATAGATTAGCAATTTTTCAAAATCTTCTTATTTATGATCCTATATATTGATATAAACTGACCTAAAACAAATGATATTATTATATTTACTGCACTCCAATTTGGTACTAAAAGCTTTCGTGAAGATGTTTCATTGCTACGGCCTTAAAGTGGTTAGCATTTTTCATTCTAAAGTAATTAATTAGGTTGACAAGCAATGATCTTAAGATTTTTGAGAACCAACCATACAATTAGCTAAGTAGGGAAATATTCATTATGTGTCTGAAGCACTTCCTACCTATCCAGTTGATATAAATAATTGAATAAAACTGCTAGACCATTTGATAAACACTTTTTATTTATTCAATAAACATGTTTTAAGCAACAGCTTTATGCCAGGACTATACCGGGCACTTGGATATAGAGATGGATGGGACAATGCTATTCGTCAAGTTAACTCCAGTTTAAGTAATGGAAAAGCGTGCACTGGAAAGAAGAATAAGGAGGAGGGAGAGGCCAAGAAGGGGAGAGGGCAGGGAAGAGAAAGCGAAAAAGACATTGGAAAGAATGGAATTATTAGGTAATACAGAAGAAATTCTGACAAATTGATTGCATAGTGGAATTTGGCCATATTTTTGCCTGACAAGTTATGTATTTATTGGTAGGACAGTCACATGCTTGCAATAAGTTAGTGTAAATCAATCAAACGGGTTGTATGTATAGATATGACAATATTTATATTCTACAAGTCATAATTTCAAAACCAAAAGACAGTTGTTTAAAATAATGTACTTTTAGGTTCCTTTAGTTTCTTTGAGCTAAAAGTACAGTCATCATGAAAAGAAACATATTATGGAAAAATTTTAAAATGTCTGAAAATTATATTCATCTTGCTACAATCTGATTTAGAACGAAGTGCCAAAGGGAAACACATTCTAAATAATTGAATTCTTAACAAAGAATAGACAACTAAGCCTATATTCTGTTGAACTTTGTCTTCTGAATATGATACAGCAAGAAATTTAACATAAGAGTAATTCATTGCGCTAGTTCTGAGTGTTACTCCCGAGGCTTTGATGAACGCTAAATAAACAGGAAATTAGCAGCTTTTCTTTAATGACTCTTTGTTATTGTATGAGGGTATTTTTCAGATGTACTTTTTCATTTGAATAGAGCAATTTATGCATGAAACAAAATAGTCTTCTGAATGAATACATAGGATGTTGTTTTGATCAAAGTTATCTGATCTTAATGCATCTGTTTCTTTGGCAAGGAAAAGAATATATGAAGAAAATAAAATCCTGCAGCTTTAAAATTACTTATGGTTGCATTTTATTCATCATAACAATTCCTAGCTATTTATTTAGTAGCTGGTAGGGGCAGAAACACAAATTATGAAGCAATCTCGACCCTTGATGGAGAAGCTTATAATATACTGGGTGAGAGATGTCCTATATGGATCAATTTGAATGAAAAGGGACATTGTCCAGGAAGCTGTTTGTCCTTAAGCAAGGCCAATTCATTGCCCAGAAAGTTCTCCAGAAAGGAGCATTTTTTTCGTTTGTTTGTTTTGGAAAGTCCCCATAGAACCAGTCCTTGCCCTCAAATTTGCGGATTCAGACATTTCATTTGTCAGATTGTCCATCAGTTATAGGTAGATTCATATTAAACAAATTCACAGAGACCAGTATATAAAACCAACACTTTAATTTATTAATTTAACATGAGAAATATAATTATAAGGAAAACATCCCTGGCTACCTGGGAAGAGAATTGTGACTAGGAATTTTCTGTGTCTGCATGAAATTAGGACAAGAGGAATTAGATGATCAGAATGGCTCCTGTGAATTGATCTATGAGACTTCCTTTCTGAAGACAGGCCTGGGGCAGAGAGCCCTCTCCCCTCAGGAAGAGGAAACTCACTACCAAGAACTGCCTAGAATTTTCCCTTTTCTCAGCTTTCACTGCAGAGTAAACTTTTTTTTGGGGGGGGGGGGAAGATTAGCCATGAGCTAACTGCTGCCAGTCCTCTTCTTTTTGCCAAGGAAGACTGGCCCTGAGCTAACATCCATGCCCATTGTGGGGGCCTAGAATTGGCCACCCAAAGATATATCTCTTTGGCATGATGATTATTTGGGGCTGGTTACTTTGCAGACAGGAAAGCAACTGAAAAGTAGAATTTACTTACCCTTTGTAAGAGACATTTACATTGTAAACAAATTTCCATCTGTAAAGATATCTCCCTCTCTGTACCCGGAAGAAGGGGAGATCACCTTACCTCTAGAAACTCTTGATCAATGGGGAAGGCAAGGACTTAAATCTGCGTTTGTTTATTGTGCTTGTCTGTTAACTTCCTGTAACTGACTCCCCCCACCCCCAACATCCTCGTTTGTCTTTAGCTGGATATGATACTTAAGGTGGTGGTTTCAGCCATTTTGGCTAGTTGCTCAGCCTGCCTGAGCCTCTCCCATTTATACATTGACAAATAGAAATGGCAAGCAATATGATATATTGGAGTACATGAGGAAGCCATTTGGTGTAAACCTAATTCGGCCTGACTTTGTTTTTTCCAAAAGGGCCTGACTGTGGCCATTGAGCATGCATTGTATATCTGCTTTAAAACATTTGCTATGGAGGGGCTGGCCCCATGGCTGAGTGGTTAAGTTCTCATGCTCTGCTGCAGGCAGCCCAGTGTTTCATTGGTTCAAATCCTGGGCACGGACATGGCACTGCTCATCAAGCCACGCTGAGGCAGCGTCCCACATGCCACAACTAGAAGGAACCACAACGAAGAATATACAACTATGTACTGGGGGGCTTTGGGGAGAAAAAAAAAAGGAAAAAAATAAAATCTTTAAAAAAAAATTTTACTATGGCAAGAACAAATGGCCTTAAGATAAAGGTGCAACTTCCCCCCCACATTGGCATTTCCTCAAGCATAAGCATCTTTCCTTAGTCTAGGAACTGATTGCTGCACTCACCTTTGACCATCCCGCTCACCTGTGACCACCCAGCTTGAGACAACAGACCTACCACCCTGCTGTGTTCAGCGAGACAGCAGACCTATCTACTGTTTCCATCAATCACTGTGCCGACAAAGCAGTCTCGCGACTATTGTAAAAGGGACATTTCAATCCTATGTAAAACATCCTGTTTGGAGGTATATAACCACTATGTGCACCCCACTTCTCCGGTGCCCTTTCTTCCTTCAGGAAGAAAAGCCCTGGGCTATGGTCCTCAGATTTTAGATAAAGCTTTGTTTAATTTTATCCTGCTATTCTGTCTCATGTGAATTTAATTTGTTCTCCAGCCAGAGGAACCCAGAGAGGGTAGAGGAAATGTCTTCCCCCCCTACACCATCTTCCTCTACTTTATATATGGGATGCCTACCACAGCATGGCTTTTGGCAAGCGGTGTCATGTCTGCATCCGGCGTCCAAACCTGCAAACCCCTGGCAGCCGGAGTGGAATGTGAGCATTTAACTGCTGCACCACTGGGCCAGCCCCTGCAGAGAAAACTTTGATGGATACATTGTTTCTATAGTTATGTTGGTTGGGGGATGATGTCACATTTTGTTTCTCAGTGGTGGTATCATATATTTCCATCCCAATCCCTTATTTATTTATTTATTTCATAGTTGCATTCTGACAAAATATTTCTCTTTTCCTATTTTAAAGTTCTTTGGGAAAGAGGCAGGAGGAAAGTGCCAGTGACCCCAAGAACTGCCTACTGTATTCCATTTAGTAGACTTTGTCAGCAGTGTATTTTGTTTAAAAAAAAAGTACTAAAATGACTCATAGATCTTGACATCAAAGAACTATTAGTTTGTAGAAAGATATTTGTAAACAAAAGAAAATTGTAGCTATTATAATGTATTCTAAATGTCAATAAACAGTATGATGATGATGGTGGACAGGCTATCTGCAAGGTCAATATGCAAAAACTCAGGCCATGTCCTCCATGAAAAGGTTAGGGTTCACAGTTTCTAGTTAGCAGTCCAAAAGTTGATAGAGAAACATCCTTCCTTGAGTATCAGAGCACATAGGCAAAGGATTCTGCCCTCAAAAAAAATGCGGTTTCTTCTTATATCTGTATGACCAACATCATCACATTCTTTCCAGAAAAGCATCAAAACCAAAGGTTTGTAAATCTCTCTGGAGGGAGTAGCTTTAAAAAGATATGTCAGAACCCTGACTTAGTTTTTCTTATGAAGAGGTCACAGAGATCCCATCTGTACATGATAATGAAAGATGCAGAAGATGTGTGTGTGTGTGTATAGCTGTAATATGTGGTTTTTATACATACATTCGCCTAATAAAAACTTAGAAAATAAAATTACTATGATATTTAGACCTTCTCTGTAGTTCACTTTAGACCTTGAAATTTCACACTGGATTCCAAGCAGCTCCCTAGAGTTGAATTTGTAAGTCTTCTCTTTAATATCCTGGTTTTGAGTTTATGTATTTTCTTTTTCCCAAAGTTCCAAATTCTTTGATTTCTCATTCTTTTTATTATGAAAGGGATGTTGCCTAAGTTTATAGGCTCCCCTATTATTGTAATCAAATACTATATTATTACACCCTTGTGAATATGGATTTGAACTCATTAGATTTTATTGGATGCAGAGATGTATCTTTTGTGACAAAAGTACAATTTGCCTTCAAGTTTAAAGATCTACTTTTTTCAAGTTCCTGGGGCCTCATTTGTAAAAAGAGAGGATTGAATTGTCTCCAGGGTCCAATTCACCTCTATGCTTTTTGTACCAAAAATGAGTATGTAAAAGATAAGAAAATTAAAAAAGAAACACTGAATACGTGATTGCTATGTATAACGTTTGGTCAAAATAATTTATTATTTTACTTTATGATAAATTCATAATTTAATTTAATTTAAATTTAATTTAAATAAATGCCATGTTTAAGAAACTATTCCAGGGAAGATCAATTCAAGAAGATTTAGTAGGAAAACGTCTTCACTATTGCATATAACAAGTGAAAAGATGAGTTTGTTGATATCTGTTGTAGACTGTTCACCCACTAAAAACACGATGAGGAATAATTTCTTTGACTATAAAACTAAAAACTCTAATGATGGATTCCAAAATTGCCTTCCATCCTGTTCTTTGTTCTAAATCTAGTTGTCTGGTATTAATATTCAGAGTTTATCTTTCACCAAAAAAGTCTAATTATGGAACAATGATCAGATTGGTGATGAGTAATTCAACTGGGGATGAAATTCTACAGGTAATGTAATATGAATTGCGATCAGGAATGACAATGACTTTTTAAGGCTTTTTCAGACTGCTTATTTGAGTTTAAAATAGCAATGCTAACACAGAATATCAGGCAGAAACCAAATTTTCAGTTGATGCAATTTTGTCATTGGGGAATATTAAGATTAGTCTAAGAATTGCAGTTGACTACAAGATGAGCATATATTAAAAGCATATAGAGTAGTGGAGTCTGCTTTTCAAACAGATGCCTTTTACTCATTATGTAAGCTGGAACATAAGATCACATTTTCAATTACTCTGCCTTCACAAGGGTTTCTTTTAAAATTATTATTACTACCTTTTTGACTCATGTGCCCATATTTATAGGTATCTAAAGTTGATTTCTCACCTAGTATCATTTACTTATCCTAAACTTACGTTAGGGAATCTGTATTTTCACTGCAATTCTGAATAAAGCAACATGATTGGGACGAGAATAATCATAATCATAATCATAGAAGCTAACATGTTTTGAATAATTTTTGTATGCCAGGCAGTGTGCTCAGATATCTGCATATGTTATCTCTTGTATCTACCCATGAGGAAGGTACCATAGATTAGATCCATTTTACCGACTCAGTAAACAGAGGCACAGAGAGATCAAGAATCATATTCAGGAGGAGAGGTCAACCAAGATGGCAACCAGCCTCTCCCTAAGGAGTTTGGAGCCCATATTTAACACCACAACTTTTAAGATTCCCACTCATGGGACAGGTACCCAAAACACCTTGCTCTGAAAGCCAACACAGCTTGGGTCTCTGTGACCCACAAGACTATAGCAAACAAAGGAGCGGTTGATAACAGGCAGAGAAGAACTTGCTGCAGCAACGCCCTCACAGCTGAGCCCTGGATTGTCACTTACACCTAACACAAACACTTATTTTATTGGTTCTGTCAATGTTCTTTGTGTTTCTTGGTTAATTTGTATATGAGCTGTCTTAATTGTAGCTTCCTGAAATACAAGTATGACTGAGATTATGCTTGCTTTATTTTTAAGCAACTATTACTGAATTATCATCCTAGAATGAGCTTTTAAGAATTTAAAAAAAAAATTTAATAAAACCTAAATCAAAGTATACATTATGGGTGTATACATCTAGGCATATTCTTTCAACACTTACCAAGTTAAGCACTTTCTGTGCGCCAGGCACTATTAGGAGCCAACACTAAATTGGTCACAGTTCCTCCCTTTCACAGAGGTTCTAATCTGTGGAACGAACAACCTTGAGGACTGATGGGACTGAAATATTCTATTCCTCTGCACTGCCTCCCCTTCACCATTAGACACTCAGGTACTTAATATGTACTATTTCTCTTAAAAGATACACATGGGAAATACATTCCAATTTTCTAATTATCTCATTCACCATAATTATTTTCTACCACATCAACAAATTAGTGTTTTTCTTTAGTTAAAGTGTATTGTTTTTGACATCATATGAAGGTACAGTAAAATAGTTGTAAATATTGGAGTCAGAAGTTTCCATCAACCGTCTGTGAGCTAAGTCAGGAAACCAAGTGACATGTTCGAGATTATACAGGATGTTAGTCAGACAGCTGGAATCAAGTCCTGATCTTCACATTTCCAGGCTAGTGCCTTTTTATTGTGTGGCAAGTCCTGCCCACCCCCTCCTGACATGAGTCCACTTATGATTGCATTGCAGAAGATGATTCATATCTCCTGGTTTCCAAGTAGCCCATATAGAACTAAAGCTCTATTTGTAACTTTCTCTAAACACAATCCAATGGGACACCTTAGTTTCTGCCAGGCCAAGCTTCTTACTCTCCCCTAAACAAGCCACACTCTCCCTGTCTACTCCATCCTTTCCCCTTCTCATGCACTTGCTCACATTCTTGTGCATGCACTTTATATACATATGCCCCTCAAATGCCTTCCTTCTTGCCATTGTGTTACTCTATACCCACCTTTTCAAGCCCTTATTTTATGTTGTCTACAAAGCCTTTTCTGATTATTTCAGAATGGCTGATCTGTCCATTCTGATTGTATGTTCTATATTGTTCCTCTTTCAGATGTGCTAATCTTGCCTTCCCGAGTATATTTCAGACATCTTTGTAGCCAGAAATGTAGTCTTTGCTTCTTTTGTGTGCCTCCCCAAGAACTCACACATGTAGTAAATGCTTGAAGGGCACCATGTTGCATTGATATGGTGTCCTATTCATGCTTTTATGATACAAAAATATTTTAAAATCACTTTAGATCACTTGTGCTTCCTTAATGCTAAACTTTTGAATAACATTGAGTTCCTTTTAGAACTCTCATAGCACATGTACCCACCCAATGAAAGTATCAGGAATTGAATTTCCACATGTAATTTATTTTACTTACAGCAGTTTGGGCTTAATTTGACAACTCTGTCATTACAACTACCAAAAAAAAATTCCTTCCTCTGTACAAATGTATTTCCATATTTCCATCTCAGTATAAGCACAGCTGTGAACCAATTACTTCAAAGTTCAAGAGCTGGTTGTTTCTATCCTTAGCATCGCTAGAAAATGTTGAGCATCGTCCTAGGGAGAGACTCGAAGGCTCAGTAAAAAGAAGCTTTTTTAAAAAATTTCTTATTTTTTTATTTTGTTTTCATATCCAGCACAAATGGGACACAATTTCTTTCCTCTACTATCACATTTATTTTCTAATTTAGTACAGAGAGATAATAGGTATCTGTTTTGCATACTCATTTGAATATGTTATGTGGTTGTTTTTTAGTTATTGATAGCAACCAGATAAAAGCACATACACTATGTGGCATATAGATCAATCTGTTTTTCTGAGGAAAAAGTGCTTCCTCAAGCCATCTGCACTGTGAATATATGTATATGAATATGAAAAACAAGTATGAATGCTTTACCTGCCCTTTCTGGAATTAATTATACTCTGACCCTCTCCACACCCGCCCATGGGCTTTCATCATCTCAGAGAAAGAAGAGGAAATAAATGATGGATATAAACATATATTTCAGATCTCCATACTCTTACCAGTTGGTGTTTTTAGCGTGTCATTCTCCATCATTTTCCTTAATGGACCTCCTGATCTCTACTTGGGAACAGACTAGCTGTCATGCAAACTCCATAGAGAGGGAGCAAATATGAAATTAGCCTTTTTATCCCCTTCATTGAGAGGAAAAAAAGAAGGGGAGTTGTTCTCTAAGCAACCACTAAAGGTCATATTAATTTTCCCTATACTCTCCCTCTGGTTTCCCTGGGAGAAGTTGCTATGACGTTAGGTGTATCAGAATGAGCTAATTAGTAGGCACATTCTACCTGATGGATGATCCCCCAAACCCGAGCACAGCCCCTGTTGCATATGCCCCTCTTCTGCTGTGCCACTGCACCTAATTATTTGAGGTGGTTTGATTCAGTGACTGATAGTAAGTGTGAAAGAGGTGGAAGGTAGGGAGTGAGAAGAGAAATCTGTTCCATGAATGTTATCCACGTGTGTTAGATGGCCATGGTTATATGGCTCAGTTTAAGACTCTGAGAAAGCATGTTCTCTGGCGTCTGATTTGTAAAACGTACACCTTTTATCGATTAGTGGTCAATCCATAGTTATTTGTTCTCCTGAGAGATGTCATACTGACTCTTCCGACAACACTCTCTTTTAAGGGAAATCTTCTGACAAAATGTGAGCTCTACTTCTCCAGTCTCAACTGCTGGGATCAGGCAGGCATCGAATCCAAGGAAATCAATCTACACAGTCTTGCCGATGATGTATGACCTATGAGTAACCAAAAAAAATAGTCAGTCAATCATATTACTGTTTAATAAATGTTTAATTAGAAAATAGAAAACTCAGTCAATTGGAAGCAGGGGTAGAAGAAGGTAGGATACAACAAGATGTCTACAAGATATAGATCCGGAGAGATGGTAGCAAACTTAAGTCATGTGTAAACTACAGGTATAGGGGAGTAGCAACTGTATGGAAGCTGGTTTTGGAAAGACAGGCACAGAACACATGTGAATAAATATGATGTGGCCCATGGGAGAGCTGAATAGAGTAGTTTGGCCCCGGAGCTGTCTCATGCATGACAGTATTCCAGCCCAAATCCTCATCTTCATGTTTTCTTAAGCTGTCATCTTAGCTAGCTTGGCCAGGTTGTCTATTCCAGGCAACCAAATGACCCGAAGTATTCCATTCACTAACATTTATTTAGCACCTAGTACAGGAAAAGCTTTCAGCTAAATTACTGCAAAGAAATCAAAATATTTTTTAAAGTGCCTCTACCCTCCAAAAATGCTCCTGTATGAGATTTTCTATAAATCAATATTACTAGAAACCCCCCATGTCTCTTTCTAGAAAAAAGTGAATTAGTATTTTTCAAAATTCAGGTTATGGATAATTGTACTTTTTCCCCTAAGCAAAAATTTAATGACTTTTCCCTCCCTAGAAATCAATACCATATACGAGTTTGGTTCCATTTAAGGGCATTGATTATACTAGGGCAAAATTAATTCCTTGTCAAAATTTAATAAAAATGAATCAATATGTATTATTAATAGCCTCATCATACATTTATACAATTAAAGTGTAAAGATGTACTGACCAGATTTTTAATAATATTATATTGTATTTACTATTTGACTATTAGTTTTCATATTGAATATATGTTTCCCCCTTAATATGGCCATACATTAAGATGACATGATGTGAAGTTGTAATTTCAGTTACATGTATAGAATATAAATCACAAAAGTTTACCGTAATTGATTTCATTCAAGAAAACCTTTTTTAAAAAATGTCTGGAGCAGATGGGGAGAAAAATATATACATATTTCTTTTTATATAGCTACTGTCAAGAGTTCCTCTTAGAAATGGAACTTTATTTTTTTTTTTTAAGGGAAATAGTTTATAGAAGGCAGACATATAGTAAGTGGTTTGGAAGGAGACAATAAAAAAGTTGACGTACATAAGGAAGGAGCATGTATTTTTTTGTCAGGAGCCCAAGGAAGAGAGAAAAGAAGAAAATAAAGAAGCAAATCAGAAAACACAGCAGGATCTGGAGCTCGAGGCAGAAGATGGTCAATGAGCAATTCCAAATAGTGTCATAGCCAAAGAGCTTTAGTGACATGGGAATCTGATGTTCATTTGTAGGTTGTTAGTGTTTCTATGGTATAAACCCACTGCCTCCTAAATTTTCAGGAAAGTTGGCTTATTACATGAGTGATCTTTGTGAGAATTGGTTAGAAAATCAAGGAAAAGCCCCTTTTCTGTTACCCATAACAGGAATTAGTAGCTAGAAGTGACTCTGGGAATGTAGGGCCCTAGGGATTGCTGAGTGAGTTAATTGGTTTGTATAGAACATGAGAATGAATGGGTTCAAAAATTCTGTTTAAATCTCAGAGGCCAAAAGAAACTTGGCTAAAAACTCATTTGTGTTAATATAGTTTTAGCCTTAAGTATGAATTCATGAAACTAACAGCTCCAAAGACTAAGCCTCTAAATCATAGTGGGATACTGAATATTCTTCCAGTTTGTTACTGAAATCATGTCATTACTATCATTTGGCCACACGCCCTTGTGTTCCCTTCTTGCGGTTCTCTAATGGAAGACAGAAGGATTTTTTTAAGGCTTGATAACAGGCTGTGGGGTTGGGCTGAAGGAAGTTGCCTTTAATTATTGCTCCTTCTTGGTTTGTGTATATCCAGCCAGAGAATAGCAACAACTGTAATTGTTTTGTTTTAGTTAAACCTCAATGTCATCATCCAAAATGTTTTTAGTCTACTAGTAAATAATCTACTATCTACTGTTATCTCAGTCTGAAGGACATAGAATTTGTGTTCTCCTAGCACTGATAAAGTAAAAAAAAAAAAAAAAAAAAAAAAAAACATAACCAACTCATGAGTATGAAAAGATGAAATGACAGAATATAGACTGTCATCAATGAATTAATCTTTTCCTTTGGGGAATAATGATTTTGCACATATTTTTTCTTGGCATGAATTTACAGAGAATAACCAGCCAGCTCTCTGATTCCAACTGGGAGAGCTCTTCCTGTTGTTATCAGCTTTTATTGAGAGATTTTTCCTGCACAATTCGGGGAGGTTTTGAGGAGAGAATAGTTGAATTTTCCCACAGCCACTTTCATTATTATCTGAGAAATTGTCTCAAAAAAGAAAAAGAGAAAGAAAAAAAGAAATATTGTCCTCATCGTGTCAACTTTTACCCAACTTCAACCCTCACCCCTCATCACTTTACCCAAAGTGATCAAAAAGAAAATTTGAACAAGTTTGTTTGGAATTTCCCTGATATTTAAATATGAATGCATATGCTAAGTTGACAAATAAAAAGCCAAAGACGCATTGAAGCATTTGGAACATAGAACAGAAATTTAGTTTAAAGAAGTATAATTAAAAGATGGAATGGAAATCTTTTCCTTTCATGTTAAAATCCTTTAAGCTGGCTCTACCCTAAAGAGCCTGATGAAGAGAGAACAGCAGACACAAAATATATCTAAGAATGGATCACGTAAGTGGAACATCTGTCTACTTCCTGTCTTGATAAAGAAGACTTTAGTATAGATCATCCTACATCCTACTCTTGGCAGCATCCCTCCCTCCTCAAAATTTCATCATTCAACTTATTTATAATTAGCTCTAGTAAATAGAATATAAAAATTGTTTTAAAAACTCAACTACGTATTTTTCTAATTCCTTCATTTTTAATTAGTCATGTTGGAATCACATTGACTTAATCTAAAATTCATACTTTAAAGTAGGATTAAATGGGATGACCAAAAATAACATTATTTTGGTTTGACATACACTGCAAACACTGTGTGCATGCCAGCATACATTCTATGCTATAAATAGACAATTGAAATATACGGAATATTATCTAATAGTGAAAAAATAAGAGTACTCGAACTTTATTCTTGAACTACAAAACCACCTCAAAATCTACTATTATTATTATTATTACCCAAGTTTCTCATTTTCTGCCTTATCTTAAAGTAAACCTCTTGCAGTAGAAACAAAATTAGGATAAATATAAGATATTATTACTATCTATCATGGATATGGCTAAAGTGTTTCCTTTCATGTTCTGAGCTTTGCTACATATATCTTTATGTAATTCTTCCAAATTTTTGTGAAAACAGTCATAGATTTACCATTTAATATTTCTGGTTGTCTTACAAATGTAAATTTTTTAATGAGAAAAAGCAAGGTGGAAAAAATATTACTGGAGCAAAAGTCAAATAACTGTTTCCATTTTGATTACTTTAGATTCTATAGCAAGTGTATTTAATACTTTGATTTCTTATCAAGAAAAATAGACCAAAACAGGAAATATTCCAAAAGACGTAGCACCATTGAAGGACTCTGCTAGAGGCAGATTTGATTTACATTCTTGCTGTTTACGTGTGGGACTTCTTTTTTAATCTTTTGCTTCTACTCAGTATAAATGAGTCTATGCCAAGTGTTTAATAATTTACCGTGAATTTCAGTCAATGGTAACATTTTCTGCCAGGGATTCTATGCAAGATTGTTCTTGCTAAACTGTAGGACAGCTTCATGCTTTGAAATCACTTGACCTCTTCGGTAAACAAAGGTCTCATCCCTTTTACTTTGTCCATTTAGCTTTGTGACTTATTCTCGAAGCCGTGTACCCCTCCCAACCTAATAGTGACAAGGCACTGCTAATTGGTGACAGGCCTTGATGCAAAGGTAATTAGCTTCTGGGGCAAGAAAGTGGGGCTGTTCATGGCTATTAACTCCTAAACTGCAGGCTGAATGATTTTATGTCTTTAGAAGATAGAACAGCGTATTTGAGCAATCATTTACGAAAAAGTATTTTTGTTTTTTTCTCTACCTTTTGGGATGCCTGCATATTTCTGTTTTAGGTTCTCCTTCTTTCTTTCCTTGACATTTCTTTTCTTTTTTTTTCCCTTTTTTACGGCTTTATTGAGATATAATTCAAATACCATACAATTTATTTCCCAATTTACTTTATTTCAGGGTTCATTTTGTCTTTATCTTACCTTCTCACTTTTTACAATACTCCCAGTGCGTTCATGTTTTTCCTTTTTACTCAAACTTAGCTTCTATAATAATTTATATCCTTTTCATTGTTTTTCTTGACTTTGTATTTGGAAGAGTAAGTATCTGATTTCTAATCTTGATCTTTTTCTTCCCTACTTAACAGCATTGCAATCTTAGGAAAATCACTCAATCTTCTTGAATCTCAATTTCCTAATTGATGAAACAAGAATAAAGGCAGAGCTCTATGCATGGCAAATTTTATTATTCTGAAGATTTCATTATACTTGAAGGTTTTTTTAAATTAAACATCCTCTCAAAAAAATGTTCTCTCAGTTCATAAGTAATTTTAGAATTACGTAAACTTGCCCGTTTTCTGTTATCCAAATGCATTATTAGATATTACTGTTGTCAATAAAAAGATACTTTGAGTGAAAAGATCACATTATCCAAAGCTAAAAGATGTGGCTTCCTGAAAAGGCTCCTCTCTTTCCCTTCATCAGGACACACTCTCTCTGTTTCATTTTCCTCAACCCTAATAATTACATTAAAGTTATTGTGGGGTTCACTTAACAAAGCACATATGGAATTGACAAAGTCACCTCAAATGTCCTCATGGTCACCATTAATTAGTACTAGAGAAGTAGATTTTGGGGGGATAAGAGTAATACAATGGTTCTTGAATTGGTTTCAGAAAATGGTACTGCTTAAAAACATTGAAGCAATTCTTAGCAAAGCAGATTGTTAAAATGCAAGTGCAGAATTTGGAGTTAGATGTCCTGATCTGAATCAGATTTAGTTTATTAGCATTGAGCATGTTACTTAACTCCCTTCAGTCTCAATTTTCCCACCTTTGCAGTTAGGATAATTGTAATTCCAGCTACCTCACATGGCTGTTTCCAGAATACATTACATGAAAAATGTCTGGGTAAACTATAAATCTCAGTGTAATTTGTAAGCATTATTATTGTTATTGATTTGACTAGCCATATAAGGTTTTCTCTTCCTTTTTTTTTTGTAAAACAGATTATCTTTTCTCATTTTGTTAATGCACGGATTAACCATCTGAATGGTATAATTAGGAAAATCTTTCTCAAATCTTGATCTCCTACACAACAGCATTTTCACAAGAATAATCTATTTTGATATATTCAAAATATCTTAAATAAATATCCAAAAAAAAAAGTAAAGACTAACTAAAATTTTGAGTAATTCTTTTAGACCAGCTTTAGAAATTTGTTTTCTTGGCAGGGTAATTTTTTTTATTAAAGAAAGAAAAACCTAATATAATACAACTTGTTAAAAATCACTTGATCCAAGTAATTATGCACAGAAATGCTGTAGAATAATATGTCAAAATGCAGAAGCTGTTTTAGCCAGGTTTCCAGACCTTCTCAATGACTCACTCTTGCATTCCAGAGTGGCAATACATATTCAAATTTCCACCTCAACAAAATTACAAATTATTAAAGTCCATGGACCCTTGAAATCTCTACAAAATAGTTGAAACCATAATGCTAAATTCTCTAAGCCCAAGGACCTACAGTGTTCACTTCTCATTGCACTGATTTACTCATTTAATAAAACAGAGCAATAATCCAAGTACGTGACTGAGGTCCTGCCTTGCCCATGTGCTACTCTGAGACCTTTGCTGCTACATACGTATGCTGGTTGTGTCAGATGACGCTGAAATGGTTTCTTACATAAGAAATAGGTATTCGAGAGGTGGCGTGGTACAGTGACACGTCTAAGATGTAAACTAGGACCCAATTCCAGCTTTTTTGCCATCAGCTATGTGACAGAACCATGTTTAAACTCTCTGCACATTAGCTTTCTTTTCAAATAATGATCGTATTCTTCTCACAGGAAAATTGTTAATTAAATGCAGCACTGCACATAAAGCATTAACGTGATCCCTGACCCAAAGTAGACATCCAATAACTGGCAGCTTTTATCAGTTTGAATTTTAGCAGGAGATGACGGCAATAGATTTCTCTGCTGAAAGTCATAGGACTCTTTACTGGTGTGCAATATTTAACAATAGCTTTAAGCAATAGTATCTTTCATACCATTTTGTTGACTGAACTCAGAAGTGTGCCCGTTTTCCAGGTCATGAGTTTGCCTGTACACTTAAAGCATAATTAGAATAACTGCTTACCTTTTCAGGCAAGGAGAAGTCAGAATTTCCAGTGATTTGGTAATTATTTATGGCAAATACTTTTAAGACTGTAATACTTAACCAGAGTGCCTTGCCAATAAATATTAGATGATGGATTAATGTATATTTTAATGAGGGCAATAAAGCACCTCAATCAAAATCAAGTTAACCAGCTATTACCATAAACCTGCTATAATAGATGGCATATATTAAGCATTTACTGTGTGCTAAGCACCTTACATGAATTATCTCATTTAATCCTCTCAACAACCATGTGAAATAGACCCTTCTATGATTCCCATTTTACAAATACATAAACTGAGAAAGAAATAAAATAAATCACCTTTTCTCATGTCACATAGCTACTCAATACTGGAAAACTAGCATGTGAATGCAAATAGTCAGTCTCTGTAGGTAAAGATTTTAACTGCTATGTTTTGTTTCTATGATTTCATGAAAGAATCAAGTACTTGTAGCCTGCATTTTCACAAAAACAGAATCCTCATTTTTATGAATTCTAGGCTTTAGAGACACATTTTAAATTTCTTTAGGGTCAAAATAGTTTTTGTGCCACAAAGAGTCAGAAACATAACAAAAACCAATTAAGAAAATATAGTTTGAATTTTATACTTCCATATCATACACAGATTTTACAAGATGTCTCTTGCAGGAAGTGATGTCAATTTGTAACTCAATGTCGAGCTCTCGGGGATTCTCATTAAATACTTTGCACTGAGACTATAATCATTGGCTTGAATTTCTTGAATATTCATGGCTCATATTGTTTACTAATAGGTATTGAAGGCGCACAGTGTCTATTCACTTTCTTTGTTAAAGGAGGAGCCTGTTTAGGTAATTTACTTGAACAAAAGTCTTGTTCAGGATATTTCTGGCTTTCGAACAAAATAAAACTTCTCAGTCTAATTAAAATATTGGTATTTGAAGAGAAATAAGACCTTCCCATGCCTCCTCACAAATGCGGGTGCTGTGAGGGTAACAGAAGAGTAGAAACTCTTAGAGGCAAATGGTGTATCTGATGGAGATGTTTCCCTGAGATGCTGATTGGATTAAAATGATGAATAATAAAATATGAGAAGTTTAGGACTCTATGCTTTGGCTGTCTCATTACGGTCAACGAGTGGCGTAAACTCCTTCTTCAAAGGTCCTGCAGTAAACTGTGGCGTATCTTCAAGCCCATGTATTGTGTGCATATATATGAACGTTTGCTCTCCCACACTAAGAAAATATTGTCAATTAAAATTTTGCACTATGATTTTATTGAAAAGCCCTATAGTTAATAATCACCACATATCCACCGTTCTACTGCAACCTGAGCATACAAGATGGTCTCATGTAGTCTCGAGTTATACTTGCTTATTGGCCACCAGAAAGGTCTGCCTAATTCATGCCATGTAATAAGATTAGGAAGGTCATTCGTGAAGGTTGATGACATGGCGTCCCTGAGAGGGCCAGTGTAAAGGACCAGTGTGTATTAGCGATGTCAGAGTTGTGTGGCCAGGGGCCAGGAGGATGAACCAAACATTTGTAGCAATGTTTGATTTTCTCTTCTGTTTTCTTCTCTACTTCATTTTAATAACTATACAGTGATATATGTTTTTTTTTTTTTTTAGATTTTTTTTTTTATTTTTTCCTTTTTCTTCCCAAAGCCCCCCGGTACATAGTTGTATATTCTTTGTTGTGGGTCCTTCTAGTTGTGGCATGTGGGACGCTGCCTCAGCGTGGTTTGATGAGCAGTGTCATGTCCGCGCCCAGGATTCGAACCAACGAAACACTGGGCCACCTGCAGCAGAGCGCGCGAACTTAACCGCTCGGCCACGGGGCCAGCCCCTACAGTGATATATTTTTAAATGAGAATTCTCATAAATAGATTTAACTCTTAAAATATAAGTTTTATCCCCACTGATTGGGTTCTCACCAAACATAGCTTTAAAATAAGAACACAATACCCAATATTACCTTCTTTCCCACATTATCTATAGATGCTGACATGTGGGTGAAGAAAAGTAGGTCTTCAAGAAGTGATCTTTTAATTAAGACTGGGAAAAAATAAGAACAAAAAGAAGAAGAAAGAAAAAGAAAATATGGCTTCTTTAGTTTTCCTTTTTTTTTTTTTTTTGGTGAGGAAGATCAGCCTTAAGTTAAGATCTGTTGACAATCTTCCTCTTTTTGCTTGAGGAAGACTGTCCCTGAGCTAACATCTGTGGCAATCTTCCTCTATTTGGTATGTGAGATGCTGCCATAGCGTGGCTTGATGAGCAGTGTGTAGGTCCATGGCCAGGATCAGAACTGCTGAACTGTGGGCCACCAAAGCAGAGCATGCAAACTTCACCACTACACCACTTGGCCGACTCCAAAATACGACTTCTTTAAATTTAGCCTTAATAAAACATTTTCAAGATTAAAAAAAGAAAATCTTGGGGCCAGCCTGATGGCATAGAGGTTAAGTTCCCACACTCCACTTTGGTGTCCCCAGGTTCACAGTTCAGATCCCAGGTGTAGACCTATGCACCACTTGTCAAGGCATGCTGTGGCAGCATCCCACATATAAAATAGAGGAAGATGGGCACAGATGTTGGCTCAGGGCCAGTCTTCCTCAGCAAAAAGAGGAGGATTCTCAGCAGATGTTAACTCAGGGTTAATCTTCCTCAAAAGAAAAAAAAAAACCAAGGAAATCTTATTTATCTAAATTTATGTTGATTTCTATTCTGGTCTATTCTCTTTCAGATAAAGCACTATTACTCATATCGAAAACACGAGGTCACTTTCTCAAAAGTTAAAGTTGGACTTCTCATCTAATATATTGTAGGAAGTTTCCTTTCTAGTATCAGTAATATAATTGAAGTGAAAATACCACTTCTATTCTTTATTTTTACGGAATTTATGAAACTATACAGGTACTTAATTAAAATTGTTTCAGAATAAATTTGTTACAGAGACATTTTCAAATTAAGTGTAACCTGGTACAAAATGCTTATATCAAACCATAAGTTTATTATGGGATTTCTTTGTATTTTCTCGTCAATTATTATTAATGCTAGAAAATTTTTAAGAAACCTCTGGTGATTACAAAGCTGATGTGCTCTCTTTCTGAATTTCTTGAGTATTTCTTCTACTTGAGTCTGACAGTCTTCTGAACTGCCTAAAAGTTTCCCACAAGAAGAAGTGTTTAGAACCTACAAGTACACTTAGTAAAGTATGAAGAGTAGATGACGTGTGGGGAATTGAGGCTCTGTATATTAATTTTACTCTTTGGTAGATTGTACCAAGCTAATTGTCCAACATAAATTCCCAAAATTTCTATTAATTTTGAACCTAACACTGTGTGTCATGGGTACAAAATGTTCTCCACATCTCTCGTCCCGAAGTGATGGCCGTGTCCTGAGTGTCTTCACCTTCTATTTATATTTTGGCCAGCTAAAGAATGTGTTCCTTTTAACCTTCTCATTACATAACAAAGAGAACAGCAGGGTCAACACAACAGTCATAGCTGATTAACAGTCAATCTCTGACTTGATTTATGGAGAAACCAGGCTGAAATCTCAGGCACTCCCAAACCCTGAAGTTCAACAAGTCATCCAAGCAAAGAAGAAGCACAGTCGCAATCTGAGTGTATTAAAGAAAGGAAGAAAGAAAGGAACATCAGTTCATTCAGCTTCAGGGGTGAGTCATTCACCCTGTGCCACTGCCGAAGTGAAACATTTTTATTGATTTGCAGATTAAGGATCTATTTAAATAGTGATAAATCAATCCTTCTCGGCAAGCCTACCGCAGCGTGTTCAGGAACTTGAAAGCAATCACTGCTGTTTGAGGAAAGCTTACTTAACTTGTGTTTCTTATAATGATAGAGAAAACTATAGTTCCTAATGAAGGCACTGTGTATTGAACATCTCGATGAAAAGTCAGAAGATTGAGCTGGCGTAAATCAACGCAGGAATCCAGATGCCTGCAGGTGGGATGAAGAGCAGAGTTTATCCACCTTGATTATCCTTGCATTTGAAAGTCAACGAGGAGCTCACCTCCACTTTCTGCACACGTGTAACTGTTGCTCACAATTTTATCTTATATTATAATAAAGAGCAGATGAGATTAAAAATAAAAACTATCTGGATAACGTCTGTGTCGTATTAAAATAGCAGACCATCATCAGAGATAAAATACTTTTTATCAAATCTTGAAATTTAAGTCTGTGTTTATAAAGGGAAAAATGATTCTACTTCTTTACTACTTTAAATCTGTGTGCTAGCAAAAAAATATCAAAATGTAGTGTTTCTCAAGACAAATCTGAAATATTTCCATACTACTATTATTATAATTTTGTAGTGCCTTGGTCTTTTTGCACAAATTAGTGCTTAGAGTGGGAAGAAGAGACAAAAAAATGTTACTTCACCAAACTGATTCTTTCTTGGGATTTTAGAATCTCACTTGTGGGCTTTCTTTGACTTTAGAGAGTATCAGAGTAAATTCAGATATTGCAAGGAAGTCTCCTACTGCCACCTCTCAATGGCACATGGGAAGGCTGTTTCATATCTGTATATTTTGATGGTGGCAAGCCTCTTTCAACAAATGTTAAAGCCTACACTTTTTTTAACCCGAATCCAGGGTTTACCTCAGGTATGGCATGTAACTGATCAAGATTAGTGAGTTTAATAATTTTTTCATACCTGAAAGATCATTATTATGAAAATGAGTTGGGTTTGTTTCAGTAAATAGAAGGTGTTCATAAGATATCATAGTTTGCTTGAAAAAAGATACTATAAATTGTCATCAATTAAATAAAAATGTTTCTACAATGTTGTGTAATTAGTATCCTAATCTTTAAAAGTCAATCTCCTAGAATAAGTCGACTTTCCAACTCAGAGATATGTTTGTAAGTCAGGTTTTTATAGTGAATCAAAACATAGTGTCGGGATTCATCTAAATCTTCTAACCTTTGATCAGCAATCCTGTTTAAGGGAGTTAGACTGTGGAAATAACGTAGAAAAGAAACGTTACATACCGTAGGCTATTAATCATTGTTTTCTGTCATTGTGAAAAGTTAGAATTGAAATGTCTGATAATAAGAGAATGAGTGAATGATGTTCTATACTCTGAATATAATATTATGCAGCTATTAAAATTATATTGACTCACATTCTTGGGAAATATCAGACAACTAAACAGAAAGCTTCTAAATGACAGAGGTTCCATTTTTACTTGACTCATTTTTGTCTCTTGTATGAGTTATGGTTACAATAGCTGTTGTAATAAATAGAGCTCAAATGGTAGTAGTTTACTACAATAAAAGTTTATGTCTTCCTCAATTAACAGTCCAATGTGGATGATCCTTATTGGCAGACAGTTTTTCTCTATGCAATGTCTCAGAAATTCAGGCTTCTTTCATCTTATGGTTTTGCCTTCCCTAGCAACTCGTTGTTCTCTGCATCTAGCCAACAGAAAGGGAAAGATAAAGAACATAGAGATGACACAATGTTCCTTTAATAACTCGACTCAAAAGTGTCACACAACAATTTCACTTCCAATCCATTGGTGAGAACAATATACGTAGTTAAACTAAATGCAAGGTGATTTTCTAGTGATAACTCTATGTTAGAGAAAAGAGAGTACGTATTTTGGTAGGTAATTTGCTGTTTCTGCCACTTTTTCTTCAGTATAGAGTTTGGCTTTATAGAATTTATATAATGTTGGTTCCATGTATTTCTTGCCAAGGATCACTGGGAAAACAGCATGAAGGCATGAAATAGTTTTTTTTATTGGGCGTCTACAAATCATTCTTGAAAAATGAGCTAGAGACTGAGACAGAGGCCAGATAATATACAGCCTTGTGCATCAAATGAATAAGTTTACACTTTAACCTATGGAAAATGAGGAGGTATAAAAGGATTTAAAAATGGGGGATGAGATGATCAGAATTGAAATTTTTTCAAATGTAACATTAGCAACAATGTGGAGCATAAACTCTGGAGAGTCAAGACTGGATGTAGTTTTCTAAGTAATTAGTGCAGAGGATAAAGGCAATAGCAGTGGGTTATGAGGGGAAAGCAGATGTGAAGCTTAAAAGGTAGGATGAACGTAACTTCATTCCTAATTATAGGAAAGAGGTAAAAGAGACACATAGAGGATTACCTACTTGTTTAAACCTTGGGGTACTGCATTTACCAACATAGGAAATTCAGAAGGAAAAACAAAGTTATAGAGAAGAGTAGTAAGTTGTGTTTTGGAGATATTGAGTTTCACACGCCTGTGAATCTTCCAAAAGAAAGGAGATCTTCAGCAAGTGGTTGACTGAATGGGTCTTTAGTTCAAGCTACTGGACTGGAAGTTATCAGTAAATAGGTATAGGTTGAAACAGGGTGATGAATGGTGCCATCTTTGGGAAGTCTATAGAATGAGCAGAGGACAGAACCTAGAAGATTACCAGTTTTGAAGGAGTAAGAAATCTGAGATACTAAAGAAAGAAATGGACTAGTAGAGAGGAAGACATTGAAATTATTCTTGAGATAGGAAATAAAAATTGGACCGAGGTTCCAGATTAATATAGGTGAATGAGAAGAGACCAAGAGCAGTGGTGAGATTTGTCTTAAAAGAGAGAAGGGCCATCTGTTTTATCAACACTGTTAAGATGGAGATAAAGGCAGATTCAGATATAAATGATTTTGTAATTTTAGAGGCAGAGAGTTTATTCCTGAAGACCTCGATATGCTCTGTAAAATAGGAGACAAGAATATTTGCAGTCACAGAGATCACTCACCAAAGATTCATAAAAGGATTGCTGTGTGGTCCCTGAGAGCCCCAGGGAAATTGTTGACCCTACAGTAGCTGCAATTTGGTAAATGTATTTATGATTGATTGTGTTATTTTATTTAATGTTATTTTACGTAGAAGCCACGCTGAGTGGCATTCCATGCATCCAACTTTGCTCCCTTAATTTCATGCTATAATTCTTGGGAGAGAACTGGCAAAGTTGATTCTGTTATTTTACTGTTTACATATTTCTCCCTTACAAAACCACATCTGATGATTCATGAAAGGGTAAAAACTGGCCTTGTGAGTACATGTCACAAAGAGTTATTTGGCTAATAATGTTCTCAATTTTTTATTTGGGTCAAGCAATGTCTTGTTTAACTTATCTATAGATCACCTTAATAAAAGTATTGTTTTTAACTTGAGGATAATTTTGTCTCAGAAGCTCTACATATATTATAAAAAAGATTTTCTAATAGCAAAGGTTCAAAGCTTTCTAACCTGAAAACCATATCTGCAATCCAATCGATATTTAGGGGAATTGTTTGCTTATCAGATGTTATACTAGGTTAAAAACATGAGTATCAGAGACAGAGAGAGAGAGAAACTGAGAGAGGGCTTTATTTGTGTGAGAATCTCATGGACTGGAAATTTCAAGCAAAAATGTGCTTCATAGTGGTATAAAATGATAAAGGTAGGGTATTTCCAAGTAAACATCTTTTTCGTTTCTTCTTTTTAAAGATTGGCACCTGAGCTAACAACTGCTGCCAATCTTTTTTCTTCTGCTTTTTCTCCCCAAACCCCACTAGTGCATAGTTGTATATTTTAGTTGTGAATCCTTCTAGTTGTGGCATGTGGGATGCTGCCTCAGCACAGCTTGACAGACGAGCAGTACCATGTCCACCCTGAGGATCCCAACCAGAGAAAACCTGGGCCGCTGAAGCGGAGCAATCGAACTTAACCACTCAGCCATGGGGCTGGCCCCCCCAGGTAAACATCTTAATTGACTGCCAATATGTAAAGTTTTCTTCAGGATTCTCATGGACTCAGGAGTGTGCACCAAACAAAGTTTTGTGGTATAAACTGTATACTGGTAAACCTTATTTTGTGTATGTCAATATCCATAGGATTCACATGGGCATGTGTGTGCATGTCAGTTAGTTAGAATATCTATTGAGGAAATTCACAGGAAAAGCTCTCTGCATCTTAAGTTCTGTATATGTGTTTTGAATCTTCGTGTGACTTTCAGTAGCTCACATATAGCAAGCAAAGGTGTCTGTTACTATTATACAGAAAATTATCTGAAAGAGCATGAACAACATAACGATTCCACTCCAGGTTTCGTTTGTTCTTAGTCTGAGTTTTTTCTTCCTTTGTTTTTAGACAGTTAAGAATTAGGAAGGAATGTTTTATAACAGTAAATATGCTTATGACTACAACAAGGTAGAAGTAAAATATATCTAATATTACCTATAATTCAACAAAATCAGTGTTTGAGGAGTGAAAATGCACTGACCCAAAAATGGATTTCACCAGATTAGGTTTCCACTCAGCCTTGTTTCAAAACTATATTTCAAGTTATCATCTGGTATGGTAGAAAGAAGACAGACTTGGGAATTGAATGGGAAAGTTCCTAAAATTCCATTTCTACATTCATTATGTGGTGATCCTAGACAAATAATTACTATAGTTTAATTTTCTAGAATAGTAATATCTACTTCACAGAGATGTTGTGAAAAATATGTGTGCGTATACATAATAAATCTCTGTAATATAGTAGCATTCAATAAATTGTAGTTTCTCTTTAATTTAGCTGTATATATAAAAGTAAAAAATATTATGGATAAAGATACAAGACGTTTCAGGAGCTATCTCTTATAATTAGGCAAGCTTGGTGAAGTCCAGGTTCTACATCTTTTGCAGCTAAAAAGAAATACAAAGAAGAAGAAAGGGGAAAAATCATGTTCACTGTAGAATAATGTGGTATAAGATGAAGAAAACTTTAAAAGTCAATTTTAGTTGGCCTTAGCCAAAATTTAGATGTAAAAATAAATAAACTCTAGATGAGTTGTATTATAAATATTTAGTGGTGAGATTCTACATGGAGCTGGAATGAGAAAAAGGAAAGATCAGGAAGCTGAGATTGACAAAGTAAATTACCTTAATAAATGCAATTGGTGTCTGGAGAAATGAAGAACAAAATGGAAGATTGTCATGGTCCTTTGTGTTTATTCTATCTCATCAGTTATTTCAAACACATTTAAAATTAAATAAATAAAATAGAGTAAATTGCCCTAGAGATATTTTAGATTCATTTTGGTAAGTTAGAGAATGAAAATAAAAACCATTCATTTTGACACTGGTTCAGAGTTTATGGACAAATTGTTCAGTCACATTGTAACTCCATCCCATTGCATTTTAAATTCTTTTGCTTTAAACTAACAGGCACTTATTACATTTCTACCCGAAGCAAAACACTGCACCAGACACTGGAGAAGTGAAAGAAAAATAGGAAGCCTTTTAAATCTCTCAAATGTTAGCTACTCCTCCACCTTCATTTGATAAAATTTTGCCAAGCTGGGACATGTGACATGAAATCAGGAACTACCAAAAACTGCAGGAAAAAAAAATCACCTCCGTTCTTTGAGGGGGCATTTGCTATTAATTTATATTCATTTAAATTCCATCCATGTGTTTGTCACCACAAAACTGAATTTCTCATACACCACCTCATTACATGAGTGATGTAAGAACAGAACTTGTTTCTTCAACTCATTCAGCATGCTAACGAATTCAGAATACAAATTTTGTTCCATAAAAAATAATAGACTCTCACTATCCTACAGCCATTTAAATTCTTTATAATAGAACAGTCCTTTTTTTATTCCAGGAGGCGTATACAATAAATCTCATTACGAAAATTACCATATTCAGACTATCTTAATAATGCACATGCCAATATCTCCACCACCTTCAAACAAACAAATAATGGTGAAAATTATGCTAGTACTGACAATGGCTAGGAAATGTTATTGAGAAATAAACTATTTTCCTCCTATTTGTTAGAGTAAAATAGGTTCTGTGCTCATTTAACTAGCAAAAAGACATCTAGATTTTGAACCTCCAAATGTACTGAGTACGCGGAAGAAGTCTACAGAGGGACATTGATAGGTGTTTTGTCTCCAAGCATGCATGTTTATGTGCCTGCACACAGAGAAGTCAACACATAAAAGCAAATCTTACCAAATTTTGTATGAGCATTAAAAAGATAGAGAAATCTTCCTTCAGTGTCATAAGCACCATTTGAATTGATTATCCAGCTGATATTCCATTATTGTTCTCCTTGGATTGAGGCACCAGTTTGAAGAGATTTTTATTGGAGGCCCTTTCAGAGATAAGTAATCTAAACATGTTCTAGGCCCACCCAGCTATCAGCGAAGCATTCATTTCCTGATTACCACACCAGGTAGGTGCCTACTCTTATTCCCCATGAAAGAGACTTAAGAAGATTGCATTGTGCACCAAGCAGCTAGATTTAGGCTTCTCTCTAATGTAACTAGAAGCAGAAGCAGCTAGACGCTAGATTGCATCATTGGACTGATCCTGTAGAGTCTCCCATCCTTTTGCTGGGAAAAGCAGAGGTCAGGTTTTCTGTTCTGTACCTACTGCTTACGTTAATGCTTTACTTCCAGGAACAAGCCTATTTACAGGTACAATTGTACTACCTCCTAGAAGTTTTCTTCTGCATTTGTTGCACCCCTACCCCCAAATGCTCCAACGGAGAGATCATCTATACACGTTTCAACACGTTTCTCTTACAGGATCTTATTCCTCACTTCTCAAATATGACATAGAGGCCAACCTCTATGTTGACTAGGCAACTTCTAAAATCCTCTGTAATCTGGAATGTTCTTGATATTATTCGTTGAATCCACATGGTTTTTGAGTTAGAATCGAGTTGCAATCCTGGACGCTCTAACATTCTAGCTTGATTATTTAAACTCTCTCATCCTCAGTTTTTAAGTGGATATAGTAAAGCTGGTCCTCCACATCTTTTTAGGTGGGTATAGTCCACATCTCATTCAGCACTTTTAGGAATCAAATGAAATCTTTTGATTCAAATAAAATCAAATTTAATGTTTGTGAGATGAGACACTAACTAAATGCAAGGAATTTTTAAATTTTTAATCAGAAAATATATTTTCAGGATATTGCACTTACATTTCCTTTGTTGAGAATAAACAGGCCTAGCAAATTAAAATTGCAATTTATTTTACTACAGTTAGCTATAATTCATAATGTGTCATAAAACTCATTATTGACACAGGGATAAAAAGTTAATGTGCAAGTTTAGGACTATTGTTGACCGATTATAGTGTAATTAATTGCTGTATGCATTCTATTTTTATCTACTTAGGATACAGTCAATGAGCACAATTGCTTGCAAAGTATAGGTCAGTTGGTTTCAGTGATTTTTCAAATGGAGAATGAGAGTTTTGATTCTGTATTCTATTTAAAACAATGGTGGATCTCCAAGCCTTACATTTCTATAATGATTGCTGCTTAGATTAAGGAACTATTTCGTTGTCAGAGATAGGAGTCTCTAATCTCATTTTTACAGCTAATTATGGGGTAAGTTTAGAAAATCACATGCAAGAAAGAGCATCCTTCTTCTAAATTCTCCTTAAGTAAAATGATAATAAGCTTTAGCTATTTTCTCTGCAACAGAGGTTTTTGGGAGTAACTTGTTAATATAATTCAGGATTAGAGAACTTCCTAAATTAAGCAAATAAAGAGACACTGGAGCAATTGCCTTGTTTCTGAAGCCTTTGGATGATTCTGCCCAGTTTGTCTAAGATTTATCTGTGTTGTTTCTAAAGTAGAGCTGGTAGCTGTATGTAATATTCCAGCCTCTCCGGAGGATCTATACATCTTTTGTTATACAGCAACATAACATAACAATTTAGTGCTTGACATGGGATTAAATGCCTACTCGACAACTTCCTGGCTCCGTGACCTCACGCAAATTGTTTAATCCCCCTGAACCTTTGGTTTCTCCTTGGAATTGGAAATGAAGACATCCACTTCATTGTGTTATTTTGAGATAATTTAATGAAAGCAACTAAAGCATGCAGTAAATACTTGTAATTACTGGCATTTGTCTTTCCCTATTTTGTCCTGTGCAAACTTGGACTTAAATAGACAAGGGTTTGAATTTGAGTACTAACATCTATTTGCTATGGTTACTAAATTATTTACGCTCTCGGAGTATTCATTTTCATATCAAATGCAGGGCTACCACCCAGAATTAAATGTGATAGCATAGATGAAAGTGCTTTATACATAGTAGGTGTACAATAACTGTTCATTAAATAGACTTCAAATTGGGGCTTTTTTTTCTGCCTTTCTGCTAAAGACATGGCGGTCAAAGCAGGTTTGTTGATTTCTTTTAAAAGCAGTTGGCCCACAGAGTATCAGTTCCCTTCAGCACGTTTCACTCCAGGCCAGGGAAGGGAGAAGGGGTAAGGAGCAAGGAGAGAAGCAGCAGGCAGGGCCTCATGCTGAGAGTCTGCACCGTGATAGGGCAGGTATGGAAACTAGATAAAGGTCTCAGAACTGGAAGGCGTGCATCTGCCGTCATGCTATTTTGAAACCTGCCCTCACTGCAGCACGTCCCACCGTGCTTCGTCATTAAATCCCTGAATGCTTCCTCTGTCCTCCTACTTTCTCTCCAAGCACCACTGCACAAACATCTACAGAACCAAAACAGTAACCACCTGTGTGAGGTTGCCGCCTTGGTATATGCAGTTTGGAAGAAATGAGACCTACAGGGAATCCTGGAGGAGAGTTTCTTTTCAGCATAATATTTTTTCCCAATCAATTTGCAGAAAGCTGTGACAGTAGAGAAAGTTTTTAGATAAGCACCCAAATCCCATAACATGATTCTAAATTGAGTCCTATGCAGGATAAAAACAAACTTCTTCATATCATTGTAGGGGGATATCCACGATCCGTCTGAAGCAGACCGGTTCCTATTTGAATCACTCCATATTACAATTGAGCTCAATTCAAAATCGAAACTACTATTCCCAGATTGGAGGAAAGGAATAAATTGGAAAATTTTACTTTTTACAAATATCTTACTGAAATTCACTCAGCCAATATTTGTGATCACTTACTACGTAAGATAATGTGGCAGTACAGGTGAGAGGGTAGATGAACTGAATAACATTGTGCCGTATTTTGTCTTCCAAGATTCTATGCAGAAATTTTATTAAACAGCATAGACAATCTGGAGTGTCAGCGATTCTACTCTGTGGTGTAGTAGTGTTCTTTCAGAAGCCTCCTTTGGTGTGTGCTAAGAGAGAGTTTTCTATGATTCTGTGACCTCCAAGAAATGTGTCCTGGCTCTATGACACCAGTAAAGAGGAAATACTTGGTCTGAGGTTTTGTTAAAGAAAAAAATGTTGCATGAGACCTATTGAAGATGGTGAGGCAGACTTTATTCAAGAGGAGCTAGTACAATGAGGTTTTATAGTAGGGAGAGAAAGCGGCCTCTCTTCCAACTCCAATAAGGACAAATGGGGATTTATAACAAAGGAGCAGGGTAGGAGTCAGTGGAGGGAAATTGCCTAAGAAGAAACATCAGGATGAGGGAGATTCTTGCTAGATATACTCAACAGAATTCTCACTGAAGGTAGGCCAGGGTGACATAGATGGTGGGAGATAAGCAACTGGGGTCAGATATGTACGATGGTCAGATATCTAGAGTCGGGGATCTTCACCAGGCTATCTTAGCAGGATTCTTGCTCAAACTGGATTCAATAAGTACAGAGAGGGAAGCTCAAAGTCAGGCCAACTCAAGCAGAGGGCTCAAAGGGGCCTGATTAAAGGTATGTCAAGGAGGAGTCTTTGTCAGAACCAAGAACTATCAACAAGTGAATATATGTTGTGAGGCAAAGGCGTGGACCTATGACATAAGGTAAAGTAGATGGTTCTAGCAGCTGGATAGCTTTTTCCTCATTGCTACCACTTACTGTTGGCTTGTGACATTCTCCTGAAAGCTGATATTCTGCTAAAAGTCTTTTTTATTTTAAAGAAATATTAACAATAGTTTCTTGAGAGTTTAGCTACACATTTTAGGAAAATGGAGTTTTGTGTTGGGTTTGGGGTTGGAAGGAACAGGGAAAAGTACAGAAGAGATACAAAACTTACAGGCCAGGCAGCAACAGGGCGCCAAAATGTCCCAGGTCTACATCTCAAAAACATGAACTTCCTGAGAAAATAATATTTTTTTATGAAAGAAAGGAACAGGGATTTTCAAATAAATTACTGCTTCTTTCTTTTGACTTGTGCTTTTCAAAAGACTGAGAAGAAAATAAGTTGCCTTATTTTGTGATTCAGCTTGACTTATATCACTTATATCATGTATCACTATTAAATGATATTTCTGGAAAATGTGCTAATATATAAATCTCACCAAAATAGTTTGAAGACTTTACTTTAAATGACATGTAATGATATTTTTCCTCTCTAATGCTAATTAACCCAGCATGCTTCACAGGGTTTGAGAGTTTTGTAGTTCATGTGATAAAAATTCAACAAAAATATTGTTTCAGCTGTAGCATATATTGTTTTAAGTTGCGTCAAATATCCATTTTAATAACTCTTTAATCTACAAAAATAAACTTCTAATTATATGGGTATTTTAATGTGGTACAGGTAAACAGAAGATAAAACTGCTCTCAATTTTTTCTTTGGATTCTTTCCACTGATAAAACTAAGACAGTTAATAGCAACCCTAGGTAGCAAATATCAGTCTTTAGTAGATTGGCTCTATTCCTGGTGAGAGCAGGTGAGGAATTACAAAAAGAGAATCTCCCCACAAAGTCCATATCTTGTTTGTCTTTCCAATGATTCGTTCTCAAGAAACAGTGCTTCAATAAGCAACATAACATTAGATGGTGCTGGGTCCTATTACTATTTGGCCAGCCAAGGATTATTGTAGCAGATATTTAACATATTACAGCAATATTCTCTCAATTCTCATCATTTAGGATCTAGACTATCACTAAGCACAGATAAACCTGTTCCCTTTAAAATATATTCCTAGGATTTGCATCATAAAATCATGAATGACCTGAAAATGAATATGAGCTCTGTGCCATCAGTCAGGGGTATTACTTTATTGCAATCTGATGCTTAGGGAAGTATTTGCCCAAAATCACACAACTGGCAAATGGTAACACTAAGATTTGAACATATGATGTCTGAGTCCAGAGACCATGCTCTTGAACACTATTCTTAGCTACTATACATTAGGGATTAAATAGTCTAACACAAATTAGATGATATATGGTAAGCGTAAAATTTACTTTAAAATACCATAGCCATAAATTCCTTATTGTCTTAATTTTTTCCCGAGCTGAAAGCTCAAATATTAGGCTGGCTACCTGGCTAGACTAAAACTAGACAACTGAAATTTGAATGGAATGTTGTAGGATAACTTATCATCAGCTTATCATAATGGTGAGGAGGGATAGCCCCAGTTTAAAGGGAAAGCTTGGGCAAAGGTATGGTGGGGACAAACAGACTGTGTCCCCAGGTTTGGATCTGGTAGCTTAGTGTAACTTGAGCAAACAGAGTGAGACGAGGTCTTGAGACATGATGCTGAACTATTGACAGGTGAGAGATCATAAAGGGCTGTTTGTGCTTTTCACTCTGAAAGTTAGGGGCAGTGGAAGGATTTTAAGCAAGGCTTAACTTGACTAGATTTGTAATTCTGAATGATCACTCTGGCAGCAATGTAAAGAATTGTCTCAGAGAGGTCACTAGGGAGACTACCGGGGTAATTTAGTCAAGAAGCAATTGGATCTTACCTAGAGCAGCAGTAGTTAGGAAAAAGAAAAACAAAGACAGGAAATTAGTGGTTAAGGACCCAGCAACTGATTTCATGTTAGGGATGAATGATAGCTAAGGAAGACGTTCAGTTTTCTATCTTGGCAATTGCATAGTTCAGTTTATGAATAAAGGGAATAAAAAAGGATGCATTGGCCTGGAGGCAAGCTAAAATTTAGTTTTGGATGAGGTTTAGGATTTTAGAAGAAAATAAAAGAAAGACTCCTCACTTTCCAAGCTTGAGAAAAAGCATTGCTAGTATGTGCTCGGCCTCCAAGAGAAAAACTGAACCAAACTGTTTTATTATATATTGTGAGTTACTCAAGTGGAAATGTTTGATCTTCCAAGTGATAGATGAAGTTGTTTTTGTCTCTCTCCAAACAATTTTCAACTAACTGCTATGTGTTTGCAACCATAGCTGGTTTCACCAGTTTAGCTTCCCTAAAGATTTTGGTTAACTTTTAAAAATTGGATTGCAAAGCTTACTTGAAATGTCTCAGGAGCATCAATTCTATATTGATGGGGTGGTTCTTTCACAAGTAATTGCTGAATGAATGTTAACAATTTGGATCTTACATCACCAGCACTTTCCGTTTTCGTTAGAATGTCTTTAGAATTTGTCAAACAGGATTTGTCTCTTTCTAGGCTTCAATTTCTTAAACTCATCTCCACTTCCAAGGTGTTCAAATATATATATATGCCAAAAACCATTACTGTTGCTTTAGCTGAGATAATCTTGGTAATAATTTAGATTATAATAACAAAATAAAGTACTTCTTTAAAAGTTACTCTCAATGTTAATGAAGTTAGAAAGTCAGCCTAAAATCAATGAGGGCATGTCTATCGATATGAAGGAAATCATGAGCCGAGAATGCCTTGTAATACCATTCAACTTTCTTTCAGAAATAATGGTTACATGATATTAAATGTGTGTGATTTTGTATTCTCAAATAATTAAGAAAGCATTAGTGACTATTTTTGAAAAAAAATGTGATTTTAAAATGTAAATGTGTGGACGTGTTCATATCTCCATTTTAGCAATTATCAGTGAAAACTCAGTCCTTAAATAATCAAGAGCTTCCATATAGTTCAATAGTATCAAACACATTTTTACTTGTAGAATTTCCACTTGACCAAAGGTAAATGCAGAGGTGTTGATCTTGCCGGCGTTTATACGTGATGAGCTGTGTTCTACTATGTTCTCAAACTACACTTTGTACTGGTGTTCTGACACGCACTGGTTTCCCAGGCCTGCCATAACAAAGTACCACAAACGTGGCAGCTTAAAACAACAGAAACTCATTCTCTCACATTGTGGAGATTAGAAATCTGAAATGAAGTTCTCAGCACGGCCATGTTCTCTCTGAAGTCTCTCAGAGAAGAATTGGTTCCTTGTCTCTTCCAGGTTCTGGTGGCCCCAGGAGTTTCTTGTTTTGCAACTGCATCATGTCAATCTCTGACTTAATTATCACAACACATCATCACATCACCTCACATCTTCACAGCCTTTTCCCCCATTTATCCTCTGTGTCTCTATAGCCAAATCTGTCTCTCCTTTCTCTTGTAAAGAAATCAGTCATTGGATTTAGGGCCCATCCTAATCCACTATGACCTCATCTGAACTTGATTACATCTGCACAGACCCTATTTCCAATCAAGCTATGTTCTGAGGTCCTGAGTAGACATGGATTTTAGAGGGCGTTATTCAACCCAGTACATGGTCTTTATCAATCTGATCTGAGTTAGAGTTGTGTGAGAGTATGTCTCTCTCCCAAACTAAACTCGAGGCTTTGCAGCATAGAAATCTTGCTTTAATAATTTGTATATTCCTAATAGCACCTTGCACCATGACCCACTAAATAGAGCCCAGATAAATATTTATTTAATTGAATTTTACTGACTTCTGGTTAAACATGGCAGATTGAACACATATCTACTGATATTCTCTCAGGGAATTCTACCAATATTACTATAAAAGAATAAAAAAAAAGTTAATATGTATAATGACAGAATAGAAATGAAACTGCAGCTGGACAAGATATGAACAAAACTTTGGAAGCTGGAACTCAGTCTGAGACACGTTAACTGAATTAGGGAAACAAAACAAGCTGAAATGTGCACACAGAGAATGTAAAGATGAGAGGCAAGTTGATTTTCCAGCAGATTCCCAGAAAGGCTCAGGAATTGAAGGGACCAGAGACTCTGGAAGGTGAGAGTAAAATATGGGCCTGAAAATAAGAAAACTGGAGGACACAACTGTTAAAGGCACAGACTCCTAGGATATACAATCCTCTCCCATGTGGCCAAGTGACCACCCCAAACCAGGTCTACAAGAGACAGTAGCTTTCCTCCTCCCCTCATGGAGATATTATTGAGGAGTCCCCAGATGCAAGGCCACCAGGCATATTGAAGGGTGGAGATTAAATAAAAGTTTGTAAATGGACAGTAAGACCCTCAGCTCTGTCCCCTTGTCCATTAGAAGGCCAGCAAGCCATGCTTATGCTCCAAGGTCAGGGAATACATATAGAGATTTTTTTCTCTAGAGAAACTGAACCACCTTAGAGAACAGAAATAAAATACTCATGTTTGAGACTTTCCAATAGAAATGATGATTTGCTGCTTTATAACCCTAAAATGATTCTACCAATCAACAGCCCTACCCATGTACACAGAGAATATAAAGTGCTTTAAGTCCCTCATTATTAAATCCAAGTCAATCTTCAAGGATCAACAGATATTTCAGGAAAGTCTGAAATAGGAAAAACAGAGAATACAAGTAGCAAATGAACAGAGTACAAGAAGAACTCTAAGGAAGCATCCAAATGGGAACTCCCTCACCTCCCTCAAGTCTTTGCTCAAATGTCATCCTCTTTGAAAGGGTACCCTGACCACTTTAATCAAAGTTGCAGACTGGTTTTTCTCCAGCACTCTCCACTCATTTCAACCTATTCTTCTTTTTCCGTAGCAATCATTTTCCACTCTACTATATAAGTCACTAATTATGATCTACTAATTTATCAAATCTGTCTGTGGCGCTCCCCTTAGATTACAAGATCCATGAGGGCAGATGTCTTTGTTTATTTTTTTGCAGATTTGTCCCAAGCACCTAGAACAGTGCTTGGCACATTGGAGACATTAAATACTTGTTGAATCATTGAATTGCATAAATCATTTTAAATGATGAAAGTAATAACTGAAAGAATTGAAAGGGGTTGCCTCCTTGAGCCCAATTGGGGAGTGGAAAGAAGTGGGACCAAGTGTAATTGCTATAAGACTTTTAGAACTATCTGTCTTTTTAACTATTTACAAATATTCCTTATAGGGAGTTTAAGTTGAATCATCAAATCAGAAGAAAAATTGAATTTTATGTTTAGCAGATAATCTACAAATGAGGGCAATGAAGTAGCCAATGTTTCTTTCTTTGTTTTACCATAGACAGCATTCTAACTTTCCATCTGAGACCATGGGAGGGATTCCTATATCTCTGATTTACTTTGGGATTCTGTCAGGCACCATGTGCTGAGGAAAATGGGTGTGTAATTCGAACTTTCCACTCTTCTGTTTCCATTAAAATCTCAGTTCCAGTCCATATTTCAGACTGCTCTCATTTTTGTTGAATCTAATTGCAAATGGTAAACTTATTCAAAACATTTAGTAAAATCCGCATAATCACACCACAGCAGGTTTTCTTCATTTTGTAAAATGACTTTTTAAAATAGTGACTAATATATTGAAAGAGTTACAAAAGTGTTATTGTTATTGCTGCACGATTTTGTTATAAGAATTAATTGTTTTAAAACTAAGAAATATATAAAATGCTTATATGACAGATGTGGGTTACTTTAATAATCATAGTATACTACTATAGTCAAGCCTATGCAATTTTCCCCCATGAATTATTCTTAAAATTTCATATCTTATATGAAACCAATTATGTGCTTTGGGCTACCATTCTCAAATTCTCCAAACCAATTATTATTGTCATCATCAGTAGTATAAACTGGTGTATAAGACTAGGAAAACAGGGCCCTGGACTGAAGGCAAGGAAGGTATTTTTCTCCTATGAATAGGCTGTAGTTTAGCTTCTTTTAGAGTTTAGTTCTAGCTTATCTCTCTCCTTACATTAGGGATAATTTTTGTGCTAACACCTTTGCGATTATATTTTTAAAATAGCACAGGGTCTGCTCTTATCAAGCCAATGAATATTTACTGCCATGCAGTATGGTAGGATATACCCTGAATAGCATATAATCTAAAGAAAAGAGCAGTTATGCAAACTAAAAATGCCAATTCAGTGTGCCAAGTTCAGCAGTACTATTTGCACAGGGTGCCAGACATTTGCACAGGAGTTGCTTCAGACTGCTGCAGGAAATTAGGGATGGTTACCCAGGGAAAAGGGAATGCTATAGCTGAGTCATAAAGGGTGCATGGGAATTAACTAATTGGAAAAAAAGAATGGAAGAATTCTTAAGGCAAAGTACAGAGTACAAGGAACGACACCTGGTTATAAACCACATGATGCGTCAATATCACTGGCACATACAATAGAAGTTAGAGAGGAGAGAAGGGTGAATCTGGAAAAATAAGCAGGAATCAATTTGCAGTGGGTCTTGGATGCCACATAAATTTGTAAACTTTGTCCCATGCCCCACATCCGTTTTCTCATATGATTTGCGAAAGGAATTGTGGAACCGCACAAGTAAAATAGATCATCTCTGTCAAAGAAAGATGCCTGTTAACGACAGGTGTGTGTATGGTATGGGGGGAGGAGTGCGATAGGAGGAACATCTGTCTTCCAAGTTTCTTCCTAGCTTGCCAAAGGTCATAGGAGATAATTCTTGGCAGTTACGGCCAGAAGGAAACACCATGGCATATTTTCATAAAAAAGAACCCACAGTGGAATTAAAAAAGAATAAATTTTTAGCAATTGCAATGAAAACCATGTATCTTAAATTGATGACTCCTAGGACCATATAACATTGCTTTAAATAACCATATAGGTGACCCTTGACATTCATAAGCTATGCATGAGCAATCCAAAAGAGCCATGATATTCAATAATCTATCAATTTGCTAAAGATGGATTTTGAGTGATGGCCATGGCAGGCTCATGTAAAGTAGATAGACCTTAAATAATAAATGAATCAACATAGCAAATGAACAAACAAATGCATATTTCCACTCAACTTCTGCTCATGTTGTTTCCTCCTGATGCTACGTGGCTATTAATGAATTTTTTCTAGTATTTATAAAGATTAGCTATTTGGGAAAGTTCTTAGGCTATGTCTCTTACGAATGAAAGGAGTCTACCAGACCCATGACAGCAGTTCCTTTCTTCAAGATAACTGATAAACCCATGATTAGTGTAATACAATTTTACAGCTAGATGGAAGTTCTATCTTTAGCAAACCCTATTTCTCAATGCATTAAACAATTGAGACAAATCAGATTAGCGTTCAATCTAAAGTAAGATTTAATTAAGGCGGTTTTCAAGGGGAAAAAAAAAATGATGAACATAAGATTCAAAGTGGCCGGTTCTGTAAATATAGAACAGAAACCATAGGTGAATGTGAATTAGCAGTTTGATGCAGTCCCACAAAATGTATCCCCACGGCTATGCTCTCATTGGTTCTGGTTCAGTCTAGTTATGTGCCATCTTTATAATGTATCTTGTTGTAATAGTATAACTAGGTATGTTTTCTTACTAATCATCTTAATACTATAAATAAACTGCCTTACAATTGTTTGAGGTGGAAAACATCTTAATTGGCAGTCTGGGGGTAAAAATAGGCATGATTTCTGCTTTGAAATCTCCTGATTATGTCATCCCAAACAATATATCCTCAAAAACTGTATCTTCTGTAGTCTGGAAGAAAATATTTTTTAAGACCATAGTTTCAAACATATTAGAATAATAGGCATATGAAAACATTAAACAATTGTGGTAGTTATTGTGAATGGTAAAATGTTACTCACACTTGCCTTAAATTATATTAAAGAATGCTGCTTATTGAGTGCCTGCTTTGTGTCAGATACTGTGTTGGGCTTTGTTAAGACATTGATGAATAATAGTGACATAATGTTAGTGTCTTAATGAATTTACAGTGTAGTTGGAGACATGTTATTCAAATGCTTATAAAATAGATGAATAATTACATACTCTGATTGTGCTATGAATAACAGAATGAGAGACTAAAGCAGGGGCTCCTAATTTTAAATGAGCAAAGTCAAGGAAGGCTTGTGGGAGGAAATGACATCTAGACAGATGATAATGATGAAGAGGACCTATCTAGAGAGAGGACTCAGCACATTCAGAGCTTCTAAGACAGGAAGCAAAGTTGGTGTCGTCAGAACACAGTAATCTTGAGAAGAAGCTTGAGAAGAAAAATAGTGCTGGAAAAGCAGGGGCCACATGATTTAGGGGCCTGTAGGTCATTTTAAGTATCTTGAATTTTATCCCAAGCACAATAGGAATCAGTTTAGGACTTTAAGCAGAGAGTGATACACAAGTATTTTTAAAAGCCATTCTAAATGCTGTGTGACATGTATATTGGAGGAAGGCAAGAGATGAAACAAGTCTTACTTGGGAGGATGTTGCACAGTGGCAGTAGAGGTGGACAGAATTGATGAGATTCGTAAACAGTACTAAGTTAAAAAAAAGTCATATGTCAGTGAAAAAAAAGAACACACTTTTATATATATATATTTTGAAATACATGCAGAAAACAGCATTAAGGAGCTATGTGTATGTTGTGGAGACCTATAGCGATCAAATAAAACAAAAATGAATAAAAGGTTTCATATTTGAGTTTTCCAGTTAGGTTAATGAATGAGTAGTTCTTGCTCAAGGACACGAAGACACAGGTTGTCCTCGCCACATGTATGTGTTTTCCCAGACACCAACCTATCTTGTTGTAAACATGAAGTGGAGAAAATAATTAGGTCAAACTAATGGAGATTCTCCTTTAAGCAAAAATATTTTGGACATCAAGTCACTGTTGTCATCATTTAATGATCATTAAGACATGTAGGAATGGTCTTGCCCAGGTGACCTTTAAAAATGACTGCTTTTGAGAGTTATTATAGGTAATCTGAAGTCTATGATAACATATAAATAATCCCAAATAAGGAAAATTTAATGACAAACAACCTTGAGAAATACATGCTGAAAATCGGAATCTGCCAACCCTAGAACTGTTGACATTTTGGACTGGACCATTGTTTCTTATGGAGGCTGACCTGTGCCTTATTGTACTCATTAGATGCCAGTCACAACACCCGTTCTCCCAAATCGTGACAATCATCAAAAATGTCTCCAGACATTGGAAAAGGTCTCCTGGGGGCAAAATCACCCTTGGTGGATGAGCACTGCTATAAGTCTACCTTTCTGCATATTTGCTTTTTTACCTGTTAGCTAATATTGTAATAATAAAATCTTGTGTTCATTACCAAAATTAATACACTATATAGTTGATCAATCAATTTGCTATTCTAATTGGATTTATTGCACACCTCCCTATATTTGCTGGAGACACAATTATTTTTCCTCACCATCTATAATCTTCATCTGCCAATAGTCATGATCTACATTATAATTATAGTAGAACCCAAAATGATTAGAGTAATAATAAAATTGGCACTGAAACTGTGAAGCTTAGTCAAAGTATATTAATTAGCAAACACATTTAAGTCTTTTATATTAAGAAAAATAGACTCTTTTCCATTTCATGCTCATTGTAATGGAAGCATTTTTTTTAAAGCTGGTATTGCTGGCAGGATTAATAACTGCCTTCTTGTCTAATCATATTTTATAAGTTTTATTATATACAAATTTATAATGGACTTGCATTGAATGGCTGATGGTTTGGCTTCTAATTATTCAATATGTAAATTATTCAGGATAATTTGGAGAAAGAGAGGAATTAAATATAGACAGCTCATTGCTAAGGGAATTTTCTGCTGCACGCTTATGTCTTCCCTTCAATAATCCTTATCTTTTTCCTCCTGCTCCAGCTTCTTCATTGCTCCTCTACTGATTTGGTTATCATAATCTTTGCAGCACTGCAAAATACTCAAGTTTCCTCTGCAACCTTCCAAAATAAGTCACTGAAAACGGCTATGAGACATCTTATAATTAAATATTCCTTTAGCTTTCCTGTCCCATTTAAGCCAGTATCTTGCCCTATTACAACTTTTGACGTTTGTCTGTGTATATTCTATCCACTATAAAAGTTAAAGTGTACAGAAGAAATTAAATCTGGTTTTTTAAAAAAGGGCTCTGAAGAAAAGATAGGTCTCTGAGGATCAGAAAGAAGCAATCCCAGCCATCAGCATATATCCCAATCTCCTCAACTATGAGCGATATTTAACATTTTATGAGATGCCACAGAGAACCAAAAGAATTAAAAGAGAAAACTCTGCTCACATTTGTTTTCCTTGAAACTCTTTTTCTGCACCCTTTCGGTTAATCACTTATTTCATACCAAATTTGTCAATTTCCCAAGCTCAGATTTTCTTCAGTCTTTCTATTGGTAATATTGCTACTTTCCCTGTTCCCCAAGATTAATAACTTGGAGTTATCTTTTACTCATCTATTGTCTCTCACATTTAAGTCATTAATTTATTTAATAATATTCACTGGGCATCTACTATGTGCCAAGCTTGTGCTAGGATCTATCCATACCACCCTTAAGTAGTTCTTAAGCACTCTTCATTTTTACAGAGTTTATCTTATGAGGCTGTGCCAGGATTACGACTTCCTATATGTAAAGCTCTAACTAACAGAAGTCAGCTCTGTATCCCTCGATCACTGCCAACACCCTAAGTTAATCTTAATATCCAGCCCTCATATTAATTCTTTATTCTCATCCCTCTACTTTGAATTTTCCAGTATTTCTTCCTATTCTACTTGGTGATGAAAAGAAAGTTTCTAAAATTCCCCACTCAGGCAGCAGTTTTGAGTTTTATTATCTTTTATGATAATCAAGTATTCTGGCAATTTATACTTAGCATTAAAGAATATCGAGCTCTTACTTAAAACTTCTATTCTTAGGGTTATTTTTATTTATTTCTGGAAAAACTAGCTGAAGTAACTTTCTCTTCCAATCTATAAGCCTTTTTTGGTAGAACTCAATAGAATATAATATGTACAAATACTTGCTTAGCTTTGGGTATATGTGTTTGGATTTTTGTACATCTGTTGTTCACCTTTTTAACCAGTGTCACGGACTGAAAAGCGTTCATCCTGAGATGGTGGAAGGAGGCAAGATTTTGCCATTTTTCTGATTTTTCATTCATCTAATTCTACTTCTTCATGATACTCATAACATCCCCAAACCATTTGTCTATCTCTGCATTTTCTCTCCTGTGAAGATGGCAAAAAGATGAACACAAATTTATTTATTATTTTTTCCCTGCTACAAATCCTAGACTGACTCCAGACTTGCAATTAACAGTGAATTTCTGAATCTTGGGTAGGAGGCCAGGAGGCTCTGGATGTGAAGGGCAACTGCTGGAGAAATTTGGAGAAGGTGCAGCAGCTGACTCATGTCTGTGTCATTAGCGTCTAAAGCCAGAGGAGCTACTAACATGCAGTGTATTTTCACTCTCGCAAAACTATTTCAGGAAGAAATATGTTCTCAAAGTCAGTATGCTTAAAGGTCCAGAGACTTGAACATTTATGAAAGTCTTAAAGCCTGCCACCAATTTAAGATCTTAACACTAATCGCTTTAGATAGAGCTGTCTCATGCTCCGCTTTAATATCTTCTAGATCCTCTCACATCACTTAGAGTAGGCTTTGTTTTAGGACTCCCACTAGGACGATCAAAGGCAATGTGAAAGTGGTTCAAATTCATTTCTGTATTGTCTTCATTCATCCACATGAGTCGGTTAGGGAGCAGTAGGATAATACAAAAACTTCTTCTTTATTTGAAATGTCAAAAGCAATCAGAGCCACATTTAAAAGCCTCAGTCCTCTCCATTCTACATTTTCTCTATTCACTGACCTCTATTCTATAAATCTCAGGAGGCGAATGCAAAATAGATCCTTAACACTGATCTAAAACTGACTTAAACTCCACTTTCACCCCTTCCCCATCATCTTCACAAGGTATAGGAGGAGGAGGAGGAAATAACCACAGTTTGTATGTGAGTATAAATTTCTAAATTAAAATAATGTGCTGTTAATTGCATAGTTTTGAACATATGGTCAACTCAATTATAAAAAAAATCTAATTTGTCAGAAGGTAAAGAGAAATAACGATGGAGCAATTATCCCTCTGAACTTACTTCTTAATTATCTAGGCAAGACTGCTAATGATGTCCGTTTCCTAGGTTCTACTGGCAGTGCAATAATTAAAGGTCATGGGAGAACATTTGTCCCAAGGAGACATAAAGTCAAAATGGTAAACTCAGAATATAAACCTGAAGTCTAATATGAGTCCAAGTTCATGGTGCAGAACCAGCAGTCTAGAGATTTTTATAGCCCTTGTGTTAATCATAGAATTTATTTTGTTTCATAACTCTAAACCCCATTAACTGGCCATGATTGGTGGTCTAATACTGTAGGTATTGTACTCAAAGCTGAGAATGAGTCCGATGAGATTATTTGAATCCTCATTACCAACAAAACAAAACAAACAAACCAAAAAAAAAAAAATAACAAAACAAAAACTGAGATGCCATCTAATGTTAAGAAGCTATTTTAAATTTAATTTCCAGACTCTCAATTCAATCTCATGAGTCGTAAAGCCATAAATGTTAATATGCTAATAACAGAGGCTTCACAACATGAAAATAGTGCCATAAGCAGGGCCTTTGAGTCACCCTCTGGAGCTCCGATCAAAGTCCTATCATGGACAAGAGCCACCCACAAGCTTGAGTGTTCCCAACTCTGGTTGTGAGGAAATGTTTCAAAGAATCAGCTTCCATCTAAAGTTAACCTAGTGTTTTCCTACTTTATTTCATAACACACGATACCATCTGGTTATACAATAAAATGTAACCACTCTTGAGAGAAAAGTCAGTTTTTCTCTTCAGAAGAATCCAAGAAAGAGATTCCTCCAGTAGCCTCTTGAAATCTACCTTTGTTGTTTGAGCATAGCTGCTCTTATTACAGTACGTATTTCAAATAGTTATTTGATTGTTCATCTACTTCTAAAGCAACTGTTTTATCCTCAACAACTATCATTTTCAAATAGCTAGAACTACATTGTATATTTCTTTAAGTAACAGTGATAGAGTAAATTCTTGTGTGAGAGAAATGACAGTTGCAATTTATTTTCAGCAAAAAATAGTACAGAAAAAATAGAGGAAGCTTGAAAGATTCACTTATTTTACTTCTTATGTTGATTTTAGAATACACACTATTCTCCTGACATAACCTCACCTTTAGGTTTATAAATAGGAACAAATAGATATTTATATTTTCGATAGGTATTAATTAGAATAAGGATAACTTTTGCCTTACTTGTTTAAATAAAATTTAGATGCTTGCCTCTAAAATCTGCTTTGAAGGGTATATTTTCTTTTCCCATCTACTGAGTGTTTCACTGAGGACCACAAAGCTCATATTTAGAAAATTAAAATTCTTGGTCACTGTTTTTGATTAGCATAACAAAGAAATCAAATTTGATTTGAATAATACGTTATTTTCTTAAGGTTCATTGATACAAGTTCTCACTAACTAGATCTTAGTTTTTCTTTACTATTTCATTTAAAACTTTTTTTTGGTGAATCTGAAAAAGAGAGTATTCAGATTCATGGCTGCCTTATTTTACCATAATTTTTAAGTGTATACTTACCCAACAAAGTATAGGTGTCCATATAAAAATTACCTCTTCAAGTATGAACTCATGTTTATATTAACATAAATACAGATTACTCCATATAAAAATATTCATAAGTATTTATATATACACAGGTTAGAATATATATATATTTCCTTTCTCTGTAAGCTGAGAGGGCCTAGAAACAACAACCCACAGTAACAATGAGCACATCTAGCTCCCAGATCTGGTCTCTAACAGCATTTACCAGTAAAAAGATCTTCTTGGAGAAATGGGTGGTTCTAAGACTGGAGCAGGAAATATGCAAGATGAACCTGGAGCATCTTGTAGCACAAGAAAGTAAGAAACACTGAAAAAACCCACAATGAGGGGAATATGTCAAAGGAACAAAAGATACAATTGAAAGAACTCCCAAGAGACAAAGCTGGAACAATTTGTTCAACAAAAGAAATAATGTAGTATTAATTTATAACCCAAAGTATAAAATATATGTTCATGAAGCCATGCTAATATGAAAAACTGATTGAATAAATAAATGGCAGAGGATAGAAAAATCTCCCGTATAAAAGAATTTTAAATAATTTATATTTTCAGAGAAGTGAAGCATAGCATCCTACTTCTTCCCTGTGGCCTCTGTGTAGTAACTTCCAAAGTGTGTACTATGCAAAGGGGGAATAAAAGAGTAACTTTAGAGTGTAAAAATTCAACAAATTCCAATACAGAGGCCTCTTACATGATGCCTGATCAGTATGCCCCCAAACCGTCAAGGTCTTCTAAAACAAAGTTAGACTGAGAAACTACCACAGGCAAGAGGAGCCTAAGGACATATGACCTGTAAATGTAATGTGGTACCTTGGATAGGATCCTGGAACAGAAAAAGGACATGAGGTAAAAACTAAGGCAATCTGAATAAAATATGGAGTTTAGATAATAATAATGTATCAACATGGGTTCATTAATTGTGACAAGTGTACCATAATAATGTAAGATGTTAATAATTGGGGAAAATGGATGTGGGATATATAGGAAGTCTTTGTAATTTTTCTGTAAATCTAAAATTAAAAGACTATTAAAAAATACCACCTCGGTAAACTAAAAGAAAGAAAATGTGTTATATGTTAGTTTTTAGTCATCTAATCCTATATTGTAAACCTTCCTACATCCTGGAAAAGTGGCAGAGATGACCCTGGGCAAATAGTTTTAATTTCTTGACCTTGAAGCCTTCTATTACAGCATCTAGATAAAGAGCAAGTTACGCCTCAGTTAACTTGGAGGTACCTCAAGTGAATAAGATGATGTTGAGTGAGAAAGGCAAGACCTAGAAAAGAGAGGAAAATATTCTGTGGTCACTACTGGGCATCTAAATGGCAGGAAACATTTTTAAAAATCTTTCCAGAGCATTATGTTCCTTCAATCCTTCTGGCCTTGGAATAGGCCCCTCATCTCGTAGGTAATGCAAAGCTTCATGAGTCTTCTACAGAGGTGGAGCTTACACATTTCACCTTAGCTGGTAGATTAGGAAACCTCTACAGCAAAGAAAACACGTTAATATATAAAACAATCATGGAGGAGAGATTAGGTTAAGTAAATGAATTTTAAATCAAGAAATTTATGATACATGACCCAATTTTATATGTATATATATGTTATATACACACATATACATACACACACACGCACACACACACACACACGCAAAATTCCCTTGAGATAAGATTTTTCCCAGTTGGAAACCTAAAACGATAAAAACTGAGAGGGAATATTATAAAAATCTTTAACTTTATAAATTTTCCCATAGAAAATTTTCTGACATTTGAAAAGTTATTATAGTAAATAAACTTCTATTTCAATTTACCTTTGCGATAACAAACCAATGGAAGAGATAGTTTACATGTATAAATAATATATATACTTAATAGTTGCTTACTGTAGTGTATCCCAAATTTTGTAACATAATATTAATGAATTGATAACATACTGCAAGCACAACTAGAAGGACCTACAGCTAGAATATACAACTATGTACTGGCCGGGCTTAGGGGAGAAGCAGAAGAAAAAAAAAAATAGATTGGCAACGGGTGTTAGCTCAGGTGCAAATCTTTAAAAAAATTTAAAAATTTAAAAAAATAACCTACTGCAAAATCAGGTCTTTCAAGGAACACTATTTGGGAAATGCTAGTTTATGTTATTGATATGTTAAAATCTAATCAAAACCTCTAATGAATTTCCAGAGCAAAAGGTTAAGATGTTTTCCAGTAATTATTCAAGGAACCAAGTTATTCACACCTCTCTTGGGGGCATATTCTTCAAGGACACAAAATCCTGAGATTTCTTTATGTCTGCATTTAATTGTAAGGAAAGCAGTCACCTAAATTTCCCATTTAAAAGGACCATCTTATAAGAGGCTCCATGTTTTGAAGAAAAGTATAAGATTTCTTTCCTAAAGGCTGTTAACTGTATAATAAAAAATCACCACTACTCATGATTCATTGTTATGGTAATACTGCCACAAGAAATGGTTATATATATCCAAAAGTTAATGAATATGCCTTAGATCTTGACAGTATATATCACCTCTTCATGTTATCTGTTAATGCTTTTAAGAAAGTGTTACCAACCAAATTTAGAAAGAAATATATATTTTATAGCTAAAGAGAGTATTAACTAATGTATCATGTTGAGTCATCTTTGCTACTATTTTTGTGATCTTAGGGAACTAAGACCCTGTTGGTTTTCAATTTTCTACACTGTGAAAAACAGCGAAAGCACCTGATGATGTCTATGACCACTTCTTATTTTAAAATGCTATGATGTACACTTGCTGTTGGCAAAGACTGGGCCTTATAGCTATAGCACAGAGGAGTGCTTGGCACAAAATAAATATTTCTTGACTGCCCAAATGAATGGTGTTATAACGTTCATCACTGGGAAAATAAGTTATCTAACTAATCACCCATGTTTATAAATCATCTCCAAATGTTAACTTTTATTGTTTGTGCTAATCATAATGCTTTGATTCACAGTTTTCATAGAAAATCATTAACTTAGTTTGGCTCTCTAATGTGAAATTTGAGACTTGTACTAGTTAAACATAATTATAAAATACAAGTGGTTAATAAATGGTCAATAAAAATTAACTATTTATAAATGGTTAATAAAGATCTACTAGTGTTACTGCTTGACACATAAAAATAAGTTGCTAACTGTTTAACTTGTTATCAACCAAGTTATCTTTACCACATGTATTTATCTAGGTATATGTTTGCATGACAGTTTTGTAGATTTCTAAAGGAAAGTGTTAGACTAATCAATAACAGGAAATAGGTACCATTTGAAAACTAAAAAAACTAAAATTCTATTTGTAGTTGTGTTCTAGAGGATAACTATTAGCTAGCCTGCTTCACTTTTCAGTGAACTCTACTTGCATGACAATGACTACCAGAAAATATGAAGCTTCCATTTAACTTACCTGTGAAATTCAAGCACGTTATGTCTTATTGTCAGACAATAATTTTAGTAATTAACTAAGGATCCCTTAATTCAAATACTCTTAACAAGGAAAGTGTAACCATCATACTTTTTGATAGTTTCCTTGTTTATGAATATTTTCTCAAGTTTTATCTGACATATGCAGATATCCCATCCTAAAGACCAAATGCTAGCTAATGACTGTAGAGACATTCAGGTTTGTACATGGTTTTAAAGTAGTCATTATGATAGTGGTACTGGGAAAGTTTAAGAAAGCATAAGCATAGAGATGTTATGACTGGAGAAGGTCCAGGATGGGGGAGGATAGAGTGATTTTATTTAATATACGTATCATAACATAATATAGCATAGCATGATATGATTGCATATGTATATATATTATACACATACACATGTAATCTCCTTCAAATGTGATTTTTCCAGATGGAAGTCTAAAAAGATGAAAACTGTGGGGAATATAATAAAAATCTATCAATTTATAATTTTCCCAAAGAAAGAACATTTCCTGACATTTGGGAAAGGCAAATATAGTATATAAACTTTGATTTTGAATTACTCTCTAGATAGAAGACCAATAGAAGAAACTAGTGGAAGAATTCAGATCAGAGTGTAAACAAATTTGCGGTATGTTCAGAAATCGCTCCAAACCATCGTTTTGGAGATATAAATCTTTTAAAATCTAATGAAGAAAATAATACAACTTCATAAAACTTTCCTTTTATGAGACAGAACACTGGGTTAGAAGAAACAAATTGGTCCGACCCAGCTCGCCATTTCTTGTGTTTGCCCATAAAAAGCCAAGAGTTGCTGAGAAATTGCTAGAAAATCTTAATGAGAAATCTTGTGCTGCATTTAACCATTATAGGTCGCTACTAGGCAGCCTCACTTCGGTTCCCAACGTTTGCTTCAGAATTTGGAAAGCAGATGGGAAAGTTAAAATTGAAAAAGGAAAAAAAATAAAGCCATGTTTTCAAAGGCATCTGAGAACAAATAAATAGACTCTTTTTCACAGGTGCACTAACACTTTCTTACTAGAGAGACATGTCAAGGTTGTTTCCTAAACTCTAGTTTACTGGCTGAATACGAAATGCTTATTTTAGCCACATCTTGATGCGAAAAATAGATTTATACAAATATGTTTCTCAGGAGTATCTTCAACATATTATTTTATTGATGCTCTCAAAATTAGTGTAAATAAAAATCCTTTTAGATGTAAATTTGTTTTGTAAAGGGCCTTTAATTATCTATTTCAATAATACAATTTAAGCTCAGCAACCATATCTGTCCGTGATCATCTAGACTCACAAAGTAACTGAGAAAACTTTCAAAGCCTTGAGTTTTAAACATAACTCACAATTACATTATCACAAAGGATAATGCACTGAATAATTTCCTCCTATATGTCCAATGTAACTAGTCCTCATAAAGGTTGGCTGGATGGAGAAATTATAAAATAGCTTACAATCTGACAAGCTGCAAACTTAAGAAACCTTGTATCATTTAACACTAAAATCTTATAGTGCTGATTATAAACATTAGAGCAACTTCTAGTAGAAAAAGGTGGTATTTAAAAAGTAAATAGATATATGGTTACTGGGTCATTTTTAAGTGGGAGTGGCACATTAACATTTCTGCCAAAGTTCTATACTAAAAAGCTTTTAAAATATCAGAAACTTTTAGTAGCTTCAAGACTATGTTCAACAACTTTGTTCATGAATTCATTCAGAAGTTGGGAGGGCATTTATTTGCTAGGCCCTGTGTTGGGCACAGAGAGATCAAAGATAAATGAGATAAAGTCCCTGCCCTTAAGGATGTCACATTTCAGTGGAGGGTGTAGACGTGCAGAATGAGAATTACAGTAAAATGTGATTAGGATTAAAATAAGAGAATGAACAAGGAGCCAATGGATCGCAAAAAAGTGAACAAGTTAATTGGCCTGGGAAGATTCAGGAAAGGCTCAGCAAATCATGTTTCATTTGAATGATATTGAAAAATAGATAAGAATTTTCCAAGTGCAAAAAATCATTAGGAAAATACATGTCCATCAGAAGAAGTAACATGTGCAAAGACTCCAAAGTGTGAATAGGACTCGAGTTTGGGATGTATAGTGGGCATAACAGATAGAGATGAGATTGAAATGCTGGTAGTGGCAAAATTATGAAGGAAGGGCCATGTGGATGATGCTAAGGGGTTTGGTCTTTACTCTCTTGTTAATGGTATAATCTAACGCCCAGCTGGGGCTCATTTGATAATAAAAGGGAGTGCAATAGCTGAGACAACAGGCTTACCACAGTACTACGGTGAGCAAACCAGAGTATGTGGTCACCTACACAAGAGACAGAAGTTTTTAGGTAGGGCAAGAACCTAATAAGATCTGCTTACTTATTTTAATAATTCTCATAGCAGTAAGAAGGAGAAGAATAAAACAAAACCCTTTGGGAGCCTATTATAATAATTGCAATAATGACATAAGCCAGTAGCAATGGAGATGTAAGGAAACAGAATTCAGGAGATGTATCTGAAGCAGAATTGATATGCTGTGACTGATTAAATGTGGAATGGGAGGGAAGAGAAGAGACAATTTCCTCACTGTCTTAAGAGGGTTTACCACAGAGAATGTGTATATAGTGACAACATTATTTAGGATGGAGAATTCTGTAAAAGGGGCAGTATTGGGTGGGGGATGGGAATAGAAATGAGGCTATACAATGAGTTCGATGTTTGAGCATGTTAAGCGTGAAATGCCTGTAGTAGACTAGGAAATTGAAAACATACTGTGGACTGAGAAAAGAGGTTAATTTTTCAGATATATAGTACTTTCATAGCTATCCACATAGAAAGAGTAATTGAGGCCATGCAAGCAGATGAGGTCACTTGTCATTTACTGAGAGGTAGAGAAAAAAGAGGACTAAAATTAGTGTCATAAGAAATACTAACATTTAATAGTTCTCAGTAAGAGGAGAAGCCTGTGATCAAGACAGAGAGGGAATGACCAGAGTTAGGAGAATTAGCAAAGTATGCTGTCCTGGAAGACAAGGACAGAAAGAACTAAAGAGGTCAACACAGTCAAATGCTTCTGAGATAAATGGGGTGAGGTCTGAATAAAAATGACCGGTGGATCTGGCACTTACACAGTTACTAGTGACTTACCAAGGACAGATTCAGTACAGTGGTTGGGGCCCAAGTCAGAATGTACTGGCAATAAAGAATGTCTGGAGATAGCAGGACTGGCGCCATCAAGTGATTATTCTTCCAATGAGTTGGTGCTGGAAGAAAAGAAGAAAGATTGGGTGGTGATTTGAGGAAAATTATTTTTAGGATAGGTGAATATTGACCATTCTTTGTAAACTGAAGAGAAGTCAGAGAAAAAATTATTAGCATTATAGGAAATAGAGTGAAATTTGATGGAGCAATGTATGAGGCAGGTGGGATGGGATTTGACTGTGAGGAAAAGTGAGACATGCCTTCCTATAAGACTGGAGAGCATGTGACAAGAGAGGACACTATTTTCAGAACATGTAGAGGAAAAGAGAAAAGAAGATGAAAAGGTGGAAAGCTTTCCATTGTAAAAGAGTACACTTAAACAATGATATATGTTATTCAATGATATAACTATTTCAAAAGTATTCATGGCAAACATGTATGATCTTACATTAAAGTGTAAGTAGTGAGAAATGGAAGTGGAATATTATTTTTATGGCCATTAGTGAAAATTCATTTTCTCATCTGCCCAAAGATGATATCAGATTTGACAGATGTTGTTCTATGTTAGCTTGACGTTGTGGAACATTCGCTATAACAAAGAGCAGGCAAAGAAATGGTGAGCTTCTATTCTGTACCACATACTGTTTGTCATGTTTTCCAAAAGTCTGTTGATAAAAGCATTGTTGTTCACACTAGTAGAAAATGCAATCAAGCCTCAGAGATGTTAAGGTTAAGCGTTCACGTAACTAGTTAATTATGGAGCCAAGATCCTATCACTAGAATCTATGAGCTTTCCACTATATCAGGTTACTTTTCTCTGCAGGGTTGTCTGCATTTTCGATATTACCTTTAAGCTAAAATTCTAGAAAACATATTAATGAGGAATGACTAAAAGTATCACTTTAATATTTTTATCTTCAAAAACATGTCTGTGGACTGATGGAGAAATTATTGAAGGAGATGGAGGAATGGATCTGTGGCATTTCTTCACTGGTGGCAACAGGGGGCTAGCAAATTTGAGTAGTTAATGTTAATATTGTTTCATTTATCCTCTCAAGCTGATCAGTTCTGGAAACATCTGAGTATATATAAAAAAAGAAAAACAGGGCATCAAGGGGGAAAAGGTAAAAATAAAAGTTGTAACCATGGCGGGAGACTGTAGAATCAAGCTAGTTTCAAAAAGTTTAAAGGATGCCTTGAAATTAAGATGGTTGGAAGACTAGAACCAATAAACTGTATTACCTCAACTATGGTGCTATGGCTAAGCTGAACCTCTAGGAAAAGGGTAGCTCCAGCTATAGGGAATGGGTATATATAAGACCTGAAAGTTAGGATGGAACCCCGAGAAGAGGATTATTTAAGGGTTACTTATCTTGAATATTATATTCCTCTGACTAATCTTGAGCATGACTACAAAAAAGAACACCAACAATGTTTAGGTTAATTATGTTAGAGATATTACATTCAATTTAAAATATCAAGAAATCTGGTAGGGCATGCCAGTAAGATTATATCATGATGGAGTCATGTCCACACAAAAACCTGCAATTTTTCCAGTTGCAAAGCCTACTTGTTTGTGAAAAGTCACAAAATTTAAGAAAGATTGAATGTAGTAAAGGAAATTATAATTATTGCTTGCTTTTCAGTTTCTCTCTATGTAAGTATATTGAACAAGGAAGCATGAGATGCTCAGAATTCTTCAGTATGGGCTATTTATCACACAGGGTCAATATACTTCTAATATATTCACCATGATTAATGCAGTACAATTAGAGAGATGTATGTTTAGACAGAGGCAAGACTCATTTTATGGTAAAGAGAAATCATTTTCAATTTTTTTTCCAGCCTCAGTCTAACTTTTTTCTTTGTTCAATAACAAATTTCAAATGATGTTCGGTTAATTGAACCAAATGGTCATAAGGAAAAGGCAGCTGCAGACTTATAACTAAGCAGATAGTTTTGAAGAACACTGTCATTTTTCTATTTGTTCTACCACTAGTGATAATTGAGCTTACTTCCTAGCAGTTGGATACCTTCTGTATAAAAGAAAATATAAAACTAAATTACAGACGTTATGCTGAGCCTGAGAGAGAAAAGAAATGAGAAGACATAATTGAACCTGTAAAGGGTTCATTTGTAGATGGGACATTTCCTTCTGGGAAATGAAAGATCTCACAGCAATACGATGAATATACTTCTGATTTATGGTAATTAATTCTGAATGTGGGTTATCTACCACACTGCTCACTATAGAAGATGAATCGTACAACTGAATTATCAGGATCTTGGAAGTAAAATTAACATAACCTTAGCAGAAAGTGAAGTTTAGTACCTTGTCTTCACATTGAAAGCATAGATCAAGCCATCTTGTCTTATTTCACTGCCCAGAGGCCCAATTATAAAGAGGAAATGAAGCAAAGAAGGAACAGCTTTCCTATGTATTCTTCCATGACACCAGTTTTTTGGATATCACACCAAGTTTAGAGCAAGATTGAGATACCTCCACTCCATTAATTCTGACCTCAAGATAAGAGTCAGATGAGAGGAGATATTATTCCCTGTGGAAGAATGTTTCTTCATACCCAGTTTTGGAAGAAAATAGTATAGTCCAAAATATTGAAAAGTACACGGACTTTACTCAACTAAAATGACAAATAATTAGAATGCATTCCTAATTGAAATTTTGGAGGTGCCTTGCTTAAATTTGTATGCTGCTTCCTTTTAAACAGTTTATTTGGGCTTCAACCATAATTATTGACTGTATCAAGACTGCAAAATTCAACATCGACATCTAGTCTTCAGCTATTTCTAAAGCAAAACAACTAGCCATGTTAATTCTCTCTTTGAACTACTAGACGGTAAGTTAGTTTAATCAAAATGCTAGAATCAGTTAGGTTTAAAGAGAAAGCTATGAGGCTGGCCCGGTGGTGCAGTGGTTAAGTTCACAAGTTCGGCTTTTGTGGCCCAGGGTTCGCTGGTTTGGATCCTGGGTGCAGACATGTCACCGCTTGGCAAGCCATGCTGTGGTAGGCGTCCCACATACAAAGTAGAGGAAGATGGGCACTGATGTTAGCTCAGGGCCAGTCTTCCTCAGCAAAAAAGAGGAGGATTGGCAGGAGATGTTAGCTTAGATCTAATCTTCCTCAAAAAAAGAAAAAAGAGAAGAGAAAGCTATAACTTCGTGTTATCAATATCATGTATTCAGGAGAAAAAACTATGGGGTCATTTGTACAGTCAGGATCAAATGTAGGGGCTGAATTTACACAAATTCAAAAAGTCACAGAAAGGCAGAAAAACATATGTTTCTGAATATCCAAGATTTAGTTTCCAATAGAATAATTGCTTAGTTTTTAATTATCATTTTTGTTATGTTAAAAAAGTTCTTATACTTTATTTTAGAGCAGTTTTAGTTTCATAGGAAAATTGAGTGGAAGGTACAGTTTCCCATCTTCCCTCTGCTCCTACATGTGCACAGCCTGTCCCACTATCAAAATCCCACACAGGAGTTGTACATTTATCACCATCGATGAGCCTACATTGACACATCACTGTCACCCAAAGTCCATAGTGTATATTACAGTTTCCTCTTGGTGTTGCATGTTCTGTAGATTGGGAAAAATTTATAATGACATGTGTAGACCATTATATTGTCATTCAGAGTGGCTTCACTGTTCTTAAAGTCTTCTGTCCTCTGCCTATCCATTCCTCCCTCCCCTTTAACTTCTGCAACCAGTCATTCTTTTACTTTCTCCATAGTTTTGCCTTTTCTGTAATTCCACAGTTGTGACCAGATGTAAGTTCGCTTGCTCCGCTTCGCTGGCCCAGGGTTCACTGGTTTGGTTCCTGGGTGCGGACCTACACACTGCTCATCAAGCCATGCTGTGGTAGGCATCCCACATATAAAATAGAGGAAGATAGGCACAGATGTAAGCTAGTTCAGGGCCACTCTTCCTCAGAACAAAGAGGATTGGCAGCAGATGTTATTTCAGGGCCAGTCTTCCCCCCCGCCCCCCAAAAAAAGTATGTGTAGTTTTGTAAGACACTACCAAACTATCTTCCCAAGTGGCTGTTGCATTTCCATCAGCAATGAATGAGAGTTCCTCTTGCTATACATTCCCACCATTTGATATTGTCTGTATTCCAGATTTTGGCCATTTTAACAGGTGTGTAGTGGTATCTCATTGTTGTTTTAATTTGTATTATCCTAATAACATATGATGTGGAGCATCTTTTCATATGCTTATTTGCCATCTAAACATCTTCCCTGGTGAGATATATATTCAGGACTTTGGCTCATTTTTTTTCAATTATTTTATTATGGTAAAATATACATAACATAGAATCTACCATTTAACAATTTTTGTGTGCAGCTCAGAGGTATTAAATACATTCAAAATGTTGTGCAACTGTTACTACCATCCATCTCCAAAACTCTTTTCATCTTGTAAAACTGGAACTCTATAGCCATTAAATAATAACTCCTCATTCCTGCCTCTCCCCATCCCCTGGCATCCACCATTCTACATTCCGTCTCTATGATTTTGACTACTCTAACTACCTCATATAGGAAGAATCATATAGTATTTGTATTTTTGTTTATTTCATTTAGCATAATATCCCCAAGTTTCATCCATGTTGTAGCATATTGCAAAATTTCCTTACTTTTGAAGGCTGAATGGTATTCCTTTATATGTACACCACATTTTGTTTATCCATTCTTTCATTGATGGACACTTGGGTTGCTTCCACATTTTGCTATTGTGAGTAATGTTGCTATTAACTTTGGTGTACAAATATCTCTTTGAGATCCTGCTTTCATTTCTTTTGGGTATATACACAGAAGACAAATTACTCTATCATCTGGGAATTATATCTTTAATTTTTGGGGGAAGCTCTGTACTGTTTTCAACAGCAGCTGTGCCATTTTACATTCCCACCAACAATGGACAAGGGTTCCAATTTCTCCATGTCCTTGCCAACACTTGTTGTTTTCTGTTTTTTTTTTAAAGTAGCCACCCTTATTCATCTTTGTCACTTACTCTTGTGAGTCGGGTATTGAAATCTCCAACCATTATTGTGGAACTGTCTATTTCTCTCTTCAATCTTGTCAGTTTTTTCTTCATTTATTTTGGTGGTCTGTCATTAGACGCACAAATGTTTATAATTGTTGTATCTTCCTCCTGTGTTGAACCTTTTATTAATATTGAATGTCCTCTTTGTCTCTTGTAAACTTTTTCAATTTAAAGTCTATTTTGTCTATTAGCATAGCCACCCCTGCTCTCTTTTGGTCACTATTTGCATGGATTGTCTTTTTCCCTGCTTTCACTTTCAATCTGTTTGTATCATTGGAGCTATAGTGAGGCTGTTGTAGACAAAATGCACTTGGATCATTTGTTTTTATCCATTCTGCCAATCTCTGTCTTTGGATTGGAAAGTTAAATCTATTTACTTTCAAAGTAATAACTGATAATGACGGACTTACTTCTGCCATTTTGTTGTTTTCTAAATGCCTTATATCTACATTATACTTGATTTCTTGCATTCCTGTCTTCTTTTGTCTTTAGTTGATTTTTTGTAGTGATATGTTTAAATTCTTTTCTCATTTCCTTTTGTGTATATTCTACAGCTATTTTCTTTGCGGTTTCCATGGGGATTACATTTAACATCCCAAAGTTATAACATTCTAATTTGAATTCAAACCAGCTTAACTTCAGTAACATACAAAAGCTTGTGCTCCTTTACAACTGTATCCCTACCCCTTTGGGCTGTTGATGTCACAAAATTATATCTTTTATACATTTTGTATCCAAATGTAAACTAATAATTCTTTTTAATGTATTAGTCTCTTAAAATCTGTAGAAAACATTAGGAGTTACAAACCAAAGTTATAATAATATTAGCATTTAGACTAATAATTGATTTTTTATCTTTAAATGTAGTAGTCTCTTAAATCATGTCAAGAATAAAAAGTGTAGTTACAAACCATTGTTACAGTAATAGTAGCTTTTATGATTGCCCATGTATTACTTTTATAGAGATCTTTATTTCTCCATACAGCTTCAAGTTACTATCTAGTGTCCTATCATCTCATCTTGCAGGGCTCCCATTTCTTGCAGGGCAGGTATAATAGTAATGAACTCTCTCAGCTTTTGTTTACCTAAAAATGTCTTAATTTCTCCCTCACTTTTGAAGGACAGTTTTGCTGGATATAGTATTTAGGTTTAGTAATTTTGGGGGCTATATTTATTTTCTTTTAGTACTTTAAATATGTCAGCTCACTGCCTTCTGGCCTCCAAAGTTTCTGATGAGAAATCTGCTAATAACCCTATTGAGGATCTCATGTATATGATAAGTCACTTCTCTCTTGTTGCTTTCAAGATTCTCTCTTTGCTTTGGCTTTTGAAAGTCTGATTATAATGTGCCTTAATGTGAGTCTTTCAGTTCATCTTACTTGGAGTTTGTTGAGCTTCTTGGATGTTTATATTCACGTCTTTCAATAAGTTTGGGGAGTTATCAGTCATTATTTCTTCACATATTCTCTCTGTCCTTTTTTCTCTTTCTTCTCCTTCTAGGACTCCCATGATGTATGTGTCGATCCACTTGATGGTGTCTCACAAGTCCCTTAGTTTCTGCTCACTTTCTTCAATTTTTTTTTCTTTCTGTTCCTCACACTCAATCATTTCTATTGTCCTGTCTTCAAGTTTGCTGATTCCTTCTTCTGTCTGCTCAAATATGCCTTTGAATTCCTCTAGTGAATTTTTCATTTTACTTATTGTATTTCTAGCTGCAGAATTTATTTGAGTTTTTTCTTAGGTCTTCTATGCCTTTATTGATATTTCCATTTGATTCATGCATTGTTTTCTTGACTTTCTCTACATCTTCCTTTAGTTCTTTGAACATCTTTAAGATGATTGTTTTATAGTCTTTGTCGAGTATACCTGCCATCAGCTCTTTTCTCAGGGCCAGTTACTGTTGATTTATTTTTTCTTTTGAATGTGCAATATTTTCCTGTTTCTTTGTTTACCTTGTGATTTTCTGTTGCATATGGGACATGTGAATCTAATAATATTGTAACTCTGGAAGTCAGATTCTCATTCTTCTCTAGGGTGTGCTTTTTTTATATTCTTGTTTATTATTTTTGGTTTTCTTTATTATTATAGGCTGTCTCTATACCAAGCATCAGCCTGAGATGTAAACTTACAGTCTTCTCAGGTCTTTTCTAAACCTTTCCCTGAATATGAGTGCTCTCTTTCTAATTTTCTCCATAATTGCAGTTGCTTTTGAATGTCCTAGTCTTTAATGTCTTGCTACCAAAAGGGGAAAAAGAGAAAAAATGAAGTGAGTGAAAAAGGGTGTTGGCTCTTTAAACCGCCTGGAACTCAATTCAGCCAGAGAAGAGGGGCTTATAACAATGGGAGGAGGTGCAACAATAATCACTGCCCATCTCTTTGCACCTCCATAATCAGAAGCAGCAATCAGTGATCAGAACACAAATCCTTGATATTTGGAGAACAGAGTCCTTTTGGTTCATCCTGGCTCCCACAAATTGTCTGCAAGCTGCTCCAGGAATAAGGGCACAGCTGCCTGCCACATGGCTGGAAGTAGAGGACTGGTAGCTGCTACTGTGTTAAGAGCTAAAATTGATCAAAATTAACTGCAATTTACCATACAAGTGTTTCCCTGGAAGTTGCAGACCTTCAATGGACTCCAGAGTTCCAAAGTAATTACATCAGACAGATTCTGCCAGTGCAATTGCTGTTTAGGTGGGGAGCGAGATTCTTTGTGTTTCCCACTCTGCTGTCTTCCCAGAATCCCATTGGTCCACTTTTTTCAAGTTATTTGTTTTCTTATTGTTGAGTTTTAAGAATTTTTTACATATTTTGGATAATAGTTCTTTACCAGATATGTCTTTTGCAAATATTTCTGTCACTCTGTGGCTTGTCTCTCATTCTCTTGACATTGTCTTTCATAGAGCAGACATTTTTAATTTTATTGAAGTCCAGCTTGTCAAATATTTCTTTCATGGATCCTGCCTTTAATATTGTATCTAAAAATCATTGCCATATCCAAGGACACCTAGAGATTCTCCTGTGTTATCCTTTGAGAGTTTTATAGTTTTGTGTTTTACATTTAGGTCTGTGACTCATTTTGATTCACTTTTTGCGTATGAATGTCCAGTTGCCCCAACACCATGTTTTGAAAAGGTTATCTTTGTTCTGTTGTACTGCCTTTGTTCCTTTGTCAAAGATTAGTTGACTATATTTATGTGAATATTTTTCTATGTTCCCTATTCTGTTCCATCAATCTATTTGTCTATTACCCAATACAGTACTGGTTTCATTGTATAGCTTTATAGTAAGTCTGGAGGTTAGGCAATGTCAGTCCTTCATCTTTGTTCTTCTCCTTCAAAATTGTCTTGGGTATTCTGGGTCTTTTTCCTCTCTATATAACTCTAGAATTAGTTTGCTGATATAAGCAAAACAACTTGCTGGGATTGTAACTGCACTGAATCTATTGATCAACTTGATAGGGACTTACATCTTGACAATATTGAGTGCTCCTATCCATGAACGTAAAATGTCTTTCCATTTATTTAGATATTCTTCAATAACTTCCATCAGAGTTTTGCAGTTTACCTCATATAGATCGTGCACATATTTTGTTAGATTTATACCAAACTATTTCATCTTTGGGGAGTGATAATGTAAATAGTAATGTGTTTTCAATTTCAAATTCCACTTGTTCATGGAGAATATGAAGGAAAGCAATTGAATCTTTTTTAATTTTTTTATTTTGGTGAGGAAGATTGTTCCTGAGCTAACAACTGTGTCAATCTTCCTCTATTTTATATGTGGGACAGTGCCACAGCATGGCTTGACTAGTGGTGCATACATCTGTGCCCAGGATCCAAACCTGTGAATACCAGGCTACCAAAGTGAAGCATGCGAACTTAACAATTACACCACAGGGTCAGCCCCACAATTAACTCTTTTATAGCAACATTTTTTCCTGAAACCTTGCTATAATCTCTTATTAGTTCTAGGGGTATTTTGTTGGCTTGTTCAACTTTATTAATTATCATTTTTAGCCCTTCTGTTTTATATTTACATCTTTCCATATTTCTTATTCCTCTCATACGTATAATTTGATGAGTTTCAGAAAGTAGCTTGTTGGGTCCCAGGGTCACTTACTCTGCACCCTCTCTCAGCACATGCCCCCACAACATGGATTCTGTACTTAAGGCCCAGCCTTATTCTTACTGAAATAATTAACACTCATAAGTCTCATGAAGATGTTTCCCACGTGCAGCTTTCCTCAGACTCCAACTGGGAGCATCCTGCCTCTACTCACCCAGCCCCTTACAGTACCACCCTTCTTTAAGGAGCTCCTACTGTGTTAAAGCATTGTTTGTAACGGTTGCACATTGGATACACTCCAACATACCACCAATATAGATTCAGCCAGTTAAGTATTTGAGCACCTATATAGTGAAAAAATATGGAAGAATGAGGCAAATCTGTATATTCTATGTTTTTTTAAAAGCAGAGTGACAAAAAAAAGTGCAGTGAATTATAACTCTTATACTTAGTATATACCATGACCCGATTTGAAAATAAAAAGTAATATATTAACATAAACTACACAGAAAAAAAATATCTGGAGAGTAGTACAGCATGCTGTTAAATGTGATTACTTCAAGTTAAGTAGGAGAGGGCAGAGGGCAAATGGAGAGATGAGGGGAATTTTCCATGTTATATAAAATGGTAATGATTGAATTTTTTAAGTTCTTCTTCTTGTAAGAAGAAAAAAAATTCAGTGATCCTTCCGTTTACTGTTTAGTGAAATCCCATTCTTTGTAATGTTGTCTTCAACAGAAGTACCAACTTTTACAAAAGAAAACCATCATAAAGGATGTTTAAATTGACTTTATGAGCTTCTTATGCTTTTTAAATCGTTTTTGTGTGTTTCCTAAATCATGAGTAAAGAGGAAAGGAGTATGTGTAACTGACTTTATCTTCTAGAATCATATCAATAAAATAGAATTCATACTTCAGAATAAATTGCTGATACTAGCTATATGTGTGTGTATTTAATCATGTACGCATACATATATACACACAAAATTGTCTTAATACCAATCTATTGTTTGAAAATGGAACTTCCAGTTGCCATTATAATCATGGTCCAAAAATATGGTCAAAAGGTAAACTTTTGCATTGAACATTAAATTCTTAGGCAACCATCTGGTATGATAAATGCCTTTGACTTTATAAAAATGATTGAATATATATTTTTCATACCATATTGTTGTTCAAGTACAAACTGGAGTTTATTTTATGGCATACAAACAATGAAAAAAGCAAAAAACTGTAACAAAGAGCATCTGACCTGGCAGACTGTTTTGCAAAAACCTTTCTCTGTTGTAATCTAAACTCTGTGTGAGTGCACACGTGTGTGCATGTGCATGTGCGTGTGTATGTGAGTCTAAGAGTGAAAGAGGAAAAAACAATATTAGACATACCTTCATATCCCAGGAAGTTATTTAATCCTTACAATAACACTTTAAGGTAAATGTCGTCATCTTCATGTTACAAATGAGGAAATGGAATCTCAGAGAAGTCAAGTCTGATTGACACTAAAGCTTCTGGACCTTTCATGACACTTAATAGTTTGTGTATCAGTGGCCTTGTGCAGACCAACCACTTATATCTTGCTGCCCTCTATCTTCTGAAGTCCTACCTCTCTCCCTTAGTGGTGTCCTGCTTATCCATTCTCTGACTTCCCAAATCCATCATCCTACATTAAAACATGCATATCTTTGATGTGGTGCAATATCCTATTTGGTACTAAATTTTAATAAAGTAAATTTCTGAAGGGAGTTTAAAAATCATATATTCAGCTTATGCTGTCACTCTGTGGTTATTTTATTTTTCATAACTTCTTAAAATTTGAACAGGCAGAAGAGTGAGTTTCCCACAGTGTTTAAAAATACAGTCAGCTGCATCTACAAAATTAGAAAGACATTCCACTTAATAGCCATGATAATAACAACAAAATTCTAAAGACACAAAAGCCTTATTGAAAGGGATAAATATCTAACTGCAAGATTTCAGGCATGAGACCAAACTGGTTGGATAAATAATTTAGGACATGATATCTTACTTGGCTGCCCTTGAATCATAGTATATTGGTTACTTCTTGATTATTATTTATCATCTATTTGTTTATTATTTGTGTGAAACACCTGAGTCTGTGAAAAATTGTAGGAAAACATAGAACCACCTTTATTGACATATCTTCTAGCAAAATAAATGTTAAAAAGTCTTATTAACACAGTGTAAGTTAATGCAAATTAATTTTATGAATTTGGGCTGAGATATTCTCCCCACCTGTTTAGCCTAAAAATATCCTTTCAGTGAGAAAACATTTTATCATCGGGCTCAAGCTTGGAAGAAATCTGTTCTTAGCATTTTTGTGAAAGATGTAAGTTCTTAAAAAAACACAGATTTCTGGATTTTAGCATTTCTTGGCAATTTATAAAGATTAGTTTGAGAACCCACAGCGGTAGTTCCAAAAATGTTGGTAATTTAAAGTAATCAAACATGTCTGGGATATTCTTCAAAGGTTGGTTAAACATCTTATAAAATTCATTAGCAAATCCATCTGGACTGGGGTCTTTTCCAGATGGGAAACTTTGATTACCGCCCATCATTTTTCAGGGTTTATTATAGGTATAGTTTCATTCAGGGAGGGTTGCAGATAAATGTGTACAATAAATAAAGTGACATAGTTATTTAATATTCATTCAAGAGATCCTTCTGTATAACCACATATACAACCACATATAAAAAATAAGAAATGCCATATTTCTGATGTCTGAGTTACAGAGTTTTTTCTTTTATTTGCAAACTTAATTTTTAGTATTATTTAATATTGTTTTACCTCAGTCTAATTACGATTCACATTTAAGCATAAGAGCCAAGCTCTGAAGTCTAAATTTACAAACTCACAGTCTAACTTCATCCATGCGTAGATAGTGTGACATTCCTGAAGTAGTTCTCAAACACAAATATTCAGCTATGATTCAGAAATGTGTACATTTCTTATTTCAACTGTTAAAAACTGTGATTGTGCATTACTTAAAACTTTACAATCTCTCCTTTTACTTTGGCAACTCCATCAATATCAGAGAGTGAGTTGTAACATCCTGAAAATAATGTCTAAAAATGTTAAATTCTTATAAATTGAAATTTTAAGAGACAACCATGGTGAATTAATTGATAGAGGAAAAAAATCATAAACATATAAAATCAATTATCTGGATTTTTGTTCAATTAAATTTGACAAATATTTGTGAATACTTATTTTGACCTAAGCAATGTTATAGGTACTAATATTAAATACAAATAAGAGTTTAGACAGGGGACATAGAAATGCAGACAAGAAATTGAATTATAGTTTGAGGAAAGGAGCATGCTCTAGGTACACTGGTGGCTTTAGCAGAGTGCTCAACTCTCCTTGGATATTGTAAAAAGCGCCGAAGATGCAGGGATGCTGAAAATGCTCTTCTGGCATATGCAAAAGGAAGAAGACCATGAGAGGCAAAAGGAACTGCACGTGCAGAGACACAGAGCATGACGCATCCAGAAACCTGCAGGTAGTCTCTTTTTCTTTACAACAGTAATGAAATATTGACTTGACTGATTTTTCCCCATCCAGTTAGTGAAATATGGAATTAGAGGTTTAAAAAGAACACATCTTATTCCCCTTACCTCATGGAAGAGAACATGCCCTAAAGGACAGACAGCACATTAGGGGCATGTGATCCAAAAATGAGCGATGTGAGTGTTTGTCAGATAAGTTCAAAAATACATTTAAATAGTGTCCCTGATGAAATTACTAAACAGGCCAAAATGTACCACTGACAGGACTTTATTTAGGCTTGAAATGTTAGCGAGGGTCAAGCAACATTAGACAAGGACATTTAGCTGAGCTGCAACGTACTTTCCCTCTAGGGCTGAGCTGATGTTTTTTATTATCCCAATAAATTTGTTATAATAAATTCAGATGAGATGTTCTCTTCCTCATTTCTTTTTCTTTTCCCCCCATAGAGCATGAGGCATGGTTGGTTTACACAGCTCAATCTCCTTCACGGCCTGGGGACATTCTGGTTGGGTAGAAGAATCCTTCTTTTTTAGAAACACACATACACACATATATACATGTGCACACACGCAGGTGTTTCATTCCCTGTTGTCGGAAGCAAGTTGTTCTAAAGGGAGGGAGGTAAGTAAGGAGAGCCTATACTAACTCACACTTTAGAGAGGACACAGATGGGTCATTTGATTGCATATTAGGATTGACCTTCTACTGACAGCATACCCGGAGGTAGGAAGACAATATTCCCTGGGGCAGCAGCTCCTATCTTGGGGACCAAATCCATTCTCCTGTTGAGGCTGATGAGCTAGACTAACCCAGCCCAGGGAGGGTAATCTAAGCTCTTAACAGTCTGTGTTGAATACTGGAAGTTGATGTAGAACACACAGACATGAGTTTTTCAAGTCTGAGACACATAAAAGCAGAAGAATAGTTTCATCCTCTTCAGTGTGTGTCCAGAGAGGTTTTTCAGTCTCCTGGTACCTCTGTCACTGAATGTGGGCGAGACTGAGCCATTCTTGAGGGAAATACACACACACACACACACACACACATTTTACAGTAGAAATTTATCCTGAGAATGCCTTTCAACTGACCCTCTGTCACTATTTGAAATTGACAAAATTGGTAATTAAGAAGGGTCTCAGGTAGATATTCCCAAACTGAATTTTGCAGAGCATGAAATGCTAGTACATAACTAGCGAAACAAGGGGGCTTTGATGGTCCAAATGGTTTGAGGAAAGTCTGAGTTAAATTATGTAAATTAGATTGCAGGACTTGTCAAAGATTTCTTTCATATCTTCATATGAATCCTGAATCTCTCAGAAAGATAGATAATAGTGAATATCTCCCAAATTATTTAAAAGTGGAATAATTTCTATCTAGGAACTTGTATATAGCATCTCTGTGGAGAGTGGTGTTCTATGAATTAAGAAATTCTGATTTGGGAATAACAATAGTAATAACTAATATTAATTCACAATGTTTGGATTCTGCATGTCTTAAGTCTGCCCCAGAAATACCTATTTTAACACAATCACCAATTAATCTATTTGGCCAAAGTACAGATTCCAAGCAAGAGCAACCTCTCTGACTAATTTATTCAAGCTTTTTCAAGTTGGGGACAGGGGATGAAAAGAGAAATTTGGACATTCTTGAGGATCCTCCAAACATCAAAGCGAGAAAAAGGATAATAGCAGCAAGAGTTGGGATGAAGAGATAAACTCTGTAAGGGTCTCTATTCAATGAGAATTATTCTTGGCGATCTAACATCTTAAGTTTTTATAAACTATCTTCTTAGTTATAGCGTAATCTGTTGCAATTTAATCTCATAAATTGAGCATCTGCTCTAGGTAGACATTTACCACAAATGATTTAAAGGTGGGGTGGTGGAGGGTGTGAGTTCATGCTAGACTAGCTTCAGTGAGGTTTGAAAGGATAAATCAATCTTAAAGCATCAAAGGAGTAGTATGGAGAAAGTCACATGGTGAAGCAAACGTAATAAAAAACAGACCATGAATATGCTACACCATGTGCAAGGGGAAAAATGAAAAGGAGATTTAGAGCCTGGCCGGGAATTGGTAGAAAGGCTTTGTGAAAGAAGAGTTGAGCACAGCTTTGAAGAAGTGGGACATTGACAGGAGAAGGGTATCCTAGGTGGAAGAGACAAAGAGACAACTGAAAAGAAAAAAAGAGTATATAGGAAGAGAGGTGCAGGATCTGTTCAGAAAAGAGATACTTTCATTTTATTGGATTATGGGATCATAGGATGGTGTGGCAGGAAATAAGGTAGGAAAATTATGTTGATGTCAGATCATGGAAGATCTTGAATACCGTGTTAAAGAGGATGAAATTTCCTTTATCGGTACTGACAAACTTCTGAAGGTTTGGAGAATGGTCTTGTAGGCAATATAATAAGGAAACTTACGGAGTAGATGAACAGGAATGGATCAAAACTCCTGTTATTACTAAGCCCAAGTTCCAATCCATGTTAGGTCATTCTAAAGTATGCTAAACTGCTGGATTATAGAGCAAATTTCTTTGTATGAAATAGAGTCAGCCGGGGTAGACAGTCTTGTTAACATGCGACATAGTTTGAATACTTCTCATATCTGTGCTCATGAAAACATTAAAGTGATGTCACAATTCCGTGTCTTCAAGGAAAATGGAATTTGCACAGTAAATACATGCCAACTTTCTCTTCTATATTCAATGGACACTATATAAAAAAGATAAAAGGTAGTTTATATCTTTTAAAGTTTTCGTAAATATGGGTATGTATACGTACAGCTACCTTAAGGAGCTGTTACTGCACAGCAACACAATTTCAGTAACAGTTCCTTTTGCCATGCCGTGGTGCAGAGGAGCCACTATGTTCCTTCGTGTCTCATCAACTGTTTCACAACATTGCTAGGCCAAGAGAAATACCTAACAGTTCCATTTACTTAGTAGTTAGGTCCCACAACTCAGTAAGTATTGGCTTCCTAAAAGCTTGGAAGATATTTGCAAAAATAATATCCATATGTTGGCAGAATGATATTTCTATTTCATTCTTAAATAAACACAATGGGATATGTGCACCTGTTGGGTAATGCACATCATTGATTACACAAAACGCAGATTCAAATTGGGCACTGCTACTCATATTTCCTGTTCCACATGGATTTCCATGCAGTTTGCCTTTTATCATGGCAATCACAGACCCAGCTTCACATAACTATTGATATTATCAAAAGGCATGGAGTGCTACCTGATGTTGAAATCATGAATTACCTCAAGCTTGTTAGCTTGTCCAGTGTAGCTGTGCTTACGTGAAAATGTTAAATGCTTCAGGGCACCTCTGAGAGCTCCCTGCAGCACCACAGGATGTCTTGGCACCCAGTTTGGGGACCATGGCCATAATGCTTACTTTTGAACACCTGGCTAAGACATGGAAGTGGCAAGCAATGGTTAGAATGGGGGAATACATGTGTTTCCAGGTCCAGGAAGATGACTTCTGAAGAGGCAGCAATGAAGGGAGGCAGCCTGGTGATAGGTTATGGTAGAAGCTCAAAAATGTTATATTAAAAAGATCTGAGGTTCATATATATTCAAGTAATGTTTTCCTCCCCTTGACCACTACATATAGCAAAGCTAATGGCTTTGGGCAACCACCTCTCACCTCCATTTAGTAAACGTTGCCCTTAAATACTTTTCTTACTGCATCAGCTTTGGGTCAGTCTCAATAACCAGAATTAAGGTATCTTTGATTAAGAGGCCTTAGTAATCTCCCACTAATATTAAGTTAGTTCTCAAGCAGTACTACTTGTGGTTAAATAATAATTTTGAAACATTGGGAATATTTTGCGTTACACAAAAGAAAATTTTAACCCTCAACTTTGATTTTCCTATGAGAAGGTAATTTTATTTTATTCCTTACTCAGACACTTAGAATTAATGTGTGCCTGCCTTCCAGCCCCTCAGTGACTGCCCTCCTTGTCTGCCCAAGGAAAATGATTAAAACCCACATATTAGGGTAATTTCTTCCATTTGCAAAAACTACCCTGTAGGGTATGCATAGTTTCAAGGACAGTTTTCTTGGGTACACTGAAGACTTTTAAAATCTGTGACCAACTTTTAATTCTATGACAGTTTGGGAAAATAGATTTACTGTCAAAAGAAGTTTTGACTTTTGAAAATCTATATCCTGTGTTAATCCACCACAATCATAAAGTGTTACAACACTGATGAAAGAAATACTAAAGGAAAATAGCTGATTTTTATTACAATATTTAATCATGATGAAGCCTTTAAGAAAATGCTACTATTCTTCCACGTGTATTCCATAATTTTTGTTTTTGGAACTTCGAACTCCTCACACATAACCTTTGAAGATAATGAAGTAACCCAATCAAATCCTAAATTTTCTCTTTTTTATAATCTGTGAATTCTATTTAATGTTAGTCTCTGAAACACATTTTCACAGATCAAGGAGGTGTTTGATTACAAAAGGTCAAGGCAAAATACCAGCATATTTAACCAATACATTTTTGCAGACTGTTTATAGAAATTCTCTGAGTTGCATAGCAACAGTCTTTTTAATTACTACTTGCTATCCAGATTTTAATAATTTAATTAGTATTTTTTGCTTCATTAAATTGCTACACCCAATAGATTTAATGAATTCAATTCATAGCATGTTTTAAAAGGTTTTTTTTTTCACGTGTTGCTGTGTAACTCAGAATATGAACCATATTTATCTTCTTTTCAGATGTAACATAACAGAGAGAAAATATTTTCCTTTTAGATATGACTGGTCTTCAAATCTGAAAGAGTTAATTAGAAATTTGGAGAATATGGTCCTATTTTTAAAATTACACTATGTTCAGACAAATGAGAAAGTTCACAGATGGGGTTTTTCTTTTTTTTTTTTTAAGATGAGGAAAATAAGTTCGAAGAATATAATACTCCTTCAGTCTTTGTAATAAAGTTTTGAAAGTTGCTCTTGTGAATTACTGATAGGAATTACTGTAAATTGAGATGCATGATTAATGTTTGGAGATTGGTTTTCCTCTCTCTTATTTCTAATAGCAATTTACAGTTCTGGGCTTTGTATCTGTAGCGTTTCTTAGTAGCCCACAAAGTCCATCTTTATATTTTCACCTGCAAGTCTCCTAAATACCTTTAACTTAGCATGACCAAAATGGAATCTTTATTCCCCAACCCTCAGTGCTTTTTTTTCACTTATTTTATTGAAATCATAAAGGTTTATAACATGTTAATGTCGTTTACATTATTATTTATCAATTTATGTATTGACTGCCTTGTGCTTCCCACCAGTAGTCTAATTTTTATCTGTCACCATACATATGTGCCCCTTTACCTCTTTCACCCACCCCCCAACCCCTTCCCCTCTGGTAAGCACTAATCTGTTCTCTTTATCCATGTGTTGGTTTATCTTCCACATATCAGTGAAATCATGCAGTATTTGTCTTTCTCTACCTGGCTTATTTCACTTAGCATCATATCCTCAAGGTCCATCCATGTTGTTGCAAATGGGATGATTTTGTCTTTTATTGTGGCTGAGTAGTATGCCAGTGTATGTATACACCGCATCTTCTTTATCCTCTCCTCAGTAGCAGGGCACTTGTGTTGCTTCCATGTCTTTGCTATTGTAGATAATGCTGCAATGAACATAGGGGTGCATAAATCTCTTTGGATTGTTGATTTTAAGTTCTTTGAATAGAGACCCAGTAGTGGGATAGCTGGGTCATATGGTATTTCCATTTTTAGTTTTTGCAAAATCTCCATACTGTTTTCCATAGTAGATGCACCAATATGCATTCCCACCAGCAGTGTGTGAGGGTTCCCGTTTCTCCACGTCCTCTCCAACATTTGTTATTTCTTGTCTTGATAACTATAGCCATTCTGACAGGTGTAAGGTGATATCTCATTGTAGTTTTGATTTGCGTTTCCCTAATAATTACTGATGTTGAGCATCTTTTCCTGTGTCTGTTGGCCATCTATATATCTTCCTTGGAGAAATGCCTGTTCATATCCTGTGCTCATTTTTTGATTGAATTGTTTGTGTTTTTGTTGTTGAGTTGTATGAATTCTTTATATATTTTGGACATTAATCCCTTGTCAGATATATGGTTTTCAAATATTTTCTCCCAGTTGGTGAGTTGTCTTTTCATTTTGCTCATGATTTCCTTTGCCTTACAGAAGCTCTTCAGTCTGATATAGTCCCATTTTTTAAGTTTTGCTTTTGTTTCCCTTGCCTGAGTAGACATGGTATTCAAAAAGATGCTGCTAGGACAGATGTCAAAGAGTGTACTGTCTATATTTTCTTCGAGGAGTTTTATGGTTACAGGTCTTACATTCAAGTCTTTAATCCATTTGAGTTAATTATTGTGTATGGTGAAAGATAATGGTCTACTTTCATTCTTTTGCATGTGGCTGTCCAGTTTTCCCAACACTGTTTATTGAAGAGACTTTCCTTTCTCTATTGTATGTTCTTGGCTCCTTTGTCGAAAATTAACTGACAATAGATGTGTGGTTTTATTTCTGGGCTTTGATTCCATTGATTCTGTTCCATTGATCTGCGTGCCTGTTTTTGCGCCAGTACCATGCTGTCTTGATTACTATAGCTGTATAGTATATTTTGAAGGCTGGGATTGTGAACCCTCTAGCTTTGTTCTTTTTTCTTAGGATTTGTTTACCTATTCGAGGTCTTTTGATCAGCCTTCAGCTTTTATCTCACAGTCTTTCCTTTATCAGTAAATTACTTCAGTGTTCATGCAAATATTCAAGCCAATAATCCAAGAATATTCTTTGATTCTTCATTTTCCTGCACCCCCTATATCTACTCCACTAACAAGTTCTGTTGTTTTTACCTCCAAATTATCCCTCAAATCTGGTAACTTCTCTCCATCTTTTCTGCCACCTACCTATACCAAGATACAATCATCTCAAAGTGATCTCTTTGAAACTACATATCTCTCTACATTTTATTTTATTCCCAGTGACCATGAAATCTTTATAGAGTATATTAGATCATGTGATTCCCTCTCCCTGAATCCTTTCTATTGCTTCCCTGTGCTCTTAGAATCAAATTTCTCCTTCAATCCTTGTCCTGACCAGGTCCTTCCTAACTCTCCAATGTCAGCGCATTACACCCTGTAGTTCACCACACTCCAGCCACACTGGCCTTCTTTTGTCTCTTGGAATGGTCTAAGCTATTCTCTACTTCAGGATGTTTGCTCCTCTCACTGCCTGGAACACTCTTCCTGCCCTTCTTTCCGGTGCTGGCTTATTATTATCCCCCATATCTTCTGCTGAAATGCCTGCTTTTCAGCGAGGTCTTCCCTGGCATCCTTGTCTAAATATTTTCACTTCCCTCTCCCTGCTTCCTTCCTATCGTGTCAATGATTGTTCCCTCACAATAGTTATCACATTTATAGTTATCTTATTTATTTGTTTACTTGTATATGATGTGCTTCTTCCACTAGAAGATAAATATCCTTAAGACAGAAACCTTAACTGATAGTTTTGCCATTGTATCTCCAGGACCTAAACAAAGATTGAAAAATGGAAGGTAATGAGTTTTTGTTTGTTGAATGAATTCTTGACAAATACAGTGCACGAGAGAGAGTCCTTGGGACAAGAAACCACAAAATTGCAGCACTGTAACTGGTAGATAAGAAGTTCAATATAACAGCTTTAAATAGAAGCAGATACATTTGAAGGGTGATGCATATTAATTAATTCAGGAAAAATCACAATACTTACTGTGAACCAGACACTATGCTAAGTACCAAAAATAAAATGTTTCCATGAAGTTGTAGTATATAAAAAACTACCCAAAGGCTTTCCAAGGGTTACTTGAGCATAGAATATGCAATTATATATTCAAAATAGTTGTGTTACACTGTTGGCTGAAGGCAGAGAAATGTCCTATATTGTTCCTTTGTATTCATCCAGTCAATGATTTATTCAATCTACCTAAACTAGCTAGGTACACTGGTGTATGTTTGCAGTAAGAAGGGGAAAAGACCCAGTGCCTTTCCTCAAGTCTCCTATGGGAGATACACATTAAATAAAGAGTAGAAAATGAGTGAAAATAATGTATATCTATAAAAGAGAATCAAAGTACACAATGAAGAAGGTGAAATTCGAATGATAATTAGAATGATTTCGTGGGGCATTTACGACGATATGATTTCATGAGTCTGTTAAAATGTAAGAGCCCACAGGACTTTTGACTATATCTAAATTCAGTCTCAACAGATAATCCATTTTTTTCTCTCACACATACTTCATGATACATGATGTTTTTTAAATCTGACCCTTAATTTCAGTGAAGCCCCTGAAATTTTATGAAAGTGAAATTGCATATGAAATTTTATACATCTCACATGTGTTTGCATTTTTCTGGGGAAAGGATGGATGGTTTTAAGTCTATGTCTCAAAAATTGTTAAGAACTCTAACTAGGCTGGATAATTTTTTAAAGTAGAATCATCTCAATGCAGAAGGCAGAAATTAATCAATGGACAGATTTCATTTCAGTAATTCAAAAGGGTAGCTATCTAGGTCAATGCTGAAAATGGATTTTTTTGTGTGTTCTTACATGAAATAAGATTGCAACAAGAAATATGCCCTTAAAAATAAGTAAACAAGTGTTTAGATACTGCCATAAAAGTTCCTCTGATTTTTCTGTATATATCTTAGTTTTAGAAATCAGTGACTATGTGAGTGATGACACCAAGGATTTGTTGACTTCTACACTAGGGCAATTTTTCACTGATACATATTGAAGCCCATTCGCAGCTCATTCCTCCACAGAAAGGCATATTTTCGACAATCCAGAGCTGCATGGCCCAATATGGTAGCTGCTAGCTACATGTGAATATTTAGCACTTGAAATTTGACTGACCCAAATTGAGACTTGCTGTTAGGTGGAAAATAAACACCAGATTTCGAAGACTAAGTATGTAAAATATTACATCAATAAATTTTATATTGATTACATGTTGAACTGATACTATTTTGGGGTATACTAGGTGAAATTAAATATATTATTAAAATTGCCCCATCCATTTTACTCTTTCTAATATGGCTATTAGAAAATTTTAAGTTACATCTGTGACTATTATTATATTTCTACTAGACAACACTGATCTAGAGGATATCTTAAGAAACAAATCTTTCTTATCCTAAAATTATTTCCATGGCCCAAGCATTGCTTGAGTGTACATTACATCACCATCAAGGAATTGCACTGTGGGGTACCATGGTGTTTCTCTTGCCAGTTTTAATATTCCTTTGCTCATGTAAGGAAATTTCATATTTCTGTGAAGAGCTTTTATAAAGTTCTACAGTCTGTACTGTCTGAAGCTGTTCCTTTATTTTACTATATGATTTGCCTTCCTTTATCTACAAATAAGTCCACTTATTAGTAGTATGCCTTCCTGGGAAAATGAGAAATAATCATAATTTAATAAGGAGCAATATTTACCTTTTTAAAAAAATTATTCTTTTCCATTTCCCCCCCTCGAAGAGATAATTGAAAGTCAGTGAAAGGATTAAGGAGCCACACTTAGCTGAAAACATATACGTCTAGACTTTTCCAATGATTTTATTAAAGCTCTTTGAAATTGAGTTACATTATCTTGATTCACACCCCTTCCACCAGAAACACACACACACGTATACACATTCAAACTCATTACTGTCTGAGGTCTGTCTTCTACCAACCACTACTCCACCCCGTATTATCACAGGTGGTCTCTCAAAATGAAAATCATTTATCCTTCTTGCAAAGACCAGTTCTTGTCCTCATATGAAGATAAAATGTTCACTTTTATTGTCTCTCCCATTATGGCACACTTATCTAAATGGAATTAGTATAGTACCTACCACAGGTTTCCTTAGCTGATTGCTTACAAGTTTGAAAATGTTAATATTCAAGGACATTAAAACCAGAATAAAAGAAATTAGATCCATTCAAATAGAAGATATTTTAACGTGTGGTGTCATAAAACAAAATAAACATTCTAAAAAATGAAGCCTATAAACATCAGGAAGATGGATAAGTTGACACCTCATTCTGCATATCTCTGTTTAATAATATTATATTTCATTTCCCGTGCTAAGAAAACAGCCATTACCCAAAGCAGCCACTCGTAAACAGGCCTTGTGAACAGATTGCATCCTTGTTGGTGGTATGATAATTGAAATAAGTTTTCCAGTCTTTTATGAGAAAATACCAGATGTATAAAATACCTATTAATCAACTCACTCGCTTCTGCAAACATAAGTTTCAGTACCAATGGCTATTAAAGAATAAATTCTGCATGGAAAAGAGAATTGTGAGAAAATACCAAAGAATTAGCTAAGTGATCGTCTGTGGGCTGCTTCTGAGTTTCTGTTGATTGCAGTATGGGGCAATATAATCATCGACCCCTTGAGGACAGACTTATGAGCATCATGCCCAGTATTTCTCCACCGTTTATCCTAAAGTAAGGAAAACAAGGAAAAAGTGATTGTCTCTGAGTACATGAAAAGTGTAGTCTATCACCCAGTTTCACCCATGATTGTCTATTCTATTCACTGACATTTCCAGTAAATTTTCCTTTTTTGTAGCATCTTTTAAGTCTGGACCATTCAGGGTCAGCACTTCACAGTGCTGTTAAGCCAAGTCCTTCCAAGTTCCAACAACGGTATCTTTGCGCCATACCCCACCTCATCTTCTCAAACACAAATAAGGGAATAAGAAAAATGAAAGAAAGAAAACAGTTCATAAGGAAGAGGACAGGAAGCTAGCCTAGAAAGAGAAATATTAAAATGAAAAGAGTTTTCCCAGTGGTGCTGTTGTATATATTGGTATTTTTGGCTAAAACTGTCCTAAACTGCTGTTTCCTTCATGGAAGAGATCAAAGAAGTGGCATTCCTAGAGGAAGAAATAGGTAATTTAGTAAACACGATTTTCTTTTTCTGTCTGAGTCATGACTTTCAGTATATTCTCTTTACAGCAGTCTCTAGAGTGAGGACCACGTGCCTCACTCTGATGTTCTTAATGTTTCCATATTTCAAGTTCAGAGCTTTAGCTGATGGAATCTGCTTTTATTCAGCTCAATGTTCTGGGTTAAATTGCTGGTTTCTTTTACCCTTTTTCACTTTTGAAAGTCAAGAGGCAGGTGATTTTATCTACTTACCTAATTTGCATGCATAGCATTTATATAAAATATATTTTACAGTGTCATCTCAAGCTCAGAAAATAGTTTCTCTCACAGACTTCTCTTCTGATATTCCTTCCATTCTCTGTCTGTTAAATTCTGAATATTTAGAGCAAATATTGGGAGACCATTTGTGACTTGAGGCCTCCTCTTCAAAAGTCGTTAAGGCATGGTGTAGCCGAGGCTCTAATTTGCTGACATTTTCCCTTAAACTCTCCTTACGTGACTTTTCATAGTCCATCTTCGTTAGAAACTCAGTGATCTCTAATTGACCGCCCTCTTTTAGGACATTATGTCCAGATTTCTGACCCTCAAAAGCCCACATGTGTTAGTCAGTTTACAGTTCTCTGAACATTTTTTCTCCTCTCCTTCTGAGCTAAATTTACTATCATTGGGGGTCTTATTGATGATAATCATCCGGAGTTCATAGCTTGACTCAAGAGGGAAGCTCTAATGGCAGAACCGTTAAGTTTCCCAGAAGGCTAACGAAGGTGGTACTTTCCCAAGGGCTTCAAAACTTTCATACGTTTCAATGAGTTACTTGAAATCAGGTGGACTTCTTTCAATTCAATCACATAAGGGTCACCTATTTCAGGCCAGACTAACTCTGAACATGTAATCCATTACCTCCACTTTCACTTCTAGTTTTCTGAGGCTTCACACTTATGCATGTAGATACATTCATTCAGTGAGGGGGGAAATATTGGGCACATTGTGAAAGCAAAGGATCTCCAGAAAAATATCCAGTTAAGCCCATGTCTCAGTCATCCTCTAGACACAGTTGTATAGCCCTCTGATCTGTATTTTCATGTAGCAGATATCTTTCCCTACTATATCTAATTGAATTGCCTCTGTGGGTCTTTCTCTTCCCTTCATAGTTTCTTATAATAGAAAGAACCTGGGCCATGAGACAACAAGCACAGGTTCTAGTCTCAAATCTGGTAATCGTTGGTTGAAGAATTTCTGCCAAGTCGTTTTCATCCTCCTGATCCTCAAGTGTTCTCTTGAAATAAATGAGAAATTTTTATTAGTTTAGTGCTTGAAATTGGGTAAGAAGGGCACAATTCTCTTAGACAAGAACATTACAATCATTGGGTGGAGAAAGAAGGGATTTATCAAACTATGTGGTTCTTTCTCATACCCACCACGAGAGATTCTAAAAAACTTCCCCCAACCCTTGAGAATCATAATGAGCAAGCTTCATAAACTTTTTGAAAAATCTGCCCTTTTGAAACATTATATATATGAGTTGTAAATTCCATCTTTGGAGAAATTCATTTACACAAAAAATATTGGAAATATTTTAATAAGTTCACAGATGCTTAATATCCCCTCCTACACACAAGAGTCTAAACTTCTAGTGGTCTTATTACAATATATTTGGTTGAGATTACTGCTGTATAACATAAACCCATTACTAAAAGCTGTAGGTCTCATTGTTATTCCACCATTATACAGCCTTAGTTAGCTAAGAAACATTTTGGAAAAGAAAGGTGAGTTAGAAAACCTCCCCAAATTATACTTATTGACCATAAAAATGCTTAAATTATTATACTTCTCAATATAATTCTGACCTCTTAATGCTTCTCAAATATAGGCTATTATTACTGATTCTAAAATGTGACATCACTGCAGCCTGAGGCTTAACAGCTTTTGTAAAAACACAGCATCCTCAACTGCTGCTATTTGTCTTTTTTTTAATAGAAGCCTGCAATGAATTAAATGAAAAACTAACCAGAACAGCAATACAGATTACTAACCATAATAGCCATCTTCAAATGTGTATCCTGGGGTTTCAGATGATGTCATAAACTACTACTGCAAATTTAATAGTATTGTTGCCTGGAAGCTAAGCTATTATAGTATGTTTAATTTCAGTAAGATGTAAATTACATGCTTCAGCCTAGTGTAGTATTGGCTACTGTCACTTTCAGTTCTTATTTTTGCAGCTGTCAGGCATTATAATGTTTATGACTGTTTTGTTTATCTAGAAGCCTGATGAGGCTATAATGTTTAAATATATATATATATTTAATATAAAATAGTGTGTGTGTGTATATATATTATTTTATCTCATACTCTGCCTTACTTTTTAAATTCTTTCATTACCACTGTTGCCAAAAGCCAAATTATTTTAAGGATAAGAATAAATGCTCATGTACTAGCATTGTTTGTGCTTTTTTCAACAGAACAATTCCTCTATTTCAAAAAGGATCACTTCAGAAAAACTCTTCTTAAGACCACCTGTCCTTAATGCCCCTGATAGTTAGGGTAGATTTGACATCTTCTTTGCCCTGACACAGAGATTTTTAAATATCAAGTATAAAAATTATGACTTTTTTTTTTAACTTTCTGTCACTTCAAATCAAGGAGCAGTGCATTTAATGATGAAGAGCTTGGGTTTGGGAAGTGTAAATCAAAGCTTCCATCCTTGAATTACGTTTCAGACGGTTTATATAGCTTCTTTATTCTCAATATGTAAGATGGAAATACAACTACATACTATCTATAATTTCCTGGCCATACAAAGAAACTTTACTTTCTTTCTCTTTCTTCCCTCTCTTCAGAGCTCTTCACAGCACCTGGAAATCTTGACAAAATCACTTAACTCCTCTAGAATTTTGTTTTTAACCCATCAAAAGAGAGATTTTACTAGATGATCTCCAGATGTCCTTTTGGTATGACAACATATGGTCCACAATTGAGATATTAATAAGTTTCTTATTGGATATTTTATATAGTCAATATATTACCAGATAGAGAAGGAGAGAGACTTAAAGGATGAATTCAGTTTTCTTGGAGCATTGGGACATAAGCAAGAATAACGAGCTTTGTTCTGGGGATGGTAAATAAAACAGCTTGGTCCTGGAAGAAGGCCCACTGAAGGTAGAAATCAACAAAAGTTAGACATAAATGATTTGGGGATTTATTTTATAAATGGAGAGGCAGCTAGGGCTTTCTGTAGGGAGAGAGGGACAGGAAAATTGTCAATTTTCAGATAGGAGAATGACAATTTGATAATATCATTTTATACATCTTTGGGGTTCCTGTAATTAATCATAGCATTGTTATTTCTCCCATTGAGTCTTACAATAGAAAGATCCTAGACTCGGACTCGAGAAATCTGAGTTCTAGTACCAGATCTGTCAAACATTGAAACATTTTGGAAAGTCATTTTCATACTCAAGTGTCCTCTTGAGAAAAAAAAGGAATTTTTATTAGGTCAGTGTTTGGGATCATATTAGAAGAGGATGAATCTCTTATGCAAGAACATTAGAATCGTCTGGAGGAGAAAAAAGAAAAATAGAAAAGAAAAAGAAAAAAGGTAAGAGCTTGAATACAGATGATATCAGAGAGAAGAGAAAGGAAAGGCTGGAGGGAAGGGGAGTGTGAAGGAAGGAGAATGTGATTTGGATATATTTTCAAAGGGTCCTTCAGCAGCATTCTGTCAACTACAGAGGCTGAAAGTCTTGAGATCTTTCCTCTATGATTTCAAAGGACAGCAATGTCATTGTCACTCTTTGTGGTCTTAGAACCAAGGAGCAAGGGAGTTGAGTTTTAGTCTCAGATCCATCACTCATTCCCAGGGCTACTCCACACAAGTTTCCCTGCTTCTCATGATCCAGTTTTTTTTCCCATTGTCAACAATGAAGATGTTAATTGGATGAAATAGGAGATAACTTCCTACTGGAAAGTTCAAGGACGCTGTGTTTTTGCCTTGGGAGACTTAGCTCCTGGAAAGCACCTCTTCAAGGCTCTGCAACCCAAAGACTGGAGGAGCCAAGCACGCCTTCCTTGAAACTTGCTAAGGTACAAAGGTCTTTGAAGCAGAGGTTTGGACGTTCTTTCTGAATCATGGAGTCAAACAAGGGGTTCAAGACCAACAAAGAAATTTTGGGCGGGACAAACGTGGTGTTAGCTTTTCTAACTGAAGATTGTTAATAGGAATCAGAACTATTTTTAAAAAACAGCCCACTTTCTACCGAAAATAGTGACTTGCTGTAGAGTAAATGTGTATGTCTCATTGCTCTCATGTTTAACACTTTTAAATATTTATTTAAAAAATATTTCAAGGACATCTTCCATATGCCAAGAAGTATTCTAGGTACTGGGGATACAGTAATGAACAAAGTGGACAAAATCCCAGCCCTCATGGCATTTTTCTTCCAATAGTGAACAACTGGATTACATTTTACAATCAATCATTTCCCATTATAAAACTTTAACTTGGTGATAGTTTGCAATGTTTTACACTATTTGTGCCAATAAGTCCTTTGGACTAATTATTCTTAGCTTCTCTTTATAAACCCATCAGTGTGATCCATCATTATATTTATGTGCTTCCTTATAGACCAGGAAAGACGGTTGTCCAGGGTTATGTACTTTCACTTTGTTAGATTCACATTGTGATTTTTTAGCATCAATGAGATAGTTTTAGGACTGGAGCATTGTCTGGTTATTGAAAATAGATCTTAATCCTTTGTATATACAAAGAGATTTTTATTATGCTTACTCCTCAGTTGAGCTATAACTAGGGGAAAATATTGAATATCTTCTGGTCAACTTAAAAAATTGGCTTTTAAGAGAAATGGTTGATATAGACTAAGTCAGTTATTCAGATGAATGGAAATACGTCAACAATAATGAGATTTAATTTTAAATAAAATCACCATTGTAATCAAAGCAAACATATTTTTGTTCTTCTTGTACACCTAAAAGGAAGTTAATGCTCCAGTGGCATTGAACTACAGATGTTCATTGTTTTTCTTCTGGGTCTATTTGCACATAGCAAAACATAGTCTATATTTGACTTGAGCTTTGTTTATTTACATACTGCAGTGGCGTTAGTTAACTGACTTGTATTTTCTTCTTTATGGAGCCAGAAAATCTCATCTATATCATGGAAGCATCAGAAAGAGATCTTTGTCAGAATTTTACAACCTGTTTTTAAGTAATGGATGTTGTAGAGTAGATCATAAAACCATAGTAAATCAGAAATATTCTAACAACAGCCAGAGAAAGTGTAGAAATTATATTCTCAGGACTATTTGGTGGTTTTGGAGTCTCCAATTGGAGGAATTCAAATCCAGGAATTGCATATACAAATAGTGAAAGGAATAAGAGTGTGCAAGGTTTTACAAGACTGTTAAAAAAAATAAGCAGTGAATTATTTGCAAATGTTTGTATGCCTCTTCCATTGAGATTGATCCAGTAAGAAACATGTGCTGATATTTCCCCTAAATCACTTCTAAGACTTCCAGATGTTAATCTTGCATGTTAGTGAAACCCACTCCAAATCCTCTGCATCTTTGGGATTTTTTGCTTTCACTATTGAAAGATATATTATATAAACTGACACGTAAATTATGGCAGAAATGAAAGATCATCTTCCATTAGAACTGTTCTTGCAAGTTAAAAACATGTCTATCTACCAATAATACAATTAACTGTAAATAAAACTATAACTTTTCCTTAGGTAGCTAACCAAAAAAACAACAAAAAACAGAAATAAAAAGCTTCTCACTTAAATAAATTTATTTCTAAAACTAATCTCAAACGTAGCCCAAAAGCATACCCAAATAACATAATTACAAAGCCCAAATAGAAATAGGAAGGAAATGGAAAAAATGCAGACTTACTTTATCCAGAAAGGATTCTTCTGTTTCTACAGAATTCCTAAAGAAAGGCGTGTGGAGTGGCTGAATAGTTGCCACCCTGCAAAAATATGTGCACATCCTTATCCCTGGAACCTGTGAATGTCAGCTTGTTTGGAAAAAACGGTCTTTGCAGATATAATTAAATTAAAGATCCTGGACCGGCCTGGAGACTCAGCGGTTGACTGCTCACATTCCGCTTCGGCGGCCCAGAGTTCACCAGTTCGGATCCCGGGTGCAGACATGGCACCGCTTGGCAAGCCATGCTGTGGTAGGCATCCCACATATAAAGTAGAGGAAGATGAGCATGGATGTTAGCTCAGGGCCACGCCTCCTTGGCAAAAAGAAGAGGATTGGCAGCAGTTAGCTCATGGCTAATCTTCCTCAAAAAAAAAAAATTAAATGTTTAACTTAAAAAAAAAGAAAAAAAAGATCCTGAGACAAGGAAATGATCCTGGACTATCCAGGTGGGCCATAACTCCAATGCCAAGTGTCTTTATAAAAGACACACAAAGGAGAAGGCAATGTGAAGACAGAAGCAGAGACTGGAGTGATGTGGCCACAAACCAACGCAGCTGGCAACCACCAGAATCTAGAAGATGTACAGAACAAATTCTCTGCTGAAGCCTCTGTAGGGAGTGTGGCCCTGCTGACACCTTAATTTTTGACTTCTAGCCTCCAGAACTGTGAAAGAACACATTTCTTTTGTTTTAAGGCACCAATTTGTGACCACTTGTCATAGCAGTCCTAGGAATGAAATACAGCCTGACTTCAATCAATCACTGAATCAATCAATCACTGAATGAGAGGAGGACCATCACACCAAAGGGAAAGAGGGCTATCAAACTAACAGCTCCTCTTTCAGAGTCACTCAAACGCTTCCTCATGCTTTCGCATAAACTGGGACTCCAGCAGACTCTACACCCAAATGAAATTTTAAACATATCAAAATCACTCAAACTGCAGCTGTTTGAGGAATATTTGTAAAGAAAGAAGGAAAGATATATATATTTCCAAAAACAGGTGCAGTCAAGCTCAAAAATATGATCCAATGAAATAATGAATATGCCAACTTTTGTTAGCAACTAATTTTAATTAGTAATTATTATGTATTAATGAATGGAATAATATTTCATCAATAGTTCCTAAACTCAATGCCAGTAACTTAAAACTTAAAAAAAATCAATTAATAAAGACTTCACCTTGGACCAATTAATAAGTTTATATTGAATGCCCATGGAAGTCTTAGGTACTTTAGATTGCCAGGAGAAAAATCAGATGGCATGACCCTGGCTTTCTAAAAGCATTTACTCTGGGGGCATGCACACTTCAACATCAATAAATCAGCATGTACTTCAAAAATTGAGATAAGAAGTGTGAATTCTGGGATGTTGCTGCTAGACATTCCCAAACCCTCTCTGTCTTAAATTTAGAAATTTCACAATAGTTCCTTTTTGGAAATTTCATAATGATTCTACTTTTTTTCCTGTCTCAAAAATTCAATTTTCCTCAATATGCATTTTATGCCAATATTCTTATTTTTGTTTGATGTTCTTACATTTGTTTTCTAAATGAGTTTAGATTTGTTTATGTCATTCTCTTTCTAAAAACACAGGGTCCCTTAAGAGAAACGTGGCACCATAAATTATCCTGAAGTCCAGATTTAGAGGCAAGCAAGGAGTCTTATGGCAAAATTAGCTGCCGGGAAAAAGTTCAGCTACAGTAAGAGAGGGCAAAAAGCGTTGTAGAGCTTGTGAAGGCAAGGGGCAGGTTAGAGTGATTGTTTTTGGTGAAGTGATTCTGCATAGAATTTTGTATTTCTTTTTTCTTTTTCTTTTTTTTTTCGCTGAGGTATAGTCACCCTGAGCCAACATCTGTTGCCAATCTTTTTCTTTGCTTGAGGAAGATTTGCCCTGAGCTAACATCTGTGCCTATCTTCCTCTATTTTGTATGTGGGTCACAGCCACAGGACAGGCATGGACAAGTGGTGTAGGAATGTGCCTGGAAACTGAACCCAGGCCCCCAAAACGGAGTGGGCTGAACTTAACCACTTGGCCATGCGGCTGGCCCCATAATTTTGTATTTCATTGGAGAAAATCTTCTTTTCTGGATGAATGGCTTCAAGGTGGTGGAAGGCATGGTTGAGACTGCAGCAGCATTTAGATCTAACTGATACTCCAAAGACATTATAAACAAAAATTCTAGAAAAGTTATCTCCCAAACTATTTATTTACTTAAACATTTTATTCAACAATTATTTTTTGAGCATTTAAAATGTGTAAAGTATCCCATTATGCTATTTATTGAGGATTCAGGTGAAGAAGACATACTTCTTACCTCAAAGAACTCTCACCCTTGTGTGGAGAGAGACAAGAAAAGTAAATACAGCAATATGGTGTGACAAAATCTATATGACAGAATACACAAAAGATATAATATTTGCCCAAAGGAAATTGCATTCAACTACAGTTCAATTCATGGAGAAACAAATCCTTGAGTTGGCTCTTGAAAATTGCTAGAAGTGGTTCTCAGAAATGAAGAAGGCAGAGAAGGAATTACCAGATAGTAGGAACAGCATGTGCAAAGGTGTAGAGCCGTGAAACTTGCCAGTGAGTAGCTGTTCATGCCTAGAGATGTGTAAATAAATACAAGGATAGAAGGGAGATACTGCTAGAAAAGTAGGCAGAAGACAAGTCACAAGAGAATTTTGTATCCTGGAAAGTATTTGAACTTTATCCTATGGATAATGAGGAGCCCCTGGACGTCATTTTACCTGCTGCTGGATTCAGTGCCAATCCCTCTCACAGCAGCGTTCAGCAGGGCTGCCTGACATGGATCAGAAATGGAATAACAGCCCTGGAGTCCCTGGTTGACAACCCCCAGGCTGGATTTTGATATATCCCTGACACAGCGCCCTGCGTCTTAGCCCCCAGCCTCAAATCTAGCCTGTAGGTTTTCTGATTCTGAATTTCCATTTTGTTTCCGATCACAAATAGTATAAAGGATGAAATAGGACATCAAAGGTCTTTGGACATGGTAAGAGAATAGAGGAGATCAATTTCAACTGTAATTCATCTCTTAAACTGGTTCACACTTCCTGACCAGGAAGGCTGATTTCTCTTCTACCCTGCTGAGTTTGTGTTTGCATGTCATCCAACAATAAATAAGTAAATAAAGAAATAGACTCTTTATCAGGCTACTATCCTAGGAATGCACAAGGAAAATGACCATTTGGGGACTTGTTTTATTGCTTTTGATGTCTTGTTGGTTGTTATTTTTCTTTTTGGTTTTGGTTTTGGATTCGTTTCTGCTGTTTTTTAAGTTTCCGTTTCCCTCCTGCAGAATGCCCAAAAGACCAGGGGCTCCTGAGTCAACCCAGAGGCAGGCCTAATTTTCCAACACTGAAATGCAAATCATGCTACCAGCTTACTGCATATTAAAGAGAATTTAAATAAAGTCAAGGAAAATGAAAATCATGTCTCCACTTACTGTTTGAAGAGACACCAGGTCATGAATGCTAACCTTTGGTCAGTTGGGGATATTTGTTAAAATCTGGAGAGTTGAGAAACCACGGCTAATGGCAGAATGTTTGTGTTCCTCATCTGACCTAATTATAACAGCTTGTGGTCCAACTGCCTGAGTTATATCCTCTGAGAGATTTCCTGGGCTAAGTAAGGTTGGACAGGTATTAGTATTTATATGCAAACTGTTCAAGCAACACCTACACTCCTTCACAGGTGAGGTGTTCTTACTCTGGGGTCAGCAGGCTCTATTGGTACTAGTACATGATGGGTGAAAACAGCCCTTCAGGAAAGAGAAAAATAGAAAGCCACACACGCGCATGCTAGTGGCCAATGCCCTAGAGCTTTCTGTAATTGTAAAGATGTCAACTCAGCATTGTGACCACGTATTAAAGAATTTGTTTATACAGCTGTTAACAGTGTGCTTGGGAGTTCTGGGAGAAGGCAAGTTGCAAGAAAATATTGGTCATGATAAGAATGATTTCCTCTAACTGAACTGTAGTTATCCAAATAGTACTTAATTTAAAGTGAAACCAAAACATTTGGAGGGCTTTTTGTCACAAATACTTTTCCTCCCAATTTCTTCCTATTTGTTTATCCACTTATATTAAGACAAAACATGTTAAATTCAAAAGAACTGTGATTCACTTACATGAAACTGTTAAAGTTTAAAAGAATATTTGATCCTTTCCTTTCATGTTCCAGTTCATTCTTTTACTTTAAGAAGGTAAGATGTGGAGATTCATCACTTTCAATCAAAATAGCCAAGAAAGGGCTGTTTGAAGCTGCCTTTTCTGGGACAAAGACAGTGATAAGAGTTCACTGTGGAGCTCCTCTCTAAGGAAAATGCAAAATTGAAACTTTAGCAATTCATTCTAACTGTTCAAATCAATTACAATCCAAGGAAGAGAAAGAGAGAGAGCTAGAGGTAGGCAGAGACAGAAAGACAGAGCTAGAGAGGAAGACAGACAGAGAAAGAATCCAAACAAGTTTACAAGGTATAATAAGCAGATATTTTTTATTTGTCCTGGGCATTATTTTTTTAAAATTAAATTGGTTATCAACATTTGGAAATCATAAAATTCACCCAGAGAAATCTTGTTTTGGGGCTCCCAATATCTGATAAGGCTGAATCTGTAGATTTGGAGTACAACGGGCCAGCCACTGCGGGGTGTTTGAGAGCTCTTGAGAGTTTCTCTCCTGTTAGCCCAGTCCCCTTCTGAGCTATTTACTTGTGTGTACCTATATGGTCCCTGTAGGCATTTGAATTTGTCTTTTCTGGAGGAATTGTGCCATTTTATTTACAACACTCAAAGGACACTATTCTCTTTTAAAGAAAATAAGGAATGACATATGTCTAGCATACATGCCATGACTTCTCTTTTCCTTCTCATAGCATACGTGCATCATGGTGCACAGAACTATTTTATACTGAATCTATACACAACCTCAGAATCTTTCTCAGCACAGAGCACCAAGTAGCCACTAATAATGAGAGATGAGCATAAGATTAACTCTACTTGTTATCCCTGCTGTAGAACCAAACTAAAACGTTAGTAGCATTGGCCAACAGGTGAATGTTAACTAATATCTGTCTCCTCCATTGCCTACTAACTGTTGCCTTAACATTAGAAAAGTTCTAGGCAACCTGTAAAGTCATTGTTAACAAGATAATTTAAAATGTTATGAAATGGAACTTTGCTGTTGTTAAAATTTACCCAGGAGCTCATGCATTCCTCTATTTACTCAACACCTTTACACAACACCTACTGTGTACTACAAGAGATACAAAGAGAATAATGAACATAGATTCCACCCTCAAGAGCTACCTTTAATATGAGGTCAAAGATAGATAATACAAATAACTGTGAAACTAAGCCAAGAGTTATAAGTGAGATAACAAAGATGCAGTTAAAATGTACGGCAATGGTTCTCAAACTTCCATGTGCATCAGAATCACTTTGCAAACTTGTAAAAATTTAGCTGCCATCCTTGACTGTGATTAAGTAGATTCAGAATGTATCTCTGACATCTATGTTCCTAAACAATACTGGAGAATTACTATTGTGTGGGATTTGGGAGTCGGTATAAATGACTTCCAGCTGGAGAGTGGAAGACTTCCTAGAAGAGACGTGATTTGAGTTGGGTCTTACACTGGAGAGGGCTTGCCATGTGGAGTTAGAGCAGGGGCATTCTAGGCAGAGAGATGAGCAGCTATATAGAGGAAGAAATAAAAATTAATTTTAGTTGATCTAACTATATTGATAATAAGCATGTCAAACTACACAAAGGGCATTGTGAAAACACAAAGTCACACATGTAAGAAATGCAATTCATTGGTTAGTGTATCTATGTTATATATCTGTTCAGAAAGAGAATTTATTATGAAAGTTCCAGAATAAACCTCATAACGAAGCAAAATGTTTCATATTTTACCACAGAATGATCTTTTGACAATTGAGAGAAACCTGTAATTGTAGGCTGCATTATAGTGAATTGCTTATACTTTAATAAATTGAACTACATTTACATATTAGCTAATTGAATATAGTTAGCTTGAATGGAAATGTTTGCAATGATGGTTCATAGAAAATTCCTAATTCTCTAGTACTTAAGTATTCTAATACTTGATAGTTCTTATTATATTTAATAAAGGGACAATTGCTGATGTTCCACATGCTCGTTCTTGGTAGTTGATTTTGTGCAACTCTACTAAAATTTCTTTTCAGTAGTTTAAAAGGCAACATGGACACAATGCACTATTTATTAAAGGATTTAGATTTGCAAGCTCAGCACACAAAAGGGCCTCAACCTATTTATTCTACACAGCATCATTTGTTCCACTGCACAAAAATGTACAGGTAAATAGTGACATTGTCAGGACAATATACTTTTTTAAAAAGTGTGAAATAGAATTGTAAGGAGTGTGAAATAACGAAAAAGGAGACGCATCTTTGGATGGTCGCATGTTACTCTACATATCACCAGTTTTCTTGACAGAGACAGTGACAAGAGAGAGAGGAGAGAAAAGTAATGGCCTCATTATCAGAAGAAAGAAGTATTTCTTAGATATTCATTTAAATTTCATTTGTGTTACTGTTCTCTAAACTTAGTAGAGATAAGTAACAAAAATGGCATATAAGAAAAACAAAGCAAGTGGATACATACTTAATTGTATATATTGCATTGAGTATTATTGTTTGGTAAATTAGATAATTTCAAAAATGCTAAGTAGTATTTACATGGAAAGTCTTACTATTTTAATTATATATAATTTGTATATATAAATATATGAAGTACAATACATAATTTGTATTTATATAAATACTTAAATAAAATTTTGTTAAGCTCTTTATTCTCCCATATATTGTATCGCTTCCAGTTTTCCTTGTAAAATTCCTGGTTGTATCAGAAATCCACTTCACAATCAATAATATACTCTAACTAGTCACTCATAAGAGAGTATTGTATTTCTAATTGGGCTCTTCCAGACAAAGAGTCCAGGATATAAAATTAGATAAATTTAATTCCCAATTGTTAAGATGCTTTGTTGGGGAGTGATGGATGGAATCTGCCTATGTATTTAAGTACAGCTAATTAACATCTATACCTAAACCATCTTTTTCTACTCATTATTTCTTCTATACATGTTAGGAGAGAGTGGGGATACAAGCCTGTCACAGAAACAACAAGAAAACCAGGCATTTTAACTATGTTCCTAACTTGTTAGATCACCACTTCCCACCTCATTGATAAGAATCAAGGAGATAAGGATTTTCCAGCTTCAGGTCACCTAGTAGATTAAGCAGGTATGAGATTGGCTATTTGAAGTGTTCACATTTAGGACTGAACACTATAAAATGATAAAAATCTGTTTGCCTTAGCTCCCAAGATTAATTGTTTGTGAGTGGATTGTTTTTAATTAGACTATCCAACAAAAGATGGTAATCTCAGGCTAAATTTCTAAGGTTACAGTCTTTTTTAAGAGAAAAGATACAGATTTGTCCCCTTAGTATTTTCAGCCAGTTGTTTATACCATATCTTAACTAATTATGATTTAACATGCAAAGTAGATAAATATATCGCTATTGCTTAATGTTTTTATATACATTACAAGGATAATGTTTTTAATAAAGGAAATCTCAACAAAGATTCTAGTATTTTCTTGTCATTCTATATTCTCAATCTCTATCTTAATTCAAAAATGTCTCTAATTTGTATATTTAATGTTATTATCAGTGTTTTAATCAAACATGAGTATCAACATTCATATAATTATACAAGTTTACTCTCACATCTCATCACATCCCCTTCCCATTTCTGTAGCCTCATTGGCATGTGTAACTTCTCTTCCTTTCAAATGAGTGAGTCAAGACAGGGCTATTGAAAGAAATCAGTCATTTCTGCCAGCCCAGCTACCTTTGTCTCTCCTAATGTAATACCATTTGCTTTAGAGGAATTGCTTCTCTTAATCTTGTATAACTTTGCTGTGAGACTAAACCCAAGTATTTGCCAACCATTAAAGTAGCCAAGGGGCCATATGCTTTCTCTCACCATTCTAGTACAGCCAAGAGAAGGGATATCACCTAAGCTTGGCCAATCAGATGTTGTTCGTTGGGCTTTGAGTTTTGGGTGGGAGATGCAATGACAAAAGGACAGATTACAGATTATTCATCACAGCAGGAAAAGGCCAACCAGAATTTCTTCTATGAGCCATTACTGTTCTTCCTGTTCTCATCTCACATGGTCTCCTATCTCCATTAATTCTCTGAGTCCTCAGCAGCCTTCCAATAATTTTTCTTTGGCTTAAGACAGAGAGACTCTTGCTTGAAAACCAGAATCTTAACAGTTATAGGACTGTTTCCTTGCTTTAGCCAATGTAAGTAAACATAATATTTAAAAAAAAAAAAGATAGTCCCTTCAAGTTGAATATCGTCAATTTTTTTAAATACCTATATTTAAATCAAGAGTATAGCCACAAAATATGGTATCATTCTACCTGAACAATTGTGTATGATATGAATGTTACAGGAAAACAAGAGTGAATCCATGTTAACTTTTCATTTCTAGGCTAAACCACTTACATTACAAAGTTATTTCTATCAAAGAGGAGTAATATATGGTTAAAGACCAGTGTTGCATTTAGAGACGAAACTCTCATGCTTTCTCCTAAAGAATCATTTGTGATAATGTGTACGTATGGAACTGTCTACCCTTGACATTCTTTTCCACTACTGTTTGTGGAACTTGCATATTAGAACTCTTCCTTTTCAATTAGTTATGTAGGGTTAACTAAGTATAAAGAAGAAACAAAAAAAGGGGGGCTGGCCCAGTGGCGCAGTGGTTAAGTTCGCATGTTCTGCCTCTCGGCAGCCCAGGGTTTGCTGGTTCAGATCCCAGGTACAGACATAGCACCGCATGGCAAAAAAGCCATGCTATGTTTGGCGTCCCACATATAAAGTATAGGAAGATGGGCACGGATATTAGCTCAGGGCCAGGCTTCCTCAGCAAAAAGAGGAGGACTGGCAGTAGTTACCTCAGGGCTAATCTTCCTCAAAAAAAAAAAAAGAAAGAAAGAAAAGAAACAAAAAAAGAAAGGTGGGAAAATGGAAAAGAAAAGGAAATTGATACTTTGTGAGTGATTTCTATGAACAAGGCACTATGCTAGGTATTTGAGATACATAATGACATTTAATCTTCATAATAACTATGACATGGTGATATAGCATTCATTTTACAAATGCAGCAAAGGAAGTGGTGATCGAGTAACTTTTTATGAGATCATATAGCTGGTATACACACATACACACCACGTACTTATATATATACACACTATATGTCTACATACATACACACATATGTGTATATGTGTGGAATTCAATAAGATGTATTTAGAAAGAAGAAGTTTAATTTTTTTTCTTGATTTTTATTCCAATAAACTTCTGCAATGGCACTTTCAAAGAAATATGACCATATTCTATTTAAGTTAATTCAATACTTATGAATATTCCTATATGATGAATCAGTGTCTTCTTTTAAGCATTCAGGGTTGTATGAGTAACAATTGCTTAAACGATTGAGCAAACATATCAGCAAACGATATATTGGAAATATAGACACATGTTTATATATATTTAAAAATTAATTCAGCTATACACATTTGATTTGTGCATTATACTGTAGTCTATTGTGTCCAGAAATTTCAATCAGCATGACCAAATGGCCTGATATTGATGGCCTGCATTCTCCCACCACAGACACAGAAATGCTTGGAAAAATATGACATTAATGATCTATTGCTGAATAATGAATTACACCCAAAATATTATTTCATCATTTCATGGCCCTGGAATTCTAAAACAACTTACCTGGGTGGCTCTGGCTGAGTCTCTCATTAGATTGCAATCAAGTGTTGGCTTGGGCTTCACTCATCTGAAGGCTTGAATAAGGGTGGAGGATCCACTCCAAGGAACCAAGATGGTTCACTCACATGGCTATTAGCAGGAGACCTCAGTTTTTTGTCATCTGGGCCTCTCCATTGTCATGATCATTTGTGCTTTATTCTATTCATTAAAAGCAAGTCCCTGAGTTCAGCCCACACTAAAGACATCTCTCGAAGGGAGGCATGTCAAAGAGATTGTAGACATCATGTTTTTAAACCATCACAAATTACCATAAAAAGTAAAAAGCCAAATCAGTAGGGGGAACCTAGGAACATGGAAGCAGTGGGATTTCAGACCGGGACATATAGCTCCAGGCTGGGGAGCGAGGTTTTAACTTTCATGTGGGAGGAAAAATTAAACAACCAACCAACCTTGGTTTTCTCCCATACCATGCAAATACTACTACTGACTCCACCACATAAAACCAGGACCTTAGAACTGTTGCTGACATTTGCAAAAATAAGAATAGAAACAGTTAGTCAAGAGCCTATTAAATATGTAAGGCAGCTTGCCATATGACCATGGTTATACTGCAGGGGATGGTGGGAAGGGGAAAGTCTTTGATCAAGTTATTTCACCTGATTTTCTATAAAATGGAGATAACATTAGTTTCCTAATCTACTTTACAGAGGTATTATAAAAGTAAAAGTAAATTATGATGATGCTACTTTGGAAAAAATATATAATGCTATAGAAATATGAAGTATAAGATATGTCTAAGAGGATCAAGCTTCTCTGTGAGGGGAAGTCCGTTTTTAGTATCTTGGAGACAAAATTTAGATATATTTATTACCTTGTGTACTTCTCAATGCTAACTAGTTGACAGCTCTATTGTCATTTGATTGTGAAATGTGTCTTTAATTCACTATACCTAACATATGATATTCAAGTTAAGTGAAGGATACAGTGATAAACAGGATACATAAAGAGGTCACATCCATCAGGGAGCTTACAGTTTAGCTGTTCTATAAGATAACCCCATGATATTGTCAAAGCTCTTATGGTCTCCGTGGATGGGGAAACTGAGGCTCATTCCAAGTGCCTCAACCAAAATCCAAGATCTAACTACCCCACCATATAATGGACAACAAAGCCTAGAAACTGTATATTGATCTCTCCTCTTCGCCAGACTTTTTCCATTTTTACCTCCTTCCTATTCAACTCCTCACTCCTCCCTACCCTGCACTACCCACTTAATTCCCTCTGCTGAGTTTTATTATCCTGGCTGATTTGGTATCATCAATAATACAAGAGTAAATATTTATGAGCCAAATAATAATAATAGTAAAGCAAAGGCGGATCTTCTGAGATAGTTGGGCATTCCAAAAGAGATAGCTATACTAAATAGACAGGTCTTAAGTAAAAGTAAAAATTGTCTTAATGCCCTGATATTAGATTTTTCATCCAAATCATAGCTTTGATCTGAGGTCAATAAGCATTTCCTTCCAGACTAGACCTTTGCTCAGAGAAGCAGACTGCTGTCTGCTAGATTTCTCTGAAGGAGTCTTCTAATCCCAAAATGGAGCTGCTGAAACACTTGAAATGACCAGCATTCTTCCCCCACTTTAATTATCTTGTATAAAGCAGCCATTAAAATGCATATAATATCCTTGAGAGCTAATGTTAATTCATTTTTAGATATAGATAAATTTCACCCAATTGGCTTATCATTTTCCTATGTAGGGTAGGATCCTAGAATTCCAGAAGAGGGAACCATAAATTTTCCTCAGCAGCAAGCCCCCGAGGTAGAAGGAAATGTCAGGAGTGCTGCTGCTGCCTGGGCCTGTGAAGGAGAGGAGGTGTCAAGGCCCATTTTAAGACAGCAAGCCTGAGGGAGGAGCACCAATATGCTGCTCTACTGTGGCTTTCCTAAATACCCAAGACAATCTGTCTTTGTCTGGAATAGACACAATTAAAACCTTCTTGTTCTTTCTTCTCCTTCTCTTCTTGTGATCTGCACTCACAGGACAGAATTCTCTGTTGATTTTCCTGCAGTCTGTCCTTTTTGCCACCTTCCTTTCATGAAAATGATTCAAATCTCAGAATCCGGAATTCTTAATTGCTCCATCACCTGAAGAGGAAGATGACTTTACAAAGTAAATTTCCGAGCTAGTGATGGCTCAATAAGAGCTATGATTTGTAGGAAGCACTACATTTGGTGCAGGACACTGACAGCATTGGATGATGTATGGGGCAGTGGGCCCCACATGGATAAATGGTACGGGGAACCCAGCCCCCACATCAGTGTATTTGCCGCCATAAAGCAATCAGCAGGAGTTGCTTTTCTCTTAGATGTGAGGGATTTTTCGCTAATCATGTTCATCCTCTTATATAGCGTCCCTTGTAAGAAAGGCTCTATATTTCTTAAAGTGCCTGGTCTTTGATAAGGGTACAAAGGCTAGTCCAGCGTGTGATTTACTTGAGGTGGACAGGTGATTTCTCTGTGGTTGTCCCTCACGACATATTTACCATTCTTTAAAGCTGATATGTAAATAAATCAGATAAGCTAATCACAGACATAATGAAGAAATGAAACCTTTTAGGAGTGTTCCCCGAAGCTCCATCTCAGTCCTGCTTTTCCCTTCTTTTGCTATTTGATAATAATGTAATAAAACTACGTATTTCATATAAGCAGTTTTATTATATTAATCATGACCTTCCCTAGAAAAAAGACAAAACATAAAACATTATTTCCTGTGGATTTGAGTTAACATAGATGTCAGCAGATATGTATAAATGGATTTAACTGATTCAACAGACCAATCTAAAATTAATAGCCAGTCAATCAAATCTATCAAACTGATTTTAGGGAAGAAATGTCTTTGAGGAATTTCCGCTCCTAGCCAGCACACAGGGATCAGCAATTAGCAAATGTATTAATTTGAATCCTTTTATTGTCATTTTATTGTGAAGGATAATCACCTTTTAGCTTAAGAAACATCTTATGCAGTCCAGAAATCTATCACACTGTAAAACAATGTCATTTTCTTTAGAAAACATAGGAAAGTCAGCACATACTTAGAAAATTTGAGTCATATCTATTAAAACAGTTATTAATGAATGGAATAAATTAGTTGAGCCAGTTTAAATAAGTTGTTTTTGTCATAATGAAATATAAATATAATCATAATTAATACACTTATCTTCATCTTTAGTAATGACTTCAATTCCCCAATTTTCACTGTGAAGTAGGGCATCAGAACATCTGAACCAGAGTAGAGAGATTCTACTGCCCCCATTTCCAACTTTTCTTTCAGTTACAAATAGAAACCATACTGAAATCTTAATAACTAAGCCAAATCAGAGGCAGTCCTGGAAAGAAGGTGCCAAATGAGAATAAATGTGTTCTAAATAGAGTTTGTGCATTGAGAACCACCTACTTGAAACTGAAAAGTTCCCCTGAAATGCCCTTTCCCTTGCCCTTCCCCACATACATAGTGCCCGATAAGCACGATGATTTCTTGATTTGAAACCTATCAGTTGCCGGTATCTGTCAACTGTGCTGAAATAGGAGTCATGTGTCCAGGCTTCTTCCTGACTTTGTCACAGTGAAGGGTGGGATCTGGGTTGAAGTTACTGACTATAGCTGCCTGCCTCCTCTCTCCTCCCACACACACGCACTTCCTCATCTTTAAGACTGAGAGTCTCAAGGGACTCTTCAACCCTTCCAAATCTAATCTTTGAATAGTCACTCTAGAATGTTCTGGCATTGTTCAAAACCAACACAATCTGCTAATCAGATGAAAATATGTAGATTAGAAGAAACAAATTTATTATATTTAATACTTTTCTTGAGTTTTACTATATATAATCATGGTCTTCTGAATTCAAAATACTCATTTCAGTCATGGAGGCACAATGCCAGGTGTGTAGGAGAGAGGACTGGACATTTAGTGAATAAAAATGGAAAGCTAATGAATATGTAATGTACTCAGCAGAACTCTTCACCAGAGACACATCATTTATAATCCCCAGTTCGTCACTTAATACACAATTATAATTAAACCATATGCATTTGATTTGCATTGTCAATGCACTTTACTTCATGATATTTTGGTTTTATCCTGTTTTTCTCAAGTACCGAGTTTTTCAATAATAGCAATTTTGCATCAGTGGGATTGAGTTTACTTTCATAGAGAGATGTTCTTTGATAGTAACAGAATCCATAAAATACTTAAAAAAATTAATGAAGGCATTTGCTAGGCATAGGCTGTTTCATCAGAATGCACCTAGTTTATTTTACAATGGTAAAATTGCCGAGACTCGGAGAGCGTTCTGATTGAATCATGAATATTCCAAAGGGGTAGATTAATCTGTGTGAACTACAGAACTCTGCTGAAACTGCTGTTTAACATTCTAAAGTGTGGAATTCATCTTCTTACAGCACAAAAGAGCTTCCTATAATAAAGGTTTTTTATAACAGCAATAAGGCAGCTCAGTGGGGTGTGGTTTTCATGAAATAATCACACTTCTGAGGGATTAGACACTGTGCCGTGTGCTCTACCATCCACTGAAGTATATGATGACACGATGATGCCACCTCCCCGACACAGCTCTATTGCTCATTCAATGGGCCCTTCCAAAAATACCTGCCCACTTAAAGCTGTATTATAAATAAAATAGGAGATCTATAACAGTATTAATGCTTTATCACATCACAGTATTCTTTATGGTCCTTATAAATACAAATTATTGTAGCTTTGCACTATAGCTCAGGTGTAAAGCAAACAAACAAACCCAAAATATATTTGAATTAAGAAAAAGTCGTGGTTTAGCAGCATGGACTGTATAGCTGTTGCAGTCCAGCTAATAATTATGCAAGTCTCACCTTTATTAATCCACAGTGCTTTTTTCATGAGGCATTCATTAAGAGGTTCAGGCATAAATTTGAATATTGTGCTATAAAATTAATCCAGAATGTATGCTAACATTAAAATATATTTCTCCAAATTCTCATGAATTATTACATGAGGAATATGTTACTTTTATTTGCTGTTCACCTCAAACTACAATCTGAAGACCGTCTATGGATATTTTCAGTGATCTCAATGCTAATATTTTGAGGAATGACAGTAGGGTGTATCATTTACTTCTCATTGGCAAAGAAAATCGTATTCTCTTGCATATTTCATCCATTTTAGTGTTTAGGCAGAATATTGAGGAAATATATGGTAGGGACCCATAAATGTCAGTTATAAGAAGGGTTTTTGATTTATTAAACACTTTTCCAGGGCTGAGCCAAAATATTAAGTTTTGTGAGCATAATTCTACATTTTTGACATTATGGAGTAAATTTTTAAAAGTTGCTTTGAAAGGCTACATAATTGAAAATTCCATTATAAGTAATGTCACACTCCTTGTGTTGTAGTATAAAATATATGCCTAGTTTAAAGTGTTATTTATTTCAAAAATAATGTCATTTTTAACCACAGAGCACTTGTAAGAGATGAATAGCATGTTTTTTAAGCTAATAGGACAATTAACCAAAGTTTTAGTTTATGTCCAGGCTTGAGGGTTTTTTTTCCTGAACTTTTTTGGCAAGGAATCTAATAGTCTATCATCGACTATATGCACAAAATGTCAAGTTTTGAAATTCAATAATAGATTAATTTTACCTACAATAGCAAAAAGAATACTAATGGATTTTCTGACCGAGTTTTTCCTAACAATACTAACATTATTACAAGAAATAATTTTGCCAGTTCCAGTTTTGGGAGAAGTTACAATACAATGGACAAAATTAACTCTTGCTTTTATTATGAATTCTGTAACTGTGTTTTTCACACTTTAATGTCATATGAATCACCTGGGGGTCTTGTTAAAATGCAGATTCCAAATCAGTAGGTCTGAGATGGTCGTGAGGGGAGGGACTTGAGATTCTGTTTCTAACAAGTTCTCAGGTGATGACAATATTTCTGGTTCAGAAACAGCCTTTGAGTAGCACTGTGCTAGAATCTCATATTCTTTCTTTGATTTGTCTTCTCTGATACACATGACAGATTTCTTATAGGTTTTGGTTGTTACTATGGACTGAACTGTATCCCTCTAAAATTTGTATGTTGAAGCCCCAACCCCCAATATGACCGTTTTTGGAGATAAGGCCATTATGGAAGGTAATTAAGGTTAAATAAGGTCATACAGGTGGTGACATGGTATGATAGGATTGGTGTTCTTGTACGAAGAGACCCCAGGGAGCTAGCTGTCACTCTCTCTGCCATGGAGGACACAGCCAGTGGGCGGCTATCTTTAAGCCAGGAAGAGAGCTCTCTGAACCAAATAGGCTGGCACCTTGATCTTGGAAGTCCCAGCCTCCAGAACTGTGAGAAACAAATGTTTAAGCCACCCAGTCTGTTGTTATGGGGGCCTAACAGACTAATACAGTTGTTGTTTTTGCTTGGTATTGTTTTGTTTTCTTCACTTTCGCATATCACCTGAAGAAGTAAAATCAACCAGAATAGGAGGCTGGAAGCAAATTTGCAACCGTTGCTCCAAATTCTCTCCTGATTCTATCATGCATCAACATCAGTTGGATCAAAGACAAACCATGATGCTTTTCTCACTTTACCAAAGAATGCATTTAATTTTCATTAGTTGTTACATCATTCATGTTATCAAAGTAAATATTTGAGACAGCCCCTAAAGCGCTACAGAGTAGGGATTCCAAGCTGATTAGTTGACGACTTCCACCTGTTATTTGAGGCAACAGCCTCTGCCATGTCCTCCTCCCACCGCTCATTTTGACCATGGAGAGGAATATAACTAGAGGCTATTATCATGGCTCTTTCACCTCTTGAAATATGGAGGCAGCCATCCTGGCTGCTGCCAATCAGTTAGCCGCCCCCTACTTTCCTACTCATGGACCAGGTCATCAATCTGCAAGTGTCAGGGAAATAAATTATGGTACCTCCACAGAGAAAGCTGGAGGGGTCTGTTAAATAACATGGCTATAAAGAATATCTTATGAATTATGAAGGTACAAAATGTCCATGGGAGCAACCTTATTTTGTGAAATAAGAAATGTGCTTAAATTACCCATGTTGGATACAGTCAAACTCTAAATATTTTGCAGTGTATGTCAAATATAGTTGACTCTAATGTAGGAACATTAAATACATTAATATCTGAATTTAAACAAACATGTAAATGAATGAATACTAATGCCTAATTCAAAATACTTCTTTTACATTATGGAAAGACATACTATTATACTGTATCATGGAGTACTTTCCTCTCTTATAAAAATACTATCTATTTCCAGAAAGTTTCAGAAACAGCTTTACAAGGAACATATGCACAATGCACAAAGCAAGAAAATTAAAATGCAGTTATTGAGACCAACTATGCTAACTACAAGGGCTAATTTAGTTGCTGCTGTATTGGCTTCCACTTGGCAAGATTTATCAATAGCTTTTTTTCCCTAGGACTACATTCAAAACAGAAATGTTGTTTTGGAATATGAAGCTTCATGAATGGTGTTCTCAACAAGTACAGGAATTGTTTGCACTTGAATATTTCTTGTAATAACTCAAAAAGTCACAGATATGAACTTAGCTAGCCCTCCACTGATCTATCTTTACCCAAATATTGAATTTGAGTTACCTAAAGGAAAAGGTACAGAGCATGATTTTCTCCAATTTTCCCTACTTAAATTTCTTACAGCTAAGTCCTTCAAATTCTAAGCTTTTTCAAGAATAATTCAAATATGATTCCTCTACTTAAATGAGTTTATATGTCACTTTGAAATGTCCACATCAAAAGGATGAAAAAATTACAGAATGCATATCCTATTGAACTAATGAAGAACAAAAATCTTCGCTTTCCCATAGTCCCAATCTTTTGCTGAAAATGGGACAGATGCCCATTTCCTGCAGAGAATTGCAGAACTGGAACACGCAGCTGCCAGTTTTGACACTCTGCCACGCACAGAGCTATTACATCCCTTGGGTTGGAGGTTAGAATTCTGATCAACCTTCCATCTTCACTTCACAGAAAATTCCTCCAAAGGTTTACTTGTGCCCAGTGTCCACTCGTCCTATCAGAGATTCGAGTTCAGTGTTGCTACAGGTTTAACTGTTGATACAGTCATGTGTTGCTTAATGACTGAGATACGTTCTGAGAAATACATTGTTAGACGATTTCATTGTTGTGCGACCATCATAGAGTGTACTTACACAAACCTAGATGGGATAGACTACTACACACCTAAGCTATAGATACTAATCTTATAGGACCACCATCATATATGTGGCCTGTCATGGACCAAGCTGTCATTATACAACTCATGACTGTACACTCAAATAGTTTTCCTTTGCTCAGTAGTGCATATCTTTCGCCTGGTTCAATGTAAGCAGTTATTCTATAGTGAAAAAAATCATTGGTAAGGATTTTTTAATTTATCTTTACTACTTCTGAATACAGACTGAACAGCTGCTTTAAACTTTTAAAGAATTATTAGCTATTGGCCAAATGTTTAAGGGCATGTTTTTGCTATCAGTTTCCTGGTTATCAAGTTTTTTAATTTAATAAACATCAGAAGATACATTATCATTATAGAATAAATCATCTGTGAAATTTGATATTCTGAATGAAACAGTTCCAGAAATATGCAATATAATCCTTTGTATTTCTTTTTAAACTGGAGTAATCTCTGAAAACAAGATCAGCTGTACACGGTCAATTATACAGCTAGAGACTTATTTTTCTAAAAATCTTTTTGGACAGTGTTTTAAAATCTGTAACAGTTTTTAAATGCCTCATATCAGCCCAGGAACTTTTATTTTAGAAATCCAATTTTTCCAATATTTTCACTTATAGATTATCTCTAAATTGAAATGTAAGGCTATCCACACACTCTTATGCATATGTAACAAGGTAATGTATTTAAATGACACAGGAGATATGAAAAGAGAAATCCTGTTTAGTGGGAAAATTGTGTACCGAAGTACCCCTTCCTCTCTTTGTGAGATTTTCCCCTGACAAGGTTTATGTTTTTTATTTGCTGCTTCCTAGCTGGGCTACACAAATGAACACAGCTAAAAGGCCTATTTGACTTCTTGTATTCAGGGAATGCCACGATGGTGCCCCAGGGAGGTCACAGTGCTGCCTCTGGAGAACGTGGGGTGGTATATTCTGCTGGTCTTTCCTATCATCTCAGCTGTGATTGGTTGGCATTCATGACAGTAAAGAAAGCCACTCTTTGCTTGTCTTCCCAGACCAGAAGAATAATGCTGATAACACCACCACAGACAGAAGTCCTGGATTTATTTACGATGCTCACCGGCCTTGCCTGTCCCATTATCCATGTTACCAGAGCACTTAGCTTTGGTTTTTCTGATTTAGCAGCCTTCCATAGAGGAAGAAAAACGCCAATGTCCTTTTTGTATCTAAGATTATCAGGCATGTTCATATTGGAAAGACACTTCATTTGATCTTTCTTGTCAGAATGAGACTGAAATATATTTCGTTACCAAGGAAGAGAGGTGTAGGATTAAATGCAATGATGAGATTTCAAGCCAATGGCCACTATTCTTGTCTTAGCATTGAAACATCTTTTAAAAATAAAGCATCACAGGGAGAAAGAAGTTAAATTGAGCATCAAGCAATGTTCAAGGCCTGTCTACACCTGTGTCTATGAGTCACATAGGAGTGATCAAAAAAAAAAATATGTGAACACATTGAAACCAAAAGGCAACAACAATTTGACATTCTGAGAATACTGAGAATGGCCGATAGAACTGGAAAATGAAACAAGTAATTTCCCAAAGATACTTTATTTGCTTTACTCAGTACAACGCAACGAACGTTTATTAAGCTCCTGCTGTGTTCCGGGCCTGAAGTCAGGTATTCTACAGACAGGTATGTGTATGCTTCATTCCCTGACCCCGGAGAGCTCAGATATGAACAGAGTGAACATGCAAGGAATAGCTGTCATCTAATGGGGTGCATGCTTTGTTAGCAACATGAAGAAAGAGCTATTGCACCCAAGAGATAAGAATAAATTTATGCATTCATTCTGTAAGAGAAGACCAAGGAAGGCTTCAGAAAGGAAGCTGCTTCTGAAGTATTTTATCAGAAAACGTGAAGAAGACAGTACAGTCCAAACAAAGGCAAAGAGGAATTTGGCTGGACTGCTAGAGTGTTGTTTTGGTGGGGAGGAGGTTTTGTAGAGGAGTGGAAGTAGCTTCAAGGAAAGTTATGTCAAGATTGACTGGGGCTAGATTTTGAAGAGCCTTGAACTTTCGAATAGGGACTTGGGACTTTCAAAGGCCCTTGGAAAGGAGAGAAAGTTTTTTAGGTGAGGGATAATGCACTCAAGTTTGTGTTTTAGAAAGATAACTGTGTAGATGGAGCCCTGAATGGATAAAAGAAAGATGGGAGGTAGCCAATACATTCCCAGATGGGAGAATAATGGCTGAGCTAAGGGACTGGCTGGCTTATTGAGGAGGACAGAACGAATTTGAGCGTTACTTAGAGTTTATTCCAAAGATCACCAGTTCAGAGGGATATGCCTTGAAAGAAGATTTGGAAAATTAAGTTTGGGAAATACTGAATCCTATTTTATTTTATTTATAGTCCATATGAAGCACTTACTAGGTGCCAGGTACTCTTCCTAAGTAATTCTATAAATATTGACTCATTTAATTCTCAAGCAAAAACTTTATGAGGTAGGTACTATTCTCATCCCCATTTTGCAGGAAAGAAACCTCCTGCCGACACAGGATCCCCCGATGGAAAGAGGCAGAGCTGAGATGGCAACCAGCAGGCTCTAAACTTGTAGGCCTGCAGCCTCCAGATAGAATTTCTTTGTTCAAGGGGACTCTCAGTTTTCATTTGCATATTAATGCATCTAAACAGACTTAAAGATTAAAAAAAAAAGCAAAAGAAACCCTCTACTAACCCTAGCATTTCCTAAACACATTTATTCATAGAAACTTTTATTTTTAGGACTAATGCCCCATGGAAATCAGTTTAGGAAATAAAAGGAAAAAAAAATGATTTAGAAGTAGAAGCAATAGATGTTGGTAACCAAAATTCACTTCATTATTCTATTTTTAAATTAATTGTTTTATTACAATGTGGGGTTATTTTAAGGTATAATTGACATACAACATTATATTAGTTTTAGGTGTAGAACATGATGCAAATTTGTATATATTGCAAAATCATCATCACGATAAGTCTAGTTAATATCTGTTACCATACATAGTTGCAGAATTTTTTTCTTGCAATGAGAACTTTTAAGATTTATTCTTTTATCAACTTTCAAATATACAATACAGTAGTATTAACTATAGTCACCATGTCATACATTATATCCCAGTGACATTTATCATTGGAAATTTGTACTTTTTGACTTTTGACCCCCTTCACCCATTTCAGCACATTCCCAATGCCCCCCTCCCCCCAACTCTGGTAACCACCAATCAGTTATCTGTATCTACGAACTTGAGTTTTCTGTGTTTTTTAGATTCCACATATAAGTGGGATCATATGGTATTCTTCTTTCTCTGTCTGACTTATTTCATTTAGCATAATGCCTTCATGGTCCATCCACGCCATTGCAAAAGGAAACATGTCATTCTTTTTATGGCTGAATAATATTCCAATAAATATATATACCAAATTTTCTTTATCCATTCATCTGTTGATGGACGCAGTTTGTTTCCATATGTTGGCTATCGTAAATACTGCTGCAATGAACATGGTGGTTTGTATATCTTTTCAAGTTAGTGGTTTCATTTTCTTCAGATAAATGCCCAGAAGTGAGATTGCTAGATCACATACAATACAATAACAATACAAGTAACTTGCAATACAAGTAACAGTGAAGGCAGAGAAAGGGGAGTCACATAAACATTTGTACAAGTGCTTGTCCCTAACCTAGCAGAGTGTACAGTACTTGTCTATTTACTAATCTGTCTCCTCTACTATACTGTTGGCTCCACCAGGGCAGATACGGTGCTATTTTTAATTTTTTGAGGAACCTCCATATGGTTTCCCAGAGCACCTGTACCGTTTTACCTTCTCAGCAATAGTGCACAAGGGTTCCAATTTCTAAACATCCTCACTAATACCTGTTATTTGTTTATTTTGGTAAATGGCTATCCTAATAGACATAAAGTGATATCTCATTGTGGTTGAACAGTTCTAATTTCCAAGCATCATACTAAATTCTTTACATGCATTAGTGTATGTAATTTTCACAACACCTCGGTGAATAACTATTATAATCCCCATTGAAAAGACAAGTCAACCAAGACTTAGAAGGTTAGTAACTATCCCAAGGTCACACAGCTAGGAAAGAATAGAATCAGGATTCTAATTCAGGCAGACTGATGCCAGAGTGCACATTCTGAACCATTCCACCATGTACTGCCAATATGCAATACAAGTAACAGTGAAGGCAGAGAAAGGGGAGTCACATAAACATTTGTACAAGTGCTTGTCCCTAACCTAGCAGAGTGTACAGTACTTGTCTATTTACTAATCTGTCTCCTCTACTATACTGTTGGCTCCACCAGGGCAGATACGGTGCTATTTTACTGCTGTGATGGTTTAATCCCCAGGCACAGTTCTTGATAAAATAGATTTTCTGAAAGCTTCTTGAATAAATCAGCGAATCAATGAATGATTGAATGAAGAAAGCCATGAGCAGTTATGTGTGTTAGTTGTTAGTTGTAAAGAAGAGTTTAACCTAAATGTATTAAATTGACCTCCTGGGTTGTACAAGCCCCTGAGAAGCTGCCTCCTTCAACTCAACTCACTGCCTCCCAAGCCCTCTGCTCCCTATTTGGGTGTGGAGTTTCTACAGATGTTGGTGAAATCCCTCCAGCCTGCCAAGCCCATGGAGCCATTCAATTTCCCACCCATTGTAATGCCTCACATTTTGTAATATGTTTTCACATATGTTATCACATTTGATTCTTACAGCAACTCTGTGCAGTAGACAGGGTATTTTTTTCCTCTCTCTAGAACTCAGGAAGAAATTGTCAGTAAGTGGCAGAGTGGCAAATGCAGGTCTCATGTAGCTTCATAAATTTCCTAGCGAATAAGTAAAGCATGTAACTACTCCAGTGCATACCCTGGGGTGAGCTACTGTCAGGTATGATGTCCACAACTATTGAGTCAATGAAGAGACGTGAAAATAGGGTTTAAACATTTCCCACCAGTGGATAATTTTTAAAAGAACTCCCTTTCCAAAAATAAACGGTCGATTTTACCAGGTTGTGGTTTACCACTTATCATTAATATCCAATTGAGTCATCTCACTGTTTCAGCACTGAAACTACTGTTCCCAAGACAATGGACCAAACAGTAGTACTATATTTGAACAAATATCAAAGTAGTGTGAGTTCAAGGGGCAGCAGAATATAGTGATTAACAGCTCAGACTCTGAGTCCAGAAGGGCTGCTTCCAAGTCTGGTTCTGCCATTTTCTAGTCTGTCATCTTGATTGTTACTTAACCTCTCTGGGCCTTAGTTCCTTCATCTGTAAAAAGTAATAGTATGAGTACATATCACAGAGGCTTGCTGGGAGGATTAAATGAGTTAACACACAAACGCACAATAGGCATTATGTAAATATATCTACCAATACTTTTTGTTTGTTGTGTATCTTTATATAGGGCTTTGAAAAAAACGGAAGTACTAGATAAAAATATTGGATTTTTGGGGCTGGCCCCGTGGCCGAGTGGTTAAGTTCGCGCGCTCCGCTGCAGGCGGCCCAGTGTTTCGTTAGTTTGAATACTGGGCGCGGACATGGCACTGCTCATCAGACCACGCTGAGGCAGCGTCCCACATGCCACAACTAGAAGAACCCACAACGAAGAATACACAACTATGTACCAGGGGGCTTTGGGGAGAAAAAGGAAATAAAATAAATAAATAAAATCTTTAAAAATATATATATATATATTGGGTTTTCCATCTCCTGCTATCTAAGTTTAAAATAAAAAAATGTGCACAAAAAATTCATGGATCGGTCTCATTGACAGATTTCACCTTGGTGAAGATGTTAAATGGCCTTATTTGCTTTCTCCTAATTGAGCGGCTCTAAGAAGCTTGATCAGCTTTCCCTCCCCCACCCTCCTGCTTCGTAGTAGAAGCTAAAAAAAGAAATCCTTCTCCCTTAACTGCTTTAACATTTAACAGTCACTAAGAGAAACTGTTCCATCATGATGTCTTCTGAGTTAGTGGACTAGAACAAATTCAGCCCGTTTAATCGTATGGCATCAGGCAGTGCTGCAAATGCAATTTGTTGTGAAATTTGTTTTTGCGTTGCCTATTAGAAGCAAAGCGTCCAGCTCTTCTGCAGCTCTCCACTGGACCTTATCAGGGAACACACAAGCTGGAGGGCATCGCAGCACAGATCACTCAGAAGGAAACCCAACAGCTGTGTTTTTGACAGCGGGAGCAGGCCTGATGTCCATCAAATGAATATCCTGGACACTTCGCACTTCTCCTTAGCTAGTAGGAGGCAGGCAACACTGCTGGTTTGGGAAGGAGAGTTCTTTCCTGGTTGTCATTTTGTTTAGGGGGTGATAAGCACTAGAATTTGTTTATGTTCGTCTATTGTTCTGCCGGCATTTGCTATCATTCCTATGATAAAAATAAGTAAGAAATAAAGGAAGATGAAAATGTTCCAGGAATGTGACTAGGCCTTTAGCAAATAAAAGGATAAACAAAACTATACCTATTGTAAAAGCAAAGCTAAACAAGGGACAAGCTTTGCTACACAAAAGGGAAAGGAAACCCTTGGAATCTGTTGCATTTTTCCTGCTCCTCCATCGTCTTATATGCATATATCGTTTTAATCATGTGCCGTGAAGGGAAGGACGATGAGTTCTCCTTTGGTGTCTGCTAGCCTAGCCCTTCACTTTCATCTGCTGGAGAGTCTCCCTGGAGAATGGGCCTGTATTCAGGAGTGTTAGGGACTCTGTGTTGGATGCTAAATGTGCATTTTGGCATACTGTGTCAGCATATTTGAACACAGAGGGACTAAAATATATACCTTTACCACACATTTGTAATAAATGCAACTTAATGCCCCAAATCGTTTGGACCTAATCAATGGTAGTCTCTTACAAAACAAGAAAGGCAACAATACTTGGTTTTTCAAGTGTAGTTTTAAATTATGTGAAGTGTAATTAAAACACAATAATGTACATTTAATTTAGCACGGAGTACTTTCAAATACCCATAACCATGTATAAATAATAGGGCAACACTGTGTTTTATGTTAACTTTTGTCCATATCTGTATCAAAATGGAGAAATCTTCCCTGTTGCCTCAAAAACACAAGTTTTCTCGGAGTCCTCCATTCCTAAGTGCTTCTTGCTTAATGATACTTAAAGTCTTTACTCCTCTCAGTTAACGAGTTCAACTAAAGAGATATAGAGTTAGTCCTCTGAGATGTCTCTAACAGAATCTGAAACCACCACATACAGTAGCTTATTAAAGCCACCTCAAGCAAGCATGTCTTAGAGCTTTCACTTAAAAGCCTATTTTGGGACTTTATATGCTTTGTTTCATCTTCCTTTAATAAATAATAGTATTATAGTTATTAAAATTTTAATCAGTATCTTACTTTTTGTGTGTGTGTGTGTGAGGAAGAAGATTCGCCCTGAGCTAACATCTGTGCCAGTCTTCCTCTATTTTGTATGTGCGTTGCTGCCACAGCATGGCTTGACATGTGGTGTAGGTCCACACCGGAGGGATGAACCCATGAACCCCAGGCCACTGAAGTGGAGCACACCAGACTTAACCACCTCACCATGGGCCAGTCCCTCATCTTCATTTAATAAATAATAGTGTTATAATAATTCAAATTTTAACTGGCATCTTATTCTTAACCTGACCTAAAAAGATAAGTCACAGTTCCAGAAGTCAGAGCCTACGGCATCATACAGATCTCCAGGCTAATCTCTCATTGTACAGGTGAGCATTCAAAGCAAAAGGTCAAATGACTTATGTCAAAGCATACAGTATAGAAGGAAAGTCAGATCTAACTCCTGCTCCAGTGTTCTTTGCACCACACACACACTCCTAAAAGCAAAGTAGAAACCATGTCAGAATGTGATGGTCAAAATACTGTGTCACACAAGAGTGGCACACCAACTGCTTTCCCAGTAGGACTGATAGAGTCCAGTAATGCATATGCATATCACTTCCTTAGCCGGTAGTCCAACCATGCTTAAGTCTGTGAATGGCCTTGGCTGTGTTTGCAAAATACTTCTATCTCACCGTGCCAGATTTCTTGCTCCCTCTTACATTTTTCTCTCAACTTCCTATTGATTGGCTATGTAGGGTATTTTTAACATGGAATGAGCAAGCAAGCAGTTGAAACAACTATTTGCTTTGCTGCTCAATTGATTTGACCCAAGTATGTTTGCAGGAATATACCATCAATAGATTTAAAATCACGAATTGTAAACAAACAGACTAAATCACGAGGAGGCACAATAAGAAAGTGTAAAGAGTGGCTGGAAAAAGGTAAGAACTAGCATGAAATAACTGCTTCAGCATAAGGGAAAATCACAAAGAGGCCTGGGGTAGCAGGGGACGTTTCATATGTATTAGTGATATTCCTATTATTTTCCTCAGTCTTTGGCAATAATTTTATGGCAGTTGTTAACTTTAAATGTTTTTCTCCTACAAATGTGCTAATAGAATATTTTAAACAATAAGAACGTTGCTAAGAAAATGAAATTCACCAAACAAATGGTGATAAATATTGTTAAAGTGCAAACATCTTTATCGCTCTCGAGGGTGGGTATTGACATTATTACTTACGACAGCAAAATAATTATTTTGTTTTCAGGCAGGATCCAACTTTAGTGTTGTTACTTTCATAAAGAATCAGAATTGACTAGTATATTCAAAAAGCAAAAATGTTTGTTTGCTTCTAAAATTGTATGGTTCATTAAGCTTGAGAAGTCAGCATAGAACTATAGAAAGAGTTTATATAATGAAATTTTATAGAACTAGTTTCAAATCCTGGCTGCAGCACTCAAATAGTCGTGTAACCTAGGGTAAGTTATTTAGACTGTCTAGAAACAAGGTGTTTTTACTTTTCAGATCAAATAATTAATACCTCCTCAGGTAGCTGTGAGGATTAAGTTAGATAATATATGTAAAACATAGCAAAGAGCATTTGACAAAGTACCAAAAATTATTGTTATTTTCATTATATGTAATTATTTATTAAGAAACTAATTGATAAGACTCTTTGATACATGTCAAAAATTCTGTAGCTTAAGGACCTTACAGATCAACTTATTAATATTGCTGATTAAAAAATTAGCCCCAGAGAGTTTAAATGATTTCTTAGTGCCAGTTTCAGAGTAATTGTATGAATTATTAAATTTACTTTAGTTTTATCATTACATAAAATATTTACATAGTTTCAAAGTAAAAGCCAAAACAAGGGGCCAGCCCAGTGGCATAGTGGTTAAGTTCAGACACTCCGCTTCGGTAGCCCGAGGTTCCCAGGTTCGGATCCGAGGCACAGACAAAGCACCACTCGTCAAGCCACGCGGTGGCAGAATCCTACATAAAATAGAGGACGATTGGCACAGATGTTAGCTCAGCAATAATCTTCCTCAAGCAAAAAGAGGAAGATTGGCAACAGATGTTAGCTCAGTGCCAATCTTCCTCACAAAAAAAGAAACAAAACGATACAAACAGGTAAATAAAGGGAATGAATTGAACATTTATCTTATTTCCTCTATATGAATTAGAATGCAAAAATAAACTTTAATTTCTATTTATATTGCCTCTCCCCCTTGTCTTCTACCCTACCTTTCTTCATCAGTAACTTAAAAAACCTATTTATGGTTCATCCTCCAAGTATTTTAAAAATATAAACAGATACATACATATAGTCAATAGCCTTCTTCCTTTGATGAATAATGCCTCACTATATACTTGTCTCTTCCTTGCCTTTTTTAACTCGACAATATGCTTGAAGATTGCTCCAGAGCAGTGCGAAGAGAAATCCTCCATCCCTTTCGCAGTTACATGGCTCTCCATTATACGGATACATCATAATCTATTCACCTAATCCCCGGTGATGGATGTTTGAGTTGTTTGAAGTCTACTACTATTACAAACAGTCTTACAATGAATAGGTCTGTGAATATATTGTTAGGTACTTTTGCCAGTGTATTTTTGTGATAGATTTCCAGAATTGGGATTTCTGGGTCAGTTTGGCTGTGTGTTGCCAAATTTTCCTCTGTAGTAGTTGTAACATTCTGCATTCCTACCAGCAATGGAACAAGAGCCTGTTTCTCCACAAAGCAGATTTTTCCAGAGCTCTACCAACATTGTATCTTGTCAAATTTTTGGATTTTTGTCAATCAAATGGCTTTAGTTTATGTTTTTCTTATTGTGAGCAAGATTGAGTTTCTTCACGTATGATAAAGAGCCATTTGCATTTCTTTTTCTGTGAACTCGGTTCACAGAATGTGAATGGGTTATTGTTCTAACCCATTTTTCTATAGGATGGCTGATTTTTTTTTTTTCTAATTTTGGGAGCTCTTTATATTTCAGGGAAATACAATCTTATTTCCTGAGATCTCCCAAATTAATATCTCCAGCCCTGACTTTACATGGAACTTGAGAATCTTTTGTCCAACTCTCTACTCCACGTCTCCACATAGTTGTCTATTAAGTGTCTAAATTTTAACAAGTTCAAATGGAATTCCTAATTTCTCACCACATGCTAACTCTGCCCTGTAGTCTTCCCCCACTCAGTAATAGCAGCTCCATAATTTTGGACTTTTCAGGCCAAGATACTTAAGGTCATCCTTGACTCTCCTCTTCTTTTCAGTTAGCGTGTTGTCTGCATCAGTAATTCCTACTGATTCTACTACTTTAAAAATATATGCAGAATCTTACTACTTCTCTTCAAATCCATTATTTCAACTCTGATCTGAGCCACTATTCTCTCTCCCCTGGATTATTGCAATAGCCTCATGGCTAATCTCTCTTGCCTTCCCCTACCCTCACCCTAGTATAGTCTTCACATAATAGCCAGTGTTCTTTTAAAAGCATGGGAGATCATGTCATACTTCTGCTCCCATGTCTCCAATGCCCCCAACACGAAGCCCAAAGTCCTTTGAACGCTCTATAAAGCTGTGTGTCATCTGGCCCACCACCCTCCATCACTACTTCTCTGACCCCAGTTCCTAGTTCCTTCCCCAGCACTTACTCAGTTCCAACACACCAGTCTCCTGTTCTTATTTGAGCAAATTCATCTCAAGTCTTTTAATTTGCCAACCCCTGTATCTGGAATGCTCTTCCCTGAGATAGCTCCATGACTTACTCCCTCATGTTTTTCTAACTTGTGGATATAATGTACCATATCAATAAGACCTTCCATGAAATCCTAAGATGAAATAATAAGCCCACACTCTGCTACAATTCCCCATCCTCTTTGTCATACTCTTCCTTTGAAGCACTTAGGACCACCTGACATAATGGTTTGTTTATTGTGTTGATTATTTGCTTTCCCACCAGAAAGTAGGCATGAGGATGTGAGCTTTGTCTATTTCACTGCTGTATCTGCAAGCTTCTAGAACAGTGCTTGGCCCAAAGAAGGCCCTCTAAATTTTTTGTAAGTGAATGAATGAATGAATAAAAGAAAGGGTGAATATAAGGTTATATTTTATTGACTTTACAATTACATCAGACAGAAATATCTTTCAACCAGCATAACGATGAAAACTAAAGTCCATAAGTCTAAAAATGCATACTTGGTTTTAGGAAAACTCTGGTTTATGTGATGTTGGATAATACAAAGTAAAGAAAAATCTCTTGATGAAGCTCTATTTTACCCATTTTTATGGAACAATGATTTACTCAGAATCTGAATTTGGGCATAGCTTTATGATTTTTTTGTTATTATTATTATTATTTAGGAATAATTGAACATGAATCCTGAGCAACGCACTGCCAAGTATTTAGAATTAAATACACGTGACCCCTGCCCATCAAGAATATGAAATGGTCAGAATATTGTTCAGTGCAAACTGCCTAGTTTTTATTTACAGTATTATGCGATTATGTGAAAGGCACTGGTTTGTGTTGTCTGAATTAAATATATTTACTTAATGTTCTAACATGAATACAAAACTTGATTGGAATTCATTTAGAAACAACAAGAATTCTTCCTACCTGCTGTTTCTTAGTTAAGAGAAGAATCAAATTCAATTCAAGAAGATAGTTTTTTTCTTTAATAAGTGATTTATAATTTCACTGGCTCTAATTTACTGTAAGCAAAGCATCAGATTAGTAATGTGTTTAATATGAGTTATTAAGTTCCCATTAGACTAAATTGCCACCCCAGAGATCTGCAAAGCTACTCTGAATTAATTTGCATTCTTCAATAGCCACACACTTCACCTTTTCATAAATGTCACGATACTCCAGGATGTATACCCTAACGTGCTTTTCCAAGAACAATAAGTCATCTAATGAACTCTGAAATTCTTTGTTCTGTATATTGTTTTGCAATAATAATAATTTCTAAAATCTAGAAAGGGTTCTTGAAGGTTTCTTTTAGTTGTTTTTATATATATTAGCACAGTGTCCAGGTAATCCATGTCCAAATCCATTTTCACTAAGCTATATCAGAGCAAAAATGTTATGGACTATACTATTTCCAACTTCCTTCAAGGCCACCAATTTAAAACCACCTTTTAATCGACTGATTTAATATTTGGCTCTAAGTATCTCACATAAACATACACAATCGAAACTTTTCATCCGTGATTCTTATCAAAATTGAGCCAGAACTACATAGGGCTTACCTACTCTATAGTAGCAAGCAAGGGGCTTGTGTGTGTTGCCTTTGGAACTTGAGACCAAGACAGTGCTTAGAGGGGAGGAAACTCTTTAAACTGTCTAAACTAGGCTTTGTCAAATATGAATGGATTAAACTAGCTGACTCAGTCTTCTTAATAGAGGATTAACATCATCAAAATTTATGAACTTGATTTTGTAATGATAATTAGAACTCCAAAAAAGCATTAAAAAAATCCAATGACTGTATATAAGAGAAACATGTTTGTAGTGAAAAATGTGTTCACTGGAAGCAGCAAACATATTAACTAATAAAACAGGGCCTGTGCATATTTACTAACCACATTTCTGCAAAGCAGATTTACCAACTCAATTCCCCAAAGCTAAAGAGGGTATCAGGCTGGATTAGAAATCAGAAGTCCCTATTCTTGAACTCACATGATGAACTCACATCTGTTCCCTGATGTACAGCATGAATTTTAGCAGTCATGTAACCACTATTAGTCTGAGTTGACCCAGAAAGGCACTGGATCACTCAGGGCAAATTTCTCAGTGTTCTCAATTTAATCTGATCTCCAAATCAGAGACATATCGTCGCTGTCTTTATCTACACTGTAAATACTAAGAGTTAGTGAGCAGAGAAAGCCAGGTTCTATGGCTTCATTTTCTTTTCTCTGCAATCCTTCTTACATTCTACTTCCAAAGTAATCTTTCTAGAGCTCTTCTCTGAAACAATCATTTTTCTATATAAAAATTTCAATATTTCCAGAGACTCTCTTCTTTGTTTTAAAGCATGTAGTGTCTGAGTCTGTACAAATACTGGCTTGATACATCAGAAACTGAAAAAACATGGAAAGGAGAAAATTTAAATTACTTGTAATCCTATTTGGATTTTAGGGGGAATGTGACTGTGGCAGAGACTGAGAGAATGGATTAAAGGGATGAAAATTTGGGGACAGAACAAATGATTGGAAGGCTTTTACAGCAATCCAGGAAAGATGTAACAAGCACCTGAACTGTAACAGTGAGAGACTGACATTTAAGAGACTGAATTAATGACTATAGGGGAATAGGAAGAAATTATTTTAAGGTTTTTAATTTGAGATAATTGGTAGATGATAATGATGTGAAAAACAGAGACACCGAGATTCCTGTGGGACAAAAGGTAAAGCATAATGGAAAGTGCACGGGTTTCAATGGACTAGGTTTTAGAATGGAATCAAATCCAACTTTTACCAGATATTAGCTGTTTGACCTTGAGTACATGACCTAGCCTTTCAGAATTTCAGAAAAAAGGGGGAAAATACATATCTGACTTTTTAGAATTGTTTTGAAATTAAAACTGGATAAAGTATCTAAAACGCCCAGGCAGTACCTAGCTATTAGTATGATTATTGTTTCTAGACTGAGATGGCAAATAGGCAGCTGGAAATAGATGTCTGGCTCTCAAGAGAGCGATGAAGACTGGAGATGTGAAAATCATTGATGATATAATAGGAGGGTATGAGCTCATCCAGGAATTGGAAGAGACCATGTCTGAGGATAGTACCCTGAAGAAATATCAACATTTAAGGGATGGACGAAAGAAAAGTCAGGAAAGGATTCTTAATTAAATGGATGTAAGAAAGCCAAGCTTCTAAGGTCAAGACCAGAGGGGCCATAAAGTCCCCACATGTGCAGTCGCGATCTGTGCTAATTGAGCACATCTTCCTACAGTCATGATACGCACAGCAGTTTCCAAGATCACTTGACAGGAGCATATTTTCTCAATACAAATGTCACTCATGCTGCTAATTCACACCTGTAAGACAGAAGTCTCAAGGCAACAACCAATGATACGCCATTATTTGCTCCCAATTAGAGAAGATCTTGATTAAGAAAAAGTTAGGAGACTATTGATCAAACTTGCATCTGATATAATGTGGCTTCTTCAAAGTCTGGATTTAATAACTTGTGATGGCTTGCTTTGGAGAATTTTGTGTAAAAAAATTTTTCAAACTGGTGTAACAATAATAGAAGACTGCAAAATAGCTATCAGGGACAGTTTCAATATTTTCTACTCAATATGGAAGATGTTCAGAAGAAAATGGAAAACTTTTAAATACATAGGGATTTTAAAATGAAGTATATACTTAATTTATAACCAGCTTGCACAGGAATTTTTGTCCAGTCTGTAGAAAGATAAGAGAACAATAGATCTGACAATGAGATTTGTGTTGTAATAGACGACAAATTTAGTAGAGTGAAGAGATTCCACCGATATCAATTACTGTTGCTGGAAACTGTCTAAGGTCTCCGAACCCTGATCTCTTTGCAAACATGTTCTTCACATCTGCATACCCTGCTCAACACACTGTTCAAAGTCCATCCAGATGGTATGTCTTCCATAAAGCCTTTTCTGATCTTCCAATTGAAAATGAGCACCTCTTGTGCTGGAATCCACCAATAATTTGCGTACGTCTCTCTGAGTGTGTTCAACACATTCTGCTTCTTTTTCTAATTATAAGTGTTTCATAGTCAAAAAAGTCTTTGGGGGTAAAGACCATACATTATTATGGTCTCTTTGCTGTGTGGCACAGCTCCCAGGTCTGTGTTTTCTACAGGATCAAAAATAAGTAAATATTGGGTACCTGTCATTAAAATGATTTAGTGACTGTGCTATGAATATCACTTCAAAATTAGTCCCTCATCCCAAATAATCAGTTTATTTATATTAATCAGAATTATTTTGTGGAGTATTTTGCAACAAGTAGAACACAACTTTCACATTTAAACGCATTGCTGACATCATAAGACATTTGTTAATTGTTTTTATTGGAAAGAATTTTTTATGTCTCAGAGAATTTCGATGTTTGGATCTAATCATAATCCTATAATAACAAATCAATGCTATTATTGTTTTGAATCACAGTCGCCAACATTGTACTCTATTTGCCTTTGGGTTTTCTATCCTAGTGCCTTATTACTTAAAGACATACTAGTTAATATTTACATTGTTCTTAAGAAGAAGGATCAAAATAAACTTGGAATCAATAGAATTATTGATTTTGAAATTTGCTGCAATCACCTTTACCCAATATAAGTTGTCTAAACAAACATAACCTGCTTTTCTTCTATATGGTAAAAATAGGAAAGACCTTGATACCAAAATGCAAACACAGGAGTTAATTTCAATTTCCCATCTCTCTGTTTCCTTCCATTCAGCATTGCTTTTTAATGCTCCCTATTTTCAACATTTATTTTAGTTTTCTTCTTGAACCTGACATGTGTGTGGTAGAAGCTGACAATTTTATATGTTGCTTACAAAAAAAAGAAGAATGCTTTTCTGAAGATGTCACTGTTTGTAGTTAAATAAGCCACTTTTCATGATAAGAATTTTCTTGTATTTATTCAGAGGTTCTATTCTTTTCCCTTATGACTTGGATAATAGCTCCGCTATTCTAACCCTTCAGTGAAACCATGTTTAGTACACAATTTGAGATATTTGCAGCATACACTGTTCTTCATATGAGAAAAGATGAGCTTTTTAATAATAGCTTCTTTTGAATTAGGAAAGAATTTCTACAATAGAGACGGAAACCACATGAGGAAATGTAATCAATGATGGTTTTGTGTGGGCATTAACAGTTTCTTCGTTCTGAAGGTTTGCAGTTTTGGGGTAGGATAAAGGAACTGCCACCACTATCCAGTCATTATTTCATTCACTGCAAAAGCATTCATGATTATCCAGGGTATTTCTTGATATCTTTTAAAAGACCCATTTTTAGCACACCTTTATCAACTAAAGATATCTTCCATAAAGATTTACAATTGCTTTGCTCAGTGGTATAATGAAAAAATTCATGAAATCTGCAACCAGACAGTCTTGGTTGGATCTTGTGTTACTTTAGGCAAATAGCTTCACTCCCTGAACCTTTGTTCTCTTATCTGTAAAGTCAGGAGGTTGTAAAGTTAAATAAGTCTACATGTATAAGTCTACATATATTGAAATTTTATATATGCAGACTCATATAATCTACTATATATGTAGACTAGTGCCTTGCCCATAAGTGGACCTAAGAAGTGTAAACTGTCTTCATTCTTAGAGATTTAATACCTGCTTGATCCAGATAAACAGGAAAATGCTCATTTTGGAAATTAAGAAGATGCTACAAATAAAGTAGATCATATTCACACTGGATTAAGTGATAAGGAAATATTTTTTCTTATGTAACAAAAAGTCCAGCAATCAGAAAGACTCCCAATGTAGGATATCAGGGTTTCTGCTCAAATTTTCTATGACTCCCTCTTTCTATCCTCCCCTTCATGTTGGATTCTTTGCAAGCTTCTTTCCTCATAGTCACAAAATGGCTGCCAGCAAGATCAAGGACAATTCATTTCCTTGATCACAAACAGTGAGAGTCCAAACTGTCCCCCAACCATGGCCTGCTAATCTGTCCTTTAATCTGATTAGGACATCAGATCTCGTGCCCACCACTGAACCAGTAACAACCTTGTGTGGGGTAAATAGGTATCGCCAATTTGCAATCAGAAGCTCAGGTTCCAAGACTTGCTAGACCATACTTCTAAAAAGAAGGAGAGCTGGAATCAGAACACAAGTTTTCTAATGCCAAGTCCAGTGATCATAGCAGGGCCATTCAGTTTTACCACTAGGATTATTAATAAATAAATACATATATAGAGATGTATATGTATATAACTATAGGTATATGTATATATACATTCATTTTAATAAAATCATTTTTGAGACCTTAAGTTACATTGTCATTCATTTTACTTTTTCTTAAAAAGTTGACATGTTTGGCTTAAATGTTCTGCCACTCTATAGTCTTAGCATATTTCTGAAATATTCTTGCAAATGCCATTTAACTAATTTATATTTACCTTTCTAACGCAGTGGCCTGTGACTAAAACTTTCTCTACATTTGAGTTGATCTGGGTCTTATTTATAATATCCTTGTCAGCTTTCACCATTTGTGTTTTGGTTCTGGTCTTCTTGTCTTCATTCCTCTCATTAATGCATTACAGCAGCAAAACACTGCAGGTGAATTCCATAAGCATGGATGTATTTTACAGTCTCTGTTTTCTGGGTGGGGACTCAGGTACATGCCACTGGTATACAGGATGGCAATTGAATTAGTAATTTTACTTAAAGTAAGTAATGGGTATTTTTCACGGTGGAATTTTATACTAGGTCCTTGAATAAGAGAATATACTTAAAGGTCTTCCCTGGTTTCTAAAGTCACTTCTTATCCCAGAAGTAATACATGCATAGCACACAGAGCTCTTCCTTGAGGAATCAGCTTAGTTTTATATATATTGCAAAGTACTCTAGATACAACAGTCAATCATTTCTTGCTCTTTCTCTTCTTACCTGGAAGGATGATATTATGTCTCCTTTTGCACTTATTATCAGGGAAGCCATTCAGATCTTAATCAACTTTCAATCTATGCCTTCTAGATCACACTTGACCTGCTGCCTAACACATATCTTTGGTGCTACATAAATAATCATAAGTTATATCCTCCTTCCATGGCTGAGAAGTTCTCTAAAAACACCCAAGCTACGATGAATCTGGAAGCCAGAGGCCTGACCTTAGAACCAAAGGCAGACCTCCCATAATGAAATACAGATAGGAACCGATTAAGATGTTCTGTCCATCTACCTCCAGTCATTTGAATCTATACTGTATCTAGTCATCTATCCAGAGGGGCAAATCAGCTACTTTTCATTCAGATAGGACACTGTTTATGGACACCCTCAGCCTAATGGAATCAGAAAGTTTCTGTCCAGTTCATTTTTGTTGTAGTACATGTAGGAATTTGAGACTAGGTTAAAACTAACTCCATATGTTTGCATTTGGGCCATTTCCCTCAGTAACTCTATCCCATTGAAGTACAAAATCTTAAGCATTCCAAGTTAAGTTACTAAAAATATTTAAGGAGAAGAAATTAACTAAAATTCTCAAGACTGGCTTTATTCAGAGCAAGAGAAAACTAAAATGTTATGTTTCCACATGTCAGTGTCTACCCGCAGCTTTGTCTATCCTAAAAGATTTTTAACTTCTAAGTGGTTCCATGTTTACTAAATGAATAAAAGAAAGACAAATTAAAAGAAAAAAATAATTTAAACCTATTTGACAAAGAGATACAAAACTACCAACGTGAGAGCTAATTTCCAGTGAAATTTTAAATGGATACTTATGGACGGGTAGAAGAATTAACAAAATTCATATTCTAAGGTTGCTTTGCCTTTATGGTGTCTGTTTTCAACCTAGCTGATTGTGTGTGTATTTTTATACCCTAAAAAATGCCCACTGGAAACTGTGGAAGATTGAAGAAATATAAAGCCACAAATCTAAGTGAAATTAAAATAATAGCTAAATTTAACCATATATAAGAAAAAGAATATTTATAACTAAAAATACAAGCAAACCTAAATGCATGCTTTTACTCCCTTGTACAAAGTCAGAGATTCCTAGTAGTCTTCCTGTGTTCTTGCACTGAGCAGCATTTAGTTGATTAGTCCTTGCCCGAGTTCTAAGAAATTCCAGTATCAGAAATCTTGATGCTATGCAGTTCCCTACTCCTTATCTGATAGAGTGGTGAGCTGATTTTTTCCTGAAGCTTGCCTGGGCTGAGGCTACAAAAAAGAAGAAATAAAACAAGTAGACATAGACAAACGGAACATTCATTCATTCAATAACCATTTAACATGAAAGGAGTGGTGACAGGAAAAGGAAGTCAAAGAAGAATGAAAGATTAGTTCAGCAGAGAAGAAAAATAATGACATGTGGAGACAAGAGAGATTGGGATTAGAATCCTAGACCTGTCTGACTTTAGAGCCAATGTACTTAATCACTACCTTATAAAAGAAAGTAGGTATGAACAAATATTGGTGCATTAAGAGATAAGCTTCTTCATTAAACTATAATGTGCATAAAGGTAGAGACACTGCATTTTTCATTTCTGATTTTTCCAGATTAACCAGATCAGTGACTTGCCTGCAGTGATGGTTAATAAATACTGAATGATCAGTTAGATGGTGATGGATGAACTGACCGGTAGAATCCAAAGTTCGCACTTGCTCAGCGTCATGACTGTTGGATGTAATTTCACTGTGTCCCAGAAGTAGGAAGAAACCTTAAAATGTTAGTAATAGCAATTATTCAGCTTTTGGATTGAACCACAGGCTTCCACATATATATTCTTAAAGGGAGATCATGATCTTGTTTTTCACATGAGAACATGGAAGTTCAGATATGTTAAGTCCTCACCCAAAATCACGTAACTAACAAGTGACTACACAGGGGCTAGCGTCTTTGCCTTCCCATCTTTCAGTTCAATGGACTATTCTCCAAATTATACAGGCTTTTTTAAATAATTTCCCAAAATAATTTAGGTAAAGGAAGGAAATTTCAGAATGTTCAAAATGTTTTTCTTACATTTTCTAAATATCAGCATTTGTGAAACATTTCTAATTAACTATTCATGGTGAAACTATGACCTACCAGCAACAGTGTTTCCAGCACCACTGTTTAGGTAATTGTTGTCTCTTGCCCTTGACAGCCTATAGCTGGTTCAGTTGCTCAGCACTGTGAAGAATTTACAGCTCATGACTATTTTTAAAAGTTATCTTTGTGTGCATACTTTTTTTTTGCATTTAAATTATGTTGAGGAAAACTGCTAATATCTAACTAAAAGCAATAATATCATAAACTCTTTGAAAGAGGTGAATGCTCCATTCAGATGAAAGATTTCAAGTTGAGTGATAATTGAGAAAAAAATCCGTATCTTAATGAAAAATCCCAAGACTGCAAAAGCTCATATTAATTATGAACCGAATGAGACACATTCTGAAACAGAGGCTAACATAATTCTTACATAATCCCTTAGAAATATGTCTTACTATTGGCCCACCAGAAATATGACCTATTGGCCTGTAGTTGGGTTAAACTTGATATTCTATTGATAACAAACACTGAGCTCCTATCACCCAAAGCCTCTTCCATCTTTCACAGGATCAGTTCTTCTTTCCATACACAGAATATTCTGATTCATTTTGCAAACCTGAACTTTAAACTAAACTTTCTTTGTGAATTACTTGAGCAGCATTGTGAAATTGACCTTCAGTGTAAATTACGCTTATCTCAGACCTAAAGATTGCATAGATATGAGTACTATCACAGGTTAGCCTAATGATTTATTTACTTGAAAAAGCTGTATATATACATGTATCTATACACATAAGTATACACATATATAAACATTATATGTCAATTATCTAGCATAATTGTGATACCTAGAGTTCATCGAGTTAGATTGGTCCTTGATAATATTATTCAACTAATTCATTTGGTAGAATGAGAAAACTAAAACGAAAAAAGTTTCATTGATTTACTAAAAATGCCTATTTGATAAGCTACAGAACCCATACTAGAACCCACGTGTTTAGATGTCCATTGATACATTTTATTCCTTATCGCCCTTCAATAATATGCAATATATATATATAATATTGGGAAATATTATACAAATGCTTTCATAACCAATGTCCCACTAAGGCTCTGGATCCCAGCATCTACTTCATTAAGTGAAATCAAACCCATATAAGTCAACTGACAAGCTGCTCACCTCTTGTGTGTCTTGACACATTCCTCTTGTCTGTGCCTACTTGACAGAGCAATATTAAAATATTTATACAAGTTTACAAAACCAAAAGAGATTATATGTTATGTTATTATTCTTTTAAACTAGACTTAAAATAACATAATTATCATTTTCATATGTGGCTTTTCCCTCTGGATATGATTTTTAAAGATTGTATCTGACCTTGAATAAAGCAATATTCATGACCTCAATCCATTACTGCAAATATCAGCCATATTTATCAGGCTGTGGATTTTAATTTAGCATAATTTGGGACCAAAAAAAACATAAAAAAACATGAGCTGGTCACTCATAATTATTTATTTACATCTCACAAAAGGTTTGTCTATGGAATTTCATACTCAGGTCATATGCCTTTAAATAGACAGGCAAAACGGGAATAGAACATTCTGTTGACAGGTAAATGTGAATCAATCTGGTTTCATTCAAAGAAAATAATCAAGCTCTTTTCAAATAATATAAAATGCAAAATGATTGCCTGTTGGAGAGGAGGGGGCCTTATCAGCTTCTCTTCTTAGAGAAATGATTGCCATATTTTACCTAGAGGAGCATATGCTTCAGCTTATCTTGTGACTTCTCTGCAGTCTCCGATATTTATTAACAGTTGATTTTCTGTCTTTGCTCTCCTTCCCTTCTTCCCTCCTCCAGCGTAAATTAGTTTCCCCAAATCTACATCTAGCCTTCATTTTCTTATCAGTCTTGCAAAAAGCATGATTATTTCATTATTGGTTTTGAAGTGTCTTTCATATTAAGTTGTGCAGCTCTGGTTTCAGGCAGACATTGAACAGACTCTCTATCTGTTTTATTCTTTGTCTCATCATCTTAATCAAAGTCCCCTGAGACTGAGTCTTTAGTAACAAACAAGAATAAAGGGAAATTATGAATTGTTGCTTCCACAGAAAAGGCAGTATTCATCAGGAATTCCTGGTGGGATTCAAACAAGGTAGACTTCAAACATGTGAAAACAATGATATTCACCTCTGAAAAACCCTTTCATAACTAGGATACCTGTCTTTCAAGTCTCTTTTTAGACTGATACCTAAGCAGGGTCTCTCTTTTGGAGCTCAAGCTTTGCTAGTGGAAGATTTTTCAGCATATGTTTATCTTTTTCATATAATAATTGCATTCCTGCTTTCTGCCAGATATTTCATAATTTTTTTCTTACAGCCTTTTTCATCTTTGCTGTATAGAATTTAACATTAACTCTCTGATTTACTGAACAGACATTGTCCTGGATTCCTGATATTGAACAGCTATGGGAGAAGTATAGGTGTCATGCCCTCATTTTTAGATTCAGATGATTCAAAATAGCCTGACAGCCCGAGTCTCACACTGTCCCTGCACTCCTTTGATCACATTTTGATAAATTTTTCAGAAGCAGTATAGGAATTGGGTTAGCTATTTAAGTAGAAGTCAGCTTACGTTGGGGCAACATGAAAATGGTCTAATATAACCTATGTTCCTCCCTAATGAACAAATCAAGTTTTCTGTTATCTACAAAAATCAAAGAGAGCCAAAATACCTAAATTCCTAATTCCTCAATACTAATCACTATTATACGTTTAATGACATCTTATTTACATTTAGAAGTCCTTGCTCACATCTATGTATTTTTTATATAATTAATTGATTCCAATAACTAAAGTATGAATTTGATTCTTATATGGCTTTGGGCTCTTATATCCACTAGTAACTTATAGCCATGTTATAATGCTGCAATAAATAAAGAAATAAAATGTTGCCTTCAACTTCAGATATGGTTCTCATCAGGCATCTCTGACATAATGTTAAATGTATTTGCCCTATTGCTATAGTGTACTTAGATAGGGAAATACAGAATGTGTTAGTTATCTATTACTCTGTAACAAATTATCCCAAAACATAGCAGCTTGAAGCCACAAATTTTTATTATCTCATAGTTTCTGTGGGTCTTGAATCAAGGTGGTATGGTTGGATGCCTCTGGCTTAGGATCTGTCACAAAACTGAAATCAAGGTATCAGCCAAGACTGGGGTCATTTCAAGAACTAAATGGAAGAGGATACACTTCCGAGTGCACTCACATGGCTTATGGTGGGGTCTGAAGATCCATTTTCAAGCTCATTCACTGACTGTTGACAAGCCTCATGTACTCTCTGGTATAAGCCAGAGATGTTAATGCCTTGCCATGTAGATCTTTCCATAGGTCTACGCACCACATGGCAGCTTGCTTTCCCCAGGTCAAGGGCTCTAAGAAAGAAAGAGTGAGAGAATATGAGCAAAAAGGAAGCCACAGTCTTTTTAAAGTCTAATTTCATCAGCAACATCCCATCACTTTGGCAGCATCCTTTTTGTTAGAAGCAAGTCACTAGGTCTAGCCCACACTCATGCTGAGGGAATTACACGGTGCATAAATGCCAGGAGGTGGGGATCTTTGAGATCCATTTTAGAAGCTGTCTACCGCACTCCACCCTTTGGCCCCCACTGGTTCATATCCCTCCAATGTACAAAAAAGGCTCACTCTCCCAGAGTCCACAAAGTCTCATCCCATCACAGTATGTCAGGACATGCTAGGTTATACTGCAGTAACAACTCTAAAATCTTGTTGACTTAAAACAGCATAGTTTTATTTCTCAGTCATACTGCACACCCAACATGGATTGGCTAGGGATTCCTCTCATGTTGTCCTCACTCAAGGAATCTCCAAGATCACTGGGGCTGGAGGGAGGAGAGAGCAAATTGTTCACCAGCTGTTAAAGGCTTCTTTGTGGAAGTGATCTGTGTTACTTCTGCTCAAAGAACAGGGCCACACTAATTTGAAGGGTACAAGGAAGTACATCTCTGAAAAAAATAGCAACATAAATATCAAGGAACAGCCCAAAAGGCGAACATAATGGGTAAAGTCATATATTTCACTTCTAACTACTTACTTACCAAAATGATTATAGGCCAAATTGATGATACATTTAACTCATTCCAAGTATTTACTGTTATATGCTGGGCTTATGAGAAATACTAAGAACTCAGAGCAGAGGAAAAAGCAGTCCCTACCTTCTGGTTTCTCAATATAGTGGGTAAAGAGACAAGTACATAGATAATTAGAAAGTAGACATCATTATAAAATGTTGTTTAAGATGTAATAGAGGCATCTAATGCAGACTTGAAGGGAGAGGAGATCAGAGAGGACATCGTGGGGTAGACGAACTCTCATGAGTTCTAATAGATGCGTAGAAATAGGACGGGTAAAAAAAGTCAAGAGAGAAATTTTTCAACTTTTCTTTAATAAAATGAATTTATGATGATTATCCTCTAGGTCAAAAGGCCTGATTCTTCTGCATCTGCAGTTAACTACTGCCTTAGCCTGATCAAATAACTTGGCAACTCTACGTCTAGACTTCCTCATCTGTGAAATGAGAAAGTTTAATTAGATGTTGTCCAAGACCTTATCCAACTATAAAATTCTGTGATTATTCCTGACTCTAGAGGGTATTTATTTAAAGTGCCTACTATAGGATAATTATAAAATAATTACCTTATAAAACAATCACTTACTAAAACAGTTCAGTAAACATCTATGGGAAATTTCTATATCTGCAAATACTGGAATTGTATTCGCAGCCCTTCTGAGACACAATATGTTCAAAACTGATCACAAAAAGAAGATGCAGTTTATAGTAGATTGATATGAAGTAATTCTTCATGGCGAACTTCTACTCTGTGGCATTTTTCACCTTTGATCTACCACCCCCGACATTTCTAATGATTCTTATATATGAAGAGACTCTTTATGCTTTCATATATAAGGAGACTTTATATGTTTGTTTTGTTTATTTGCTTGTGAAAAGACTCCAGTCGTTTCCCCCACCCCACACAGAATTTATTTTGCACTGAAATTCTGTTGCCAGGTTGATTTCTACCTTCATAACTCCACTGAAGTCCATGCTCTTGATTCCACTCCCCAGCCCTTCATGGATCCCCCTACTTCCAGGGAAAGTCCTTGGCAGCGACGATTTAAGTCTTCACTGCTCACAGCACAACCGTCATTCTCATACCAGCCAACTGAATCCTGGGTCAGGAGTCTTCCATTTCCACTGCAAGCCTTCATTACCCCTCTCTTCCTTCTCTATTCTAACCTAGGCTTTCAAAGTAAATACCCCTACCAAGTATTGGCAAAGACGTGATACAACAGGAACACATATATTTCAGGGGAGTATAATTGCTACAACCACTTTGGAAAACAGTTTGGCATTATCTGCTGAAGTTGAACATATGCCTACCAGATGATCCTGCAATTCCACTCTTCATTATATACAACATATGGACCAAGAAATATCTACAAGGATGTTTATTGCAGCATTAACTGTAATTGCTCTAAACTGAATATGACCCAATGTCCATCAGCAATAGAATGGATATATAATGTGAGGTATATTCATATGATATTTGATAAATTGCCACATAAATGAAACCAAGAAGTATAATGTGAAGTAAAGAAGCCAGACACGAAGTAATACGTAATTGTGATTATATTTATATAATGTTCAAGGCAGCTATAACTATAGGGCTAGAAATCAAGATAATGTCTGTTTACCTTTGACAAAGAGGGAGGAATGGAATTGGGAGGGAGCTTGAGGTTTCTGTAACACTAGAAATGTTCTATATTTTGACCTGGGTGGTGGTTGCCCTGGTGTTTGCTTTTGTGTGATTCATTGTCTATGCACTTTTCTATAAGTGTTCTGTACTTTGACTTTATAAAAAATATTTAAAAGGTACATGGGTTTCCAAGAAGTCCTGCTTGTTTTTTTAAAGAGACCCTGTGGAAATATACGCACAATCCAAAATAAAGACCCCATAAATCCTCATTCTTTAGCGATGAGAGGCACAACTGATATCCCAGTTTGTATATCCTTTTCCAGATGTGTGATGACAATCTTATACTCCAGTAACCTTCCTCATTGTAGACTATTTTTCCTACGTTTCTGTGTCAGCTGCAATATGGTTTAAGGTAGGATTTGTTATTGTTGTTGTTCAGTTAATAAAACTCCGAAAGACTCATTCTACTTAAGGGAGAGAAAAAGAACAATGTTAGAGAAGGAACAAAAAAAAGGAAACAAATATATAGAGAGAGGGAGAAGGGTGGAAGAGGGAGGAAGAAGGGGAGGAAGGAAGAAGGAAGGACGAAAGGAGCAAAGATGTCGCTTAAGGGGTCTAACATGTTTGGCAGAACAAAACTTAAAAATCTACTTTCTTCCTCATCCATCCTGGTTTCCTACTGGAAAACCTACACATGAAATGAGGACTTGATGATTTTGCAAAACAGATACCTTTAGGTATTTCATATTTTTATTTTTTCCTGGATGTTTGCTTACCTACCATTGCTTGTCTAGTATAAACCTGAATCTATGGAAACATGAGAACAATGACTAAAGAAAAACATGTGCAAACAATTCTAAATAAAAGCGAATGAAAGCCTCCTAATGAAGTCTCTTTAATACGTAATTTTAAACCACTTTACGGGGTCATAGTTGCTTGTGCTAATGTAGAATCTGATTTAAAACGACCTGCTATTTTGATAATCAGATTTTTTTTTTTTTTTTTGGTGCTTTAGAATAGGGTTAGCAGCAGAAAGAAACTTTATATGAAGTAAATTTTTTTGTAATTTAAATAAAGTTGTAAAAAGCATCACACTATACGTATAAATTAAATTCCAGCTTTCTGTTGAAATATCTTTTTTTAGGTTTGAAATGTTTTAATTAAAATATGCCTATTACATTTAATAGAGTCATGAGTCATTAATGAAACTTGGAATTTTTACATTATAACAGAAGGGTTACCATACAGCAAAGATAAAAAACTATAGTGAGGAAGTCCAAAGTATTTTTTATGGGTCAAAATGTGAAATATACATGATTTGACTCTAGCTAACTCTATTTAAAAAATAAAATAGATGGTATTCTTCTGACGTAAAACACACTAAATGAAGGGCTGTTTATGAGATGTTTGTTACTTCTGTGGGTAAAAAAAAAAAATTGAGTTTATGACCAAAGTAAATGGAAAGCTTCAAAACTTCTTAGAACCATTTTCCATGCACATCTGGAAATACTACAGCTGCATCAGGCCAGATCATACCTCACCATGGACAGTTCTGCTCTGGAAAGTTATTGACTGTCGCTCTTACAGTTTCCTCAACCACAACAATTAGTCAAAACTTTGGCAGAAAGCATGGAAATGAAAGAACCTGTCCCATTGCACCAGTTCCCTTCTTATTTGTTTCATTCTCTTACCCACATCAGGAATGTTCTATGAGCTGGAGTGTGCTGCTTCCTTGGCTAAATCAATTGCTGAAATTCCATTTTCTCCTGCTTATGAGAAGTTATGATCCTGTTTTTTCCTCGATCTTCAGAAGAGAAAACAAAATTGAGACATTAAGAATTTGCACTCTGACCACTGTAGGAAGCTCAGTTGACCTAAACATGAAGCATGACTTAGAAAGAATTGAATTCTTTCTATTTCAGGTTGATTTTAAATACTTTCTATTGTCTCCTCTGCTACATCAACAGGTCATTGGGTTGATATTTGTAGTCAGAAAGGAAAAGTAGTGCTGAGACGATCTGAGAAGCAGAAGAGTTGTCTTCATGTCTATGAAAACTTGAAGACATGGCTTCAACTGGCAAATCCAATGTGCCTTTGCCTGACACTAAAGAGACAGGTGCCTTACCAGGGTAAATTATGTATTAACATGGATGTGAGTGAACTACAAATTTTTAAAGCTACCATAAAATCTAGCCTAAAGGTGCTGTTCAGCAATATTATAAATGAGTTGTGGCACAGAGCTTGAGGATTTTTACTTCGGGATAAAAGCAAGTTGCACGTCTGGCAGAAAAAGCTTCCTCTTTGTTCTTCAGAAAAGAAGCAAGGAGATCTGACCATCTCCACTATGTTTTCCTTACTTAAATAGGGCTCAAAGTAAAGGAAGTTTGTGTTTGAAAGTTAAGTTCTGCCAAACAGGACTAAATTTAACTAGCAAGTGGATGATCGTAAAGAGACAGATGGGTGAGATTTATGAAGAGACCTTTTGGAAGTGGCCTCAAACAGGTGGTTGCCCAAAAGGAGTCAGTGCACACAGTGTTTTTGGCTGTAGGAGGAAGGAGAGAGAAAGGTGTTGGCAATAAATACAGGAATGCATGCTGACTGAGATTTGATATTGCTTGTCTCCATTTTTGACTAAACTTCAAAAGTTATTTCATTGTACTATGAGAAGAGCAGAAGGTCTTGGGTTCTGTGATTGGTTATTGTTTTGAAAAGGAAAGAAAATTACCTTTCATTTTCTCTTCTTTGCCACTCAACCCCCAGTGGAAGTTCGAAGGACCTTCCAAATCACAGCAGATGCAGCAAGGAGCTTTTGAGTGTGTTACCTCTGACTAAGGTTTTGCAATGATCTCACCGTCTTACCAAAAACCACAAATAGATGCCTACAAACACATTTTTGCAAAAATGTTTCAATGTTTCCACTTGCTTTGAACTTCTAAGCAAAATCAGATTTTACCTTTAAGGTATTTGCCAAAAAGTATTTTGAAGCATGTGCTAGATGAAGCCTTGCATTTCCCCCCAAAGAATAAGTGTATTTAGAATAACATTTTCTGTGAAATTTTCATGGTACATTTTATCACATAAAATTCAAGTTATTAAGAAATATAGAGAGATGGTCATTAAGTGCCATATACTATGTCAGGGGCTTGGCTAAAAGCCACAACAAAACAAAACCAGTCGCTGTGGGAGTACTGAAATTTACAACCTAGTGGAGGAGATCAAACAGATGGAACAATCCTAGTCTGGGTAGGCTAAGTGCTGTAACAAACACCCATTCTTTTTTTTTTCCTGAGGAAGATTAGCCCTGAGCTAACATCTGTACCAATCTTCCTCCACTCTATATGTGGGTGTCTGCCACAGAATGGCCGATAAGTGATGTAGGTCCACGCCTGGGATCTGAACCCATGAACTTGGGCCTCTACAGTGGAGTGCACCAAACTTAACCACTATGCCAAGGGGCTGGCCCCAAACACCCAATATTTTAATGGCATAAAGAACTGAAATTTAACTCTCATTTACATAAAACTCCAGTGTCAATAGATGTTCCTAGTCAGGGTGGGATGAAGGATGGTCATCTATGTAACACTCTAGTATGAATAGACTCTATTAGTGGGGTTGAGGGTAATGCTGAAAGCTGTGGCTGTAGGACCATGCTCTTTCTGTCTTATACATCTTTCCTCTTCTAGGTCCTCAGAGATTCTACCTGTAGTGAGGGAATGTAGAACAAAGGATCATGTATGAGATGGTTTTAAGGCCAGGCCTGATAGTGGCACTATTTGGATCTAGCCATATTCCACTGTGAAGAATTCAGTCACATGCCCACATCTCTCTGCAAAATGTAGTCTGGCTCTGTAACAGGAGGAAAAGGGAACTAGTTTGGTGAACAAGTAGCCAGTTTCTGTAATACAAGGTAATGTGATGAACTGTGATAAGGAAGAGCACAGAGCTATTGGGTCATCTGGGAGATACATCTAAGTCAAACTTGGAGGGGGCAGGATGTCAAGGAAGGCTTTCTGCATGAGATAACCACTTCCTTGGGAATTGAAAGAGAAATAAGAGTTGAAGGTGTGAAAAACCCTTGAGAAGGAAGTGGTCTAGACAGAAGGAAAAAATTCTGAAAGCCTGAATCAAGATAGATTTTAGACTTTATAAAATGATTCTATTAAGGAATTAAGACAAAGTGCCTTTTTCTATGTTTTAGAGATGTGGATTTTAAAAAAAATTAGTAATGAGATTCTTTTACATGAATGTAATGCTTATAAATTTAGAGTTCTTCCATGCTAGCTAGTCCCAGGATGAATATAACAGACAAGGATTTGCTTTAGCTTGGCCACCAGGGTTTAAATGATCCCCTTAACAACTTAGGGGGCATCTAGCTCCATAAAGTCCAAATGATGAGAATTTGGAAATGCATTGTGTAATCTCAGAAAGCAACCAACTAAGGCATTGTGTAGCCTTGATGAAATAGGTGGAGTAAGAGGACAATTTAATCATTTTATGTTAGACATGATAGTCTGAGTTAAAAATTTTAAGGAATAATCAATATTTACTGCTTTACAGCAACAAAAGAAATTTCCATGTTGATTTTTGGCATTTCACTGTTTCAATTAAAGATTATATCACATAAAATTGATACTGGCTTCTCATTAACCCTCTTGCTCTTTCTCCTCTCTGTTTCAATCCCCCTAAAAAAGGGATGGCAGAAATACCATATTTTGAAGATAATTCAGGGTTTGAAATATTTTTTAAATGAATTCTGATTTTTATCTTTCTAATTAGGTTTTGAACTTCTTGAGGCCAGGGACTGTGTTTGAAAGCACCTACAGTGGCTAACATAAGGTAAGTCTACCAAACATCTTAACTCCTTCCCTTCTTTGAGTCCTAACACCTAATAGAGTGCCTGATACATAGATGGCACTCAATAAATATTGGTTAGGATGGATGGATGAATGGAATATTCAAACATTGTATTCTATTCACCTGCTATTCCTCTTAGAATATGCTAAGATTGAGTTGTTCTTTGCTATGAATGATGAGTTTTCCTTTTATAAGTAAAATTACAACATACTCAAACATTACTCAAAACAATGGAACAACTAGGAAAGTATCTGTCAATGAGGGATTTCTTTTTCAGTTCTGAATCACGGATGATGTTAGTCAGCAATGTGGGGGAAATCTAACAATGGGTTAATATTTTGAACTGGAGCAGCAGATGCCTATAGATTTAAATGTTGATTGAATTTAGCTGCTGCTGCCATGAAATTGTTAGCCCTCAGCAGTGGTCTTGGCTACATTCTTTATTTTTGTTCTTCTGGAAGCTACAAAGCTATTTATTGTTAATGAGGGAATAAAGTGAGAAAACAGATTAGCAAATAGATTAGCAAATTTTTCAATGTCTAATCTCTGTTAAACAATAACAAGTTATCATGTAATGCATTGAGTTCTCACTACTTTGCTACAAAATTTTTGCTATTAAGACAGCTTTGTTACCTTACATATTCTTTCTCTGATATAAACATTTCATCTATTATAATAATACTTTTTGATAAAATTCTCTACCAAGTACATATTTTCTTGTCCATTGCAACTTACTAGGGTGCTTCTAATCTTAAAATGATACTTCTTTGCAATAAATAACTCCTATGCTCTCTAAGATATTTGACCTATTGGCATATCATTTAAAACTTTTATCTAGTATAAATCTGTGATGAATTATAAAATAAACATGATTTTTCATTGATGTTTCTAAATACAAATTTTGACAATAAAGTTTAAAAGTTCTTTAGCAAGCTCAGATACTTTTATCAACTAAAAATTTTGCATTTTCACCTTAAAGGAGGAATACCTCCTCCCATATTCTCCATCAACCTCATTTGGGGTTGATGCTTCTTAAGACTCTAAGAAAAAGAAAAATATCTGTGTATAGAAAAGGTACACAAAGGCCTTTCGGAAGCCAAGCTGGCACTGTAGTCAAATGAGATGAGAGTTAAACAAGAGAGATGGAGATTGTAGTAAATTTGTTTCAGCTCTCAGGCTGTTTTGCCTTCGGTGCCTCATTGTTGCAATTTTATATCCACTGTATTAAGATTCAGCTCACCTTCGCCATAAAGCTTTCTTGGATACCCACAGTCAGAATGATGTCTTTTTCTTCTGAACTCCTATGTGCCTTTGTTCATAACTCTCTTATGATACTAATCATTCTGCTTTATGGTTCAGCAATTTGTATAGAATCAGTTCCCATTTTCTGAGCACATTATGTTCCAGAGTTAATTTAAAAACCAGTTGTTTGGGAATCCGAAGTACTTATTAGTTCCCATAGAACTAATAATAGAAATGATGTTCTTATTTTCTTTTAAGTTCTATTGCTGTCTGATCTAGTGCCAATAGAAATATTTCAAATATACTTCCAATTATGACATTGCTTCTTCAGAACCAATCAATTCTATTCTAAGGGGAAAATTGCATTGATCCTAACCTAGACTTGCCTAGATTCTCTGCTCCTTACTAGCTGTTTGATTTTAGGCAATCTATTCAAATACGTGTATTTGACATTTCTTATCTGTAAAATGGAGATAATAGAACCTACTGCTTATGGCTGTTGTGAAGATTAAATTTCATATATGAAAAGTGCTTTAGAACAGTACCTGACATATTGTAGTGGTTATATGGGTTAGCCTATAGATGTTAATCACGTTATTTTCATTCAATCTTGGAGTATCAGGAACTTATCTGCCCACATATAGGCGTGTTTGAAAGTGGAAGTAGGCAATAAATTTTAGAAGTTCACCTTCTGGAGATAGGATAGATACTTGAATCACAGAAACATAGTGTCTCATGGTCAGAAAGAGCATAAACAACTACCTCTTCTATAAAATGCAGATCAAATGGTTTCTTGGTATTCCTGTATCTCCAAGATGAGTAAAAAGTGGAAACGAAACACTGTAATTATCTTCATCTCATCACAGAAATGAAATGGAGGTAAAAATAACAATGATTATCATTGATATGATTTATCGAGCCCTTAAGATGTGCCAAACATGAAGTGACGGGCTTTACATGTTATCCTCATAGCCTCTTCTTTAAACTGGTGGTCAAGCAGGTAAAAATCTTTCATGGCTAAAAACAATTAGAGCTAGAATCCAAACTCCAAACTTTCTGACCTTTAAATCTTATAATATTTCCACTCTACTAAAGACAGCACTCTGAGCCAGAGTATATTTTTCAGATTAATATTTTACATATTCAATATTCCAAGTATTTTTTTCAGATTAATATTTTACACATTCTAATGTCTTTTTAGGGGCTGTTCCGCCCCTTAACAAATTTACCTAGTTCTTTCTAATCCTGCCTTCTCCATATTGTCTGCAAAAATATAAGACGTTTTGTCAAACAATTGGGTGAAGGCTAGCACTCTTTATTTCAGGCATTATATTTGATCAGTATTTCCCAAATTGTCTTCTCCATTTATCTAAGATCACAAGCTCACTAGCAGTGTTGCTTTAGGGCATTGCATTAGAAATTTTTCTTTCCCTTTGTAGTCCATGAATGTTATATAATCAGGCTTAAATGTAAGCATATAACTCTAACACATTACAAAATATGGAACTTTTTAATCTTGCCAAAGGAAAGACAGCTTTCTTATTTAATAAAGCCTTCATCCCTTAAATATATTCAACCTTTATTTTTGATATGCATATTATGTGCAAAGCACATTGCACTCATCTCTTATTCTCTTGTCACAGTAAACCTCTGAGGTCTGTACTTTAATTATCTCCATGTTAGGATGAGGGACCTGAGAACTGGAGAAACTAAAGTATCTTACCCAAAGTCACACAAGTAGTACTAGCATCAGAATTCTAACCCCGTGGAACTCCAGAGACAACCACCGCCACTATGTCTTGAAATCATCCTGATTGCTTTGAGTTAAGAGAACCAAAACCCTGTAACTAGATGGCAGAATCATGAGGCTTCCACTCTTTTGCCAGTTCCTCCTTAAGTCTCTAGATCGTGAACCTTTGGAAAGGAGGGTCTATGTCTTCTTATTCATCTTTAATAGCCCTCACAATATCTAAAAGAGTGCCTTGACTCGATGAACATTTAATAAATTACTGATTGAGAACATTTTGGGATATCTAAGATACTGTTAATGATGACTATACTATTCTGTAATTAAAATTTCAAAACCTTCTGCTCTAGGGTCATTGACCAAGTTTAGTCAATTTGGTTAAATGAGCTTTCTTCTTCACGCAATTGTCAGTGTCACTTTTTCTAATTGGATCAAGCTAATGCTAGCCAGAAACTGTTAAATGTCTAAATGTGGAAATTCACAAATATGCATGGTGAACATAATATTACTGTGGATTCTATAGCCAAGTGCTTTGCTTATTTTGGCAAGTGGAATTTAGTTTCTTGTGAATGATAACATTTGATTATTTGCTACACAGTACCATATTTTAATATAAGGACCAATGCCAATGCCTGTAAATATTTTCATATAATGAGGAGTAACCTTCCTGAATTTTAGTTAATTTCTAGAATCTAATTAATTAAGAAAGTTGGAAATACTAAGATTTCTTTAGGTGATTTTAAGAATTACTTATAAAGTTCTGAGCAACACTGTTTTAGAGAAATAAACCAGATCTCCTAACTAAGGCATCCCATTAAGTGAGCCTGGTTTGAGTTATTTTTAGTAAAGAAGTAATTAACATTATACATAGCAGGGACATATTCGGGTCTCTATTAGAGATTTTTGATTGCAGTATTAATTTGACAATTTCTGGTAAAGAACAAGTTAATCTAATTAAGGGGAGGTTAATTGGGTATGCAGACTGTATGGCCAGAGGAAGAAAGCTCAGCAGCCACCGGCCCTGTGGCCGAGTGTTAAGTTCGCATGCTCTGCTTCCACGGTCCAGGGCTTCACCAGTTCGGATCCTGGGCGCGAACATGGCACCGCTCATCAGGCCATGCGCCATGCTGAGGTGGCGTCCCACATAGCATAACCAGAAGGACCTACAACTAGAATATACAACTAAGTACTGGGGGGATTTGGGGAGAAGAAGAAGAAGAAAAAAGAATGCTCAGCAGGATCTTCTCTGAGCATTTCCGGTTGAGAGAGTTACATTTTTCATTCAGAGGTAACAACTAAAACTACTATGTTATATAGTATCTAAAAGAAAGACATTAAAATGGTTTACTAGCAAGTCTGTATAAGAATAGTAAAATGAATAATCTAACATCTTGTGTAGGGATTGACTAATTGCTTTCCAGTTCTAAATGCTTTCCAGCTCTACAATTGTAATGATCCTCATCATGAGCAGACTTAGAGTTTGACTCAGTATGTCTACATTTGTATGGTCAGAGAACATTAGAACTAAAATAGACCTTAAAAACTCCAGGCCATGTTTCGTACATGACAAACTTAGACCCAGAGAAGATAAATGACCTGCCCAAGAACAAAAAGAAATTTGGCAGTATATCTGTGACTCAGACGTTTTTTACTCTTCATTTAAAACCATTTTATCCTTTGATGAAAAAAAGAAAAATTAAGACATAAAGACCAGGGAAGAGCCCATAGGTCAATCTCCTACTCCATAGGAAGCTTCCCCATGCCACACTGTCAGTCTGTGATTAAAACTACACATAAACCTCCCTTTCATCATTGGGTAGCTCTAATTGCAAGAAAGGGATTCCTTATACTGATACAGAATCTACCTGCCTTTATTTTTTCCTTTAATCTTCTGTTTTTCTATGCAAACTAGCCAGACCTCCTTCACCCATTCCTTTTAAGACGTGAATTTCAGATATTTCGTCCTCTGCTGCCTCTTCCCAGCACATCGGTAAAATATTTTATGTTTCAGATGGATGCCTAGAATTTAATGCAAGTGACAAATGGTACCTGGATGCTACCATAAGTATGTGGAAAAGCTGCTACCTCTCAGTCTGACCACCGTGCTTTTGGGTTTTCAGACAAATTGTGCCTTCTGTATGGTTTCAGGTGCCTGTAGGAAACAATGAAAGCCTAAAGGTGTTTTTCACATGGACTATTATAAATAGGGGGCTCTTATACTGATTTTTAAATTGGTTTGTTTATTTTTATCACTTTTAAGTTAAGATTGACAGGATTAAACATAAGTATTTGTGATCATCACCATAATCACCGAAAGGACTATCAGTTTGGATTATTTGTGTTGCTCAAGAAAGTCATGAGGATAAAAAAAGAGTTTAAGTCTAATTTGAGTTCATAATGACATAAAAATAAAACAAGTAGTATAAAATAAATTTTAAGGTAGTTATGTGCATCAGTTTCTAGTATCTTTTCTCCCTAAAAAATCCTGTATATTAATCAATATAAAGTATGAATTGTCCACTCTAGTTTTGGTCACTATTCATCGGTTCATTTCTAGAAATAGAAGCTAAAAATGGTTAGGTCTCCTCAATTTTGCTGCGTTTCAAACTGCTCTTAAAAAATAAAGTCTTGGGGCCCACCCAGTGGCGCAGCAGTTAAATTTGCACGTTTCACTTGGGCAGCGTGAGGTTCGCCGGTTCAGATCCTGGGTGCAGACATGGCACTGCTTGGCAAGCCATGCTGTGGTAGGCATCCCACATATAAAGTAGAGGAAGATGGGCATGGATGTTAGCGCAGCGCCCGTCCTCCTCAGCAAAAAGAGGATTGGCAGCAGTTAGCTCAGGGCTAATCTTCCTCGGAAAAAAAATAAAAAATAAAGTCTTAATTTTAAAAACTCCTGCCTTGCAAAACTATTTGTTTTTTTACTTAAGATAGACTGTAGGAGAATGTTTATGTGTATATGTATATATATTGCTATATATGTATATATAATATATATAATACATGCATTATTAAAAATACATAATACATATTAATATATATTAATATATATAATCTTAAGATGTATTTTGACCATCTACAATTGAATTCCATTAACATGGGTATATTTTTAAATCTACCTGGACTTTAATTTAGTATCAAGTTGGAAAACACTGGCTACATCCAAATTTCCTAAGAAATGGGCAAGACGGAAGAAAAGTCCCTAAGTAAAGAAGATTAGGAGAAACTGAATGGTTCTTAATAGCTAAATAGAGCTATGAAAAGAGGTTGACTTCTAACTTCCCCTAAAAGTCACCTTAGTGATAAAATCATCCAATATTATATTTATGCAAAGGTAGACACCTCTTTCTAGAAATAAAAGACAATAACTAAACTAAATAATTTCAAACAAATTCAATTATAGGTTGTGGTGTGTAGAACCAGGACAATCAGACTAGTATTTTGAGAACCTTTGTAGATGTCAGTTCCTCAAGTGTCCACATTTATCTCCCTCATTATCTTCATTATTTTCCTACTTTATAGGCTATAGGATGATGGGGGATAAAATGTCAGGGTGGCAATCTGAGGTTGTCTGAAATGTTAAATTTTGGTGCTTGATAACTGGACATCTGTCCAAAGTGAGGGGCTTTGAGACTCAGCTATAAAGTGTCACCCAGAAGTTGAATTTAAGAATGGTATATAAAAGGCTGTGCTTATGTGTGTGTGTGTGTGAGATCTCCAGAATGTGGGAACTAAGCTATACCATTGCATTTGGCTCTGCATTTCTAAATAATGTGAGTTTTCACTAGTATCTGACCTGTTTCTTAAATACTCAATGGGATGAAGATAGGCGTGCCTACGATGGGCTGTGCTGAACAGAGGGAGAGTTGCCTGGGTCAGGGACAACATATAAGGAGGGAAGTAACAAAACAGAAGGGGGGCAGCATTCCTCAAAACAGGTGGTAAGTAATTTTTCGAGTCTTGAGTTTGTGAGAACTGTTAAGAATACCTTTTGTACGTTTGATAAACGTGCCTTGTATAATCTTATATAATTTATTAACCAAAAATTTTATGAGTTGATCCTTCTTGTGGTAGATGGCATAGACCTAAACATAATATTTTATAAAAAGTTTATGCTTTCTAAAATCTTGGACACGTTAAATGGTTCCAAACAAACAAAAAAAAGACCTTTGAATCTGTTCTCAGATTTTTCTATGCAGAATCATACTTTTTAAATCACATTTTAAAAGAGCAGAAATCATCTCTAGTTATCCAATGGAATTAGGAATCTCCTATGTAATATCTTCTGTTGGAAACAGCTGTCTAAAATTTACTTGAGATCTTCATATTACTACAATTTAAAACCGTAGTAATGCCAAGAAAGGATTATGTATACATAATATTTTCTCCTCAGTCACAAGAATTATGCTCCTGAAAATCCTTTAAGCGGATAAATTCACACATTGGGAATATATAATTTATAAGGTTATATTTGAGCCAATGAAAGTTTGTATAAATAATTTTATCTTGATTAAAAATAGGTAAGCATAACAAATAAAGGCATAATTGGAATACTATGTATATCTTAAATGAATAATTGTGGGTATGCACAAGTCCTTTTATCATTCATCTATTCATTGAATATTTATTAACCAGTCACTACTGTAGATGATGGAGATAGAAAGATGAAAAACAATGATACCTGCCCTCAAGTAGTTCACAATCTATTAAATGGAGACAATGTGAAAGCAAATAAGTATAAAAATGTTTAAGTATAAAAAACGTGCCTTTTAAGATAGAAGCACACATAGGCTACAATAGGGACATACAGGTAGAGTACCTACAGGAGGCCAGATGCTCCAGATGCTGCTGATACAGAGTTGAACAGAAAAGCTCAAGTGAGGGAGTAATGAGCTAGTAATGAGAGACAGGTAAAGAATAGAGTATATTAGGTAGTGATGAGCATGGGTGAGGATTAAAATATTTAACAACCAGTACTAATCAGTACCAACTAATCAAATAGACACTCAGCTATGGAGAATGGAAGCTCATCTTACCTACTGACTATCAGGCTTGGAATCAGCACTAATAGGAAAGATAAAGCAGAGAAGGAGAATTAAAGTATCAGGTTAAGGGGAATGTTGGCATTTTAGAAGTTTTGAAGGGAGATGAGTTTTGAGACAACCTCTCAAGAAAGTAAAGGAGTTAGTCCTGTAGGCACTGGAGGAAGACTATTCTAGACAAAGGAAATAGCAGGTGCAAAGGCCATGAAGATGGCTTGAGGAGGAAGCTTACCTAATATGTGAGAAGTAGCAAAGAGGCCAGTGTGGCTGGAGTGCCCGGTACAAGGAGAGATAGGAAGAGATGTCTGAGAAAAGACCCTTGTAGCTCCTAGGAAGAACTTGGACTTTTATTTTAAGTGAGATGATATCTCACGGAAGGTTTTGAACAGAAGACTAACATGATCAGTCATATATTTTAAGAGGATCCCTCAGGCTTCTGGGTTGAGAACTAACTAACGGGCACAAGGGCCAAGGCAGGTATGCCAGGATGGAGGCTGTTGAAATAGTACGGGCAACAAGTGGACCGAGTGATGGCTTTGGGAGTGGGAAAAGTGGTTGAATTCTGGATAGGCATTGCTTGGAAGGTAGAGCTATCTGGATTTGCAGACAAACCTGATGTGAGCTGTGGGGAAAACGGGTCAAGAATGACACCAATTGAAAGAACCAAGTAGTTGTCTATGTGCCAAACCCTTTGTTAGTACCTAGGGAACATAACGGGGAGTAAGACAGACGGAGCCCATTTAGAATGTAACCACTTGAATACTTACAGGAGAGTGCAAACATTCCCCAAATGCTAGAAGCACAGGAGTTCATAACGGAGTTGCTAAATCCAGTCCAAATAGGTGAAGAATTACGTCTACAGGGATGAAAATAATGTCTTAGTCTAGGGTGAATCACATTTATTTACTTGAGGAGAGGGAAAATTAGCTACACCTACATGTTTGGGATCCCAAGCACTTTAAATTTACTAATATCTTATTAGTGACTTTATTATTTATTTTACTGACTTTATTTATTTATTGCTAGGTGTCTTTAAAGATGGTATATTGTTAAAAACTATTTCTTGCCATTGACAGGAAGTTGGTTCAAAGGCTATATTCTTATGCATTCTTTCTTTCAAAAGATACTCATGGCACACCCATTTTGTGCTAGGGTCTCTGTGCTGAGTAACTGAGGACTGTGCCAGGATGAATTATATTTGGAAGCTTCCCACAAAGAGCTAAGAGTTTTATCTTCCAAGTTAACGCCTAAGTACCTAATTAAGTCAAGATATGCATTTATCTTTTCAAGTTGTTAGCACAGCTCCACAGAGCACCCTGAAGGCACGCTGCTTGTTTTTACCTGCCCCCAAAGTAGTTTTAGCATCTACCAAACAGTGTATCCCATAATAATATTTGTTATGTAGCAAATATATGAATTTCCCAACTCTAACCTTGTTTTTGCTATAGATCACTGAGACAGCTATGAAGAATTAATATACCATTACATTTTGTGAAGATTTATTCTATGAACTTCCCTTACAGGATCTATGCCAAGAAGCTCTTGTTTCTATTAGGATTTTTCATATCTATATAATCAATCACTAATAATCTTGAACTTAGTACCACTTAGAGAAGAGTAATTTTCTCACCCACATGTCTACTTGCAATCTTTCTCCCCTTTTTTATATCAAAAACTTCCACCAAATTCTAATTCTCATCAGCATATTTGACCTTGTGATGTATGCTTTCACATATCCACAATTGTTTGCCCGTTTATAATCTTCCATTTATTACTCTTGTCTAAACACTGATTTTAAAGCTTTCAAATTTAGGACCCCTGGAATCATTTCCCTCATTTATTTTGTGATCGTTCCCTTTACTTGAGGAAGAAAGGTCTTCTTTCTAATTCTCTGTAAAGTCAAGTTTAATTTTGTTCATATTGAAAAGAAAGACTAATATTGATTATAAATACATTTTAGTGTGAATATTATTTTATAATCAGTTACTCCATTCCACACCAATTTTCCCTCCAGATTTTCTAGGGAAAAGGAATTGATCTGGCAGCAAACAAATGCAAAGTTATGGATCTATGAACGTTATTAACTTCTCAATGCCCCATTTAGCTTTTCCCATTCCACAAGAATCAATGATAAACAGTCCCATCTGTTTTATATTCCTCATTAAAGTGAAGAGTTAACAAGAAACAAGTGGCCTTTGTTTTTTCTTTCAACTTAGTAATGTTTATATTATTCTAAGAAGATGGCACTACTGCCCTGGTGGTGCCACAATGTGGCAGGTGCTTTTTAAGCTTCCCTAGATAGTTATACCTACGATATAGGGAGCCATAATCCACTTTAAGTTCTACTTGGTTTGAAACTACCAAAGTCACCATGCTTCTCTCCTGAATGGCTGTAATTCCGCAGATCCGAATGTTGGCTCATTATCATGCTGGATCTTTCTTCCTTCCTGTTCTCATCCTCCAGTCAATTGTTTTAAGACTGTTTTGGAAGTCTGAGGTTGAGAAATGATGAATTCTTGACTTACTCTCTTTCTGCTTTTTTCTCCGGGTTGGAGAGAGACTATAAATAAGTGCATATTCATTATATTTAGTACATTCCTTTTTGTCAAGTTGTCTTTCCAAAGCTTTTTGTTTCCTGAGCATCCACTTAACCACAGCAGTGAAGCAGTGAAACAGTGAAACTGCTTGTTGCCTTCCTTTTAAAATTAGGCTCTGGCCCTAAGCCAAGTTGCCCGAGCCAGCACTAATACAATTCACAACTGGAAGAAGACAATCAATTAATCAATACTATAATTTGGAGCTGACCATGGTAGTAACGCTCACAGCTATTAGACTCAACTGACTGACACCATTTAGGATTAATGAGGTAGCAAGAGCAGGCGAGCCAAAGATTCGCTTAAAGACTTTTCCCCCTAAAATCAAACTGCCCACTCTATTTTGTTATTTTTTCTCTTTAGTGATGCCCCAGTGAAATCTAATGTAAGTAAGAATTTGAAAGACAAAGAATCTTACCCATTGCTGTGATTCTGAACAATAACTTTAACGGATATTTTAGGCATGGATTTCAGGAAAATAATTCAGTTCAATGTTAGACTTTTCTGAGAAATTTAAAAACATGACCTAAAATTGCTTTTCTGACGTTATTTGGGCATTACTTGATCCAATCTTACATAATCAAAGATTGGTATGTTTACTATTTGGATAAATAAATAGCTACCTTTTAAACTGCAAAACCTTAAAATAATTTCCAGAAAACCTTTATGGTTTACTCTGTTTTAATCTCACAATAAAATAAATAAATAAAAATATAAAAACACACAGAATCTGTGGTGCTTGAAAAATGACAACAAATACCAACTCCCTACAGCGCCTCCTGGCAGCGCCATCAAATCTTGCAGATCCCATTGCCAAGACCAGCGTCTCCCTAAAGCCACCGGCTTTATTTATTTATATGGGCTCAATATTTACAACGATAGATTGGCTTAAAGTATTGACTCATATTTATAATCATCTATCATTAAAGTAACCAGGAAGCCTGTGGCTTTTGATGTCACTGTTGTTTCAGTTTTCAGTGGATTGGGCATATCTAGACCCGATGCTCTCAGACTACAGATGATTTTTTAAAATGTGTCTAACCTGATATCTGAAAAGCTGGCTCAGGGGAGTGAAGCCTGCTAATGGATTTTTGTTTTTCAACTAGAAAGCAAAATACAAAGGAATCTCCCTTAAATCTGTCAGAAAACAGGAAGGAAGGGTCACATAGATGTACATTTTATATATTACCTTATATCCGAGAGCTAGGATTTGACCAGCAACATAGCAAAATCCATATAGACAGACTCTGTAACAAGGACTTCTCTCCATTTTTTTAATTGAAATATAATTGACCTATAACATTATATTAGTTTCAAGTGTACAAACATAACCATTTGATATTTGTGTCTATTGCAAAACAATCACCACAAGAAGTCTATTTCATTTTGTTAAACTGGAAAATTCAGCATGGAATTATATCACTTTAATTTCCTAATTTTATTATGAAAAACTGAAGAAAAGTACTTGGAATACAGTCCTGGGATTTATATTTTCTTTCCAAACGCTTGCCATGTATTAATAAGCAAAAGAACATTGAAAATATAAAAGTCCTCCCAGTATTGAGTCAAAGACACTAAATTTAGAACCTTTAATATGGTCTAGAGTTGGTTAGAAGTCAAGAGAGAATTCTTTGCACTGAAACGTTTTATATATCATCTGTGGTGTTTTTTTTATCCTACAGCATGAAATGAAATTTTAGAACCAGCATGAAAGTTTTGGATGAGAGCAGTTAAAGAAAAAAGAAGGGTTCTAAGATTTGCTAAGAAAATAATGTATTAGACAAAATGGGAGCACTCAATTAGAAGGTCAATGTAATTTTATCCATTGATTTCCACTGATATGAATTTATATATATATATACTTTATACCGTGCAGTGGCTGTTTCTGTAATAGAAGCATATATCCTAGATAAATGACATTTCATGAAATGGAGCACATGTCCAATTAAATATACCATTTTTTATTTTAGAGAGACAGAGGAAAGCATTAATTTTCATTCTACTTGCCTACACAAAATCAGTAAAGAAATAAAAATTAAATGCATTTTCATTTTAAAAGGTAATACTTAATACTTTTAATAGATAAATGCTTTTGGATCTTATTCAGCTTTGCCCTGCAGGAAATACAGTGTTATCTGCCTCTCAGAAAATAAAGCATAAAGTTCAAAAAGAGCTTTGTATTTTTTGTTTGTTGGCCTTTTTCTTTTAAAAAAAATCAACTAATGCTTCTAAAGGCCTACAAAGTTGAAAAGTAAATATATGGAGGTGTTTCATAAAAACAAAAATTAAAATATTCAAGTCAGTGCAACAAGGACGAGTGTTTGGTCTCTTGTCTACTTATTTATTTCTTTATATTCAACTTCATTTTACGCAAAATACTTTGAGCTTACTTGCAAAAATGTATATAATACAAAGTGATATTTTATTTTATTATTATGCCATTTTATTCAAAAAGAATTTAAGGTAGTTTTTGAAGATTCATGAGATACAGTAAAATAAAGTAAATTTAAAATTGCTAAAAATATATAGACAAGATAATAAAGACAAGAAACTAAGGTAAAATATGAGAGAGAAAAAATGGATAAAAGTTAAAATGTCACTTTTGTACATATGATAAACAGTTGGGGCAATGTAGTATGAAGGAGTATTTTGTAGAGAGTCTGATACAAAGAAAAATGACAATCCAAGCTTTCTAGAGCAAGGGTCAGTAAACTTTTTTCCATAAAGGGCCATACTGTAAATATTTTAGACCTTGTGGGCCATACAGATTCCACAACAAGTAGTCAGTTCTGCCAATTTATATGAAGGCAGTCATATACAAAACATAAATGAGTGGACATGACTGTGGAACAATAAAACTATTTACAAAAACAAGCAGTGGACCAATGTAAACTATTTTACAAACTATTTACAAACTACAACTGTTTGCCCAGTCCTTTTCTGGAGACTAAAGCAAAGGAGGGAACTAATAGATAGACAATCAGAGTCAGTTATCTGATCTTAATCAAAGTCTGCTTCAAAGAACGATAGCTTTTCTTGACACTAAAATGTGAAATGACGCTCACTAAGGCAAACCTGACCATGGGCAATATCAGTTACATCCCCACAATAATTAAAATAACACGTTTCAGGCAACAGCTGGGCACAGCTTCATGAACATCTGTAAAATCAGTAAAATGCAGCATAAAATTTAATTTTTGGTCTTTAGTAAACAAAAACTGTGGACTGTTCTCTTTATTTGGTATTTTTTAATTTTTGTAGGTGAGGATGATTGACCTGAGCTAATATCTGTTGCCAATCCTCCTCTTTTTGCTTGGGGAAGATTGTCACTGAGCTAACATCTGTGGCAATCTTCCTCTATTTTTCCATGTGGGATGCTGCCACAGCTTCCTCTATTTTTCCATGTGGGATGCTGCCACAGCATGGCTTAATGAGCAGTGTGCAGGTCTGTGCCTGGGATCCTTTCCCACAAACCCCAGGCTGTTAAAATGGAGCACGCAAACTTAACCAGTACACCCCCAGGTCAGCCCCCTGTTCTCTTTATTTTTTAATTGGATATTACAGTAACAGCGTTTTATGTTTGGAGATCTTTTTTCTTCTTAAGTTTGCTTTGCTTTGCTTCTTTTGTTTGTCATTGTTCTTAAATGGATAAAGCATTCCCCCTGCATGGCATATGCAGCAATATATCATCTTGAATAGCATTTAAAAAACTGAGAACAAGGTCAGTGTCAAGACATAGGTGAACGTTACTTTAGGAAAAGTGATGAGAATAAGAAAGAAATCACAGTCTGATAAAGAAGATGGGCTTTAAACAGAGAAAGTGTGATGAAAATTATGATATGAGAAGACATGAGTTGTACATTGGGACTCCTGGATTTTGAATTTCAGGTCCACTATTTATCAACACCGTGACCTGAAGCATATTCCTTAACCTCTCTGGGCTTTGGTTTCTTCATCTCTAGAATGAGGACTATATTAATGCCTTTCTCACTGAGTTGATAGAATGGAATAAGACAAGACCTAGTACAGTGGCACATGGTACTCAATATTTAACTCAGCTAGGTCATATATTCAAAAGTGAGGTTCTAGACTGTGATAGAAGTTTCAAAAATAGCTGTCTGTGATGCAGCTAGATGACTCTTAAACCTCTCACACCTACAGGTAGATTTTTTTTTTCTAAATGGGAGAGTTTTGAAGAGGTTTTCTTTGGAGAGAGGTGTTTTGTGAATGTTTTCCTTCCCCCAATACACGTACCACACCCCAGAGGGTCTTTAAAAGGACCACTTGGGGAGCATAATACGTGTTCCTTCAATTTGGAGTCCATAGTGGGCTATTATCTGAGCCAAGCCTAAGAAGTCTGCGAGCAACAAGCTGGCTAAAGTGGTCTATTGCAGCAGTGGAGAGGGCTGGTTTGAAGATGTTAATGGCACCCTGAGAATCTGTAGGGACAATGGATTCATGAGCATTTCCTTGGGACCACTTTTGAAACACACAGGAGAGGAAGCAGCAGCTGGGTATTCTTCACCTTCTCAAGCAGTTCAGCTGGGTGGGTGAAGGGACCTCAATAGAAGGTAGACGCTGACTTCCAGGAACTTCGTGGCTGTAGAAGAGAGCTCTCTGGGGATGGAGTGAGAGAGATCTCCCCCAATATTCCACGAACACACACAAGAGAGTCAGCTTTCAACATCTGCAGAGTTCAGAGACCACTGAAATTACCTCACTTCCACAGATTCAGCCGAGTAACGGCTTTTGTTCCACTTAACTCTCCCTTCTTCCCCCTATTCCAATGCTGAAAGGGTCAGAAACCACAGTAAGCAAGGTGGGTGGGGAGGAGGAGAAGCAATTCAACATAAACGCAAACCCAGAGTTCGGACATATTCATGAGATGGGGCATTCTGATTACTGAATTGAAACTGTTTTGTGATTCAAAGTCACCATAGGTTGTTTTAATACCTGAAAGTAAACAGAGAAGCAATTGCAATCTGAATTCTTATTTGGAGACAGGATAACAACTAATCTCTGTGAAAAAGTTTAAAGGGGCGATTTGTTGCTATTGTTATTGTTAGCGCTGTCGAGTTGATTCTGACTCCTAGTGACTCTATGTTCACAGCAGAGTGGAACCCTGCCCTGTCTGTTTGCTCCATCCTCTCACCTTCCAGTGCAGTATAAGACAATACTCTGCTGCTATAGAGTTTTTAAAGGAGCAATAGAGTAGGGGGGGGAAAGATTGTTTTATAGCTGCATTTGATTGTTTTAGGACTATATTTTACAATTTACCCTCGTTCAATGTTACATGTTTGTTATATCTACATCTATACCTATACCAGTGGGTCGAAATCACATCTAGGACTGTGTGTTTCTTTATAATAAATATGTACTGAACACCTTTCATGGGTCAAGCACTGTGCTAGAATAAAGAGAGGAATAAAGAGGGGAATAAAAGAGATTTCAAAAATCTAATAGGAAAAATAGACATTTAAACAAATGTGGGAAGCAGAATAATGCCCCCCTTCAAGATGTTTGCATCTTAATCCCTGCAATGTGTAAATATTTTAACTTGCATAGCAAAAGGGACTTTACAGCTATGTGTAAGTTAAGGACATTGAGATAGAAAGATTATCCTGGATTATCCAGGTGGGCCTAATATAATCACAAGGGTCCTTATAAGGAAAGAGGGAGGCAGGAGAGACAGAGACAGAGAGAAGGAGATATGATGACAGAAGCAGAGGTCAGAGAGAGAGATTTGAAGATGCTACCCACTGGCTTTGAAGATGGAGGAAGGGACCATGAGCCAAGGAATGTAGGCAGCCTTGAGAAGATGGAAGAAATGAGGAAATGAATTCTTTTCCAGAGCCTCCAGAAGGAACACAGAATTGCTGACCCATTTTAGATGTCTGACCTCCAGAACTGTAATCTAATAAATTCGTGCTGTTTTATGCTGCAGTTTGTACTGATTTGTTACAGCAGCAATAGGAAACTCATACAATAGGCAATAATAATAAAGCATGAAGTTATGATAGGAGAAGAACATAAATGTTGAAGTCATACTTTAGTAGGATTTATTAAGCTAATCCAAAAACCCAACAAGGGCTGCTTGAAGGATAACAAGAAAAACCATAGAATGGAAATAAGATGTGAAATAAGATGTGAAGGCTTAGAGGTGGACGAGAGCAAGCTATATTTCAAAGAATTGGAAGAAGTTCTATATGTCTGTTCTGTGTGAGGAGGAGGTTGAGTGATGAGGCTGCCGAGTGAACTGAGGTCATATCACAAAGGGTCTAATCAGTTGTCACATGTTTCCAAGTTTGAACCTTATCGTAAGTGCAATGGGAATGTTCTAAAGGAGTTTGAGCAAGGTAATGTCATAATCATATTCTCATAGTTGTACTGTGCAGAAGAGGATTAGAGAAGAGAGATATTGAAGGAAGACAGGTCAATTAAGAAGAAGTGGCAGCCATTCAGAAAGGAGATGGTATTTGCTTGGACCTGGGTGGTAGCTGTAGAAATAAAGAGAAGTATACAGAAAGTAGTTTGACAGTAGAATCGAAATGATTTGGTGACTTACTAGAAGTGAAAGGTGCCCTGGGTAGATGGCATTAGCATTTCAGGAATAAAGAAGATAAGAGAGAATTAAGTGTGGAAGAGGGATAAGGAAATCATGAGTGCACTTCTCAACATGTTAAGGTGTCTATGAAATATACACATGGAAATGTTTAGTAAGCAGTTGGATATACAGAACTGGAGCCGAGGAAGGAAGTCTTTGCTGGATGAGTAGATTTGGGAGTCATCAGTTTACACAGAGTTTCTGAAGCTTTGGGAGTAGATGAACTCACCAAGGGATTCCTGGACTAGTTTCACAAGTCCTTAACAGTGAGGTGGAGAAAAGGACTAGAACTGAGGCTGGAAAGTCATCAATGTTTAAAGTGAAAGTAGAGCCAAAAGAAAATAAGGAGAGGCCAGAGGAGAAGGAGGCAAACCAGGAGAGAGTTATACCATGGGAAACAGGGAAATAGAAGTTAGTGAACAAAAGATTCCAACAGCATCAAATCCTTCCAAGAAGTCAGGCAAAATAGCTGAAAAGTGTCCATATTTCGCAATAAATAAGCTTTGATAGCCTATGTGAGTGCAAGGTCAGTGTTATATTGCAAGAAGAAATAACATTGGATGAGCTCAGGAAATTGAGACAGAAAATATAGATAACACCTTCAGGAATTTTGACTATGAAGGGGAGATGAGAGAGTGGGATTTGCAGAGGTAATTAGGTTGAAGAAAGTTTCTTTTCTTTTCCTTTTTCTTTTTCTTAACACCAAAAAGGCATAAATGGTGAAATTCTGATGTGATTTATCCAGAAGTAATGGAGAAACTCAAGATACAAGCAGATGGAGAATGGAGCATTTGCTGTATTTCTAAGGAATCCAGAGAGGAAGGGCTCCAGAGACAGAGACATGATAGATCAGTTATGCAGATGCAAAATCAAATCTTCCTCACCCCAACAGGAAGAAGGGAAAGATGGATGCAGGTTGTAGCCTGGACAATGAGGAGTCTAAGAGTTTACCCCAGTGCTTTAAAGTAATCTTGTGGATTTGAGGAAGGAGATGGATGAGCTGAAGATTTGAGGAGAGTTGAGAAGGTTTGAAATAGTATCTGTAGGGAATGAGAATTCAGTTGTATAATGGAAATCTAATAGGATTCCCAGGCACTGTTGAGAGCCTGGGTAAGATGAGCAATCATGAATGTATATTGGCACCAATCTGTCCGTTTGTGTGACATTCTTTAGCAGCCTTGGTGTATGCATAGCGAAAAATGTCACTGTAGACAATTTCCTACACACGATGACCAAGGCCAATAGGGCATTGGATGCTGAGATATTGGCGAGAAAGTAGTGGAAGATCTTCTATAGGCCTGGCCTACATATTTGCTCTTTCGGCAATGCTGAGTCCCTTCTTAAGTTATCCTGCTGCTTTTTTAGGATTCAAGACAAAGAATCTCAAAATGAAATGCCTTTTAAGCCTCTACAATAAATTAATAAGCTGAGTCCCGTTTCGTGAAAGCATGAGAAAATTGAAAAATTTAGCTAATTATGATATATATGTATGTGTGTAGCTCATGCAGTAAAGTAACCATTACTGTTACATAATGCATTACATAGTTTGCCATTTAGAAATAAAAGTGTAGTATGACACACAAATGTATATGTATTTATCTAAAGCATATTTTAAATGTATCCATAATTTTGCTACAGATGTCAATGTACAGCTGTGTCTTTATCACCAATAGACGTGAGAAGAATGATGTGAATGCTGATATTCTCATTGAGAAGCCTGCATGAATCTTTAAGTGTGTGTGCTCCTCCAGGATTTGATTTTATTTTTTAATTTCCATTTCTTGAGTTTTGTTACATCTCTAGGCTCTCATTTTAATTAAAATTAAATTTAAAAATTAAATCTCTACTGCTAAGATGCTTGACTTGGAGCCCAAATAAGAACCACGCATTCTCTTCTCTTCATCTCCTGCTCACTTTAGCAAATTAAATATAAATAGAAGGAATAGTGCCCTCCATATGAAAAGGAAGAGTTAGCTCTCCAATTATATCTTATGACCACTAATTCTTTGTGCTCTCACAGAGAAGAGGTTAATAGATGAGTATCTTTGCTGCTTGTTCTCGTCTAAAAATCAGAAAATACACAGAAAGACTTTGGCTAACCACTATGTGGCAGAGAAAAAGTGTGTAGTTGTTCCTGAGAAGCAGCTGGCTAGCCAGGGAATATGTATTTCCCAATTCCTTTGCCTCTAGATGAAGTCGTATTGCTTATTTGCCCCAATGGAATGTAAAGAGAACATGCGAGTGCCACTTCCTAGGCAAAATGATTAAGAATCAGGTATGCTTCCTGATCCATGAGCTGGGGGAGACTCCAAGATTATTGACAAGATAGAG